>NC_040911.2:59445217-60132612 GCF_004126475.2 Phyllostomus discolor | reverse complement strand
AGGACAATAAGAAATTAAAAAAAAATGACCAGAACTGCCAGAAAATCGAACTGTATGGAAGTCTGAAACCAAGGAGTTAAAGAAGAAACATTCATTCAGACTGGCAGGAGGGTTGGAGGCCAGCAGCCAGGGTGGAGAGGTGTGGCAAAGCAGAAGCTGGAGGACTGGGTGGGCAAGGTGGTGGCTGGCAGACTGGGTGGTCCCACATTTGTGTGCAGAGAAGCCAGGAGGAACAACTGGGGAGCAGGACAGATAGTGCAACCCAGGGTTCCAGCGTGGGGAAATAAAGCCCCAAAACTTCTGTCTGTAAAAACGTGTGGGTGTTGCAGCCATGGGAGAAACTCCCAGCCTCACAGGAGAGTTCGTTGGAGAGACCCAGAGGGTCCTAACAATGTACACAAGCCCACACACCAGGGAATCAGCACCAGAAGGGCCCAATGCTTGTGGGTACTGGGGGAAGTGACTGAAAGCTGGCCGAGAGCCAAACAAGCCACATTGTTCCCTCTTGGACCCCTCCCCCACATGCAGCTCCACAACACAGTGAGTGGGTTGCCTCACCCTGATGAATACCTAGGTTTCCACTCCTTAAATGGAACAGGTATGCCAAGACCAATCTATCTATATCACCTATATCTATATCTATCTATATCATCTATATCTATATCTACCTATCATTTATATCTATATCATCTATATCTATGTATGTATGTATCCCAAATGAAAGAACAGATCAAAGCTTTAAAAATAGAACTAGATGATGAAGAGTTAGCCGGCTTTTCAGATGCGAAGTTCAAAACACTGGTAAATCAGTGTTGCTCACAGAAATGGTTGAGTATGCTCACAAAATAGAGGAAAAAATGAAGGCTATGCAAAGTGAAACAAAAATGTTCAGGGAACCAACAGTGAAGGGAAAGAAACCAGGGCTCAAATCAATGATTTGGGGAAGGAAGGAAAAAGCTTTCAGCCGGAACAGAGTGACGAAACAAGAATTCGAAAAAATGAGGAGAGGCTTAGGAACCTCCAGGACAAATGGAGGGAGGCTTAGGAACCTCCAGGAATGGGAGGGAGGGCAGATAAAGTGCTTCCCAGATAATGTCAAGTGCAAGGAGTTCATCATCACCTCGTCCTTATTATGTGAAATGTTAAAGGGACTTATCTAAAAAAAGAAGATGATCAAAAATATGAACAGTAAAATGATAACAAACTCACAACTATCAACAACTGAACCTAAAACAAAAACAGAAACAAACTAAGCAAACAACTAGAACAGGAACAGAATCACAGAAATGGAGATCACATGGAGGGTTAGCAGTGGGGAAGGGGAGAGGGGAGAATGGGGAAAAGGCAGAGGGAATAAGCAGCAGAAATGGTAGGTGCAAAATAGACAGGGGGAGGTTAAGAATAGTATAGGAAGTGGAGAAGCCAAAGGACTTATATGTACGACCTATGGAAATGAGCAAAGGGGTGGGGGATGCTTGAGGGAGGGGGCGTACAGGGTGGAGGGACATAAAGGGGAGGGAAAAAAATGGGACAACTGTAATAGCATAATCAATAAAACATACTTTTAAAAAAGTGGCATTCCTGTGTAATCTCATTCTGCAAGCACAAGCTTGTGAATGGTTCAAAAGCTCCAAATTTTCTTTTATTTGAGCTTAATAAACCATTATCTTTATTCTCAACAAATCAGGATCTTTCTCTGCTTAGTGTTTCTCTGCTTATTCCCTGTACATTTTCCCCCATTCTCCCCTCTCCCCTTCCCCGCTGCTAACCCTCCACGTGATCTCCATTTCTGTGATTCTGTTCCTGTTCTAGTTGTTTGCTTAGTTTGTTTCTGTTTTTGTTTTAGGTTCAGTTGTTGATAGTTGTGAGTGATCATTTTACTGTTCATATTTTTGATCATCTTCTTTTTCTTAGATAAGTCCCTTTAACATTTCACATAAAAAAATTTATATAGAGCAGATAGCTTTCCTTGTCAGTATGAGCACACACTTTTGTTGATTTTTAAAATCCTACTTCAAAGATATTACATATCTAATTTAATAGTCTACTTCGAGACATATTTGGGCTAATTTCCTTTTTTTTACTCTTAGAAATATTGTCTCACTATTGAAAAGAAATTATTTTTCAGTCAACTTTGTGCACACAGGCAAATATTTATGTGGGATACAACCCTAGATGTAGAACATCGTGTTAGGGAATATGTAACCTTCAAATGTTCAATGGAGATTGCTAAACCATTGTGAACAAAGACTGTTGGATTCCCACTCAGCCAATGTTGATGAAAGAACCTTACTTAGAAGCCATTGTTACTGGGTTAATTTTTTTTTTTCCAATGTGTAGGATAGTATTGAAGTTTCATTGTCCGGGTAAGTTGAATTTTTATTGTTGAGGAAGTTAAGTATATTTTTACATGTGTAGTACAGATACTCACATTTTGTTCTGGGGTTTGTGTATTCACGACTTTTATCCAAGTTTCCTATTGGATTTTTGTCCTTTTATTAAACACTTCTATTGAGCATGGGCTGCAAACCAAAGTGTCGCAGGTTGGATTCCCAGCCAGGGTATATGCCTGGGTTGCAGGCCACGGCCCCCAGCAACCGCACATTGATGTCTCTCTCTCTCCCTCCCTTCCCTCTCTAAAAATAAATAAAATCTTAAAAAATTCTTGTAATAGCTCTCTGATATTATGGAAATTAAAATTTTCTATGTCACATTTGTCAAATTCTTACCACTTGTCTCACTCCACACATGTTAGAATGGCTACCAAAGAGACAGATAATAATCAGTGTTGTCAAGAGGCAGAGAAATTGGAACCCTCATACACTGCTGAAGGGGCTGTAAAATGGTGCAGCCACTTTGGAAAATCATCTACTAGTTCCTCAAAAAGTTAAACATAGGGTTACCATGTAAGCCAATAATTCCACTTTAGGTGTATACCCAAGATAAATAAAAACATATGTCCACACAGAAGCTTGAACACAAATGTTCGTAGCAGTATTATTCATGGTAGTCAAAATGCAGAAGTGACCCAGATGTCCACCAATTGATGAATGGATAAATGAAATGTGTTATGTGCACAATGGGATAATACTTGGCAATAAAAGCAAATTAAGGAGCAATGCATGCTACAACATGGGTGAACCTTGGAAACATGCCAGCATGGCTGACGCCAGCTGACACCTTCTAGTTGGTATTCCTGGTGACAGCTTTTGCCAGCTGTAGGGCCCCAGCTTTTGGCCCAGGTGCCACCGAGGACCTCTCCTCCCTAGGGCCTCTCAGTCCCAGATTCCCTGAGCCTGGATGTTTGGTGCCTCTTCCTGCCTCTAAGATCATTAAATCACATAACAAGGCCCTGACAGAAATGGCTGTGGAGGTGCTTTCTGCTCTAGCTGGTTTAGTCTAAGGACCAGGAGTTTAGGAGGTCAGGGGCTTTGAACAAGAGTGAGAAATTCTGCATGGGGGCAGACACTGGTGGCTCTTGGAGAGCCTGGAGGTGTGAGGGACCCCTGTCAGAGGTGTTGCTCACTAGAGCAGCATCAGAAAGGCTGGGCATACCTCACAAAGGAGCCATACATGTCACCACCTGACTGGGGAGTATAGTCAGAGGGCAGGGGAAGCCCTGAGGTCAGGTCCTGCTGATACCCTGACCGGGTGCAGGCATGAACTAAGTGTGTGCGGGACCCAGAGTGGCCCACAAGGTAGGAGGTGGTCAGAGCTCAAGTCCTCAGGAAAGAGAAGGATTCCACCCATGGGCCAGGCCACCCAGCTCAAAGCTCAGCAAGCAGGGAACTGGTGAAGAGCTTGGTTCTGAGGTGGGTCTGGGTGTGGCTGTGCTGAGTGGAGATGATAGTAATGCCAGGGTGGCCTCCAAGAGTGACCCGGGCCACTTACTTCAGAGATCTCAGCGAGAAAGACTCACAGGCCAAAGTTTGCTGCTCAAATCACATGTGTATCAAATCAGTGTATGTCACTGACCAGGAAGCAAGGTGATGAGAAGGAGTATGTTAATACACTTAAGATATGGGGCAAGTGGGGCAAAGGTGGACCCTGGGTGGGCCATGTTCTCTGCTACGTCAGCCTCCTGCTGATTAAGGCTATGAAGCCCACAGTAGAGGTTTGCGCAAAGTGGCCCGACAGGTCAGTAACACACACAGGTGGGTCTGCCTTGCCCTTGCAGAGCTGGGCATGCTGTGCAGTCTCCTGCACAGCCCCATATGTGGTTTAAGTTTTCTGGGGAGAGGAGACATGGGGCCAGAATGGCATCGCTCAGTGGGTGGCCAAATGAAGACTTTCTGAGTATTGCATTTTGCGTGTATCTCATATATTGGATACCTGATGAACATCAGGGTCACCTTCTATGTTCAACTTAGGCACTCGATACGTCCCGCTTCTCTCTGATGAACACAACTGGATTCTGCCTGTTAGGCTGCTTAGTCATCATCTACACATAGCATCTTAACCATTTTGCCTGTCTCACAAGCCACATCCTGATTTATTTTATACAGTAGAACCAAATCTCCTCAAAAGCAAATGCATGTTACAAGTGGTGATATGTACACACACGTGTATCAGGTTGAATGAGTCTGAAGGTTCATGTCAGGGAAAACAGTGAAGTCAAGCTCTCACTCTGTCAAGTGGCAGAGGCATCAGCTTGACTTCTCTGTGAGGCACATTTTCCTCAGGGTAAAAGGCCCCACAGGAATGGCAATGTTTAAATGGAATAAAACATGTACAGTCTTTATTAGAGGGCCTGGTAAGACTCACTGACACTAATAGATAGATCCCAGAGTGATTACTAATGAGCCTGACTAGAAAGGGGGGAGATGCAGGGCACAGTTTTGAGGCCTGTACAAAGACTTTCATATGCACTCCAGGAAAGGAAACAAATGAGGAGTTTTGAGACCCATGTTTTCCCTGCAGCAGTGTATCTGCTGCAGGTCCTTGTGTCCATCTGTGCACACAGACTTGATACCCATAGGCACCTTCACTGGATGCATGGGGACCTTGCAGAAAAGGCAACAGGGGTCACCTGGCAGGGAAGAAAGGGGTGTGTGTGAGTGCAAGCGTACATGCATCCTCCCAAGTGTGAGTGCCACAGATATGCATCCTTCCAGAAGAAAACAGCCAAGATGGGAAAATGGACTGAATTGTAACTGCAGATTTCTCACATGGCTTCTCTTTGGGGGAAAGAAAGACAGTGTTTACAGAGATTCTCTTCTTTCACCCACAGTAGTGCCTAAAGAAGTTGGGGAACAAGAGGCAGCAGGGCTAGCCAAGTTGCCGTCTCCACGCCATGGAAGGACAGTGGGAAGTCAGCCTGTGCTCCCTTGGCTGAGGTGCCATGGCCGATTCTGCCCAAGCCTACTGCTCTTTGTGGCCACTATGGTCCTCGTGTCCAGAGGTGTCTACGCCTGGGGCTCATCAAAGGTGGTAAGGAAATTTGAAGATATCCCGGAAACCTACGTCTATGTGCAGCAGGCACTGTGGTTCGCCATGAAAGAATATAACAAGGCCAGCAAAGACAAGTATACCTTCAAGGTGGTGCAGGTTCTGAAGTCCCAGGAGCAGGTTGGTGGACATTTGCTCCTCACTTCTCTGCATGTCTGTAGCTGTGCTGTGGTCATCATCCATGGATGGCTACTGAGACCAGGGAGTGGAAAGCAACTGAGGAGTGTCTTTAGCTAAATATATGAATTTAATTGTTTAATCCTTTATTATCCCGGGATGAGATAGAAAATATCCATTCAAATAACGTAAAATTTATTATAGTTACATCATAGGTAAGAACCCAGAAGGGCTCTTAAAGAGGCCAAGTTTGGAAAACTTTGGGCTAATATCATCAAAATTAATGATGACAAAGATAAATTATTATACAGTGAACAAGCAAAGAAACTGCAAGTCCAGCTTTCACTGATAAAGAGAACCAGAGCAGAGAATGGAAGGCTTTTCTTTGCAAAAGAATGCCTACTGATAGATGTAAAAGAATATGTAGTTACTAGATTTTCTAGTTAGAAAATCACCTTTTGCAACCACCATTGTAATAACTAATTCAGGCAAAGATCATCAGTAAATCCCACAACTACTGGGTGAGAGAATACTGGAAAACAAACTTCTTCAGGGATTACTTAATTAATTACAATGGGGAAGAGATGCACTTTCTGGTGAATGCCTCACTCGGCAAATACGTACGCCAATACTGGGACAAATCGACACCATGTGCCCCTGATGGGATAGTGCTGAAAGGACACAACATCATCTGCTTATGTTGTTCTTGCACAACAAGCATACCCTAAATGTAGTCATGAGGCACAATTCAACAAATCCATAAGATCACTTAAAAGATATCGGTGTCACAAAAGATGAGAAAAAAACAGGGAACCTGTTCTCGATCAAGAGAGACTTAAGAAACATGACAATAAGTGTAATGTGTGGTGGTATATTATCTCTTGGATTAAAAAAATTACAAAGAATGTGATTAGGACAATTGGAGGAATTTGAATATGGACTATATCATAGAAAAGAGCATTGGGCCAATGTAGTATTTCTTGAGAAAGACGATTGTACTGTGTTTATGTAGGAGGGGATCAAGATGGGGCTGGTGGTTGGTTGATGGCTGTTGAGTATGATTTAAATCAGTGTTTTTAATCTTTGAAAACATCCCTCAGATATAAAGCAGTGGTTCTCAGTTCAGTATGGGTTTTGCTTGTCAGGGGAGTTTGGCAATACATGGAGACATTTTTGGTCATCAAAACTGAAGGATGACCTATTCACATCTAGCGAATGGAGGCCAGGGATACTGCTAAACACCACAGTGTCTAAACACCCTACGGGACCCCTGTCCCTCGCGCCCTCCAGAGTGAGTCCAGCCCCAAATGTCAGTGGTGCTGAAGTTGCAAAACTTGATAACCAGTCAAGATGAAGTTCTGGGAATACACATGTTTAAAAAACGAAGCGAACACTCTATTTCTTGCATTTCTAATGTGACTCATCGTTACTGAGGGCAGTTTGCTCTGTCCTTTCATACATATTCTATACACTTACTGCCTTAGTCTCTACTTTTTAATGTGGCCAGGACAGGAGTTTTATTCAGTGGTTCCTAATGAAAACTTAAAGGTGGTCATGAAATCACACTTAAAATTCTGCCTACTACACCCATTTGTTCAATGTCCAGGCAATTTATCTAGAATTTCTAAAATGTTTGCTATATTTGATGAATTATCTCTTATTCTCCTGGGGCTAGTTATTGTGTCTAGTGTGGTCATTCTCTTCCATGTGTTCTCTCCTCCAAATCCCATACAACTTTTCTTCTTGTTCATGTTTAATAATAAAAGTCTACATTTACCACTGTGTGGCTCCATGTCCCCATGAGGCACTCCTGAATAGAGGGCAATGGTGGGTTCTGCACAGGTGAGGAAGATGCCTTGGAAGTCAGTAAGTTTGAAGGGTGTATCACATGGAATAAGGTGTGTGTTGCTAACATCGCCAAAGCATAGAAGGCTTTGGAGAGAAGCAAGACACTCGGAAATGCATTTCAGTTCTGGGATGTGTCTTCTATTGACTAGGCATGAAGGTGCTATAACCTCTGCTGTTCACTTCCCAAGCTTCAATAAAGTTCTTTGGAGAATAGTTTTCTTGATTTACCTTAGGACAGTTTGTCATTACTTTAAAATTAAATACCATAATGAGAGAGAGGGTGGGATGAGAGAGAGAGAGAGAGAGAGAGAGAGAGAGATCAAAGTAAGAACTTTCTTCTCCAATTACTCCAAAACTAGCTTCTGACAAGGAAACTGTAGGAGAGAGGGTCATTGACCCTAAGTAGACATGTTTATCAGAGATGACTATTAATACTATGTATTCCTTTATGATATCTAATTTTTAAATTACTCTGACAGGTCACAGATAGTTTGGACTACTTGCTTGAAGTCAAAATTGCTCGAAACATGTGCAAGAAATTTTCAGGAGAAAATGAAAACTGTCTATTACCACAAGATCCCAAAATGCAAAAGGTATGTGGCTGAGACAGGGGGATGTGATGGTCATGGTTAGGTTTGTATCCCAGACAGATAAAACTGATACAAGCAACCCTGCTTTGATTTTAAAGCTTCCTTTTTAAACCATATTCTGATCATATTCAGAACTGAGGATGGCCAGGTTCTAGACATAGAACACCTTTTGAATTACATTTTGCTAATACCACCTCCCGTCACCACTGATAACACACACACACACACACACACAGTTAGTGGCTTTAAGCAATGTTCTGCAATCTGGGCTGGGTTCTGTTCCCTGTGTTGTGTGCTGGGGTAGGAATGCTCCATATGGCTGCTCTACTTACATGTCTGGGACAGCTGAAATAGTTGGGGGCTGGCTGCCATCTTTTTGACTCTGCTCAGGGACTCTTCGTGGGCCAAACTTGCAGGGTGACCAGTTATCCTAGTTTGTCCAGAACTAAGAGGTTTCCTAGGATGTGGAATTTCAGTGCTAAAACCAAAACCAGTGAATATCTGAGAAAGCTGGTGTGAATTTGGGCTTCCTACAACATGTTGGTCCCAAAGGGAGCAGAAGCTGCCACCAGTCCTTCTCTGGTCTTGTCTTGGAAGTCCAGGAATATCCCTTTTACCACATTCTTCTGGTCAAATTAAGTCACAAGTTCAGCTCAGATTCAAGAGGAGAGCATAGAATCCCCTCTCCATGGGCAGATGGCGAGCATCTTGATGGTCATCTGCTGGGGGGTGCTTACCCAGTGGAAAACATGGCCAGACCAACTTTATAGGCTTGTGATTGCTTTGCAGCTGGTAATACTAGAAGGAACTTTCCTCAACTGATTCCAATAGTGCAGCTGCTGTATGGAAGGCCTTGAAGTTTTGGACAGTTCCAAGATGCCTAGGCTAATGGCCCCACATAAATGAAGTTGCTCACTATAGTCTAATATGTTCATCCTCTGCTTCTTTATGCCACAGATGAGAAACAAGCTGGGTCTGGGTGTTGCCAGGCCTCACGCCCAGATGGGTACTGTCACAAATGGGCCAGTTCATCTCTCAGCCTCAGTGAGAAAATTCCTTACCCTCATCATATTGAATTAAGAGGGACATTTTGGATTTAAATTTAAACTTTTTAAATATGCATAAATATTTTCTAAAAGTATATACTCATAAAATTAAGTGATAAAGGTGATGGCATACTCCTCTGTGCACCTTAAGGACCTCCCAATTCTGTTCCCTCCCTAGGAGTAACCACCAGGATCATTTGTGTGGATATCTAAAAAATAATCTTACTATTAGTTTGTATAAACTGATATGGTATTTCTTTTTTTTTCCTTAACAACTGCTGAGGGCACTATGTGTATTTTGATGCAACTTCCTTCTGTATCTTTTCATATTTGTCTTGGCGATATTTTCATAGAAGTTGATTTCCAATTTTTCACTTACAAAAATAAAGTGGCAGATATCTATCTATCTATCTATCTATCTATCATCTATCTTTCTGTACTTTCACCTATTTACTGTATACCTAAAGGTGGCACCAGACGTGGGTAAGTATAAATAATGTCAGATTAGCAATTGCAAACAATTGGCCTGACATGCTCAAATAAAAATATTTTCACATTCGAATAAATAGTAGGCACCACAGCAGGACACCAAAATGCAAGTGATGGCTCCATCCAGAGAATGGACAGATTATAAATTATTTTCAATTAACTAACATTTCAAACATTCTCGTGGGTACTAAGAATGTTGTATCAAATACACATGTGCCTTCCACAAGGATTTTATAGTTTGTTATCATTTTATTGTATTAATATGAAATATTCATTTTAACAAGTAAAATGCTACACATCCGTCCTGCTCCCCCTCTCAAAGAGTACCACTCTCCAAAAATTGGTGAGTGGCATTCCTACCCTTTAGAAAAAATTTATCATATAGAGTTTTGTGTGTTTTTTTGAAATTAACATAAATTTTGGAACTTTCTCGTGTTTTGTTTTTCCACTCAACAATATGTTTTGAGATTTATTCATGTCTTGGTATAATCTCCTATTATTTATCTATGCCAAATGGCTTCTTGGGTCAGTGTGTGTGTATGTGCGTGCGCACGCGCACGTGTGTGTATATTCAAAATTTTTTATTACTCTACATTAAGCTCTCATATGAGTAAATTACATTGTATCTAACCATTTTCCTACTTTGAACATCTTTGGTTGCTTTGTTTTATTTTATTTCCTCTATCTCTTTTTTCTTGAATTTGTCGGGGTGACATTGGTTAATAAAACCATACAGGTTCCAAGTGTACGACTCTGTAACACACCATCTGCATACTGCACCATGCACTCACCACTCACAGTCAGGTCTCTTTCGGTCACCACCATTTATCTCCCCTTTGTCCTTTTCCCCCTCTGCCCAATGCCCTTTGCCTCTGGCAATCACCACATTGTTGTCTGTGGCTGCTTTCTTTTTCTTTTGTTTTCTTTTTAAATGTATAAATATTTAATTTTTTATTGTTGTTCAATTACGGTTGTCCCACATTTTTTCCCATTGCTCTCCCCTGCCCTATAGCTCGGCCATGCTCCCAGCATGGATGATTTTTTTTCTCAATCCTGTTACCATTTCCCCCCAGTCCCCTAAGCCCTTCCCTTCTGACACCTGTCAGTATGTTCTCTGTATCTAGGAGTCTATTTCTATTTTGTTTCTTAGTACATTTTGTCCATTGGATTCTACATATAAGTGAAATCAATGGTATTTGCCTTTCTCTGACATTTGGAGGCTTTAAATTTTTCACTCTTATGATTACAATGGCCATTCTGATGAGTATAGAGTGGTATCTCATTGTGGTTTTTGTTTGCATCTCTCTGATGGCTAGTGATGGTGAGCATGCTTTCAAATGTCTCTCAACCCTCTGTATGTCCTCCTTGGAGAAGTGTTTGTTTGCAACCAGTGATAACTCGGACAAGGGTTTCATCCCCAAGATATATAAAGAACTCCCATGACTCCACTCTGGGAAGGCACACAATCCAAATAAAAAATGGGCAAAGGACCTGAACAGACACTTCTCCAAGGAGGACATACAGAGGGTCCAAGGACACATGAAGGTATGCTCAGCATCACTAGCCATCAGAGAGATGCAAATTAAAACCACAATGAAAGACCCCTTCACACTGGCCAGAATGGCCATCATAACAAATCAACAAACAAGTGCTGGTGAGGTTGTGGAGAAAAGGGAACCCTAGTACATTGTTGGTGAGAATGCAGACTGGTGCAGCCACTGTGGAGGACAGTATGGAATTTCCTCAGAAAACTAAAAATGGAACTGCCTTGTGACCCAGCAATTCCAGTGCTGGGATTGTATCCTAAGAGCCCTGAAACACCAACCCAGCAGAACCTATGCGCCTCAGTGTACATAGCAGCACAATTTACTATAGCCAAGTGCTGGATGCAACCTAAGTGCCCATCAGTAAATGAGTGGAGCAAAAAGCTATGGTACATTTACACAATGGAATACTACACAGCAGAGAGAAAGAAGGAGCTCCTACCCTTTGTGACAGCATGGATGGATCTGGGGAGCATTATGCTAAGTGAAATAAGCCAGGCCAAGAAAGGCAAATACCACATGATATCACCTATAAGTGGAACCTAATCAACAAAACAAACAATCAGGCAAAACATAACCAGGGACATTGAAGTAAAGAATATACTGACATTAACCAGAGGTGAGGGGGAGTGGTATAATGGGGGGAGAAGGGGGAAGGGTCGTCAAGGTATATATACAAAGTACTCATGGACAAAGCCAAAGGAGGGTAGGATCAAGGGTGAGAGGTGAGGATGGGTGGGGATGGGTGGGCTGGGAGGGAGTGGTGGTGGGAAAATGGAGACAACTGTATTTGAACAACAATAAAATTTTTTTTCACTCTTTTTTGTTGTTGTATTTTTTCATTACCATTTGTCTCCTTTATATCCCCTTAAACTTTTCACTCTTAAACAACAATGCTGCAGTGAAAGTCGTGGCACATGCTGACTCCTCCCAGCGATGATGCTGGGAGTAGGACTGCCACATTGTGGAGCACTTGAAACTTCAACTTTTGTGTGGCAGGCCACACATGACACATGACTTCGATTTTACTCTCCAAAGTGGTTGAACCAGCATATCTTCCATGAATGGTGTGCACAATTAATCATTTCTCTTCAGCCTTGCAGTGTTTGGTGTTATGAGTCAAAAGTTTTCCAGTCTGATGTATGTGAAAAGGTATTTCCTCATCATTTCACATTGCATCTCTGATTTCTAGTAAGTTTGAGATGCTTTTTAAAGAGAATTCTTTTTTTAAAGATTTTATTTATTATTTTTGGAGAGGGAAGGGAGGGAGAAAGAGAGAGAGAGAAAACATCAATGTGCGGTTGCTGGGGCTGTGGCCTGCAACCCAGGCATGTGCCCTGACTGGGAATCGAGCCTGCGACATTTTGGTTTGCAGCCCGCGCTCAATCCACTGAGCTACGCAGCCAGGGCAGTTGAGATGGTTTTTATTAGAGGTTATATTTATTTCTTTTTAGAGAGACGAGAAGGGAGGGAGAGAGGGAGAGAACATCAATGTGTGGTTGGCCTGTTGTGCACCCCCTACTGAGGACCTGGCCTGCCACCCAGGCATGTGTCCTGACTGGGAATCAAATTGGGACCCTTTGGTTCACAGGCCGATGCTCAATGTACTGAGCCACACCAGCCAGGGCTACAGATGCTTTAATATTCCTAATGATCATCCAGGTTTTCACTTCTGGGACTGGCTTTTTAATATTGTCTCCTCTGGAGCAAAGAGCCTCTGTCAGGTGCCATGGCCTTAAGTGAAGGAATGCAAGCCAACCTGCTCTAAACCCCTTGAGCTCACTCTCCTCGTGCCTCCCACTTTCTGCCTCTTATCTCCCTTGGCCAAACCCAACTGGAAACCAGAGGATGACCGTTAGTGTGGTCTATGGAGATCAGGGTGCAAGGATGCCATTGATTGACGCACCCCATAAAGGTTTTTTGCCTTTCAAGGCATGCTGGGTAGAGACAGGGAGTGTAGACCTGGAAAGGAACATAGAGCAAATCCAGCCTACGGGCAAGGGTGGAGACAGCAAGATCCATATAAGTCTATTGGAATAGATCAGATGAGAGATGATGTTGGTTAGGATGGTGAAGGTGCTCAGTTCTAGATATCTGTGAAAAGTTTGTCAGAATATGCTGAAGGACTTGGCCATGGCGTGTGAAAGGAGGAAAGTCAAGGATGACTTTAAGATTTGTAGGGTTTGGAGGCAGTTTACTCTCTTGGTTTTCTCTTCTGTTCTCATTCTGTACAGTGAGTACTCGTCATTCAGTAGATTTCCATCACCTCCCTCACACTCACTTATCATGTGAGATTCCTCCCTGTCTCTGCTTTTGCGTGGGGTCCTTTCTTGTTTCATAGAGCTCCTAGAGATTTGAGTTTATCTGTTTACTTTAATTATTGGGGTTTAGGAAGGTGGAAAGAGTAATCATGTAGGCACCTTAAAATAAATGTTAAACTTTATATTATTTTAAATAGTTATTAACCTGATTCATTTAATGTAGAAAATAGGGAAATTTTCAAAAACATTAATAGCTTAACACCAACTATAAGTATCCTTATGCAAAGTTTACCACTCTCAATATATTAATAGCATCCTATATTTTTCTACATTTCAGTTTTTTTTAAAGATTTTATTTTATTTTATTTTTTAGAGAGGGAAGGGAGGGAGAAAGAGAGAGACAGAGAAACATCAGTGTGCGGTTTAACTGGGGGCCGTGGCCTGCAACCCCAGGCAACCCAGGCATGTACCCTGACTGGGAATCGAACCTGCGACACTTTGGTTCGCAGCCCGTGCTCAATCCACTGAGCTATGCCAGCCAGGGTACATTTATTTTTGTAAGTGATTTTTATTGTGTTCAATTACAGCTTTCTGCATTCCCGCCCCCACTTCCCCTGCCACCCCCTCCACCCCAGCCAAACCCACCTCCTTCCTTTGTTTCCACCCTCCCCCTTGGTTTTGTCCATGTGTCATTTATAATAGTTCCTGAAAACCCTTCTCCCCATTATCCCCTCCCACCTCCCCTCTGGTTACTGTCAGATTGTTCTTAATCTCAATGTCTCTGGTTCTAGTTTGCTTGCTTTTTTTTCTTTGGTTGATTATGTTCCATTTAGAGGTGAGATCATATGGTATTTGTCTTTCTTGGCCTGGCTTATTTCACTTAGCATAATGCTCCCCAGATCCATCCATGCTGTCACAAAGGGTAGGAGCTCCTTCTTTCTCTCTGCTGTGTAGTATTCCATTGTGTAAATGTACCATAGCTTTTTGCTCCACTTCATTTACTGATGGGCACTTAGGTTGCATCCAGCACTTGGCTATAGGTAAATTGTGCTGCTATGAACACTGAGGTGCATAGGTTCTGTTGGGTTGGTGTTTCAGGGCTCTTAGGATACAATCCCAGCACTGGAATTGCTGGGTCACAAGGCAGTTCCATTTTTAGTTTTCTGAGGAAATTCCATACAGTTCTCCACAGTGGCTGCACCAGTCTGCATTCCCACTGACTGCACTAGGGTTCCCTTAGTGGAGAAAATCCCACTAGGGTTTTCTCCACATCCTCTCCAACACTCGTTTGTTGATTTGTTTATGATGGCCATTCTGACTGGTGTGAAGCGGTATCTCATTGTGATTTTAATTTGCATCTGTCTGATGGCTAGTGATGCTGAGCATATTTCATACGTCTCTGGGCCCTCTTTATATCCTCCTTGGAGAAGTGTCTGTTCATGTCTTTTGCCCATTTTTTAAATTGGGTAGCTTATCTTCTTGGAGTGGAATCCTGTGAGTTCTTTATACATTTTGGAGATCACACCCTTGTCTGAGGTATCATTGGCAAATATGTTTTCCCATATAGTTGGTTCTCTTTTCATTTTAATGCTGTTTTCTTTAGCCATGCAGAAGCTTTTTGTTTTTTAATTTGATGAAGTCCCATTTGTTTATTCTCTCCTTTATGTCCCTTGCTTCAGGGGACATATCAGTGAAGATGTTGCTGTGTGGAATGTCTGAGATTTTCCTGTCTGGTACTGGCAAAGGAACAGGTACATAGACCAGTGGAACAGAACAGAGAGCCCAGAAATAAACCCAAGTTTCTATGGTCAATTAATATGTGACAAAGGGGGAAGAAGAATAAAATGGAGTAAAAATGGCCTACCCAACAAATGGTGTTGGGAGAGCTGGACAGCTACTTGGAAAAAAATGAAACTTGATCGCCAACTTACACCATACACAAAAATAAATTCAAGGTGGATAAAAGACTTAAATATGTCATGACACCATAAAAGTCCTAGAGGAAAACATCAGCAGGGAAATCTCAGACATTTCTACCTTTTGTACTACATTTGTATTTTTTTATGTAGCTGGGAATCACTGTGTACACTCTTCCACAGTTTAGAATTTTATTTAAGAATAAACTCCAAGGATTTGCAAAACTCTGAAATTGTTCAAAAGCATTATATAGTGAAACTATTTTATTTTATTTAATGTTTCCACCTACTATTTAGGCAGTCCCTGAGAACCGATTAAATTTTTCCAATTTTTAGCTATTGTGAACAGAGTTTTAATGAACGTTCTCTTTAATTTATATCTGATTATTGTTTCCTTATAGGCTAAGTCCCCACAAGTTGAATTGCTCCTTCAATATTTTTCACCTCTTAAAGCTTTTTAATGTACATTGATAAAATGTTCTCTATGATTGATCTTGATAATGGAGTTTTTAATTCCTCTGCTTCATGATTGTTTCCTGTCTACCTTGGCTGATCCAGAAGTTAAGCAATTAGTGATCTCTCTGATAAGCTCACTCTCTCCTCCCCACCACTGGCCATCCTGAATGCCTATCTGGCCTGAATACCCCTCCAGCCTGGCTGTGGTCCTTCAATGGACTTCCTGGGTTGCTGGTAGCTTGGTCCTACTTTCTCCCTCACACTCACTGATCCCTCATTGTATTTTATGCAAGTTCAGCTCCACTTAATGCTGCCATTCACATTTCCATTGATATAATGGAGGTTCCCTACTTTGTTTTCATTTTAACTGAGTAACGTTTTTAGGAGAGAGAGGAGGGGCACAGGTCAACTTATCCCATACCATGAGCCCGAAGCCCTATGCATTCTGCAGGCTCCGGAAAGAGCACTATGTGTCTCCTCCCAGCTTCCCAACTGCAGGCTTTCTTGGTGGTCTCTGTCCAGGCTTTGACCCTCATCCCCTCCCAAAGGAACGAAGGACCCTGTACTATTCTTCTTGTGTTGCCTCACCTGGGAAGGAGCCACTGGGCCTTCCATGCAGCATGGGGGCCTCTGTGTCTGTGGGCTGCAGGGGAACTGGTGTGACTAGATGAGAACCAGAGCTGAGAGCAAGGATTTCTAAAGATAGCCTGTTCTTGGGCTATCCTAGAGCAAATAGAGCCATGTCCATGATAGCTTCAGATCACAGGCAAGTGAATTGGCAGGAGCCCATCCTAATGAGTGAGGCTGGCTCCTCTACTGTCAAGTTCCAGGTCAACAGCTCTGAAGTCTTTGGGAGCATGGCTGGCCCAGACCACTTCTTAGTATTCCTGAAGGAAAATCCTCACATCTTAAAATAGAAACAGAAAAAATGTTTTTCCCCAATTGTCTCTTTCTTTCTTTCCTTCTTTCCTTCTTTCCTTCTCTCCTTCTTTCTTTCTTTCCTTCTTTCTTTCTTTCCTTCTTTCTTTCTTTCTTCTTTCTTTCTTTCTTTCTTTCTTTCTTTCTTTCTTCTTCTTTCTCCTCTCTCTCTCTCTCTCTCTCTCTCTCTCTCTCTCTCTCTCTCTCTCTCTCTTCTTTCTTTCTTCTTTCTTTCTTTTCTTAAAGTACATTTTATTGATTACTATTATGGTTGTTCCAATATGTTTCTCCCATTTATCTCCCCTCTGCCCTGCACCGCCCCCCTCCAACCTCCAGCATTCCCCCGCTGACTCTTAGTTCATGTTCATGGGTTGTACATATAAGTTCTTTAGCCTCTCTATTTCCTCTACTATTCTTAACCTCTCCCCATCTATTTTATGCCTACCAATTATGCTTCTTATTCCCCATACCTTTCCCCACCCATTCTCTCCCTCCCCCTCCCCATTGATAACCTTCCATGTGACCTTCATTTCTGTGATTCTGTTCCTGTTTTAGTTTTTGGCTTAGTTTTTGTTTTTGTTTTTTAGGTTCAGTTGTTGATAGTCATGTGTTTATTGCCATTGCACCGTGCATAGTTCTTTATCTTATTCAATTTTATTTCTGAAAGCTAATTATTATTTTTGTCTCTTTTAGATGTTTCTTTGCACTTTTATTGTTGCATCCAAGCCCTGGAAATTTGAACTCACTATGCTGAAGAAACAATGCAAAGATATCTAATTACCTTCTAGTGCATTCTGCCACTCTCACTCTCATTCTGAAGAAGCAAAGACACTTGCAAAACATTTAAATAACACAACTGACCCATTGACTTCGTTTTTGTGGGCTCCTTGATGATCTGTGGCCCTTTTTCTTTCTTGTGCATTCTTCAGGGGCTCACGCTGAGAATGTGATGCCTTTTTACAGCACTGGAAAGCCTCTTCTAGTTGGCTAATTCATCTCCCGTCAGGGACAATCTTCTACCAAGGATGGAAGAGAGTATGAACGTGTTTCCATATTTCACCAAACTGAGCATAAGTTCCTTTTCACTGTCAGCTTTCTGAAGAACTACATGGGGGACCTAGCCCTCCATTGCTTCAGGCTGGTTGGTAGTTTTTGCAAGGTTCTGGGGGTCTGGTTGCCTTGAGAGCGTCCATCCATGGATTTCCTCAGAAATCTTCCTGCCTAGGACTTCTGGAAAGACATACATAGCCTAATGGCTTAGAAACAGTTTTGAACCCCATATCAACCTGGGAGATAGTGGGTCACTTGGAAATTTGTGCTTCACTTTTGGTTTCAAATTGAGGCAGAAAAAACACAAGATGATGTTGCATGGAGACTAGGCTACATTTGTGTGTGCATGTGTGTGAGCACACACACAATAGGATGTATTATCTAATAACCCTGCTTTTGGTAACTCAAGCAATTTACTTATGCCTCTCATGGTGTCTGTGGGTCATGTATCTGGGGGTGGCTTGGCTGGGTGGTTCTAGGTGTCACCTCTCATGAGGTTACACTCAGACATCGACTGCACTGCCCTCACCTGAAAGTTAATTTGCTTGGAAAAGAAACAATTCCCAGGTGGCTTACATGCATGGCTGCAGGTTGGTATTGGCTGCTGAAAAGGAGGGCTCTGGTCTCCTCCACATGGACCTCTCCCAAGGGCTGCTGTTTGCATGGTATGTCTCCTCCACATGGACTCTGGCTTCCTCCAGACAGAATGATCTGAGAGACCAAGATGGAAGCCATGGTGCCCTCTGAGACCTCACTTCAGATGTCACACACCATCCAGTTATTGGCCACCCAGGTTAACCCAGGGTCAGTGTGGGAGGGGACTCTAGAAGGGCATGAAGACCAGGAGATATGAACCCAGTTGAGGCCATCTTGGAGCCTGGCTACCATAATGTGAGTGTGAGCGTGTGTGTGTGTGTGTGTGTGTGTGTAAGGATGGACAGAGATGATGATGGAGGAGGAGGATGGAGGTTAACATGACCAGAAAGAAGCCCTTTCTGAAACTTAGATGTGGAAACTATAGCACTGCTATGCAGGTCAAGGTCATCAGAGGAACGTCAACAAAAATGCAGAAGTAAGTTCTAACTTAGATGTGTGAGAGATGGTGAAGCTCTCTAAGAGGCTACCTGGCTGGCAGGTAAACACTCCCCAGTAATTCTTTTCTGCAGGGCCGATGACAAGCACCTGAGCCTCTCTGCCTAAGGGTTTCCTCTCCACCTGTGAGGGGCAGACTAGAGTGCTAGAGAGGTAATGCCCCTGTGAGGAACACTCAGCCAGTGGCTGAAGCTGGAGGATAAATACCTTTGTCTTCTGATGCCCCAGCAGATAACATCAAGGTTTGTTCTACCCAGTCTTTGAGAGGTGCCCAGCAAGATGGAGCCCTAGTTGCCCACATTGTGATTCTGCTCACTGTTACCTGCTGCTTCCCCTTCTACTTCCCCACTGCCCTTCTGGTGCCTTCTGGGATCACCCCCAAATAGACCACTTGCAACTGAATTTTTGTCTTAATGTCAGCTTCTGGAGGAAACAGCCTCATAGTGGAGCCTAGGTCCACTGTGAGGGGTAGCCTGGGGCCACCCTGGGGGCTTGCCTGGGTGAGATCAAGCAGCAGGATGTACTTCATCTGCATTCTCCTTGCCTCAGCCACTGGGGAAGGCATGCCCTGTCCTCCCTCCTCCTCCTCCGTGTGCTCATAGAGTTCTGGGTACCTGTGGGGAGGAGTTCTTGCCATATTGCTTCTCCCCACCTCAAGACAGGGATCTCTATACTGCTACCTGCAGCACCTGCAGCCAGCTTCTCTCCATCCTACTCTGCTCTTAAGCCCCAGGCACTGTGGGTGCACAGCCTGAACTACCAGAACACTTGCTTCCTGGGTTTGTAGCCAGAGCTGGCAGGCCTCACCTGGTCTTATGAGCAGCCCCTCCAGAGAGCTTTGCCCTCTGAGCCCTGACAGTTGTGGTTGCACACATGGAGGGACCTGCGTCGTTCACACATCCTGGGCTGGTCATTGCAATAACACCTATTGCAAGCATCTGGGGCACCAGACTTCACTGTCCACATCCAAGGTCAGCAGTACACTCTGCTTCGGGTTTAGCTTTTCAAAACCACCTGAGAACTTCTGACACATTGAGTCAGGGTGAAGAATCAGGACTGAGACAGCTCAATTGACTACTTTACTTTTAATTTTTTTATTTGCTCACAGTTGGTGGTGTTTTACGTGAGATGGAGGGAACTAGAGCATGTGGGCATTCGGGCTGTGAGACAACTCAGTATTGGCTCATTCTCCCAAGGTTTGAAAACTCATTAAAGCCTGGGACCTCAGCCACCCAAGGGACCAGCAGCCCATATAAAGTTGGGCCTCCAGCCCTTCTCCTTGGATACAGTGCTTCTTAGATGATACATCAATGACAGAAGCTTTGGCTTGCCATCATGTCCTTTTTCCCTCTTAGATCATGAGAAAATTTTTGTGGGGGGGCATTGGAGAGAAAGGGTCAAAAATGCACCTCCCAAGTGGGACGTGTTCCTTTTCCAGACTGGGTGAGCATGGGGTGGGGAGTACAGGGAGAAACCAGAGTTTTAATCCCATGGCCTATACCAGGACCCAAGGTGGGTGGTGGGAGCGTTAGGAACCAACCCAAAAATTTGGAATGTGTGAAGGTATGCTGAGGAACATGCAAGGCAAGGACCACTGACAGCAAGGTTCATCTCTGTGTACATCATCTGCCTCCAGCTCCCTCCCCTTCCTTTGTCCCCATGGGAGTGGCTGCGCATCTGCAAAGGCCTCCTGGAATTCTCAACCTCAGTGTTATCTTGTGTTCAGTCCTGTATTTATTGAACCCCAGGGCTGTGCCTTGACCCTGGCACCGTGGGGAAGCTGAGAAAAAATGTCCAAATGTCTCCTCGCATATGGGGAAGTGGCCATGGAACAGAACAGGAGATAGGAATGCCGAGCATTTGATTACCAACAGAAGCAGTTATTTTCTTCAGCTGCCCCACTTGATTCTCAGCTGCAGGCCTGGCAATTCATTCCTGGGAAAGTTTGCTCACAAGTCCTGGCTTTCAAGTGGTTCCAGGAAAAGGAGGGGCTACCCTACTGAATTCTGGTACCAGGGGTTCATGTTCTGACCAGATCTATCCTCACAGGATGTCCAGGGTTCTGAGTGTTATCGCTGTGCAGGGCCAATTGCCAGTCCTTCAGGAGGACTCCTTCAGGAGCCTCGGGGCAGTTTTCAGCCTCCCCGTGTGGGAAGCTTGGGAAGCAAAGCCCATTCCCATGGGACCTGTGGGCACAGGGCCTTGGAATCACACCGATGCTCAGCATCTGGGGAAACCCATGCTGGAGGAGGCATGATCCCTGACTCTCTCACGGGAGTTGTACTATCTCCAGCAGCATTTTGTTCATAGTGCTGCTTTCAGGCATTGCCTATTCCTACTGAGAATAGGAGCTACTTCCCAGGCTGTGGGGGGGCCAGCCCTCCTCATGGGCTCTCTTCCTCACTCATTTTCCCTCAGCAGTAAGCTCACATGAACATCCCTGATAAATTCCAGGCCATTTCTGTCAAGTGTTGGGGGCTGTCGCCATTTTCATACTCAATGCTTTCAGTGTTGTATATTTCACTTGTCCTGACACATGTCCATATGAATATTGATTCCTATGTCAACAAAACATTTTATCCCCTTCTTAAGAGTAGTTATTTCTAGGAAATACATTTAAATGTAATCAACAAATTGGCTGGTTTTAGTAAATATGTCATTCTAAAACACCACCATAGGATACTAATACTAGGTTGTGACAAGAAAGATGAAGGGCACAGAAGTGGTCCTGTTCACCGTCTCATTATTGAGACAGAAACATGTACTAACCCTGGGTAGTAATTTAAACTTTGGTCTCAAGTGTTTGTCCCCAGACTAAGGGGAGATCTTTTTGTGCCATGGGGATGGCAGCTGTAGGAATGTGCACTGCTCAAGTAGTACCCAGATTTGAAAGGCTCACAGTGCAGTCAAGGCCGGCCTCTGACTGGCAAGGATGGAAGCATCAGGCCATGGGTCTCTATTTCTTGCTCTCTCCCCACTAGGCTTATTGTCCATAATATTATAAAATGGTTGGTTAAAATTTTCATTTTTAATCTTTCGTTTCCCGTAGTACACGAAGAATTTGGCTGTTGCCATGCTGGAAACAAGAAAAGAGCAAACTGACATGTCAGTTCTTCTTCTGAGTAAAGGAGATCCTCTCTCTGGTTAAAATAAGAATGGGATAATGAGAATCAAGATGTCCCCAGATCTTATCTCAACATGCTGGGGGAAGCTGAGGCACAGGAATGTGCAAGGACATCAGGCCACTTAGAGGAAAAATGTCAATTGCTGTGGGCTCCGAAGAAGCTGCTTTCAAAACTCATGGGAAGGGGTAGCGTTGGATCTCAGTTTCAACCGTGTCTGCATGCAATTAAGTCCAAACCTCCTCTTTATTTTAATCAGTTCAAGTTTTGAGTATATACTTAATTTATTTTTATTTATATATGCACACACACACACACTTTGGGATAACCTGTTACACAAAGTAAGTAATTGGGATGGATATCTATATTAATATATCTAGATTATATAATTAAAAACTAATGTCCTATTTCTGGCTTAAAATTATTTTTCAGCATGTGGGTTGGAAATTCAGGTATGCTTTGTTGGGGTCTTTTATGAAGCTGTGGTCAAGATATTAGCTGGGGCTGCAGTCACCTGATGGCTTGACTGGGCTGGAAGATCCACTTCTAAGAGGTTCACTCCCATGGCTTTTGGCTGGAGGGCTCATTTCCTTACCAGTTGTTTTCAGAACACGCGCAGGTCTCCCTATAGATCTGCTCCACAGAGCAGCTGGCTAAAAACCCAAAGCAAGTGATCCCAAAGAGTGAGCAGGGGCCAAAGGAAAGCAGAAAGTCCCAGGGCCTTTTATGAGCCATTCTCTGAAGTTGTACAGTGTCACTTACACTTTATTTATTATTTAGAAGCCAGTTACTGAGCCTGGCCAATGCAAATGGCAAAGGCAAAAGAAAGAAAAGAAAACTAGGCTCCACCTCCTGAAAGGAAGAGTATCAAAGACTTTGTGGACTGATCACTAAGCCACTCCATATACTATAAAAAGAAAATAGATTAAGGTAGTAAAATAAATATTTTACAATGTTTTAGATGTCCATTAAAGCCTATTCGTGCAGAATTCAACATGAGAACTAAGAAGAGAAAAAGGAAGAACACGGAAAAAAGAAAAACGTTGAAGAGATAGCAAAGGGGTTGAGATTGAGGAAGAAGTGAAAGAAGAGGAGCAATGAGAAGATATGCAGAAAAGAAAAGAGATAAAAGATGAAAGAAGCAGAGCAAAGCTCCATGAGACCTGGGAGGTCACGCGACTCCTGTCTTCTGCTAGAACTTTGCCTTCCCTAAAATCAAGTGCTCCCAAGAGGCTGCATTCCCTGAGTTGGGACTGTGAGCTGTCTAGCAGGTCTCAGTCCTGTGGGCTGGTTAGTGCTCCTGCCTAAAGCCTGGACTGAGTGTCTCAATGGCATAATTCAAATATGGCCCAGGAGCTAGGCTGTAAGTTGGGAAAAATAAGTGGGCAATGTCGATGCCTACCCCTCTCTTTGCATTGAGTAATATGTACTTAGTATGTTGCCAAACATTATGCATGAGGTTTGGACTCTGAGTCAGAGAGGAGGTCTACATAAAAAACTAGGGGCTCAATGAGTGTGGCTGAGCCACACTCCACTGAGAATCTTGGTTGGCAAGCCCTTGGGGAACAGAAAGGCAGCTCTGATGGAAGTCCTGCACTGCAGTCTTCACTTGGCTCTCTCAGCTTCTGGCCTTGAGAAGACTGGAAGTGCTTACAGGCCCAAGTAGTTTCAGCACCCCTGCATGGGCCGGGAACCTCCTTTGTAGGCCATGGTCCCTGTTGATCTTTCACTCCTTATTCTGTAGGGTCCTGAAGGTGGTTTGTCTTCTTCTTGTGTTCTTGATGATTTCCATGACTTTTTACTGATTTCCAGGGTCAGATGTCCAGTCCACTGAGCCAGCTGGTCCCCTGTCTATGTCTTATCCTGGCCCAGGAACTTTGGGGAAATGAGGGTGGGGGGTGTCTTCCCTGGCTGTCAGGGAAGACACCCCCCTGACTTTCTCCATTTAACCCAGGGTTGTGTTGTGTACAATGCCTGTCCCAAAGATCCATTCCAGGTGTGAGGACCTGGTCCTCCTGGGGTAAAGTTTGTGGCTACTGCTGGCACATGCTGACTTAGATCAAGTCCTGTGCACCCAGCCTGCTCCTCGGAGCTTTCAGGAGGGAAGTCCAAAAACACAGCATGGGGGCAGGTTGCAACCTGAGAAGCTTACCTCTGGGAGCCTGGAAAGGGCCCCAAAGCCAGGCCCAGCTTCTCTGAAGTTCCCAGGACTCTGACATCACAGTACAACAACGGACCACAGCTCTGTGCTTCCCTGAGCACTCCTCTTCTCACCTGGGAAAAGGAAAGGGACTTGTTTTACATTTCCTTGTGTATTTCCAAACTGTCCTGAAGAATTTCTCTTCCTGTTTTCCTCTGGTGGCACATTTAAGGTTTACCTGATGAATAATGCCAGCTATGACCTACCAAGCAAAAACAGGGAGCACCTTCCATCCTGTCATTATGTCCTGCCTCCCAAGTCTGTTAGTAATGACAATTTGAAGCTTTCATAAAATATGCTACAAATGCTTCCAAACTTCCCTTCCCTGGCCACATCCTTCAAAAGTATTTGGTCACGATTTTCATTGGGATAATTTTCCCATCACAAGGGCAACAATTCCATCAGCTTTCTTGCTTTCCTGTTCTTTAAATCAAATTGTAAGGTTTACACAACACCAGAGATGTACAAATATGATCAACCTCACTTTATCTCACTTAACCATAAAACACTTAAATTTGCTTACCTGATTCTGTTTGGGTTATTTTATTCTATTGATCTAGTTAATAAAATGTTTTATAATGACATATAACCATGAAATCCCCTGTGAAAGTTCTTTTTAAGAAATAATTCAGCTATGTTTTGAGCTTTCCTTAGAGAATTTTAGAACACGTTTGTCTAATTTTATGAAAAATTTTCTTTGGAGTTTTCATTGGAATTGTATCATATTTGTAATAAATTGGAAAACATTTGACCTTAATGAAAGATTTTCTGTGCATTACTGTAGTACTCACACACAAACACACGTCTCCATTTCTCGGGTCTCCTTTAGGGTCCTTGACAATATATTCTGTTTTTTCAAATCATCTTGATTTTTTAAAAAAAATTATTCATAGATGATAGCTCACCTTAATTCTCTGTCATCTTGAATGATACACATTCTGTTTTATTTGTATTAAATGTTATAGTTGTTTCTCAAGTGCCTTAACACATTATCCGTGTTTGTATATCGATCTTCTGTTAGTTATACTGCTGGGCCCTCTCATGGATCCAATAGCTAGGGCTTTTCCTTTTTAAAGACTTTACGTATTTATTTTTAGAGAGGGGAGGGGAGGGAGAAGGAGAGGGAGAGAAACATCAATGTGTGGTTGCCTCTCACACACCCCCTATAGGGGACCTGGCCCACAACCTAGGCGTGTGCCCTGACTGGGAATCGAACCCATGACCCTTTGGTTTGCAGGCCAGTGCCCAATCCACTGAGCCACACAAGCCAGGGCTCTTTTTATTTCTTAATGACAGGGACATTCTTTTTTTTTTTTTTTTCTGCTAATAAAACTTTTAAAAAATTATTTATTTTTATTGTTGTTCAGTTATTATTATTGTTTATTATTTATTTTATTATTGTTGTTGATACTGTCAGTTTATTCTTCATTTCAATGTCTCTGGTTATATTTTGCTTGCTTATTTGTTTACAGTGTTGAATGTTAGCTCTGTGACCAGAAATCACCATTTTATTCTTAACTTCAAGGGCAGTTCTCTTCCAGATTAAACTCCTTCTATTCTTACACTAGTGAATAAGTTATTTTCTTTCTTGTGGAGTAAGTGTATTTTGTCAAATGTTTTTTAATGCATCTGTTAAGATAAAGGTGATTTTCTCCTTTATTATATTAATATTTTTTAATTTATTATTTTCTTTCTTTTTCATTGTCTTTTTTTTTATTGCTGTTCAACTACAGTTGTCCCTGTTTTCCCACAACTGCTCACCCCTGCCCCACCCATCCCCACCTCACACTCTCAATCCTACCCTCCTTTGGCTTTGTCCATGGGTCCTTTATACATGTTCCTTGATGACCCTTCCCCCTCCCCCCACCCCGTTATCCCTTCCTCCCTCCCCTCTGGTTACTGTCAGTTTGTTCTTTATTTCAATGTCTCTGGTTATATTTTGCTCACTTCTTTGTTGTGTTGATTAGGTTCCACTTAAAGGTGAGATCACATGGCACTTGTCTTTCTTGTCCTGGTTTACTTCGCTTAGCATAATGCTCTCCAGATCCACTCATGCCATTGTGAAGGGTAGGAGCTCCTTCTTTCTTTCTGATGTGTAGTCTTCCATTGTAGAAATGTACCATAGGTTTTTGAACCACACATTTACTGATGGGCACTTAGGTTGCTTCCAGCACTTCACTATTGTAAATTGTGCTGCTAAGAACATTGGGGTGCAGAGGTGGCACAGCAGATGGCAGAGGAGTGCCAGCAAGATGGCAGAGGAGTGATTGGAAGCCACACTAACTTCCTCCTGGGACCAATCTGGAATTGCAACTAAATTGTGGAGAAATTACCCAGAACAAACAACTGAACAATAGCGAGAGAGAAGCCTTTTAGCCTTGCACAGACAGAAGCTGCTTTGGCACAACCTGTCTGGTGAGGAGTGTGGTGGTGACCTAGTAGGGCTGCCTGGGTGCCCACAGGCAGCAGTGCCAGAGGGATAATTAAGCAGCAGGCTGGATCCCCCTCAGAAAAATGGAGTCTAAACCCTAAGCTGGGATCTCAAGCCTGGAACACCAGAGCCCAAAAAAGTACACAGATAACAACCGGCGGCAAAAAGCAGAAGAGTTGCCTTCTGCCAGAGATGGATGGCTGGAGATGCAAAGAACCGCTGAAAAGGCCAATGCACAAATTTTCATTTGCTGTCACTTATTCAGGGTTCCAGCAAAGGTGGGATCTGACTGCACTGGGGATGCCTGAGGAGAGACTGGGGATAGAAGTTTTGGGGAGACAATGGAGAGAATAGCCACAGGAATCTTGGTGCTAAGTCATCCCCCAAACAACAGCAGCCATTCTGCTAAGGCAGTCCAATCCACTCCCAGCAGCAACCACCTGAGGGAAAATAATAGCCCCATGCTAGGAAAAATTCTGGCCCACCATGTGAGGGTTAAGCCTGACTTCTCAGTGCAGAGTGACTAGATTAACAAGTGGAAGACACAACCATAGATTGGAAGAATAAACATCATCAAAATGCCCATAGTACACAAAACAATTTGCAGATTCAATTCAAATCCTATTCAACAAACCAGGGCACATTTCACAGATAGAGATGAAATATTTCTAAAATTTATATTGTGCCATAAACAACCAATTTGTGATAAAAAACAACCCCAAATAAAGAGAAAAAACACATTTATCATAAAACAACGCCAAATTATTATAAAAACAATGCAAAATTATAATAAAAACATAATTGGCTTTTTCAGCGGTTCTTTGCATCTCCAGCCATCCATCTCTGGCAGAAGGCAACTCTTCTGCTTTTTGCCGCCGGTTGTTATCTGTGTACTTTTTTGGGCTCTGGTGTTCCAGGCTTGAGATCCCAGCTTAGGGTTTAGACTCCATTTTTCTGAGGGGGATCCAGCCTGCTGCTTAATTATCCCTCTGGCACTGCTGCCTGTGGGCACCCAGGCAGCCCTACTAGGTCACCACCACACTCCTCACCAGACAGGTTGTGCCAAAGCAGCTTCTGTCTGTGCAAGGCTAAAAGGCTTCTCTCTCGCTATTGTTCAGTTGTTTGTTCTGGGTAATTTCTCCACAATTTAGTTGCAATTCCAGATTGGTCCCAGGAGAAAGTTAGTGTGGCTTCCAATCACTCCTCTGCCATCTTGCTGGCACTCCTCTGCCATCTGCTGTGCCACCTCTGCACCCCAATGTTCTTAGCAGCACAATTTACAATAGTGAAGTGCTGGAAGCAACCTAAGTGCCCATCAGTAAATGTGTGGTTCAAAAACCTATGGTACATTTCTACAATGGAAGACTACACATCAGAAAGAAAGAAGGAGCTCCTACCCTTCACAATGGCATGAGTGGATCTGGAGAGCATTATGCTAAGCGAAGTAAACCAGGACAAGAAAGACAAGTGCCATGTGATCTCACCTTTAAGTGGAACCTAATCAACACAACAAAGAAGTGAGCAAAATATAACCAGAGACATTGAAATAAAGAACAAACTGACAGTAACCAGAGGGGAGGGAGGAAGGGATAACGGGGTGGGGGGAGGGGGAAGGGTCATCAAGGAACATGTATAAAGGACCCATGGACAAAGCCAAAGGAGGGTAGGATTGAGAGTGTGAGGTGGGGATGGGTGGGGCAGGGGTGAGCAGTTGTGGGAAAACAGGGACAACTGTAGTTGAACAGCAATAAAAAAAAAGACAATGAAAAAGAAAGAAAATAATAAATTAAAAAATATTAATATAATAAAGGAGAAAATCACCTTTATCTTAACAGATGCATTAAAAAACATTTGACAAAATACACTTACTCCACAAGAAAGAAAATAACTTATTCACTAGTGTAAGAATAGAAGGAGTTTAATCTGGAAGAGAACTGCCCTTGAAGTTAAGAATAAAATGGTGATTTCTGGTCACAGAGCTAACATTCAACACTGTAAACAAATAAGCAAGCAAAATATAACCAGAGACATTGAAATGAAGAATAAACTGACAGTATCAACAACAATAATAAAATAAATAATAAACAATAATAATAACTGAACAACAATAAAAATAAATAATTTTTTAAAAGTTTTATTAGCAGAAAAAAAAAAAAAAAGAATGTCCCTGTCATTAAGAAATAAAAAGAGCCCTGGCTTGTGTGGCTCAGTGGATTGGGCACTGGCCTGCAAACCAAAGGGTCATGGGTTCGATTCCCAGTCAGGGCACACGCCTAGGTTGTGGGCCAGGTCCCCTATAGGGGGTGTGTGAGAGGCAACCACACATTGATGTTTCTCTCCCTCTCCTTCTCCCTCCCCTCCCCTCTCTAAAAATAAATACGTAAAGTCTTTAAAAAGGAAAAGCCCTAGCTATTGGATCCATGAGAGGGCCCAGCAGTATAACTAACAGAAGATCGATATACAAACACGGATAATGTGTTAAGGCACTTGAGAAACAACTATAACATTTAATACAAATAAAACAGAATGTGTATCATTCAAGATGACAGAGAATTAAGGTGAGCTATCATCTATGAATAATTTTTTTAAAAAATCAAGATGATTTGAAAAAACAGAATATATTGTCAAGGACCCTAAAGGAGACCCGAGAAATGGAGACGTGTGTTTGTGTGTGAGTACTACAGTAATGCACAGAAAATCTTTCATTAAGGTCAAATGTTTTCCAATTTATTACAAATATGATACAATTCCAATGAAAACTCCAAAGAAAATTTTTCATAAAATTAGACAAACGTGTTCTAAAATTCTCTAAGGAAAGCTCAAAACATAGCTGAATTATTTCTTAAAAAGAACTTTCACAGGGGATTTCATGGTTATATGTCATTATAAAACATTTTATTAACTAGATCAATAGAATAAAATAACCCAAACAGAATCAGGTAAGCAAATTTAAGTGTTTTATGGTTAAGTGAGATAAAGTGAGGTTGATCATATTTGTACATCTCTGGTGTTGTGTAAACCTTACAATTTGATTTAAAGAACAGGAAAGCAAGAAAGCTGATGGAATTGTTGCCCTTGTGATGGGAAAATTATCCCAATGAAAATCGTGACCAAATACTTTTGAAGGATGTGGCCAGGGAAGGGAAGTTTGGAAGCATTTGTAGCATATTTTATGAAAGCTTCAAATTGTCATTACTAACAGACTTGGGAGGCAGGACATAATGACAGGATGGAAGGTGCTCCCTGTTTTTGCTTGGTAGGTCATAGCTGGCATTATTCATCAGGTAAACCTTAAATGTGCCACCAGAGGAAAACAGGAAGAGAAATTCTTCAGGACAGTTTGGAAATACACAAGGAAATGTAAAACAAGTCCCTTTCCTTTTCCCAGGTGAGAAGAGGAGTGCTCAGGGAAGCACAGAGCTGTGGTCCGTTGTTGTACTGTGATGTCAGAGTCCTGGGAACTTCAGAGAAGCTGGGCCTGGCTTTGGGGCCCTTTCCAGGCTCCCAGAGGTAAGCTTCTCAGGTTGCAACCTGCCCCCATGCTGTGTTTTTGGACTTCCCTCCTGAAAGCTCCGAGGAGCAGGCTGGGTGCACAGGACTTGATCTAAGTCAGCATGTGCCAGCAGTAGCCACAAACTTTACCCCAGGAGGACCAGGTCCTCACACCTGGAATGGATCTTTGGGACAGGCATTTTACACAACACAACCCTGGGTTAAATGGAGAAAGTCAGGGGGGTGTCTTCCCTGACAGCCAGGGAAGACACCCCCCACCCTCATTTCCCCAAAGTTCCTGGGCCAGGATAAGACATAGACAGGGGACCAGCTGGCTCAGTGGACTGGACATCTGACCCTGGAAATCAGTAAAAAGTCATGGAAATCATCAAGAACACAAGAAGAAGACAAACCACCTTCAGGACCCTACAGAATAAGGAGTGAAAGATCAACAGGGACCATGGCCTACAAAGGAGGTTCCCGGCCCATGCAGGGGTGCTGAAACTACTTGGGCCTGTAAGCACTTCCAGTCTTCTCAAGGCCAGAAGCTGAGAGAGCCAAGTGAAGACTGCAGTGCAGGACTTCCATCAGAGCTGCCTTTCTGTTCCCCAAGGGCTTGCCAACCAAGATTCTCAGTGGAGTGTGGCTCAGCCACACTCATTGAGCCCCTAGTTTTTTATGTAGACCTCCTCTCTGACTCAGAGTCCAAACCTCATGCATAATGTTTGGCAACATACTAAGTACATATTACTCAATGCAAAGAGAGGGGTAGGCATCGACATTGCCCACTTATTTTTCCCAACTTACAGCCTAGCTCCTGGGCCATATTTGAATTATGCCATTGAGACACTCAGTCCAGGCTTTAGGCAGGAGCACTAACCAGCCCACAGGACTGAGACCTGCTAGACAGCTCACAGTCCCAACTCAGGGAATGCAGCCTCTTGGGAGCACTTGATTTTAGGGAAGGCAAAGTTCTAGCAGAAGACAGGAGTCGCGTGACCTCCCAGGTCTCATGGAGCTTTGCTCTGCTTCTTTCATCTTTTATCTCTTTTCTTTTCTGCATATCTTCTCATTGCTCCTCTTCTTTCACTTCTTCCTCAATCTCAACCCCTTTGCTATCTCTTCAACGTTTTTCTTTTTTCCGTGTTCTTCCTTTTTCTCTTCTTAGTTCTCATGTTGAATTCTGCACGAATAGGCTTTAATGGACATCTAAAACATTGTAAAATATTTATTTTACTACCTTAATCTATTTTCTTTTTATAGTATATGGAGTGGCTTAGTGATCAGTCCACAAAGTCTTTGATACTCTTCCTTTCAGGAGGTGGAGCCTAGTTTTCTTTTCTTTCTTTTGCCTTTGCCATTTGCATTGGCCAGGCTCAGTAACTGGCTTCTAAATAATAAATAAAGTGTAAGTGACACTGTACAACTTCAGAGAATGGCTCATAAAAGGCCCTGGGACTTTCTGCTTTCCTTTGGCCCCTGCTCACTCTTTGGGATCACTTGCTTTGGGTTTTTAGCCAGCTGCTCTGTGGAGCAGATCTATAGGGAGACCTGCGCGTGTTCTGAAAACAACTGGTAAGGAAATGAGCCCTCCAGCCAAAAGCCATGGGAGTGAACCTCTTAGAAGTGGATCTTCCAGCCCAGTCAAGCCATCAGGTGACTGCAGCCCCAGCTAATATCTTGACCACAGCTTCATAAAAGACCCCAACAAAGCATACCTGAATTTCCAACCCACATGCTGAAAAATAATTTTAAGCCAGAAATAGGACATTAGTTTTTAATTATATAATCTAGATATATTAATATAGATATCCATCCCAATTACTTACTTTGTGTAACAGGTTATCCCAAAGTGTGTGTGTGTGTGTGCATATATAAATAAAAATAAATTAAGTATATACTCAAAACTTGAACTGATTAAAATAAAGAGGAGGTTTGGACTTAATTGCATGCAGACACGGTTGAAACTGAGATCCAACGCTACCCCTTCCCATGAGTTTTGAAAGCAGCTTCTTCGGAGCCCACAGCAATTGACATTTTTCCTCTAAGTGGCCTGATGTCCTTGCACATTCCTGTGCCTCAGCTTCCCCCAGCATGTTGAGATAAGATCTGGGGACATCTTGATTCTCATTATCCCATTCTTATTTTAACCAGAGAGAGGATCTCCTTTACTCAGAAGAAGAACTGACATGTCAGTTTGCTCTTTTCTTGTTTCCAGCATGGCAACAGCCAAATTCTTCGTGTACTAAGGGAAACGAAAGATTAAAAATGAAAATTTTAACCAACCATTTTATAATATTATGGACAATAAGCCTAGTGGGGAGAGAGCAAGAAATAGAGACCCATGGCCTGATGCTTCCATCCTTGCCAGTCAGAGGCCGGCCTTGACTGCACTGTGAGCCTTTCAAATCTGGGTACTACTTGAGCAGTGCACATTCCTACAGCTGCCATCCCCATGGCACAAAAAGATCTCCCCTTAGTCTGGGGACAAACACTTGAGACCAAAGTTTAAATTACTACCCAGGGTTAGTACATGTTTCTGTCTCAATAATGAGACGGTGAACAGGACCACTTCTGTGCCCTTCATCTTTCTTGTCACAACCTAGTATTAGTATCCTATGGTGGTGTTTTAGAATGACATATTTACTAAAACCAGCCAATTTGTTGATTACATTTAAATGTATTTCCTAGAAATAACTACTCTTAAGAAGGGGATAAAAATGTTTTGTTGACATAGGAATCAATATTCATATGGACATGTGTCAGGACAAGTGAAATATACAACACTGAAAGCATTGAGTATGAAAATGGCGACAGCCCCCAACACTTGACAGAAATGGCCTGGAATTTATCAGGGATGTTCATGTGAGCTTACTGCTGAGGGAAAATGAGTGAGGAAGAGAGCCCATGAGGAGGGCTGGCCCCCCCACAGCCTGGGAAGTAGCTCCTATTCTCAGTAGGAATAGGCAATGCCTGAAAGCAGCACTATGAACAAAATGCTGCTGGAGATAGTACAACTCCCGTGAGAGAGTCAGGGATCATGCCTCCTCCAGCATGGGTTTCCCCAGATGCTGAGCATCGGTGTGATTCCAAGGCCCTGTGCCCACAGGTCCCATGGGAATGGGCTTTGCTTCCCAAGCTTCCCACACGGGGAGGCTGAAAACTGCCCCGAGGCTCCTGAAGGAGTCCTCCTGAAGGACTGGCAATTGGCCCTGCACAGCGATAACACTCAGAACCCTGGACATCCTGTGAGGATAGATCTGGTCAGAACATGAACCCCTGGTACCAGAATTCAGTAGGGTAGCCCCTCCTTTTCCTGGAACCACTTGAAAGCCAGGACTTGTGAGCAAACTTTCCCAGGAATGAATTGCCAGGCCTGCAGCTGAGAATCAAGTGGGGCAGCTGAAGAAAATAACTGCTTCTGTTGGTAATCAAATGCTCGGCATTCCTATCTCCTGTTCTGTTCCATGGCCACTTCCCCATATGCGAGGAGACATTTGGACATTTTTTCTCAGCTTCCCCACGGTGCCAGGGTCAAGGCACAGCCCTGGGGTTCAATAAATACAGGACTGAACACAAGATAACACTGAGGTTGAGAATTCCAGGAGGCCTTTGCAGATGCGCAGCCACTCCCATGGGGACAAAGGAAGGGGAGGGAGCTGGAGGCAGATGATGTACACAGAGATGAACCTTGCTGTCAGTGGTCCTTGCCTTGCATGTTCCTCAGCATACCTTCACACATTCCAAATTTTTGGGTTGGTTCCTAACGCTCCCACCACCCACCTTGGGTCCTGGTATAGGCCATGGGATTAAAACTCTGGTTTCTCCCTGTACTCCCCACCCCATGCTCACCCAGTCTGGAAAAGGAACACGTCCCACTTGGGAGGTGCATTTTTGACCCTTTCTCTCCAATGCCCCCCCACAAAAATTTTCTCATGATCTAAGAGGGAAAAAGGACATGATGGCAAAGCCAAAGCTTCTGTCATTGATGTATCATCTAAGAAGCACTGTATCCAAGGAGAAGGGCTGGAGGCCCAACTTTATATGGGCTGCTGGTCCCTTGGGTGGCTGAGGTCCCAGGCTTTAATGAGTTTTCAAACCTTGGGAGAATGAGCCAATACTGAGTTGTCTCACAGCCCGAATGCCCACATGCTCTAGTTCCCTCCATCTCACGTAAAACACCACCAACTGTGAGCAAATAAAAAAATTAAAAGTAAAGTAGTCAATTGAGCTGTCTCAGTCCTGATTCTTCACCCTGACTCAATGTGTCAGAAGTTCTCAGGTGGTTTTGAAAAGCTAAACCCCGAAGCAGAGTGTACTGCTGACCTTGGATGTGGACAGTGAAGTCTGGTGCCCCAGATGCTTGCAATAGGTGTTATTGCAATGACCAGCCCAGGATGTGTGAACGACGCAGGTCCCTCCATGTGTGCAACCACAACTGTCAGGGCTCAGAGGGCAAAGCTCTCTGGAGGGGCTGCTCATAAGACCAGGTGAGGCCTGCCAGCTCTGGCTACAAACCCAGGAAGCAAGTGTTCTGGTAGTTCAGGCTGTGCACCCACAGTGCCTGGGGCTTAAGAGCAGAGTAGGATGGAGAGAAGCTGGCTGCAGGTGCTGCAGGTAGCAGTATAGAGATCCCTGTCTTGAGGTGGGGAGAAGCAATATGGCAAGAACTCCTCCCCACAGGTACCCAGAACTCTATGAGCACACGGAGGAGGAGGAGGGAGGACAGGGCATGCCTTCCCCAGTGGCTGAGGCAAGGAGAATGCAGATGAAGTACATCCTGCTGCTTGATCTCACCCAGGCAAGCCCCCAGGGTGGCCCCAGGCTACCCCTCACAGTGGACCTAGGCTCCACTATGAGGCTGTTTCCTCCAGAAGCTGACATTAAGACAAAAATTCAGTTGCAAGTGGTCTATTTGGGGGTGATCCCAGAAGGCACCAGAAGGGCAGTGGGGAAGTAGAAGGGGAAGCAGCAGGTAACAGTGAGCAGAATCACAATGTGGGCAACTAGGGCTCCATCTTGCTGGGCACCTCTCAAAGACTGGGTAGAACAAACCTTGATGTTATCTGCTGGGGCATCAGAAGACAAAGGTATTTATCCTCCAGCTTCAGCCACTGGCTGAGTGTTCCTCACAGGGGCATTACCTCTCTAGCACTCTAGTCTGCCCCTCACAGGTGGAGAGGAAACCCTTAGGCAGAGAGGCTCAGGTGCTTGTCATCGGCCCTGCAGAAAAGAATTACTGGGGAGTGTTTACCTGCCAGCCAGGTAGCCTCTTAGAGAGCTTCACCATCTCTCACACATCTAAGTTAGAACTTACTTCTGCATTTTTGTTGATGTTCCTCTGATGACCTTGACCTGCATAGCAGTGCTATAGTTTCCACATCTAAGTTTCAGAAAGGGCTTCTTTCTGGTCATGTTAACCTCCATCCTCCTCCTCCATCATCATCTCTGTCCATCCTTACACACACACACACACACACACACACACGCTCACACTCACATTATGGTAGCCAGGCTCCAAGATGGCCTCAACTGGGTTCATATCTCCTGGTCTTCATGCCCTTCTAGAGTCCCCTCCCACACTGACCCTGGGTTAACCTGGGTGGCCAATAACTGGATGGTGTGTGACATCTGAAGTGAGGTCTCAGAGGGCACCATGGCTTCCATCTTGGTCTCTCAGATCATTCTGTCTGGAGGAAGCCAGAGTCCATGTGGAGGAGACATACCATGCAAACAGCAGCCCTTGGGAGAGGTCCATGTGGAGGAGACCAGAGCCCTCCTTTTCAGCAGCCAATACCAACCTGCAGCCATGCATGTAAGCCACCTGGGAATTGTTTCTTTTCCAAGCAAATTAACTTTCAGGTGAGGGCAGTGCAGTCGATGTCTGAGTGTAACCTCATGAGAGGTGACACCTAGAACCACCCAGCCAAGCCACCCCCAGATACATGACCCACAGACACCATGAGAGGCATAAGTAAATTGCTTGAGTTACCAAAAGCAGGGTTATTAGATAATACATCCTATTGTGTGTGTGCTCACACACATGCACACACAAATGTAGCCTAGTCTCCATGCAACATCATCTTGTGTTTTTTTCTGCCTCAATTTGAAACCAAAAGTGAAGCACAAATTTCCAAGTGACCCACTATCTCCCAGGTTGATATGGGGTTCAAAACTGTTTCTAAGCCATTAGGCTATGTATGTCTTTCCAGAAGTCCTAGGCAGGAAGATTTCTGAGGAAATCCATGGATGGACGCTCTCAAGGCAACCAGACCCCCAGAACCTTGCAAAAACTACCAACCAGCCTGAAGCAATGGAGGGCTAGGTCCCCCATGTAGTTCTTCAGAAAGCTGACAGTGAAAAGGAACTTATGCTCAGTTTGGTGAAATATGGAAACACGTTCATACTCTCTTCCATCCTTGGTAGAAGATTGTCCCTGACGGGAGATGAATTAGCCAACTAGAAGAGGCTTTCCAGTGCTGTAAAAAGGCATCACATTCTCAGCGTGAGCCCCTGAAGAATGCACAAGAAAGAAAAAGGGCCACAGATCATCAAGGAGCCCACAAAAACGAAGTCAATGGGTCAGTTGTGTTATTTAAATGTTTTGCAAGTGTCTTTGCTTCTTCAGAATGAGAGTGAGAGTGGCAGAATGCACTAGAAGGTAATTAGATATCTTTGCATTGTTTCTTCAGCATAGTGAGTTCAAATTTCCAGGGCTTGGATGCAACAATAAAAGTGCAAAGAAACATCTAAAAGAGACAAAAATAATAATTAGCTTTCAGAAATAAAATTGAATAAGATAAAGAACTATGCACGGTGCAATGGCAATAAACACATGACTATCAACAACTGAACCTAAAAAACAAAAACAAAAACTAAGCCAAAAACTAAAACAGGAACAGAATCACAGAAATGAAGGTCACATGGAAGGTTATCAATGGGGAGGGGGAGGGAGAGAATGGGTGGGGAAAGGTATGGGGAATAAGAAGCATAATTGGTAGGCATAAAATAGATGGGGAGAGGTTAAGAATAGTAGAGGAAATAGAGAGGCTAAAGAACTTATATGTACAACCCATGAACATGAACTAAGAGTCAGCGGGGAATGCTGGAGGTTGGAGGGGGGCGGTGCAGGGCAGAGGGGAGATAAATGGGAGAAACATATTGGAACAACCATAATAGTATAATCAATAAAATGTACTTTAAGAAAAGAAAGAAAGAAGAAAGAAAGAAGAGAGAGAGAGAGAGAGAGAGAGAGAGAGAGAGAGAGAGAGAGAGAGAGAGAGAGAGAGAGAAAGAAAGAAAGAAAGAAAGAAAGAAAGAAAGAAAGAAAGAAAGAAGGAAAGAAAGAAAGAAGGAAAGAAAGAAAGAAGGAGAGAAGGAAAGAAGGAAAGAAGGAAAGAAAGAAAGAGACAATTGGGGAAAAACATTTTTTTCTGTTTCTATTTTAAGATGTGAGGATTTTCCTTCAGGAATACTAAGAAGTGGTCTGGGCCAGCCATGCTCCCAAAGACTTCAGAGCTGTTGACCTGGAACTTGACAGTAGAGGAGCCAGCCTCACTCATTAGGATGGGCTCCTGCCAATTCACTTGCCTGTGATCTGAAGCTATCATGGACATGGCTCTATTTGCTCTAGGATAGCCCAAGAACAGGCTATCTTTAGAAATCCTTGCTCTCAGCTCTGGTTCTCATCTAGTCACACCAGTTCCCCTGCAGCCCACAGACACAGAGGCCCCCATGCTGCATGGAAGGCCCAGTGGCTCCTTCCCAGGTGAGGCAACACAAGAAGAATAGTACAGGGTCCTTCGTTCCTTTGGGAGGGGATGAGGGTCAAAGCCTGGACAGAGACCACCAAGAAAGCCTGCAGTTGGGAAGCTGGGAGGAGACACATAGTGCTCTTTCCGGAGCCTGCAGAATGCATAGGGCTTCGGGCTCATGGTATGGGATAAGTTGACCTGTGCCCCTCCTCTCTCTCCTAAAAACGTTACTCAGTTAAAATGAAAACAAAGTAGGGAACCTCCATTATATCAATGGAAATGTGAATGGCAGCATTAAGTGGAGCTGAACTTGCATAAAATACAATGAGGGATCAGTGAGTGTGAGGGAGAAAGTAGGACCAAGCTACCAGCAACCCAGGAAGTCCATTGAAGGACCACAGCCAGGCTGGAGGGGTATTCAGGCCAGATAGGCATTCAGGATGGCCAGTGGTGGGGAGGAGAGAGTGAGCTTATCAGAGAGATCACTAATTGCTTAACTTCTGGATCAGCCAAGGTAGACAGGAAACAATCATGAAGCAGAGGAATTAAAAACTCCATTATCAAGATCAATCATAGAGAACATTTTATCAATGTACATTAAAAAGCTTTAAGAGGTGAAAAATATTGAAGGAGCAATTCAACTTGTGGGGACTTAGCCTATAAGGAAACAATAATCAGATATAAATTAAAGAGAACGTTCATTAAAACTCTGTTCACAATAGCTAAAAATTGGAAAAATTTAATCGGTTCTCAGGGACTGCCTAAATAGTAGGTGGAAACATTAAATAAAATAAAATAGTTTCACTATATAATGCTTTTGAACAATTTCAGAGTTTTGCAAATCCTTGGAGTTTATTCTTAAATAAAATTCTAAACTGTGGAAGAGTGTACACAGTGATTCCCAGCTACATAAAAAAATACAAATGTAGTACAAAAGGTAGAAATGTCTGAGATTTCCCTGCTGATGTTTTCCTCTAGGACTTTTATGGTGTCATGACATATTTAAGTCTTTTATCCACCTTGAATTTATTTTTGTGTATGGTGTAAGTTGGCAATCAAGTTTCATTTTTTTCCAAGTAGCTGTCCAGCTCTCCCAACACCATTTGTTGGGTAGGCCATTTTTACTCCATTTTATTCTTCTTCCCCCTTTGTCACATATTAATTGACCATAGAAACTTGGGTTTATTTCTGGGCTCTCTGTTCTGTTCCACTGGTCTATGTACCTGTTCCTTTGCCAGTACCAGACAGGAAAATCTCAGACATTCCACACAGCAACATCTTCACTGATATGTCCCCTGAAGCAAGGGACATAAAGGAGAGAATAAACAAATGGGACTTCATCAAATTAAAAAAACAAAAAGCTTCTGCATGGCTAAAGAAAACAGCATTAAAATGAAAAGAGAACCAACTATATGGGAAAACATATTTGCCAATGATACCTCAGACAAGGGTGTGATCTCCAAAATGTATAAAGAACTCACAGGATTCCACTCCAAGAAGATAAGCTACCCAATTTAAAAAATGGGCAAAAGACATGAACAGACACTTCTCCAAGGAGGATATAAAGAGGGCCCAGAGACGTATGAAAATATGCTCAGCATCACTAGCCATCAGACAGATGCAAATTAAAATCACAATGAGATACCGCTTCACACCAGTCAGAATGGCCATCATAAACAAATCAACAAACGAGTGTTGGAGAGGATGTGGAGAAAACCCTAGTGGGATTTTCTCCACTAAGGGAACCCTAGTGCAGTCAGTGGGAATGCAGACTGGTGCAGCCACTGTGGAGAACTGTATGGAATTTCCTCAGAAAACTAAAAATGGAACTGCCTTGTGACCCAGCAATTCCAGTGCTGGGATTGTATCCTAAGAGCCCTGAAACACCAACCCAACAGAACCTATGCACCTCAGTGTTCATAGCAGCACAATTTACTATAGCCAAGTGCTGGATGCAACCTAAGTGCCCATCAGTAAATGAGTGGAGCAAAAAGCTATGGTACATTTACACAATGGAATACTACACAGCAGAGAGAAAGAAGGAGCTCCTACCCTTTGTGACAGCATGGATGGATCTGGGGAGCATTATGCTAAGTGAAATAAGCCAGGCCAAGAAAGACAAATACCATATGATCTCACCTCTAAATGGAACATAATCAACCAAAGAAAAAAAGCAAGCAAACTAGAACCAGAGACATTGAGATTAAGAACAACTTAATAATAGCCAGAGAGGAGGGGGGAGGGGACAATGGGGAGAAGGGTTTTCAGGAACTACTGTAAAGGACACATGGACAAAACCAAGGGGGAGGGTGGAAGCAAGGGAGGGAGGTGGGTTTGGCTGGGGTGGCGGGGGTGGCAGGGGAAGGTGGGGGCGGGGAATGCAGAAAGCTGTAATTGAACAACAATAAAATCACTTACAAAAATAAAATGTACCCTGGCTGGCATAGCTCAGTGGATTGAGCACGGGCTGCGAACCAAAGTGTCGCAGGTTCGATTCCCAGTCAGGGTACATGCCTGGGTTGCCTGGGTTGCAGGCCACGGCCCCCAGTAACCGCACACTGATGTTTCTCTGTCTCTCTCTTTCTCCCTCCCTTCCCTCTCTAAAAAATAAAATAAAATAAAATCTTTAAAAAAACTGAAATGTAGAAAAATATAGGATGCTATTAATATATTGAGAGTGGTAAACTTTGCATAAGGATACTTATAGTTGGTGTTAAGCTATTAATGTTTTTGAAAATTTCCCTATTTTCTACATTAAATGAATCAGGTTAATAACTATTTAAAATAATATAAAGTTTTAACATTTATTTTTAAGGTGCCTACATGATTACTCTTTCCACCTTCCTAAACCCCAATAATTAAAGTAAACAGATAAACTCAAATCTCTAGGAGCTCTATGAAACAAGAAAGGACCCCACGCAAAAGCAGAGACAGGGAGGAATCTCACATGATAAGTGAGTGTGAGGGAGGTGATGGAAATCTACTGAATGACGAGTACTCACTGTACAGAATGAGAACAGAAGAGAAAACCAAGAGAGTAAACTGCCTCCAAACCCTACAAATCTTAAAGTCATCCTTGACTTTCCTCCTCTCACACTCCATGGCCAAGTCCTTCAGCATATTCTGACAAACTTTTTCACAGATATCTAGAACTGAGCACCTTCACCATCCTAACCAACATCATCTCTCATCTGATCTATTCCAATAGACTTATAATGGATCTTGCTGTCTCCACCCTTGCCCGTAGGCTGGATTTGCTCTATTTTCCTTTCCAGGTCTACACTCCCTGTCTCTACCCAGCATGCCTTGAAAGGCAAAAAACCTTTATGGGGTGCGTCAATCAATGGGCATCCTTGCACCCTGATCTCCATAGACCACACTAACGGTCATCCTCTGGTTTCCAGTTGGGTTTGGCCAAGGGAGATAAGAGGCAGGAAAGTGGGAGGCACGAGGAGAGTGAGCTCAGGGGTTTAGAGCAGGTTGGCTGCATTCCTTCACTTAAGGCCATGGCACCTGACAGAGGCTCTTTGCTCCAGAGGAGACAATATTAAAAAGCCAGTCCCAGAAGTGAAAACCTGGATGATCATTAGGAATATTAAAGCATCTGTAGCCCTGGCTGGTGTGGCTCAGTACATTGAGCATCGGCCTGTGAACCAAAGGGTCACCAATTTGATTCCCAGTCAGGACACATGCCTGGGTGGCAGGCCAGGTCCTCAGTAGGGGGTGCACAACAGGCAACCACACATTGATGTTTCTCTCCCTCTCTCCCTCCCTTCTCGTCTCTCTAAAAAGAAATAAATATAACCTCTAATAAAAACCATCTCAAACTGCCCTGGCTGGCGTAGCTCAGTGGATTGAGCGCGGGCTGCAAACCAAAATGTCGCAGGCTCGATTCCCAGTCAGGGCACATGCCTGGGTTGCAGGCCACAGCCCCCAGCAACCGCACATTGATGTTTCTCTCTCTCTCTTTCTCCCTCCCTTCCCTCTCCAAAAATAAATAAATAAAATCTTTAAAAAAAGAATTCTCTTTAAAAAGCATCTCAAACTTACTAGAAATCAGAGATGCAATGTGAAATGATGAGGAGATACCTTTTCACATACATCAGACTGGAAAACTTTTGACTCATAACACCAAACACTGGCAAGGCTGAAGAGAAATGATTAATTGTGCACACCATTCATGGAAGATATGCTGGTTCAACCACTTTGGAGAGTAAAATCGAAGTCATGTGTCATGTGTGGCCTGCCACACAAAAGTTGAAGTTTCAAGTGCTCCACAATGTGGCAGTCCTACTCCCAGCATCATCGCTGGGAGGAGTCAGCATGTGCCACGACTTTCACTGCAGCATTGTTGTTTAAGAGTGAAAAGTTTAAGGGGATATAAAGGAGACAAATGGTAATGAAAAAATACAACAACAAAAAAGAGTGAAAAAAAATTTTATTGTTGTTCAAATACAGTTGTCTCCATTTTCCCACCACCACTCCCTCCCAGCCCACCCATCCCCACCCATCCTCACCTCTCACCCTTGATCCTACCCTCCTTTGGCTTTGTCCATGAGTACTTTGTATATATACCTTGACGACCCTTCCCCCTTCTCCCCCCATTATACCACTCCCCCTCACCTCTGGTTAATGTCAGTATATTCTTTACTTCAATGTCCCTGGTTATGTTTTGCCTGATTGTTTGTTTTGTTGATTAGGTTCCACTTATAGGTGATATCATGTGGTATTTGCCTTTCTTGGCCTGGCTTATTTCACTTAGCATAATGCTCCCCAGATCCATCCATGCTGTCACAAAGGGTAGGAGCTCCTTCTTTCTCTCTGCTGTGTAGTATTCCATTGTGTAAATGTACCATAGCTTTTTGCTCCACTCATTTACTGATGGGCACTTAGGTTGCATCCAGCACTTGGCTATAGTAAATTGTGCTGCTATGTACACTGAGGCGCATAGGTTCTGCTGGGTTGGTGTTTCAGGGCTCTTAGGATACAATCCCAGCACTGGAATTGCTGGGTCACAAGGCAGTTCCATTTCTAGTTTTCTGAGGAAATTCCATACTGTCCTCCACAGTGGCTGCACCAGTCTGCATTCTCACCAACAATGTACTAGGGTTCCCTTTTCTCCACAACCTCACCAGCACTTGTTTGTTGATTTGTTATGATGGCCATTCTGGCCAGTGTGAAGGGGTCTTTCATTGTGGTTTTAATTTGCATCTCTCTGATGGCTAGTGATGCTGAGCATACCTTCATGTGTCCTTGGACCCTCTGTATGTCCTCCTTGGAGAAGTGTCTGTTCAGGTCCTTTGCCCATTTTTTATTTGGATTGTGTGCCTTCCCAGAGTGGAGTCATGGGAGTTCTTTATATATCTTGGGGATGAAACCCTTGTCCGAGTTATCACTGGTTGCAAACAAACACTTCTCCAAGGAGGACATACAGAGGGTTGAGAGACATTTGAAAGCATGCTCACCATCACTAGCCATCAGAGAGATGCAAACAAAAACCACAATGAGATACCACTCTATACTCATCAGAATGGCCATTGTAATCATAAGAGTGAAAAATTTAAAGCCTCCAAATGTCAGAGAAAGGCAAATACCATTGATTTCACTTATATGTAGAATCCAATGGACAAAATGTACTAAGAAACAAAATAGAAATAGACTCCTAGATACAGAGAACATACTGACAGGTGTCAGAAGGGAAGGGCTTAGGGGACTGGGGGGAAATGGTAACAGGATTGAGAAAAAAAAATCATCCATGCTGGGAGCATGGCCGAGCTATAGGGCAGGGGAGAGCAATGGGAAAAAATGTGGGACAACCGTAATTGAACAACAATAAAAAATTAAATATTTATACATTTAAAAAGAAAACAAAAGAAAAAGAAAGCAGCCACAGACAACAATGTGGTGATTGCCAGAGGCAAAGGGCATTGGGCAGAGGGGGAAAAGGACAAAGGGGAGATAAATGGTGGTGACCGAAAGAGACCTGACTGTGAGTGGTGAGTGCATGGTGCAGTATGCAGATGGTGTGTTACAGAGTCGTACACTTGGAACCTGTATGGTTTTATTAACCAATGTCACCCCGACAAATTCAAGAAAAAAGAGATAGAGGAAATAAAATAAAACAAAGCAACCAAAGATGTTCAAAGTAGGAAAATGGTTAGATACAATGTAATTTACTCATATGAGAGCTTAATGTAGAGTAATAAAAAATTTTGAATATACACACACGTGCGCGTGCGCACGCACATACACACACACTGACCCAAGAAGCCATTTGGCATAGATAAATAATAGGAGATTATACCAAGACATGAATAAATCTCAAAACATATTGTTGAGTGGAAAAACAAAACACGAGAAAGTTCCAAAATTTATGTTAATTTCAAAAAACACACAAAACTCTATATGATAAATTTTTTCTAAAGGGTAGGAATGCCACTCACCAATTTTAGGAGAGTGGTACTCTTTGAGAGGGGGAGCAGGACGGATGTGTAGCATTTTACTTGTTAAAATGAATATTTCATATTAATACAATAAAATGATAACAAACTATAAAATCCTTGTGGAAGGCACATGTGTATTTGATACAACATTCTTAGTACCCACGAGAATGTTTGAAATGTTAGTTAATTGAAAATAATTTATAATCTGTCCATTCTCTGGATGGAGCCATCACTTGCATTTTGGTGTCCTGCTGTGGTGCCTACTATTTATTCGAATGTGAAAATATTTTTTATTTGAGCATGTCAGGCCAATTGTTTGCAATTGCTAATCTGACATTATTTATACTTACCCACGTCTGGTGCCACCTTTAGGTATACAGTAAATAGGTGAAAGTACAGAAAGATAGATGATAGATAGATAGATAGATAGATAGATAGATAGATATCTGCCACTTTATTTTTGTAAGTGAAAAATTGGAAATCAACTTCTATGAAAATATCGCCAAGACAAATATGAAAAGATACAGAAGGAAGTTGCATCAAAATACACATAGTGCCCTCAGCAGTTGTTAAGGAAAAAAAAAGAAATACCATATCAGTTTATACAAACTAATAGTAAGATTATTTTTTAGATATCCACACAAATGATCCTGGTGGTTACTCCTAGGGAGGGAACAGAATTGGGAGGTCCTTAAGGTGCACAGAGGAGTATGCCATCACCTTTATCACTTAATTTTATGAGTATATACTTTTAGAAAATATTTATGCATATTTAAAAAGTTTAAATTTAAATCCAAAATGTCCCTCTTAATTCAATATGATGAGGGTAAGGAATTTTCTCACTGAGGCTGAGAGATGAACTGGCCCATTTGTGACAGTACCCATCTGGGCGTGAGGCCTGGCAACACCCAGACCCAGCTTGTTTCTCATCTGTGGCATAAAGAAGCAGAGGATGAACATATTAGACTATAGTGAGCAACTTCATTTATGTGGGGCCATTAGCCTAGGCATCTTGGAACTGTCCAAAACTTCAAGGCCTTCCATACAGCAGCTGCACTATTGGAATCAGTTGAGGAAAGTTCCTTCTAGTATTACCAGCTGCAAAGCAATCACAAGCCTATAAAGTTGGTCTGGCCATGTTTTCCACTGGGTAAGCACCCCCCAGCAGATGACCATCAAGATGCTCGCCATCTGCCCATGGAGAGGGGATTCTATGCTCTCCTCTTGAATCTGAGCTGAACTTGTGACTTAATTTGACCAGAAGAATGTGGTAAAAGGGATATTCCTGGACTTCCAAGACAAGACCAGAGAAGGACTGGTGGCAGCTTCTGCTCCCTTTGGGACCAACATGTTGTAGGAAGCCCAAATTCACACCAGCTTTCTCAGATATTCACTGGTTTTGGTTTTAGCACTGAAATTCCACATCCTAGGAAACCTCTTAGTTCTGGACAAACTAGGATAACTGGTCACCCTGCAAGTTTGGCCCACGAAGAGTCCCTGAGCAGAGTCAAAAAGATGGCAGCCAGCCCCCAACTATTTCAGCTGTCCCAGACATGTAAGTAGAGCAGCCATATGGAGCATTCCTACCCCAGCACACAACACAGGGAACAGAACCCAGCCCAGATTGCAGAACATTGCTTAAAGCCACTAACTGTGTGTGTGTGTGTGTGTGTGTGTGTGTGTGTGTGTGTGTGTGTGTTATCAGTGGTGACGGGAGGTGGTATTAGCAAAATGTAATTCAAAAGGTGTTCTATGTCTAGAACCTGGCCATCCTCAGTTCTGAATATGATCAGAATATGGTTTAAAAAGGAAGCTTTAAAATCAAAGCAGGGTTGCTTGTATCAGTTTTATCTGTCTGGGATACAAACCTAACCATGACCATCACATCCCCCTGTCTCAGCCACATACCTTTTGCATTTTGGGATCTTGTGGTAATAGACAGTTTTCATTTTCTCCTGAAAATTTCTTGCACATTGTTCGAGCAATTTTGACTTCAAGCAAGTAGTCCAAACTATCTGTGACCTGTCAGAGTAATTTAAAAATTAGATATCATAAAGGAATACATAGTATTAATAGTCATCTCTGATAAACATGTCTACTTAGGGTCAATGACCCTCTCTCCTACAGTTTCCTTGTCAGAAGCTAGTTTTGGAGTAATTGGAGAAGAAAGTTCTTACTTTGATCTCTCTCTCTCTCTCTCTCTCTCTCTCTCTCATCCCACCCTCTCTCTCATTATGGTATTTAATTTTAAAGTAATGACAAACTGTCCTAAGGTAAATCAAGAAAACTATTCTCCAAAGAACTTTATTGAAGCTTGGGAAGTGAACAGCAGAGGTTATAGCACCTTCATGCCTAGTCAATAGAAGACACATCCCAGAACTGAAATGCATTTCCGAGTGTCTTGCTTCTCTCCAAAGCCTTCTATGCTTTGGCGATGTTAGCAACACACACCTTATTCCATGTGATACACCCTTCAAACTTACTGACTTCCAAGGCATCTTCCTCACCTGTGCAGAACCCACCATTGCCCTCTATTCAGGAGTGCCTCATGGGGACATGGAGCCACACAGTGGTAAATGTAGACTTTTATTATTAAAACATGAACAAGAAGAAAAGTTGTATGGGATTTGGAGGAGAGAACACATGGAAGAGAATGACCACACTAGACACAATAACTAGCCCCAGGAGAATAAGAGATAATTCATCAAATATAGCAAACATTTTAGAAATTCTAGATAAATTGCCTGGACATTGAACAAAATGGGTGTAGTAGGCAGAATTTTAAGTGTGATTTCATGACCACCTTTAAGTTTTCATTAGGAACCACTGAATAAAACTCCTGTCCTGGCCACATTAAAAAGTAGAGACTAAGGCAGTAAGTGTATAGAATATGTATGAAAGGACAGAGCAAACTGCCCTCAGTAACGATGAGTCACATTAGAAATGCAAGAAATAGAGTGTTCGCTTCGTTTTTAAAACATGTGTATTCCCAGAACTTCATCTTGACTGGTTATCAAGTTTTGCAACTTCAGCACCACTGACATTTGGGGCTGGATCACTCTGGAGGGCGCGAGGGACAGGGGTCCCTGTAGGGTGTTTAGACACTGTAGGGTGTTTAGCAGTATCCCTGGCCTCCATTCGCTAGATGTGAATAGGTCATCCTTCAGTTTTGATGACCAAAAATGTCTCCATGTATTGCCAAACTCCCCTGACAAGCAAAACCCATACTGAACTGAGAACCACTGCTTTATATCTGAGGGATGTTTTCAAAGATTAAAAACACTGATTTAAATCATACTCAACAGCCATCAACCAACCACCAGCCCCATCTTGATCCCCTCCTACATAAACACAGTACAATCGTCTTTCTCAAGAAATACTACATTGGCCCAATGCTCTTTTCTATGATATAGTCCATATTCAAATTCCTCCAATTGTCCTAATCACATTCTTTGTAATTTTTTTAATCCAAGAGATAATATACCACCACACATTACACTTATTGTCATGTTTCTTAAGTCTCTCTTGATCGAGAACAGGTTCCCTGTTTTTTTCTCATCTTTTGTGACACCGATATCTTTTAAGTGATCTTATGGATTTGTTGAATTGTGCCTCATGACTACATTTAGGGTATGCTTGTTGTGCAAGAACAACATAAGCAGATGATGTTGTGTCCTTTCAGCACTATCCCATCAGGGGCACATGGTGTCGATTTGTCCCAGTATTGGCGTACGTATTTGCCGAGTGAGGCATTCACCAGAAAGTGCATCTCTTCCCCATTGTAATTAATTAAGTAATCCCTGAAGAAGTTTGTTTTCCAGTATTCTCTCACCCAGTAGTTGTGGGATTTACTGATGATCTTTGCCTGAATTAGTTATTACAATGGTGGTTGCAAAAGGTGATTTTCTAACTAGAAAATCTAGTAACTACATATTCTTTTACATCTATCAGTAGGCATTCTTTTGCAAAGAAAAGCCTTCCATTCTCTGCTCTGGTTCTCTTTATCAGTGAAAGCTGGACTTGCAGTTTCTTTGCTTGTTCACTGTATAATAATTTATCTTTGTCATCATTAATTTTGATGATATTAGCCCAAAGTTTTCCAAACTTGGCCTCTTTAAGAGCCCTTCTGGGTTCTTACCTATGATGTAACTATAATAAATTTTACGTTATTTGAATGGATATTTTCTATCTCATCCCGGGATAATAAAGGATTAAACAATTAAATTCATATATTTAGCTAAAGACACTCCTCAGTTGCTTTCCACTCCCTGGTCTCAGTAGCCATCCATGGATGATGACCACAGCACAGCTACAGACATGCAGAGAAGTGAGGAGCAAATGTCCACCAACCTGCTCCTGGGACTTCAGAACCTGCACCACCTTGAAGGTATACTTGTCTTTGCTGGCCTTGTTATATTCTTTCATGGCGAACCACAGTGCCTGCTGCACATAGACGTAGGTTTCCGGGATATCTTCAAATTTCCTTACCACCTTTGATGAGCCCCAGGCGTAGACACCTCTGGACACGAGGACCATAGTGGCCACAAAGAGCAGTAGGCTTGGGCAGAATCTGGCCATGGCACCTCAGCCAAGGGAGCACAGGCTGACTTCCCACTGTCCTTCCAGGGCTGGGGAGACGGGCAGACTGGGCTAGCCCTGATGCCTCTGTTCCCCAACTTCTCTTAGCACTACTGTGGGTGAAAAGAAGAGAATCTCTGTAAACACTGTCTTTCTTTCCCCCAAAGAGAAGCCATGTGAGAAATCTGCAGTTACAATTCAGTCCATTTTCCCATCTTGGCTGTTTTCTTTCTGGAAGGATGCATATCTCTGTGCACTCACACTTGGGAGGATGCATGTACGCTTGCACTCACACACACCCCTTTCTTCCCTGCCAGGTGACCCCTGTTGCCTTTTCTGCAAGGTCCCCATGCATCCAGTGAAGGTGCCTATGGGTATCAAGTCTGTGTGCACAGATGGACACAAGGACCTGCAGCAGATACACTGCTGCAGGGAAAACATGGGTCTCAAAACTCCTCATTTGTTTCCTTTCCTGGAGTGCATATGAAAGTCTTTGTACAGGCCTCAAAACTGTGCCCTGCATCTCCCCCTCTTTCTAGTCAGGCTCATTAGTAATCACTCTGGGATCTATCTATTGAGTGTCAGTGAGTCTTACCAGGCCCTCTAATAAAGACTGTACATGTTTTATTCCATTTAAACATTGCCATTCCTGTGGGGCCTTTTACCCTGAGGAAAATGTGCCTCACAGAGAAGTCAAGCTGATGCCTCTGCCACTTGACAGAGTGAGAGCTTGACTTCACTGTTTTCCCTGACATGAACCTTCAGACTCATTCAACCTGATACACGTGTGTGTACATATCACCACTTGTAACATGCATTTGCTTTTGAGGAGATTTGGTTCTACTGTATAAAATAAATCAGGATGTGGCTTGTGAGACAGGCAAAATGGTTAAGATGTGCTATGTGTAGATGATGACTAAGCAGCCTAACAGGCAGAATCCAGTTGTGTTCATCAGAGAGAAGCGGGACGTATCGAGTGCCTAAGTTGAACATAGAAGGTGACCCTGATGTTCATCAGGTATCCAATATATGAGATACACGCAAAATGCAATACTCAGAAAGTCTTCATTTGGCCACCCACTGAGCGATGCCATTCTGGCCCCATGTCTCCTCTCCCCAGAAAACTTAAACCACATATGGGGCTGTGCAGGAGACTGCACAGCATGCCCAGCTCTGCAAGGGCAAGGCAGACCCACCTGTGTGTGTTACTGACCTGTCGGGCCACTTTGCGCAAACCTCTACTGTGGGCTTCATAGCCTTAATCAGCAGGAGGCTGACGTAGCAGAGAACATGGCCCACCCAGGGTCCACCTTTGCCCCACTTGCCCCATATCTTAAGTGTATTAACATACTCCTTCTCATCACCTTGCTTCCTGGTCAGTGACATACACTGATTTGATACACATGTGATTTGAGCAGCAAACTTTGGCCTGTGAGTCTTTCTGCGCTGAGATCTCTGAAGTAAGTGGCCCGGGTCACTCTTGGAGGCCACCCTGGCATTACTATCATCTCCACTCAGCACAGCCACACCCAGACCCACCTCAGAACCAAGCTCTTCACCAGTTCCCTGCTTGCTGAGCTTTGAGCTGGGTGGCCTGGCCCATGGGTGGAATCCTTCTCTTTCCTGAGGACTTGAGCTCTGACCACCTCCTACCTTGTGGGCCACTCTGGGTCCCGCACACACTTAGTTCATGCCTGCACCCGGTCAGGGTATCAGCAGGACCTGACCTCAGGGCTTCCCCTGCCCTCTGACTATACTCCCCAGTCAGGTGGTGACATGTATGGCTCCTTTGTGAGGTATGCCCAGCCTTTCTGATGCTGCTCTAGTGAGCAACACCTCTGACAGGGGTCCCTCACACCTCCAGGCTCTCCAAGAGCCACCAGTGTCTGCCCCCATGCAGAATTTCTCACTCTTGTTCAAAGCCCCCTGACCTCCTAAACTCCTGGTCCTTAGACTAAACCAGCTAGAGCAGAAAGCACCTCCACAGCCATTTCTGTCAGGGCCTTGTTATGTGATTTAATGATCTTAGAGGCAGGAAGAGGCACCAAACATCCAGGCTCAGGGAATCTGGGACTGAGAGGCCCTAGGGAGGAGAGGTCCTCGGTGGCACCTGGGCCAAAAAGCTGGGGCCCTACAGCTGGCAAAAGCTGTCACCAGGAATACCAACTAGAAGGTGTCAGCTGGCGTCAGCCATGCTGGCATGTTTCCAAGGTTCACCCATGTTGTAGCATGCATTGCTCCTTAATTTGCTTTTATTGCCAAGTATTATCCCATTGTGCACATAACACATTTCATTTATCCATTCATCAATTGGTGGACATCTGGGTCACTTCTGCATTTTGACTACCATGAATAATACTGCTACGAACATTTGTGTTCAAGCTTCTGTGTGGACATATGTTTTTATTTATCTTGGGTATACACCTAAAGTGGAATTATTGGCTTACATGGTAACCCTATGTTTAACTTTTTGAGGAACTAGTAGATGATTTTCCAAAGTGGCTGCACCATTTTACAGCCCCTTCAGCAGTGTATGAGGGTTCCAATTTCTCTGCCTCCTTGACAACACTGATTATTATCTGTCTCTTTGGTAGCCATTCTAACATGTGTGGAGTGAGACAAGTGGTAAGAATTTGACAAATGTGACATAGAAAATTTTAATTTCCATAATATCAGAGAGCTATTACAAGAATTTTTTAAGATTTTATTTATTTTTAGAGAGGGAAGGGAGGGAGAGAGAGAGAGACATCAATGTGCGGTTGCTGGGGGCCGTGGCCTGCAACCCAGGCATATACCCTGGCTGGGAATCCAACCTGCGACACTTTGGTTTGCAGCCCATGCTCAATAGAAGTGTTTAATAAAAGGACAAAAATCCAATAGGAAACTTGGATAAAAGTCGTGAATACACAAACCCCAGAACAAAATGTGAGTATCTGTACTACACATGTAAAAATATACTTAACTTCCTCAACAATAAAAATTCAACTTACCCGGACAATGAAACTTCAATACTATCCTACACATTGGAAAAAAAAAAATTAACCCAGTAACAATGGCTTCTAAGTAAGGTTCTTTCATCAACATTGGCTGAGTGGGAATCCAACAGTCTTTGTTCACAATGGTTTAGCAATCTCCATTGAACATTTGAAGGTTACATATTCCCTAACACGATGTTCTACATCTAGGGTTGTATCCCACATAAATATTTGCCTGTGTGCACAAAGTTGACTGAAAAATAATTTCTTTTCAATAGTGAGACAATATTTCTAAGAGTAAAAAAAAAGGAAATTAGCCCAAATATGTCTCGAAGTAGACTATTAAATTAGATATGTAATATCTTTGAAGTAGGATTTTAAAAATCAACAAAAGTGTGTGCTCATACTGACAAGGAAAGCTATCTGCTCTATATAAATTTTTTTATGTGAAATGTTAAAGGGACTTATCTAAGAAAAAGAAGATGATCAAAAATATGAACAGTAAAATGATAACAAACTCACAACTATCAACAACTGAACCTAAAACAAAAACAGAAACAAACTAAGCAAACAACTAGAACAGGAACAGAATCACAGAAATGGAGATCACGTGGAGGGTTAGCAGCGGGGAAGGGGAGAGGGGAGAATGGGGGAAAATGTACAGGGAATAAGCAGAGAAACACTAAGTAGAGAAACACTAAGCAGAGAAAGATCCTGATTTGTTGAGAATAAAGATAATGGTTTATTAAGCTCAAATAAAAGAAAATTTGGAGCTTTTGAACCATTCACAAGCTTGTGCTTGCAGAATGAGATTACACAGGAATGCCACTTTTTTAAAAGTATGTTTTATTGATTATGCTATTACAGTTGTCCCATTTTTTTCCCTCCCCTTTATGTCCCTCCACCCTGTACGCCCCCTCCCTCAAGCATCCCCCACCCCTTTGCTCATTTCCATAGGTCGTACATATAAGTCCTTTGGCTTCTCCACTTCCTATACTATTCTTAACCTCCCCCTGTCTATTTTGCACCTACCATTTCTGCTGCTTATTCCCTCTGCCTTTTCCCCATTCTCCCCTCTCCCCTTCCCCACTGCTAACCCTCCATGTGATCTCCATTTCTGTGATTCTGTTCCTGTTCTAGTTGTTTGCTTAGTTTGTTTCTGTTTTTGTTTTAGGTTCAGTTGTTGATAGTTGTGAGTTTGTTATCATTTTACTGTTCATATTTTTGATCATCTTCTTTTTTTTAGATAAGTCCCTTTAACATTTCACATAATAAGGACGAGGTGATGATGAACTCCTTGCACTTGACATTATCTGGGAAGCACTTTATCTGCCCTCCCTCCCATTCCTGGAGGTTCCTAAGCCTCCCTCCATTTGTCCTGGAGGTTCCTAAGCCTCTCCTCATTTTTTCGAATTCTTGTTTCGTCACTCTGTTCCGGCTGAAAGCTTTTTCCTTCCTTCCCCAAATCATTGATTTGAGCCCTGGTTTCTTTCCCTTCACTGTTGGTTCCCTGAACATTTTTGTTTCACTTTGCATAGCCTTCATTTTTTCCTCTATTTTGTGAGCATACTCAACCATTTCTGTGAGCAACACTGATTTACCAGTGTTTTGAACTTCGCATCTGAAAAGCCGGCTAACTCTTCATCATCTAGTTCTATTTTTAAAGCTTTGATCTGTTCTTTCATTTGGGATACATACATACATAGATATAGATGATATAGATATAAATGATAGGTAGATATAGATATAGATGATATATAGATAGATATAGATATAGGTGATATAGATAGATTGGTCTTGGCATACCTGTTCCATTTAAGGAGTGGAAACCTAGGTATTCATCAGGGTGAGGCAACCCACTCACTGTGTTGTGGAGCTGCATGTGGGGGAGGGGTCCAAGAGGGAACAATGTGGCTTGTTTGGCTCTCGGCCAGCTTTCAGTCACTTCCCCCAGTACCCACAAGCAGATTGGGCCCTTCTGGTGCTGATTCCCTGGTGTGTGGGCTTGTGTACATTGTTAGGACCCTCTGGGTCTCTCCAACGAACTCTCCTGTGAGGCTGGGAGTTTCTCCCATGGCTGCAACACCCACACGTTTTTACAGACAGAAGTTTTGGGGCTTTATTTCCCCACGCTGGAACCCTGGGTTGCACTATCTGTCCTGCTCCCCAGTTGTTCCTCCTGGCTTCTCTGCACACAAATGTGGGACCACCCAGTCTGCCAGCCACCACCTTGCCCACCCAGTCCTCCAGCTTCTGCTTTGCCACACCTCTCCACCCTGGCTGCTGGCCTCCAACCCTCCTGCCAGTCTGAATGAATGTTTCTTCTTTAACTCCTTGGTTGTCAGACTTCCATACAGTTCGATTTTCTGGCAGTTCTGGTCATTTTTTTTTTTAATTTCTTATTGTCCTTCTTTTGGTTGTGTGAAGAGGCAAAGTGTATCTACCTATGCTTCCATCTTGGATGGAAGTCTGAAATGTACTTTCTAAGTTAATTATTTCTGTAATACTCTACCTCTTAATAAATATAATTAATTTTATAAAAATTTTGAAGTCTCAAAGCAGAAGTCAAATGTAGAGAAGACCTTCAGATGATGAACAGCAAGTTCTCACCCCTACTCTTTACCACTTGGTTCCATTCCCCAGGGCTCATGGAAGATATTATGGGTCCTTGATATGAGGATTTAGTTCACATGCTAGCTCTTTATCTTTTCACCTTCTCCTTCTCCTTTTTTCTCCTCTTCCTCTTCTCCTCCTCTTCTTCCTCCTCCTCCTTCTCTTTATCCTTTCCTTCTGCTCCTTCTTATCTTTGTCCTTCTTCTTATGTTTACAGGGATGCATGGGTGGGTGAGTGGATGGATGGATGGATGGGTGGATGGATGAATGGATGGACGGACAGACATTTCACTAGTTATTTTTATAAGTTTAACAAATATAATTAAATTTCTATTTCTGATTCATCACCTCCTAGGAGTTAATTTGGAACTTTTCTCTGTGGCATGTTGGAAACCAGGCCTTTTCCATCACCCCTTTTATAATTATGTCCCACCATCTGTTATCCATATCCTTCTTTGTCCCCTCCTCTCACAATTATACTTTGCCCATTGGGTGACCCCCCAAAAATGAAAACTAAAAAACAGTTGCTTAAACATGAAGGTCTAGAAGACTAGCATTTTAAGGTTTTGAATCTTTTAAATGTGATTATCTGTATAAATGGCAGATGGTGGATTGGAAAGCATCAAGAGTGGTGAAGGTGGGGTGCCCAGTTCAAAGGCTATTGGAATACTGCATATGTGAGAAGGTGGCTGCTGCTGTGGTATAAGCAAGACAGAGGGGAAAGTAAGTCATGTCCAAAGCCATAGGCTGGTTTAACTAACCTGGCCTGGAGAAGGAGGAGTAAAAAGTCAAAGGTGACCCCAGATAAGTGGCTTAACCAGCAGGTGGTGGTGGCATGTGCTAGAGTGGGGAATGGAGAAAAAGCAGGCTTGGGCAGGAAATGTGCAGAGTTGAATCAGGGGCAAATGGAGTGTCACCTACCTGCAAGATACACCTGTCTCAGGTAGTTTTTATCCTACCCTCCTTTGCCAATCAATGTCTAGCCTGCCACCCCATTTTATATTCTATCAGCACTCACAAATATGGAAATAGTCTTATTCATTTGCTTACTGCTCTGATGCCTGACCCCTCCCTCGTTCCCCATCATGTGACATGGACCTTTCCACCTGTAATGGCTGAATAATGTCCCATACCTGATTTAGTCTAGCCCTTATTCTGAACATGTATTATTTGTATCATTTGCTATTACTATCAGCTTACTGATTGGCATGTACCTTATTTCCATATGAAGGCCAGTGGAGCAGTCAGAGGAAGGTGAAAAGGGAAATCAAAGAAGAGGGGAAAAAAAGAGAAACAAAGAAGGAAGCAGGAAGAAAAGTAGAAATAAGAAGCTGGGTTTGAGAAGGGGCAAGGGGTCCCATGAGGGCCATGAGCTCTTGTAGGTGAAGACAGAGGATGAGGAACTGACACATCCCCTGTAGGTTCCAAGGTTTTGGATGTTCCTTGTCCCCTATCTGAGGTCAGGGAGACTGGGCTTTGCTCTTCATTCTCCTCCTCCTCTGAGCCCACAGTCAATTCCCAGTCTGGCTGGAGCCTGCTGAGACGGGTCCTGCAAACCTGCCCTGGGCTGTGGCAGACTCACCTGCCTGTCTCCCCTTCTAGCCTTCCCAGTTAGGAAGCATGTTGAAGCATGTTCTCTCATGTACTGTGACAGGTGCCTGCAAAGATTTCCACTGCCAGTGGGGAGGTATCTGTGTCATCTGGTGGTTCTCTCCACTTTTGCTCTATTTTAAGGCATATGTATAATTTGAGGTGCACTTGGGTTCAGAATTATTACACCTTCATAGTGAATCACTCCTTATTACATAAAGTAGTGGCTTTATTTAGGTTTCAAGAGGTATTTTCTGAGTCCTACTGTGCAGCCAGTTGTGCTCTAAATATGGTGGTTAGGCTGCGCTCTACAGTGTGGAAGGTGGTGAGCACACCAGCTCAGGTAACTCATGTGGGTCCAGTGACTTAGTGTGCTTTTCACCACACTCTCTTGAATTCTCCAGGTGAATAATCATACAAAAAAAAAAAAGCCCTTTCTCCTCTTTTATAGATTGTGTACCAGTTATTCCATTTTCTTGACTCATTGCATTTTCCAATATGTTCCAGACCAGCATCCTTTCTCATTCCTGGGACCTACTCTTGTCTATCTAGTCACATATTTCTTACTCATTTGTTTTACAGTTATAAACATTATATTTCTAAGTGTTGGTTGCTTGACAATATGAAATTACCTGCCTCTGAGTGAGAGCACTTAATCCACTCACATTTTCTGATCACTGATCCACACACTTTAAATATAAGACAGCCAATTTATTTTCTTTACTTTTAATCATGAATTTAAGTAGTTCCTCATCATGGTTATTTTTACTGGTTTTATGTGTCAATAAACATAACTTCTAAGGAATGAGAAATGGGAGATCTCTTGGATTCTCCAGGCAAGGCCAGAGTAAACACAAAGGGTTCTTATGAGTGAAAGTGGAAGGCAAGAGGATGAGAAGATGTGACAGAAGACAGAGGTGAGAGAGAGATTTATCTGAGAATGAAAGAACCACAGCAGGATGCAGGTGGCCTCTAAAAAATGGAAAAGACAAAGAAATGGATTCTCCTCTAGAGGCTCCAGAAGGAATAAAGCCCTGCCCATCCATTTTAGACTCCTGACCCCTAGAACTATAAGGAAATAAATGCAAGTTCTTTTAAGCCAAAAAGAAATATAACTTTGCATATGCTTTCTGCTTCACCACTATTTTTATTGATAGCTCTGGTGTTGATTCAAACATCAGAAATTTAAAGAGGTTTTACTCATTCTGCTAACCCATCATTCTAACCAAGTCTAACAGCTTTTGTGGAAATCATTGTGTCTCTTTATAAGTAATTTAAAATTTTGACACATTTGTGGTGATTATATTGATTTAAATATAGTTGGTGCTGGCCACTTTGATAGCTGCTGCATCTGAGTTGAACTGAGCATTTTCTTGTATATTAAGGAGACCTTGTTATATTCTCTTTTGACTTTGTCTTTCAAACTGTTCTTTCTCAGCAAGGGGGACTCTTGTTAGCTGGAGAGTTCCCTCTCAGTGCTGAGCAATATGGGGCTGAGCAGTGGGGGGAGGGGTGATGCATGGGGTAGGAGGTGCATGAGTGGTCTTCCTTCTCTTTTTGTGTGGTTACTGTCCAGTTTTTGTGTTCTGATGTGCTGCTGAAGTTTCTTAAGTGGCATATGTGTACTCCCAGAGCTGTTTCTGTTATGGAGAGCTGTCCTACCATTGATCTTTGTAGGAGGATGGATTTCCAGGGTCTCTTGTACTGCTGTCTTGGAGCCATCACTCTGTAATTTTTTTTTTCCTGATAGCCAAACATAATGTACCATAATGAACTGTGGTAATTCAGTGATGTAGCGGTGAGGTTTGGGGGAGCGGAAGCATTCTATGGTTCTATGGTTAGGTCTCAATCTTTTACTGAGCCTATCTATGCCTCTGGACTGTGCACTTCACAAGTGTTTCAGGTTTTCTCCCTGCTCCCCTTAGGTTGGAAGAGATGCTAGAGACAGAGTTGAATATTTTGCTTCCCAAAATCAGTTAGACTCTAATAATAGCCCAGCAGATTAGGATTTGGTTAACTAGTTTCCCCTTGAGGGCAGGTCTTGTCAAGAAGAGTAGCACCTTTAGCATATTTCAAAATGGTTCCTTCTCCCTTCCTCCCGTCAGAAGCCGGAGGGGAATTTTCTCAGACACTTATTATGGGAATCTCCTGTTGGTAAATCTTACAATATTGTGTCTCCCACCCCCACCATGATTGGGTTTCCTGGAGCTTTTTACTCTCAGAGTTGTCTACTTTGAGATGACTCTGAGTTGTCTGCAATTCATCTAATTGATGAATTTCCTATCCCAGCTCTGGGTCCTGCAGTGGTTTCTGCTTGTCCCTGATCTTGTAAGCCACAGTTGGCCCTGTATACTCCATCTCTTTTCTTTTCTGTTTTTCTCTTTTGATTTTACAGGAAGAGAAAAGGAGGAAGGGAGGAAGAGTGAGGGGACATCGATTTGTTTTTTCGCTCATTTGCTTGATTCTCATTGGTTGATTCTCATTTGTGACCTAACCAGCCCCAAACCCTGGCATACCTGGACAATGTTCTAACCTACTGAGCTACCCGAGAAGAGCTCTCTCTCATCTCATATGAGCCCAAGAAGAAATGTTGATTTGCCAGTCTGCTCAGCATTTTACTTGTTGTTAGGATGGAGTGGTGACTTATGAACTTCCAGGATGTTTTTCAGAACTGTTAAAAAACATTAGTAATTAATTTGTAAACTTCCATACATTTTTTTGGCTTAATCCCTTCACATTTTTCAGCCTGAAACCCCTACCCCCTTTCCTCTGACAGCTATGAGTTTGTTTCTCTTTTGTTTATTTTGCTCATTAGATTTCACATATAAGTGAGATAGTATAATATTTGTCTTTCTCTAACTGCCTTATTTGACTTAGCATAACATTCCTCAGGTCCATCCATGTTGTAGCAAGCAGAAGGTAAAATTTTCCTCTTTTTTTTTTTTTTTTTTTTTTTTTTTTTTTTACAGCTGAGTAGTATTCAGTTGTGTAAATGTACCATAGCTGTTTTACCCAGTCATCTGCTGATGGGCACTTGGGTTGCTTCCAAATCTTGGCTGTTGTAATAATGCTGCAGTGAACATAGGTATGCATGTAGTCTTTTGAATTAGTGTTTTGAGTTTCTTTGGATAAATACTCAGAAGTGAAATAGCTGGGTCATAAGTCAGTTCCATGTTTAATATCTGGGGTTAACTCCATACTGCTTTCCACAGTGGCTGTACCAATCTGCATTCCCACCAACAGTGCATGAGGGGTTCCCTTTCTTCACATTCTTTCTTTTTTTTTAAGATTTTATTTATTTAGTTTCCAGACAGAGGGGAAGGGAGAGAAGAAGAGAGAGAGAGAAACATCAATTTGAGGTTACCTCTTGCATGCTTCCCACTGGGGACCTGGTCCACAACCCAGGCATGTGCCCTAACTGGGAATCAGACCGGTGACCCTTTGGTTTGCAGGCCAGTGCTCAATCCACTGAGCCACACCAGCCAGTGTTGGCTTCTTCACATTCTTGCCAACAGTTGCTGTTGATTTATTGAAGATAGCCATTCTGACAGGTGTGAGGTGATATTTCATTGTGATTTTAATTGCATTTCTCTGATGATTAATGACCTTGAGCATCTTTTCATGTGTTTGTTAGCCATCCCTATGTCCTCTTGGATAAGTGTCTATTCATGTCCTTTGCCTATTTTTAAATTGGATTTTGTTTTAGTGTCGAGTTTTGTAAGTTCTTTATAGATTTTGGATATTAACTCTTTAACAGATGTATCAGCAAATATATTCTCCCATTTGGTGTGTTGTGTTTTCATGTAGCTGATGGTTTCCTTTGCTATGTAAAAACTTTTTAGTTTGATGTAGTTCCATTAGTCTATTTTTTTTATGGTCTCCCTTGCCCAGGAGATATATCAGAAAAAAATATTGCTGTGAGAAATGTCTGAGATTTTACTTCCTATGTTTTCTTCTATGATTTTTAAGGGTTTTTTTTCATTGCTTTTTGTTACATATTTATTAGAGACATCATTTATAGTTTATTAAAAAATATTGGCTTCATATACACAAAAATGTCCTGACAATGGTAATGAAAAAAACAGCTCCGCCCACCCCCTTGGGTCCACACCAGCATTCAACCTAGATTGGTTTAATCTCGAAGTGTAATTCAATAAGACTGAAGACCAAACACTTCAGGTCCTGGACAAGATAATAAAATACCCGTAAGCCTTCTGGGTCCTTGGATTGATTGACATCAATAAGGGAACCAATTTTTGATGTTGTGAAAGAAATGTGTTCATCTCCAATGACAATTTCAAGCTCCTGCCAGCCCACTCGGTCAGGAGGAGGCCACAAAGCGTCATCCTCTCTGGTAATTTCACTGTCATCAATTATTCTCTTCAGTTCCTCCATCACACTTTTATGTACGTAAGCCTCTTTTCTGATCATGGCATCATTTTTATAATTGCTGTTGTCAGCATATCGCAATTTCCCGTCTGGTCGGAACTCAAATTCCAGTAATTTGTGGCTGAACTTGCCCTTGTGAATAAAAGTCACTCTCCATGGCTCGCGAAGGGCCACCGAGACCGAACTTTAGTAGCAAACCGTATCGCCGCCGTACGCGCCTGATTTTGAAGGTTTTGAGTTTGACATTTAATTCTTTAATCCATTTTGTGTGTATTGTGTAGAGTGCAAGGAGGTGGACTATACTTTTTTGCACTTATCTGTTTAATTTTCCCAACACCATTTTTAATAGACTATGTGTCATGATTCCATTGTATGTTCTTGCCTCCTTTCCCAGATATTAATTGACCATAAAGGCATGGGCTTATTTCTGGGCCCTCTATTCTGTTCCTTTGATCTATATGTCTGTTTTCATACCAGTACCATGCTGTTTGGATTATTATGGCCTTGTACTATATTTTGATATTATGTAGTGTGATTCCTCCATCCCTTTTCTCAATATTACTGCAGCTATTCAGGTTCTTTTCTGGTTTCACATACATTTGGGTCATATTTATGCTAGTTCCATGAAATACAACATTGGTATTTTGATAGAAATTGCCTAGAATCTATAGATTGCTTTGGGTAGTATGGGCATTTAAAGGATGCTATTTCTTCCCGTCCATAAATATGGCATATGCTTTTGGTTATTTGGATCTTCCTCAGTTACTCGGGACTTATACTTTTCTGAGTGCAGAGTTTTAGATTCTTGGTTAAATTATTGCAAGGCATTTTTGAAGCATTGTAAATGGAATTGTTTGCTTCATTTCCTCTTCTGATAGTTCATTATTGGTGTATACAAAGGCAACTAATTTCTGGGTATTTACTTTGTACCCTGCTACTTTACTGAATTTATTTATCAGTCCTAGTAGTTTTCTGGTGGAGACTTTAGGGTTCTATATATACAGTACCATGTCTTCTACAAATAAAATGTTCCATGTGCACTTGGAAGAATGTATATTCTGCTGCCTTGGGATAAAATGGTCTGAAAATGTCGATTAAATCCATCTGCTGTAGTGTGTCATTTAAGGCTGCTGCTTCCTTGTTGATTCTCTGTCTGGAAGATTTATCCATTGATGTCACTGGGCTTTTAAAGTCCCCTATTCTGACAGTATTACTGTCAGCCTCTTCCTTTACATCCATCTATATTTGCTTTGTATATCTAGATGCTGTTATGTTGAGTGAATAAATGTTTACAAGGCTTATCTTATATCCTCTTGTTAGATTACTCCCTTTGTCATTATCTTTTTCTCTTATTGTAGTCTCTGTTTTAAAGTCTATTTTGTCTGAAATAAGTATTGCTACTCTAGCTTTCTTTCTTTTTTCATTTGTATGAAATATCTTCTTTCATCTCTTTACTTTCAGTATGTGTATCTGTGTTTCAGTCGGAAGCAGATCTCTCACAGGCAGAGTACATTTGGATTCTGTTACTGAAGAATATTTTATTTTTAAAATCAGTTATTTCAGTTACAGTTGACATATGTTATTATATTAGTTTCAGGTGTATCCTCAGTGATTCGACGTTACATAACTCACTAAGTGATCATCCCAATAAATCTCACACATCTGACACCACACATAGTTTTTAGAGTATTATTGACTGTGATTCCTATGTTGTACTTTACAGCCCCGTGACTATTCTGTAACAACCAATTCGTACTTCTTAATCCCTTCCCTTTTTTTTCACCCATTCCCCTTCCAAACCCGCAGCCACCTGGCAACTGTCAAAATGTTCTCTGTATTTTGAGTATCTTTCTGTTCTGCCTGTTTATTTTGTTTTTTTTTTTTTTTTTAGATTCAATTGTTGATAGATACGTATTTATTGCCACTTTATTGTTTATATTTTCATCTTTTTTCCTCTTCTTCTCAAAGAAAGCTGTCTACCTTCCATATAATACTGGTTTGGCATAATGAAATCCTTTGGTTTCTCTTGCCTTGAAAGCTCTTCAATGCTAAAATGATAGCTTTGCTTGGTGATGTAATCTTGGCTGTAGGCCCTTGGTTTTGGTCACTTTGAATATTTTATGCCAATCCCTTCCAGCCTGCAAAGTTTTTGTTGGCCAGTCAGCTGACGGTATTTTTATATTTGTTGACACTATTACAGATGTTCCCCTCTTCCCCCCCCTTTTTGCTCCCTTTCACCCAACTCCACCAGCCTTCACCATATTGTTGTCTGTGCCCATGAGCTATGCATATGTGCATATGTGTTATCTGGTTAATCTCTTCCAGTTTCCTTCACCCCCGTCCCCTCTGAGATTTGTCAATCTGTTCCATGTATTCATGCCTCTGGTTTTATTTTGTTCATTAGATTCCATATTTAAGTGAGATCATATGGTATTTGCCTTTCTCCGAATGACTTATTTTCCTTATGTAATAATCTCCATGTCCATCTATGTTGTCACAGAGGGTAAGAGTTCTTCCCTTTTTATAGCCATGTAGTACTCCATTTTGTAAATATATTGCATCTTTTTTATCCACTCATCTACTGATGGGCACCTGGGCTTTGTCCAGATGTTGGCTATTATAAGTAACACTGCTATGAACATAGAGGTGTATATATTCTTTCTGATTGATGTATTTGGATTCTTAGGATATATTCCCAAAAGTGGGATTGCTGAATCAAACAGAAATTATGTTTTCATTTTTTGAAGAAATTCCATACAGATTTCCACAGTGGCATTCCCACCAGCATTGCACACAGGCTTCATTTTATCCACATCCTTGCCAGTATTTGTTGTTTGTTGATTTATTAAAGGTAGCCATTCTGGCAAGTGTGAGGTGATAGCTCATAGTAGTTTTAATGTTCATCTCTCTGGTGATTAGTGACATTGAGCATTATTTCACATGTCTACTGGCCATTTGTATGTCCTCTTTGGAGAAGTGTCTATTTAGGTCCTTTGCCGAGTTTTAATTGGATTGATTTTCTTCCTTGTGTTGAGTTGTATATGTTCTTCATATATTTTGAAAATTAACTCCTTATCTGATATATCACTGGCACATATGTTCTCCCACACAGTGGATTTCCTTTTTATTTTGTTGATGGTTTCCTTTGCTGTGCAGACACTATTTAGTTTGATGTAGTCCATTTCTTTATTTTCTCTTTTGTTTCTCTTGCCCTAGGAAATACATTGGCAAACGTATTGCTATGCGAGATGTCTGAGACTATAGTGCCTATGGTTTCTTCTATGAATTTTATGGTTTCGTGACTTACATTTGAGTCTTTCATCCATTTTGAGTTTATTCATGTGTATGATGCAAGATGGTAGTCTATTTTCATTGTTTTTGCATGTACCAGTCCAATTTTCCCCAACATTGTTTTTTGAAGAGACTATGATTACTCCATCATATGTCATTGCCTCCTTTCTGAAATATTAGTTGACTATAAAGATGTGGGTTGATTTCTGGGCTCTCTATTCCGTTCCATTGGTCTATATGTTGTTTTGTGCCAGTACCAGGCTGGTTGATTACAGTGGCTTTGTAGTATAGTTTGATATTAGGTATTGTGATCTCCCCAATTTTGTTCTTCTTTTTCAACATTTCTGAGGCTATCTGTGGTCATTTGCATTTCCATATAGATTTTTGCAATATTTGTTTGAGATCTGTGAAACAGGCCATTGATATTTTAATAAGAATAACATGAATCTATAAATTGCTGTGATAGCATGGACATTCTAATGATGTTAATTCTTTCAATTCATGAACACAGCATATGCTTCCACTTGGTGTGTCTTTTTCTATTTCTTTCTTCAATGTCCTATAGCCTTATGAGTACAGGTCTCTTACCTCCTTGGTTAAATTTATTCCTAGGTAGCTTTTTTTTTTTTTCCTGGAATGGTATATGGGATTGCTTTCTTAGTTTTCTTTCTGAGAGTTTATTATTGGTATATAAAATTGCCACTGATTTTAGATATTACGTTGTTATCTTGCTAGTTCACTAAATTCATTTCTTAATTAAATCCAGGAGTTTTTTAGTGTAGTCTTTAGGGTTTTCTACATAAAAGATCATGTCTCTGCGAATAAAGACAATCTTACTTCCCTCTTTCTAATTTGAAAGCCATTTGCTTCTCCTTCTTGTCTGATTGTTGTGACTAAGACTTGCATAGTACTATGTTAGTAGTAGGAGTGGTGAAAGCATACATCCCATGTTGTCCTGATCTTAAGAGAAACACTTAGCTTTGCCCATTAAGTATTATGTTGGCTTTACGTTTGTCATATGTGGCCTTATTGTGTTGAGCTATGATCTCTCTACTCCCACTTTGCTGAGAGTTTTTATCATAAATGGTTGCTGGAAATTATTGAATGCATCTACTTGTATGTTCATGTGACTTGTTTGTGTGATGGGTCACATTTATTGATTTGCAAATATAGTGTTGTACCAGCTTTTGCATCCCCATAATAAATGACACTTGGCCATGTTGTAAGAACTTTTTAATGTATTGCTTTATTCCGTTTGGTATTTTTCCCTAATAGTGAATAACAGATTCAATGACAGTGAAATATTCATAAGGTAATCAAAGAGTTTAGACAAATATAGGAACATCTAGTATATCTAGAGAGAAGCAAACAAATAGGATGAATAATGACATTTAATGAGATTAAACTGGAATTTCATAGAGGGTTTTTTTTTTTGTTTTTGTTTTTTGTTTTTGTTTTGCCCTGGCTGGTATGGCTCAATGGATTGAGTGCTGGCCTGTGAACCAAAGGCGGGGCATATGCCTGGGTTGTGGGCCAGGTCTCCAGTGGGGGGCATGTGAGAGGCAACCAAATATTGATGTTTCTGTCCTTCTTTTTCTCCCTCACTTCTCATCTCTCTAAAATAAACAAATAAGATCTTCTTTTTAAAAAAGATACATTTTGTTATTGTTTTCAAGTACAGTTGTCTCCACTTAGCTGCCACCACTTTCCCCTGCCCCACCCACCCCCACCTCCTACCCTCAATCCTAGCCCCTTTGGCTTTGTCCATGGCTCCTTTATACATGTTCCTGATGACCCTTCCCCTTCTTTTCCCCATTACACCGTCCCTCCTACCTCTGGCTACTGTTCATTTGTTCTTTATTTCAATATCTCTGGTATAGTTTTCTTGCTTGTTTGTTTCATTGATTAGGTTCCACTTTAGGTGAGATTGTCTGGTTTTTGTCTTTCACTGCCAGGCTTATTTCACTTAGCATCATGCTCTCCAGATCCATCCATGCTGTTGTGAAGGGCGGAGTTCCTTCTTTCTTTCTGCTCTGTAGTCTTCCATGTATAAATGTACCATAGCTTTTTGATCCGCTCATTTATGAATGGGTACTTAGGCTGTTTCCAGTAGTTTAGCCATTGTAAAAGGTGTTTCTATGAGGCATTAGGGTGCATATGTTCTTTTAGAATTTATTTTTTGTTGTTTTGTTTGTTTTAGGATTCTTAGGGTGTAATCCAAGCAGTGGAATTGCTGGGTCAAAAGGCAATTCCATTGTTGTTTTGGAAGAAATTCCATACGGTTTTCACAGAGGCTGCACTGGTCTGCTTCCAACCAACAGTGCAGTAGGTTTAATAATTTTAAAAAGACTTGTTTGTTATTTTTAGAGAGGGTGAGGAAGGGAGAAAGAGAGGAGGAGAAACAATCGATCCATTGCCTCTCACACACCCCCCAACTGGGGACATGGCCCACAACCCAGGCATGGTCCTGACTGCACATCAAACCTATGGCCTTCCCGTTTTTCAGCCTGGCAGTCAATCCACTGAGCCACACCAGGCAGGACTAGTTTGCCAATGTTTTGTTGAGGATCTTAGCATCTATGTTTATCATGGATATTGGCCTTCAATTTTCCTTCTTTATAGTGTCTTTATCCAGTTTTGAAATTAGAATAATGCTGTTCTTGTAAAAAGGACACATGCCTGGGTCACATTCCCTTCTCTTGAATTTATTGAAATAGTTTGAGGAGAATAGGTATTAGTTCTTCTTTGGATGTTTGGTAAAATTTGCATGTGATGCCATTTGGTCCAGGACTTTTTGCTGGGAGTTTTTGTTTTGTTTGGTTTGGTTTGTTTTGTTTTTGCTCCTCCCCCCACCAAGCTTCAATTTCTTTACTCATTATTGGTCTATTCAGCTTTTCTGATTCCTCCTCATTGAGTTTGGAAGATGGTATGTTCCTAAGAAATTGTCCCTCTTGCCTGGGTTTTCCAATTTGTTAGTATACAGTTGTTCATAGTATTTTCTTCCAGTCTTGTATTTCTGTGCTGTCCATTGTTACTGCCTTTTATTTCTGATTTTATTTATTTGGGTTCTCTATCTTTGCTTCTTGATGAGTCAGGCAAAAGGTTCATCAGTCTTGTTTACCTTGTCAAAGAAGGAACTCTTGGTTTCATTGATATTTTGTTTTTTAAGTCTCTATATCATTTATTTCCACTCTGATCTTTATTACGTATTTCTTTCCATCTACTTGGGTTTTCTCTTTGTTCTTTTACTAATTATTTTCAGCATAGCATTAGATTGTTTTGAGGGGTTTTTTTTTGAGATTTTTTTTTTCTTTTTGAGGTAGGCCTGTAATGCTCTGAACTTTCCTCTAAGGAGTGCTTTCACTTTGTTCATGAATTTTGTTGTGGTTTTTTTTGTTGTTGTTGTTCATTTTTGTTTGTTTTCAGGTCATGTTTAATTTCTTCCTTCACCTTATTGGTAATCCATTCATTGTTTAATAGCATGCTATTTAGCCTCCATGTGTTTTTGAGGTTTTGTTTACTATAGTTGATTTCTAGTTTCATGTCACTGTGATCTGAGAAGAGGCTTGATATGATTTCAATCTTCTTGAATTTCCTAAGACTTATTGTGTCTTAACATTTGGTCTATCTTTGAAAATGTTACCTTTGCACTTTGGAAAAATGTAAGTTCTGCTGCTTTGGGATAAAATGTTCTGTGAATATCAATTAAATGTATTTGATCTAGTGAGTTATAAAAAGTCATTGTTTCCTTGTTTGTTCCTTGTTTGTTTTTTGTCTGTAAGATCTATCCACTGATGTCACTGGGGTGTTAAATCCCATAGTATGACTCTACTGCTGTCAATCTCTCCCTTAAAGTCTACCAAGAGTAGTGAGTGTGTGTGTGTGTGTGGTGTGTGTGTGTGCATGCACCTACATTGGCTGCATATATGTTTACCAGGGTTGTATCATCTTGTTAGATCGATATACTCCCTTCAGTATTACATAGTGACCTTCTTTATTTCTTGTTATGGCCTGTGTTTTGAAGCCAATTTTTGTCAGCTGTACATATTGCTAGCCCAGCTTTTGTTTTGTTTTGTTTTCATTTGTTTTGAATATAATGTCCAGCTCTTTACTTTCAGCCTGTATGAATCTGTTGTTTTGACGTAGGTCACTTGTAGGCGTATCCATTCAGCTACTCTGTGTCTTTGGACTGGAGCATTTAATCCATTTACATTTAAGGGTTTTTTTGGCAAATATTTATTGCCATTTTCATTTTTTATGCCTATATTCCTCCCTCTATTTCTTCTTACAGCAGTCTCTTTAATATTTGTTGCAATGCTTGTTTGATGGTAATGAACTACTTTAGCCTTTTTTTGTCTGAGGAGCTCTTTATTTCATCTTTAATTTTAAATTATAGACTTGCTGAAGACCTTGGCATCAGATCATTGCTTTTCATTACTTTGAATACTTCATGCCATTCCCTTCTGGGCTATAGTGTTTCTGTTGGGAAATCAGCTGACAGCCTTATGGGAACTCCCTTGTAGGTACCTGTCTCTCTCTTGCTGCCTTTACGATTTTTTTTCTTTGTCTTTAATCTTATGATGTGTTTTGGTGTGAGTCTCTTTGGGTTCATCTTGATTGAGACTCACTGTGCTTTCTGAACTTTTGTGATTTTTTTTTTAAACTCACCTGGTAAGGGAAGTATTCTGTCGTTATTACTTCAAATAGGTTCCCTGTCCCTTCTCTTTCTTCTCCTTCTGGTACCCCTGTGATTTGGATATTGTTATGTTTCATGTTGTCCCAAAGATCCTTTAAACTATCTCCTGCTTTTTAATCCTTTTTTTCCCTTTTGCTGCTCTGATTAAATGAATTTTACTATCTTTTCCTCCAGTTCACTGATTTGATCTTCTACTTCATCCAATCTACTGATTATTCCTCCCAGTGTATTCTTTATCTCAGATAAGTTACTCTTCAGTTCCTATTGGTTATTATTCAGGGTTTCTATGGTTTGTTTTTTTTTTTTCATGTTGTTGAGCATTCTTATAAACATTACTGCTGTGACTCCCAGATTTCGTGGGGTGATCTTCTGCGGTACATGTCTTTTGGGGCTCAGTGGGTGCAGTCTCCTTCACCTCCTGAGCTGGCTACTATAGGAAGGACACTTGTGTGGGTTATGTGGACAGTCCTGTTGTAACTGGTTCTTGATTGATGCTGTCATGTTCATGGATGGGCTTGACCATTGGGATGGTTGACTGTGAGGCTCAGCCTCGACCATGTTGTACAAACTATTGTACAGGTGCTGACAGAACAGAAAAAAAGCAAAACAAAACAAAAAACAACTCAACAAAAACAACAACAAAGAATCAGAAAATAAAAAAAGAGACAAAAAAAACTACAAAAAATAATAAGTAAAATATATAATAAAAGACAAGAAACAAAAACAATTAGAGGAGCAAAAAAGAAATGGAAAAGAGAATGTGAGAAGATAGAAGAAGAAAGAAAATAATAATAATAATAAAGTATATATGGAAACAATCAAATTAAATTAAATGAGGAATAGGAAAAGAAAAACAGGAAAATAAATTAGAAAGAGAAAAATAGGATAAGAAAAGGAAAGAGAGAATGGGAGATATGACAGAACAAAGAAAGAGAAGAAAAGAAAAACTAAAAGAAAACAAAGAAAAGATTAAGAAAGAAAAATGTGGTTCTCACCAGATGGTTGTGCCTGCTGCTGTCATTCTCTGGATACACTGTTTGTGAAGCCCGTTGGGTCTTGCACCAGTGTTGTCGAAAGCTGGCCACTGGTTGTGCTGGTCACAGGTCTCCTGAGAGGATCTCTGTTGCCAACCAGTGCCAGACTGTCTCTGCCTGGTGCTTGGCGTGTTTATCAAGGTGGAGCTTCTAATAGCCTGGCTGGTGGGGCCTCCAGAGCCCAGAGGTTGGGTCTGCATCAGGTCTTGCCCTTTGAATGCCTCTGCTCCTAGGTGCTTACCCTTCCCTTCCCCCTTGGAAGTGCAGTCACCAGGGGTATCTGGGATCTGGCAAGGGTGATTCAAACAGTATCAGTGGTGGTGCTTGCACACTTTGGGGCAGGTGCAGGCACTCGCTCTCCTCTCCATGGCTGCACTGGGCTGAACTTGCTGGGGGGCTTGCTCTGTTTCCCCTCAATGCAGCTGGGAGGGCAGCACAAACCCATCGGACTCTCAGATAGCAGCCTTCCTGGGAGCCAGTCACAAAAACACAGTTCTTCATGGCTCTCTCACAACTCCACAATGACTAACTAAGCAGAAGGGGGATCGCAAAAAAAAAAAAATCAGTCCTGCCTGGAACTCCAATCTCTCCTTGGGTGGCCTGTGACAGCAGGGATGGGAAGAAACTCCCAGCTCTGCTCAGTCTCTGAACTGGCAAAATGTCTCACTCCACCGTGCTTCTGACTGAGAAGAAGGGGGCAAAATTTTGGCCTACTACCATACCCCTTTGCCTCGGGTGACCACTGGCAGGCTGCAGGCAGACCCAGTGATTCAGCAGATGGGGGAAGGGGTGCCACCCACCCATGCACTCCAGGTTGTCAAGACCTGTCTGATGCGGACCCCAGCTTGTGGGGTCCTCGACATTGTGGATGGGGGAGAGACATTAACACAGACTACCAAGTCCTGTGGGGGAAAAGGGCAGGCAGCTTAGCACTCAAGGGGAGCAGAAAGCCACGGCCTCTGCCACGACAGGCCTTTATTTCTTTTTCTGGTCTCATTACATGATGGTCCTCATTTACTATGTCCCAGTTGGCTTTAGGTGGTTACCTTTTACAGAAAACAAAGGAGCCAATGCTGCTAATCACATCACCGAAGAGGGATATTTGCAAATGAAAAGGCAAAAGTAGTTGAAGGTTTAGCATGGATTTTAGGAAGTTACGGTAAGCACTTGCTGTCTCAACTCAGGGTGACAGAATTTTTAGCAAAAGCAAGACTCAAAGCATCCTGGGTACATAGCAGGCCTGATTCCCCACAAGAAAACCTATTCGTGGACGTGGGTCCAGTGCACCTCTGAGTGGGAGCTGGGCCCATGCCATGCACAATGGTCTCCTACACCTGTCCTCTTCCTCAAGCCACATGGTCTGAACTCTAACCGACTCTCTACCCAAAGCCCGCTCAAAGTCATGTCTGGGTGTATCAAACAACCCCTCATCTGTTCCCGACTGCTGCATGTCCCGTCCACCTGTCACAGATTAGAGAAAACTTCCCCAGCTAGTGTAAAAATGGCCTCGCCCACTCCTGAGAATGGTGCACTTTGAGTCTCCCTGGTGGACCAAATAAAATCCCCACTGAGTCCCACCATCCCATGCTATGCCAGCTCCCTTTTCTGCCTGCGTTGCTGTGGATTGAGAACCACTGCATGGGGTCGAGACCCCACACTCTCCAGGGGAAGGAGCTCTAGTTACTGTTATATCACCTCATCTTCTTAGTCACCACACCTGCGTGACAGGGCTCACCCTCTCTTTGTCTCCTCCATCTTCCTCCATGCTCCTGTTTATAAAATTTTAGGTCAGCTACACTTCAACTGGTTTTTCAAGTTGATTGCTCTGCAGTTCAGGGGCAAGTTCTGTCTGGGTCTGGGAGCAAGTGAGCAGGGCTTCTAGCTACTCTGCAGCCATCCTGGAATCATTGCCTGACATTCTAATGGGGAGCTCCCTTGTAGGTAACTAACTGACTTACTTTTGCTGCTTTTAAGATTCTCTTGGTGTCTTTAAACTTCTGCAATTTAATTATGATGTGTCTTGGTGTGGGCCTCTTTGGACTCATTATGTTTGGGACTCTGCACTTGCTGGACTCCTATGTCTATTCCTTTCACTAGGTTAGGGGAACTTTCTATCATTATTTTTTTCAAATAGGTTTTCAGTTTCTTGCTCTCTCTGTTCTGTCATCTCCATGATGTGAATGTTATTGTGCTTGAAGTTGTCCCACAGACTCTTTCCACTATCCTTATTCTTTTGGATTTTTTTCCCTGTTCTCATTGGGGTTTCTTCTTCTTCTTCTCCTGTTGCTTCTTCTTCCTGCTTCTTTCTTCTTCCTTCTCCTTCTTCTCTGTCTTCTTTGCCTCCTTCTTCATCTTCTTCTTCTTTATATTCCAAATTGAAAATTTGATTCTTGGCTTCATCTACTATATTGTTGATTCCCTATAAATTTTTCTTCATTTCATTTAGTGTATCTTTCATTTCAGACTCATCCTTTTCTGTCCTGTTGAAGTTCTCAATAAGCTCATAGAGCATCCATATATTTAGTGTTTTGGACTCTCCATCTAGTAGATTGCTTGTCTCCATTTTGTTTAGTTCTTTTCCTGGAATTTTGTTCTGTTCTTCTCTTTGGGCCATCCAACCCCCACCCCTCCCATTTTGGCAGCCTACATGTTTTGGTTTCTATGTATTGGGTGAAGCTGCTACTTCTCCCAGGCTTCGTAGAGTCGCCTGATATTATCGCAGTCCTGTAGGGTCCAGTGACACAGCCTCCCCAATCACCCAAGCTGGGCACTCAATATGTGCCTGCTCTGTGGGCTGTATACGCCCTTCTTCTGTAGCTTTGCCTTGATTGCTTTTGGCACATCAGTGGGAGGGATTTACCCCCTAACAAACAGCTGCAAGGACTGGCTGCTGCCACTGACCACCGAGCCCTGACCACCATGGGTATCAGCTGTGCAGGGGCCCAGCCCACAGAGAAGGGCTTACTTCAGTGGGACTCTGGTGCTTGCTGAGTGTCCGTGAGTGTGTTGCTTGTAGAGGTGGCAGGTGGTGGTGTGTTTACATGGTCTGAAGCTGTCCACTGGTTGTGCTGGCTTTGGAGCCTCCCAGGAGGTACAGGTCAAGGTCAGCCATTGCCTGTGTGTGCTTGGGGCCGCCCAGCATGTGCTGCAATGTGACCTGCCAATGGCTATTTCTTGTGCTGGGCTTGGAGGTGTCCAGGTGAAACTGAACTATAAACCAAAGCCAACTGCTGCTAGTGCTGGGCCTGGGGCCATTGAGCGAGATGTATGGGGCTTACTGAAATAAAATCCTGCTTGTCTGATAGACTTTTAAGAAGGGTTGAAACATAAGCCAAGACAGGCCACTTGTATGGGGAAACCACTGCAAACTGCTTGGGTGGGCCCTAATGTTGTGTGGGATGGGCTGGAGTGTTGGAATCACCAGGGTGGGGCAAACAGTGTGAGCCAGGCTGATGGACTCTCAGATATTGCACCTGCCTGCCAGCTCTGTGGGGGGAGGGCTCATCAAAGGAACAATAGCCTCGGCCAGCACTTCTGCCTGAGAGAAAGCTGTTGCCCCAGCTCCGACCCTTATGCTGAACAATTCAGTTCTTGTCCATATGTCTCCAGTGCCTTGCAAGCTGCTGACACTGCTCTGGAGCTCAGAGGGAGTGAGTCCTAGTTTGTCTGTGCTCAAGACCTTTTAAGAGGCACTATAAGAGGACTTTTGTGTCCTTTTCCTCAGCAGGTTAGGAAATGTTTCAGTTATTATTTCTTCAAATACGCTCTCAATTTCTTGCTCTCTCCCTTCTCTTTCTGGTATCCCTTTGATGCAGAAGTTGTTACTCCTGATGTTTTTCCACAGATACCTTAAACTGTCCTCATTTTTTAAATTCTTTTTTTTTTCTTTTTGATGTTCTGATTTTTTGTTTTCTGCTACCTTGTCTACCAAATCACTGATTTGATCCTCTGCTTCTTCTAGTCTGTTCTTCATTCCTTCTAGTGTATTCTTTATTTCAGAAAGTGTGTTCTATGTTTCTGACTGGTACCTTTCTTGGTTTGCATGTTTTTTCATGCTTGCTATCTCTTTGTCAAAGTTCTCACTAAGCCCTGTGAGAATCCTATAACCATTGTTTAGACCTCTGTATCTAGTAGATTGTAGATTGCTTGCCCTCATTTCATTTCATTCCTTTCCTGGGGATTTGTTATTTTCTTTCATTTGGGTCATGTTTCTTTGTCTCCCCATTTTGGCTGCCTCTTGGCATTTTTTTGTGTGTATTAGGTAGATTTTCTACTATGTCTCTTAGTCTTAGTAGGCTGGTCTTATGTAGGGTGGTCTCAGGGAAGCTTCCTATGGGTGTCAGTAGTGCGGTCTCTCGGATCACCTAAGCTAGGTGCTCCAGGATGCCCCTTATGGGGTTATGTGGGCCCTTCTGTTTTAAGTTAGTCTTAATAGTCTTAACTGCCATTGGCTCATCTTTGGATGGGGTTGGCTCTTTAGCTGGCTGACTGCGAGGATTGACTTTGACCACCACGTAGGAGCTGCTGTGTGGGTGCTGACCTCTTGAAGTGGAATTTGCCTCAGCAGGCTTGGATGCCTACTGAGCTCTCCCTTTTGTTGTGCTGCTTGTGGAACTAACCAGGTCATGTGATGATGTGGTGAAGCCAGCCACCAGGTGTGTTGGTTTGGGGGCCTTTTGCGAGGGACTTTGGTGCAGGTCAATGTCAGATGCTGCCTATGACTGGCCTTGGGTTATGTGTTTGGAGCTGAAAAGTGGTCCACAGTTGGTGACCTCTTCTTCTGGGCCTGGGTGCATGTGGGAGGAACCAATCTGCATACCCAGGCCTGCTTCCACCAACAATGAGCCTGGTACAGGTCAGTAAAGGGCCCAAGGCACCCCAAGATCCACCTCCACCTGCCGACTACCTTTCAGGCTCAGCCACTGAAGGAGCCTCTGGCAGTGCACACATTGTGTGAGGCAGATTCCGAGCCACCTGGTAGGGTGAGTGTGATTCACCAGATTAATGCAGATTCAAACTCAGTGAGAGTGCTGGCTCTGAGGCCACTCATTAAATGTCTCAGGGTGCATCAAGGTCAGCCACCACAATCCTGTGGCCTACAGACTTTTGCAAGGAGGCAGGGTCTCAGGGAGTCATCAGGATGAGGCCAGTAGAGTTTATCTGGTTAAAACAGATTAAGATTTGGCACAGGACTGGTGGCACTGGTGCAGGGGGGTGTGTACCTCACCCCAAAGCCACACAATTCAGTCTCCGAGTGTGCACCTCTGACACCCTCTGAGTCTGCCCAGCCTTCCTCAAGAGCCTTCCAAGAAAGACCAAAATGCAGGCCTAGACTGGCCACAGCTAGCAGACTCCTCTACATCCTGAGAGCTTGTCAGGGCAGAGCCACAGTTCATCAGAAGGGTGGAGATAGTGCATCTTCTCAGGCCAATGCTGTTGGGAGATGGCACCTCTCCCATTCATATACACATATGAATATATGTATGTATATTCATATATTCATATATATATGGCTAAATTCTATTCGTTAACATTAGGTTAACAATTTATTTAAATATATTAATGAATTCTGTTTGTGCATCTTAGTCATAAGAAATACTGTGCTAACATCGTTTTCTTTCTTTTTTTTTTGGTATTATCTTTGATTTTGTTATCCAAATAATGCTGGCTTTATACAATGAATGGGGAATATTTCCTCCTCTTCTATATTCTGGGAGAGATTATATACAATTGGCATCAATTCTGTTTTGAATTTTTGTAAAATTCTTCATCTGAGCCCAGAGATTTCTTTTTTGAAGTACAATATAAATTCAATTCCATAATAGTTAAATATGGTTATGCAAATTATCTATTTCGTATTGGTTTAGTTGTAACAGTTTGGGTTGTTTTGTTTTTTTTGAGGAATTGATTCATATCCCCTAAGTTGTCATATTTGTGTGAATAAAGGTGTTTATTGTATAGTTGACTCTTGAACAACAGGAATTTGAACCACATGGGTCCAGTGATACACAGACTTTTTCAATCACCAATTTGAAAAAACTCACAAACCATAGCCTTTGACAGTATTGATAAGAATTCTATACACACACACAGATAACGTACTCAATATGTTGATCAGTTGTATGTTATTGGTAAGGCTTCCAGTGAACAAGAGGTTGTTAGTAGTTAAGTTTTGGGGAAGTCAAAAGTTATAAGCATATTTTTGACTGTGCAAAGGGTGAGTCCCCCAACCCCCATGCTGCTCAAAGGTCCACTGTGTTTCCTTATTATCCTTTTCATGATTGTGTCTGTTGTAATATCCTCTGTTTCACTCCTGATATTAGCAAGTTGTGTCTTCTCATTTTCTCTTTGTCAGTCTTTTTAGAGTTTTGTCAATTTTGTTGATCTTTTCAAAGAAACAACTCAATTTCATTGATTTTTTTCTGTTTTTCTATTTTCAATGCCATTGACTTTTTTCTTACCTTCATTATTTCCTCTCTTTTGCTTATGTTGGGTTTATTTTGCTCTTCCTTTCCTACGTTCTTGAGGTGAGAGTTTTGAGTATTGATTTGTACCTTTTCTCCTTTTCTCATGCGTGCATTTAGTGCTATGGTTTTTCTCTCTTGGCACTGTTTTAGCTGTGTCCCATTAGCCAAAGCAGACACTGAGATGCAAGGGCAGCAGTAGCTAGGGATGTTGCCAAGCCCATCAAGACTCATCTGAGACACAAGCCCAGCAGTCAAGAAACCTTGGCTCTTGTCCTAGATTGAGAAAGTTGCATGTCCTCACTGGCATTATCTGTCTCTATGGAGCAGATAGTCTTTTATGACTTGTAATTTTAGCTAGAATAGTCTGGTTCAGGGATTGTTTTTGTAGCAATGCCCTTAAGTCTTGCACCAGGGTTGGCACAATTGGGAAATGTCCTGCAGAAATTACCCTTATTTCATCACAACTCTTTCTTTGTAAAGAGGAAGAGTTGGGGTTTGAACCCCAGGACGTTTCACCAAGTCCCTGATCTGCAGCCTGGCTCAGGGCCTTCCTCCATGGGTGGAGTTTGCTATAACACTCAGCAAGTCAAAGCTAGTTTGCCACAGGTCAAGTTCCCCATGTGGCAATGGGCATGGTCCCATGTCCTGTTCTTTTCCACCCGCAAGATGAGGCTGAGTGAGTGGTTGCCCATGGGGCTTAAATGAGGCCTTCTTGTGCACTGAGGGGCCAGGTGTAGGCCCTGAGTTCTTGGAAGGGAGAGGCAGACAAGTTTCTGGAAGCAGAGAGAACTGATCACCTGCACATGTGCACATATTGGGGTGTGCCCTCTGTGTTGGAAAGCTTCAGAGGCCTGTCTGTAGTGTCTAAGGTGGAGGGCTTGTTGGGGCAGTGGACAAGTTCATTACCCTCTTGCAACCTGAGAGTGGCCCACGGATTTGCATTCTTGTTTACATAGATGGGAGCTCGCATACTGTAGTTGTGCCCCTGTGTCTAGATGAAAGCAGGAACGCTGCTAAACTCGAGCTCTCCAAATATTCAGTCCAAGAACTTTCTGCTCTTTGGGCAAGAGCATTGCAGTCTGTTTTGTCCCTGACCTACTTTGAACTTGCAATGATCAAACACTGTGTCAGCTCAGAAATAAAAGTGACCTTACAACTAACAGTTTTTAAATCCTGGTGGGATAAGGTTAAGGTCATGCCTGGGAAGGAAAGCTATCAACTGGGACTGGTCACCAGGAAGCCAGGCACTGCCTGCCTGATTATAAAACATTGTCGGGAGAAGGCCCTCCTCCACCCGCCCTCCACCTCCCTCCCCTGAACCTGTCCCCACAGCCAAGGGTGGCAACCCAGATCATGTAGCTCCCCTGTTACATTCCATGGCCCTGTGCCCTTCTCTCCTTGTTTCCTGTGGCTCCCTGGGATTCTGATCCTTCTATGGCTCAGGCTGGGTCCCCAGGGATGTGGCTGAGGAGTCAGGAGGCTGCCAGCCACTGGGCAGTGGCCCTGACCGAGGGCAGGGACAATGGTATGTATGACAAGTCTCTGCCATGGATCCCAGAACACGGGTGGAAATGCTTCCTGAGTGACTGGGTCATGGTGTGGAGCAGAGGAGAGCCTAGTGGGGAGGGAACAAAAGGGCTCTGGGAAGGGGTGGGAGCACAAAAATCACCATTCAGTCCCCACCATAAGGAGCATCATCAGGTGTGCAGAGGTGCCTGCCTGTCCAGGCACTGAAAGTTGCCTGTCCTTCCTGACAATCCACACCAGTTGGTTCACAGGAGAGAATCAGTTCGTTAGGGAGAATCTGAAGAGCATTTCATTGGCCCTGGGCAAAGTGAACAGCAGTGAGCTGACCTGGCCCCAGAATATCCAAAAGAAGGCTGATGAAGAGGGGCAAAAAATGGACTTCTGTCACTTCCCTTTGGTCTACAGAAAAGAACAACCAATCTTGAAAGTAAGGAGCATGCACTAAGTAACAACAGAAATGGTATCAGTTATATTCAAGGGCACTTTATGGCCCTTTGATTATTTGAGGAGAAGGTTTGTTTGTTTGTTTGTGACCATAATCATGCAGTTGTCACTGGCTGAGACAGAAGATGCTAGGGAGGGGACCAGGAGCCATTTTGAACATGCCATGTCCAGTTGTCTACCTCAGTCCAGGTCCTACCAGGAAATTGGGGACACATTCCACAGAAGATTTGAGAAGAGTTCATGGAAGTGCCATTTACCAAGGAAAACCAACATGGAAGACAAAGGACCCACAATCAACTAATATTCCCACCCCTCAGCCAGAAGACTATCCCTCATGCTGTCTCAGCCATCCTGCTGGGTGCAGTCCTCGGCTTCACACTCTCTCCCTCTTCCCCTTTCCCTCTTCCCCTGTTGATTTCACCATCTCCTGGAGCAGAGCTAAAGCTTCATCTGTAGTTACTTCAGAAACAAAATGGCTTCATTATTTATTTTATGCACCTCACCTAGTCCCTTAATTTTTATTTTCTACTGGATCTGTCAACTTTTGACAGAGATTTTTCAGTCTTTGCACTCTATTTGTGATATTGTCATTAACACAGCATTTGGATTATGTGCCATTTTATTTGCTTTTTTTTTTTTTTTAGTATTTTAGAATCAGGCTTTCTAGAAGAGAATTATTCAGCCCCATCTAATGCCCTTTGCCTAAATTTTATTATGCTCAAAATTAATATTTCTTTCCTGCTTTCTTTAAGTAGAAGATTTTTTGGTAGATCTTAATCCATCAACAAATTCTCAACATGTCAATATTAGTTTGTGCTAGATATGTCTCTTACAAATATCCTATGGGTTTGATAATCTTAAAAAATCCAAATGTCTCCATTTTATCAGTTTATAAAATTAAACTACATCTTTGGTCTTAATTTGTTGCTCCTATTTGTCATGCTTTATTTCCTGGTTTGGGCTTGCGTGAATTGCCATTCCTTTGGGTATCCTTCTTATGGCTTTGTAAGTGCTGCCAATATTTCTATTCTAATAACAATTATTGCTAAATTAGCCTTACTCCCTGCATGTTTCAACTCAGCTATATTCTTTATAATATTATCCTTATTGAGATCAGCTCTGAAGTATATATAAGACACTCTCAATATGATTCTGAAATTACCAGTTTCCCTGTAATAGCACCAGTTATTATATTAAGTATTCTAAATCCATTTGTTGTTTGAATGTAAATTTATAACGGTGTTAGAGATTCTTGTAGGTTTATTTCTCTTATTATCAAATAACTTGCAATCTTTTGGAAAAATTCTTTCAGTACTCAAACCAATCACATTCCCTTTGCTCTAGAAACCTTCCTTTAATTGTCATTTAACTAGAAACATATGAAAAAGATTTGGCCCACAGTAAGGGGCTTAAAATGTGAGCTATAGCCCTGGCTAGTGTAGCTCAGTGGATTGAGTGTGGGCTGTGAACCAAAGTATCACCAGTTTGATTCCTAGTCAGGGCACATGCTTGGGTTGCAGGCCAGGTCCCCCGTGGGGGGCATGTGACAAGCAACCACATATTGGTGTTTCTCTCTCTCTTTTCCCCGTCCTTCCCCTCTCTAAAAATAAATAAATAAAACCTTTAAAAAAAAAGGGAATTGATATCTAAAGTAATATTCAGTTTATTTAAAAAATGAGCTATAGATTTCTATACCTATAGGGAAGTGGTCCACCTGGCAATGTCCAAAATAGCCCAGCCCTATCAGAAAACTGACAGGCCCAAGTCCGCACACAGGAAGCCAAGCCCCGGGATCAGCTTTCCTCTGGGAAACCAGGCCTGCACTATATTTAGGCTGCTTTAAGGCTTGCTCTTGCTAAAACTCCCTCACCCTGAGTTGAAGCAGAAAATCTTTCTTGCATGTCTTTAAAGTAACTTCCTAAAGTCTGTCCTAATTATCCCAAGGACAGAGTGTAACCAGACCAATCACTCTTATCATTCCCTTGTATTTGCAACATGTTTTCCTTGTTAATGTGTAAGAAGTAAACAATAACATCCTTTTCTTTGTTATCTGTAAAAAGTAATCACCTAAAGCAAACCTGAGCATAGTGAATGAAAACCTTCTTTGATGTATGCTATTAGAAAGTAATAAAAGCCTGTCCAGGCAAGGGTTGAGGTGCTGTCTGTATAAGAGAGTGGCTGTGCCAGCTGTCTGTGTAAGAGAGTAGCTGTGCCATCCCTTTTTCTCCGTAGAACTTCTGTAGTCCATGTGAATTTGTTTGTTACATCTAGAACATATGAACCCTGCTGGACGGAGTACACATGATATACCAGTCATGACAACTTGTAAAGGAGATTTAACCTGCTTTGTCTTAATATGTGAGACAACCTGACTGGGATGCTCCATATTCCTGTGATTAAGAAAGGCAGTTGTTTCCAAATGTGATTAGGGGGACAACATACTGTGTGTTTCAGGTGGGTACCAAGTGTTTCTAGTGATGAAGAGAGAGCATCTGCTTGACTCAGGTGGGCAGGCTGGACAAAACAAGGACCAAGTCCCTCAGTTCTGGGAGTTGCATCTGTGTCTAGGGCTTTAAGTCACCCTTTAGTTGGAGCCCACCTTAAGAAGAGAACTGTGCTCCTGCACTCTGTGTTTTCAGCCCTGGCAACAGCTCATGGTCTTTTATCACAGTGGTAAACATTACTCCTAGAATGTACACTTTGCTGTCATCTCATTGGAAATACCAAGTATCATCTTAACTATTTTCCCCATGGGTGTGGTGAAGAAATGACCAATATTCAATTTTCAAATAGATTCAGAATAGACATAAGTATAGGAGCAAGTCATGCAGAATTAACCCTCATCTAAGAAGAGAACTTTCCAGTTAATGCAGCACTTTTATTTTTAACTCTGAATTTTGTCCCAAACAGTAAACCTTTGGGGAAAGGCATGGACAATGTGATCTCCATAGGAGGAATTGGCAACTGAGGTGCAGAGGCCTCAGGACAGGGTAAAGACTACAGGTTGGGCAAGTGGCAGAGATGGCTGGCCCTCTGGTTTCTAAGGCCAGGGCACATGGCCAGTTCTCAGTGACTCCCTGAAGAACTCAGGTAACTTCCTCACAGTTGGCCACCTTCTCTAAGGGAGTTAAGGATCTCATTGGCCTTACTCTAGGAAATAGTGTAGGTCACCCACTGCCCAATTCAGAAATAGTCAACCAGAGAGTGGAGTCTGTGCTGTCAGCAGCCAATCTGAAACATGGCTTCTCTCTTCACCTTCTAGGGGCTCAGAATCCCATCAGTGTACACTCCTTCTGTCCTGCAGCCCTGGGAAGTATGGAAGAAAGATTACTATGAGACATATGTCATCTCCCTCTGACTCATGAGCTGGCCCTGAGCCAAAATGGAGATTTCTTCCAATAAACCCTGCAGGAATTGCTTGTAATCAATCCTCATCCTGACATAGACCAATAGTCCTTCTCTGCTTCCTGAAATGTGCTGGTTTTTGGAACAGATAGTTTTCTTTTCCCAGTAAAGCATGTAATACATTTACCTATACATGGGACAGGCCACTAACCAGTATGCATGACTATCCTGTCTTGTTCTGTATACTTATCTGGTGACAGCTAAGGGGTGCATGGATCCATTTCATCTTGCAGCCACCTAACATTTACCTCATATGTAAGTCTCCTTTAATAAACTCTATTAATTTCCAGACTGAAATGGCCAGCCTGTTTTTTCCATCTTTCCTTGCCCTCACAGAAGTATATTTTCAATCCTGGGGCCTTTCTCTTTTTTTTCATGATCTAACAGTAAGAGAGGGTATGCACACATACATGGAGTGTCATGGGCCTGAACAGGACTTCCATCATGGACATCCTCATTAACTGACCATAGTCCCTAAGGTTCCAGCTATTTTGGTTCTTACATCTGCTCATCAAATCAGATAGCTCTAGACAGCCCCTCTTGAACCTTCCTCTTGAATCTTCCTCAAGCTCACTTGCAACACATAGATCTTCAAGGAAGACAGGTGTCCAGCCAGAAATGAGCAGGGCAGGGAGGAGCATATTCCCATAAGAACTGGTATCTCAACACTGTATCAGATCCCTACCTCTGTTATCTGTAAACCAGATCACCTGGCACATGCCCTTGCCCTCAGGGGCCTAGGGACACAGTAAAGATCAGAACAAATTCCCACTTCTGTAGATTCCTGGGGTGAGAGGGCAGAACCACTGATAAACCCCCTCCCCCCACATACGCATGTGATCTAAATGAAGCTGGAATTGTTGAGTCCCTCCCAGGGGCCATGCCTTGATATCTTGTGAGCTCTCCCCTAGCCCCAGATGGTGGGTTGAACTCACAAAGGGTTTGGGCCAAGGTCCACCCTCCATTGAGCTGAACCTATAGGACACCTTCTTCCAGAACTTGCTCAAAATGGCACCTGAGTGAAATGGGTGGGCAGATTCATTGGAAAACATGCATCGGGAAAATGGTGGATAAAGGCAGCCTATAATCTTTATTCTTCTGAATGAGCCAAGTCTTGGGAAAGACCAGGATGGCAGCAGCAGGAAGGTCTTCCATAAAAATCTACACAAACCTAGAAGCAGGCAGACAGGGCTATGGGACAAGTGCACAGCTGTGCCCACGCTGAGTGATGCTCTGCCAGTAACAGGGTGCCAGTGGCACAGCTCTCCCCTTGGTTTCACCTGGAGTCACACATTCTTGGGAAGCCTATCCAGATTTTCAGGGGTCACCCAAGAAGTTGTCTGATACCACATCTCTTCTGGTTCCCACAGGCAGATCCTGAAACAGGCTACTGGATACAGGTATTCTACTTAGGAGATTATTGTTTAGGAGATCACAGATAGCATTATGGGAAAGGAAGGCAGAGAAGAGAGAATGTCAGCATGATTGTTATAATGGTTTACCACAGCAGCCATGAGTTTTGTCCTACCCAGGGTGTGTGAGGACCACCTGACAACATAACAATCACCTCTTACTTGCCTTTAAGGACTGGCTCTGGGCCCTTCCTCTGTAGCTCTTCCTCATGGATGGATTGCTGTCTGCAAGTCTAACTCTCCCCCTGCTGGTGGTCCCTGATTTTGTTGATGGAGCTCCAGGGGCAAACAGAGGCCCTGAGCAGAGCTGGGGGAGATAAGGATCTTACTATGAGGCTGAGAGTCTGCTAATACTGGATCATCCAACTGCGGGGGTCAACAGGGACACCTAGTATAGATGGGGAGTACTGCCCAAGGACGAATCCCACCACTTGCCTCTCTATAGAAATAAAGTCTTATTGGGATAAGACCACCCCTGTATGTGTTCACATTGTCTATGGTGCTTTCCAGATACAAGGCAACATTAGAGAGTTAAGAAGACCACATGACCCACAAAAGCCAAAGAGCTACTGTTTTCCTCTTTATAGAAAAATTTGCCAAATCTTTTTCTAGGCTATTTAGGCAGAATCTCAGTATCAGGGACTCTCAGTCTTCAACTGACCATGGGTTCTCTGAGAATTTGAAAATTTAGTTTCTTTGTCCAAAGGTACAGATCCTGAAATGTACATTTAAAGATTCTAGGAGATGCTGCTGTTGGTGGTGGTGGCCTCACTTGCTCTTTGAGTAGAGACTAGAATCCCCTCCTACATTGTCCTAGCTGTCATGCCCCAGGGAATGTGTGTGAGCAAGTCATCTGGAACAGAGGCTACACATATTCTGAGGGCCCTGAGGTCCTATCTGCATCCATCCTGCAGATAAGTGTTCCCTATCTCAGTCATGGTCATTGCATCTGTGGGGCCATGTATTATCCCTCATGAGCCCTGAACTAGCATCTCAGAGGCACCTTACCTGTGCCACCAAGATATAGCTTAGAAGGTCACAAGCAGGCTGCCATGCTGGGATGAGTCCACCAACTGCCCATCCCCCTAAGTCAGGAATGATGCTACATAGAGCTTGAAATACTGATGTTTAATGATCTATTCTACATTAAATAATGGGCAATGAGGAATTTCAACAATGCCTGGGTGCAGGAAACCTTAGATATTTTCAAGGCAGAGAACAGAGTTCAGAGCGGCTCAGCCAATGAAGGGCCAATTACAGGGAACTGCTGGTGTCCAAGAGGGATACAGAGGCTGGGCTGGGGTGTGATATCACTCAGTGGAACCCCTCCAGGCAGGTCTTGTTTAGGAGTTGGAACATAGTTCTCCAGGGTTCTGTGCTGATGGTGAAGAAGCAGGTGAAGGTCTGAGGGAATAAGCACAGGAATAAAATATGAGTGAAGAAGCCTTGGGAATCTTGTGGCTCTAGTGCTAAAGATAGCATCCATCCCAAACTTGTATTTGCAAGGTGAGCAGCTGGGGGATGTAGGCTCTGGCCCTCAGGTATAGCCCTGCCTGAGTCTTGGATATAGCTGATCTGACTTTCTCCTGACCTCAGGGTGTGTCACTCTGCTCTCCCCAGACCTATGGTCACCATGGGAACCCCAGGCTTTCCCATTGTTAACCATGACCCTAGTGCAGTAATATGTGCTCCCTCCCAGTGGGTCCTATCTTGAGGAACACTGACCCTAGCTGGGATTTTCCTAGAGCAGAGATTCACTTCTTATCTCTCAGGCAGAAACCACAGCTCATCAGGACCCAGAGCAGAGCATGGAATACAGGGCAGTGAGCTCCCTTCAGCCAACCCCCCCACCCCCCAACACACACACACACAGGAGGTTCTGCTTAGTGCCAGGACGACTGGAGACCTGACCACTCAGTCAAAGGTGTTCCTCTTCCTGAAAGCAGCAAAGGGACGTGGATAAAGATCAGGAGGAGTACATCCTGTGGCCAGAACCAGGAGACCTGGCCCCTAGGGGCCAGAAGCAATCTGTCAGCAGTATGACCTGAAGTTCAGACAGTTGAACTGGGTGAGTGAACATTCAGGATCTCAGACTTCCCAGGGGCCTATGAGTGGACCCTTGCCTGCCAGGCTGGGCTCTGTCTTTAGCACAAGTGGTGGCTATAGTATGGCCAACAGCTCTCTCATTCTTCTGTGTCCCTAAGAATGGTGTGTCCCCTGCCCCATACCCACTGCATTCCCATACAAGTCCACAGCTGTGGAACCTGAAGGAAGCACACGTGTATCTTACATTGTTAAGCTCTGAGGTTTCTTGAAAGGGGCAATTGTCAATGTCATCATCAAGTTTCCCACATCTGGTTCTGCGAAGCTCCAGCTCCATGGAGAAAGCCATCATGCTCTCTACCTGTGGTGCATATAGACATTAAAGTGGAAACACCCCTCATGGTCTCATTAAGTAGTTGCTTGTATAGACACATGGAGTATGGGGACAAGCCCCAACAGCAACCCATTTGGGACTTCCCTCTGGGTCTGGATCAGCTCCTTTGAAATAAAGGGGATGTTCTGGGGATGTTCTAGGTAAAGGGGCATATGGTCTCAGTGGAGGCCCTGGGGTGGAAGCAGACTGATTACACACTATTAATGTCATACACTGTAGCCTCACATTTCCAAATGCCATAGTGAGACCCCACCATCCCTTTCAGCATGCTTTTAGCTTCTATAGCACTTACAGGGATAGGTGACAAGTGCTGGGTTGGGTGTTGGCTTTGTAAGACTTTGCTTGATAATCTCCATCTCAGAGTGGGAAACTAATGTAAAACCTCATTTTAACACATTTTCACCTATCCAATGTCAGAAAAAATGCTGTACAATGCTAGTGAAGCACACACATAATTGAGATGATGGCTTCAAGAAACAACTTCTATTACATACTGTGTGCTGTGAAATATTCTGTACTCTTTCCACTCTATTCTACTCATTCTATTCCGTATCTTCCCACTGCATCCCACCCATTATTCCCAACACCCAAACTCAGTCTGTGACTCCAGATATACAAAACCCAAAACCCAACCAGAGGTCCAGCTGAAAGAGTTTAGGATACCTGAACCAGCGGGGATGTTGCACACTAATGTCCACAGAGGATTAAACTCAGCAGATGGTGAGACCCTCTGCCTTTGATGTGGCCTCTTGGTGCAGAGATCAAGAGGGTGAGAGAGTAATGCTCCCGACTCTGCACACACACACACACACACACACACACACACACAGAGTCACACAACCAGAAGTGCTCATCAGGAGATTGTTTTCATTGCTCATATCTGTAGACCAGATGAAAATGGCATTGCTGGTTGTAGTTTGAAAAGTTTCCATGGCAAGGAGGACCTTTTAGGATTAAAAACCATCATCTGGGGGAGAGTATAAAATAACATTGATCTACATAGTTTAATACCACAGCAGAAAATCCGGAGATCATGAAAGTCACAGGAGAGGTCCTGACCCGACACTGTTTGAGGGGGAGCACTCACTGCTTCTGATCCTCAGCCCTGCTCTTCCTCCTCTCCCTCCTTCTCCCTGTGTCTGTCTATCTAATTATCTTCTTTTATTTTATTTTATTAAAGTATTTCTTCAACCTATCTTTTCCAGCATATTCTGTGTGTGTGTCTCTTTTTTACAGGATATCTTTATTCCCTCATTGGCTAATTTGAAGTTATTCTTCACTAAACAATGCCATAAAGATTGAAAAATGCATTGTATGTAAGTAGACATTGATCTAATTTTTAAATTTCCATGTAAAAACTTTTATAAAATCTGAAACTGAATTAGTTGTATTTTTATGTACTTTAAATGTTATACAAGATCCTATGATATGTCTCCTGTCCTTGACCTTCACTTAATATAAGTGTAGGCCAGCAGGGCAGAAAGATGTGATCACCTACCTGCTCCTTCCAAGAATTCAAGATGCGTGCCAGCCTGTAGGCATTCATGTCCTTGCTCTTCTGGTTGAATATGTGTAAAGCATATTCCACAGTGGCAGGGAAATAACTTTCCATGACTTTTTGGTCATTATTCTTCCTTTCATCTTCAGAGGTCCAGCTATGAGTCACCTGGAGCTGAGAACTTATGAGAAGCAGGAGCATGGCCCAGGGCAGAACCCACCTCTGTTGCAAGCACAGCAGAGCTGCAAGCAAACAGCCACCCATAGTATTTCCAGCTCAAACTCCCACTAGAACCTACCTGGGCAGTGGTCCAAATTATTTGTTCCAGAACATATTCTTCCTGTGGGCCTCCTCTCTGCTATTACACCCTATCCCTTCCCACATATGACTCTGCCTCCTCCATACAATGTGGCTAAAATAGTCTCATGTCCAGGACAGAGGAATGAGGCCAAGGCAGGCTGGGTTGGGAAGAACCATCAATAGGAAGAAGGGTCCTCTCTAGCTGAATTCCAGCCACAGCACTCCCTCAGTGCCTCAGAGGGTAGAAAAGACTGCTTGTATGACCCAGAATCATATTCTCAAATAATGACACAAGTGCAGGAGGTACAAATGGAAGGCAATCCCAAGATACAGTAGTAGAGTGATGGTCAGCTAGACAAGAAGGGGCAGAGCAAAAAAAGGCTGCCAAAAGCCAGCTTTTGGATGATGAAGGTATCTACCCAGTGATGAATGTGTATTTGTTAGAAATGTGTAAGAGGTGCTTGAGATTTTTACAGGCCTCAGTGTTATGCTGTCCCACTCCTCCACCGACCTTCTTTTGCTTTTGAAACAGAGTCGGTCCTTGGCTCCTGGGGTTGTGGCCTCACTAGAGATGGTGGAGGATCAAGCTGAGCTCACTGCATCACTCTTTGTGCAAATTTTCAGTTTATGGATGTGCTTCTACGAAGTAAGCCTGAGGTAAGGCTGGGTAAGTAAATCCCTTCTCTTCAAAGATGTTTACAGAAGAAATGGCCACTGATACACACTGCACTTTTATTTTTCTTTGTAGGAATTTATTTCTAGAGGAGGTGGAGTGGAGTGAAAGAAACAGAAAAGAAGGGAGAGTGAACCAAATGAGCTCCAGGGATCCCTTAGCTGTGTCCATTAGGTGACCTTTGGTGCCCTCTTGTGGCCACTTTTATCACAACTCATCAGGCACAATTTCCTATGTATAGTTTCCAGCGAAAGAACATTCACAGCAAATGCAACTCTGGTCAACTAAGATGCAGCTCTGGGATGACACTTTTTGCAAACAAGCTTAAGCTCTGCACCATGAAATGGGCCTCTGGCATCTGTGTGCAGCTACTTGTGAACTTAGAAGGGGACCATAATCTCCTGAAAACCTGTGGATATCCAGGTCCCTGAGTTTGTTTCTATCCCAGGACTCTGACCCAGTATGTCTGGACAGTGCTGAAGAAAGAGTTTCCTTCTTAACCTAAAACCAGAGGATGGTGATGTTCTTAGTCTCTGGATTACATTTTGAGTAGCACTGTTACAGTGAGTCCCTTGGCTTAGATGCAACCAATCCCATGAAGAAATCAACTGTAAGAGCGTAGGAGTGGGTCTTGAGAAGGGTTTCTGGAGCCACACTGAATCAGAGAAGGGGTAAAAACTCCATGCCTACTCATAAAGAAAAAGAGTTTCCAGACTCCAGGCAGCAGTGACCAGAAGGTGCTTGTGGAAGGAGAGAAGGCTACTTTCAACCTGACAACCTATCTTCCTCATAGAGGTCTGCAGAGCTGATGTCCATCTCCAGGAGAGGGAGATGTTAAATATGTCCCAGTCCTTCCCATCCTCAGGTTGACTACATTCAGGAGAGCATGAACTGCATATTCTTAGCTAATGGTCTCCCCAAAGACCTGGTTTTCCAGTTCCCAACCAGGCCAGTGTCTATCCTCCATGCGTCTTTGTAATTTCCTTTTGAGACAAGGTCCTAGGTTCACTGTTCCATTCTCTCCCACCAGACAATGGTAGGACAACATCAACTTGGAAAGTGTTATTTGTCATGGATAAAAAAGAAGATATGATCACATGTAAGAGACAGCAAGATGTGCAACAGAACTCTACCAAACAAGTTGTATCTTATATAAAATTATTGAACCTTAAAAAAGAAGAAAATTTTCCCTCATGTAGATAGACCAAAATACTGCAGGATTTCATTTTTTCTTGGTTTGTTTTATTGTACATATTCTGCTAGTTATACATTAAAGAGCATTTTATAAAATAAAACCTTACAGAAAATTTGGAAAACAAGAAGAATCACATTTTATGACCATAATACAACTAATACCATTTTTGTATGTGTTTGTCCTTATTTATTTATTTATTTATTTAAATTGTTGTTCAAGTACAGTATTCTGCCTTTTACCACCATCCCAGCCCACCCCCCAGCCCTCCCCACCTCCCTCACATTTCCACCTCCCTGCCTTGTTTTTGTCCATGTATCCTTTATACTTGTTCCTGCAAACCCTTCCCCTTTTCCCTTGACATCCCCTCCCTTCTTTCCTAGGGTCACAGACAGCCTGTTCTCAATTTCAGTGTCTTTGGTTATATTTTGCTTGTTTGTTTGTTTTGTTGATTAGGTTACTGTTAAAGGTGAGATCATATCGTATTGGTCTTTCACTGCCTGGCTTATTTTGCTTGGCATAATGCTTTCCAGTTGCATCCATGCTGTGGCAAAGGGTAAGAGCTCCTTCTTTCTTTCTGCTGCATAGAATTCCATTGTGTAAATGTACCATAGTTTTTTGATCCATTCATTTACTGAAAGGGAATCTAGGTTGCTTCCAGCACTTAGCCATTGTAAATTGTGCTGCTATGAACATTGGGGTGCATAGGTTCTTCTGGATTAGTGTCTCAGGGTTCTTGGGATGTATTCCCAGCAGTGGAATTGCTGGGTCAAAAGGCAGATCCATTTTTCGTTTTCTGAGAAAATTCCATACTCTTTTCCATAGTAGCTGTACCAGTCTGCAATCCCACCAACAGTGCACTAGGATTCCCTTTTCTCCACAACCTCTCCAACACTTGTTGTTTGTTGCTTTGTTTATGATGGCCATTCTGACCAGTGTGAAGTAGTATCTCATTGTGGTTTTAATTTGCATCTCTCTGATAGCTAGTGATACTGAGCATCTTTTCATATGTCTTTGGACCCTCTGTATGTCCTCCTTGGAGAAGTGTCTCTTCAAGTTCTTTCCCCATTTTTTAATTGGGTTGCTTGTCTTCTTAGAGTGAAGTTGTGTGAGTTCTTTATATAATTTGGAGATTAAACCCTTGCCTGAGGTATCATTGGCAAGTATGTTTTCCCATATGGTTGATTCTCTTTTCATTTTAATGCTGTTTTCTTTAGCCATGCAGCTTTTTATTTTGATGAGATCCCATTTGTTTATTCTTCCTTCTATGTCCCTTGCTCTAGGAGACACATCAGTGAAAATATTGCTGTGTGAAATATGTGAGTTTTTCCTGCCTATGTTCTGCTCTATGACTTTAATGGTATCACAACTTATATTTAAATTTTTATCCACCTTGAATTTATTTTTGTGTATGGTGTAAGTTGGTGCTCGAGTTTTATTTATTTATTTTTTTGCATGTAACTATCCATCTCTCCTGACACCATTTGTTGAAGAGGCTATTTTTATATACTTTATGTTTCTGCCCACTTTGTCCAATATAAATTGATTGTAGAGACTTAGGTTTATTTCTAGGCTCTCTGTTCTGTTCTACTGGTCTATCTGTAACTTTTTATGCCAGTACCAGGCTGTTTTGATTGCAGTGGTCTTGTAATACAGTTTGGTATCAGGTATTGTGATCCCTTCTACTTTTCTCTTTTTTCCTCAAAATTGCAGCAGCTATTCAGGGTTATTTATAGATCCATATAAATTTTGAAGTGTTTTTTTTCTATGTCTTTATGAAACATGCCTTTGGTACTTTAATAGGGATTGCATTGAAACTATGAATTGCTTTGGGTAGTATGAACATTTTGATGATGTGAAATCTTCCAATCTATGAACATGGTATATGCTTCCATTTGTTTCTGTCTTCCTTTATTTGATATGTGTGTTTTCCTTTAGTTGATATTTTGATTATTTCTTTCTTCAGTGTTGTGTAGTTTTCTGAGTACAGTTATTTTACCTCCTTAGGTTAGGTTTGTTTCTAGATATTTTTTTTTTGCTATATTGAATGAGATTTTTTTCTTGATTTCTGCTTCTGATGTTTCATTGTTGGTGTACAAAAATGCCTTTTATTTCTGGATATTGATTTTGTATCCAGCTGTTTCACCAAATTCATATTTTAGGTTGAGCAGTTTTTTGGTGGAATCAATAGGACTTTCTATGTACACTATCATGTGATCTGTAAACAATGACAGTTTTGCTTTCTCCTTTCTGATTTCAATAACTTTTATTTCCTTTTCTTGTCTGATTGCAGTGGGTAACACTTTCAGTACTATGTTGAATGAAGTGGTGAAAGCAAGCTTTTTTGTCTTGTTCCTGATTGTAGTGGAAATGATTTTAGTTTTTGCCCACTGAGTATGATGTTGGCTGTAGGTCTCTCATACATGACCTTTATTATGGTGAAGAATGCTCCCTCTATTCCCACTTTGCTGAATGTTTTTATCATTAATGAATGCTGTACCTTATCAAATAATTTTTCCACATCTATTGATATAATCATGTGATTTTTGTCTTTTGTTTTGTTTATGTGATGTATTACATTTACTGATTTGCAAATATTGAATCATCCTTGCATCCTGGGATGAATCCCACTTGGCCATGGTGTATGATCTTTTTAATTGGATGCAGTTTGCCAATATTTTTGTTGAGGATGTTAGCATCTATGTTCATCAGCTATATCGGTCTGAAGTTTTCTTTCTTTGTTGTGTCTTTATCTAGTTCTGGGATTTGGATGACGCTGGCTTCATAAAAAGAGTTCAGGAGTCTTTCATCATTTTGGATTTTTTGGAATAGTCTGTGATGAATAGGGGTTAGCTCTTTCTTTTTAAATGCTTTGTAGAATTCTCCTGTGAAACCATCTGGTCCAGGGCTTCTGTGTGTTGGGAGTTTTTTTGTTTGTTTGTTTTTTGTTTTTTTTTAATGCTGCTTCAATTTCACCTGCTGTTATTGGTCTGTTCAGGCTTTCTGCTTCTTTTTCATTCAGTTTTGGAAGATTGTATTTTTATATAAATGGGTCCATTTCACCTAGGTTTTCAAATTTCTTGGCATACAGCTCTTCTTAGTAATTTCTTACAATCCTTTGTATTTCTGTGGTATCAGTTGTAATCTCTCCTCTTTCGTTTCTGATTGTGTTTATTTGGGTCCTCTCTCTTTTTTCTAGATAAGCCTGCTTAAAGGATTGTCAATTTTATTTATGTTTTCAAAGAACCAGCTTCTGGATTCACTGATCCTTAGAATTGTCCTTAGTCTTTATGTCATTTAATTCTGCGCTGATCTTGATTATTTCCTTCCTTCTACTTGTTGTGGGCTGTCTTTGTTGCTGTTCCTCGAGTTCTTGTAGGCATAGGGTTAGGTAGTTCGTTTGAGATGTTTCTATCTCTTTTAGGTAGACCTGTATTGCTATGAACTTCCCTCTCAGGACTGCTTTTGCTGCATCTCATAAGTTTTGGGTTGTTGTAAACTCATTTTCATTTGTTTCCAGAAACTCTTCAATTTCTTCTTTGATTGTGTTCTTGACCCATTCATTGTTTAATAGGATGCTATTCAATCTCCATGATTTTGAGGGTTTTGGTTTTTTTTTTTCCTTGGGATGGTTTCTAGTTTCAATCCCTTGTGGTCAGTGAAAAAGCTTGATATGATTTCAATTTTCTTGAATTTCTTGAGGCTTGTTTCCTGACCTATCATGTGGTCTATCTTTGAAAATGTTTTATGTCCATTTGAAAAGAATGTATATTTAGCTTCTTTGGGATGAAAGGCTCTATATACATCAGTTAAATCCATTTCTAGATAAGCCCATCTAGGACATTGTTCAATGACACAATATCTTTGTTGATATTTTGTTTGAAAGATCTGTCCATTTTTGACAGTAGTGTGTTAAGATCCCCTACTATAATTCTATTGCTGTAAATATCTTTCTTTAAGTCATTCAAGATTTTCTTTATGTATTTGGGTGCTCCTATGTTGGGTGCATATATATTTACAATGTTTATGTCTTCTTGGTGGATTCTTCTCTTTAGTATTATGGTGTGACTTTCTGGGTCTCTCTTTATGGCCCTTTTTTTGAAGTCTATTTTGTCTGATATGAATATTGCTACCCCGACATTTTTTCCTGTCTGTTTGCTTGGAAAATTTGTTTCCAGCCCTTCACTTTCAGTCTGTGTAAGTCTTTTGTCCTGAGGTGGGTCTCTTGTAGGAAGCATATGTGTGGGGCATCCTTTTGTATCCATTCAACTATTCTGTCTTCGGATTGAAGTATTTAACCCATTTATATTTAAAGTTGTTTTTGATAGGTACTTATTCATTGCCATTTTTGTACCTGTGTTCCCCTCTTTCTCTCTTTTCCTTTCTCTTCTTAAAGCAGTCCCTTTAGCATCTTTTGAAGAGCTGGTTTGGTGGAGGTGTATTCTTTTCAACTTCTTTTGTCTAGGAAGCTTCTTATTTGGCCTTCTATCTTAATTGAGAGCCTTGTTCGGTAAAGTAGCTTTTACCCAGTTCTTATTACTTGGAATGTTTGTTGCCATTCTCTTCTGGCTTGGGGTGTTTCCACTGAGAAATCAGCTGCTAGCTTTATCAGGTCTCCCTTGTATGTTACTTCCTGTTTCTCCCTTGCTGCCTTGAATATTCTCTCTTTATCTTGGAAATTTGTCATTTTAATTATGATTTGTCTTGAAGTGGAACCCTTTGGTTTCCTCTTGATTGGGACTCTCTATGTTTCCTGTATTTGTGTGACTTCTTCTCTCATCAAATTAGGGAAGTTTTCCATTTTTTCTTTTTCAAACAGGTTTTCTATCTCTTGCTCTTCCTTTTCTCTTTCTGTTATTCCTTTTATATGGATATTATTATGTTTCATATTGTCCTGCATTTCTCTTAATCCCTCTTCATCCTTTCTGAGACTCTTTTCCTTTTCTTGCTCTTTCTGTGTGTTTTTTTCTACCTTGTATTACCGTTCACTGATCCAATCTTCTGCTTCATCAAACCTGTTTTTGATTCCTTCTATTGTGATCTTCAGTTCAGAAATTGTATTTTTCATTTCCTCTTGACCCTTGTTCATAGTTTCTATTTCATTTTTCATGTTGATATAGTTTTCAGCAAGTTCATTGTAGTTTCCCTGTAGTTTCTGGTAATTCGCTGTGAGCTCATTGAGCTTCCTGATAACCATTGATTTGAACTCAATATCTGATAGTTGAGTTTCCTCTATTTCATTTAGCATCCTTTCTGAGACTTCCTCCTTTCATTTGGAGATTGTTTCTTTGTCTTCCCATTGTTTATAAGACTTTTCTTGTTAGCCTCAGCTTCTTAAATTGATCTGTTCTGACTCTGTAGGTTTATGGTGTCAACTTCTGTGGTAGAACACCTGTGAGATTCAGTGGTGCCATCTCGCTGAGCACCCAAGCTCACTGACCTTGGGCTGTTGTTTATGTGGCTCTGTGTTTGTCTTTGGGTTTTGATTTTTGTTGGGCTTTTCTTTGGTGGTCCTTTCCACTAGCTGGTTAAGTGAGGTTCACTCTGTCTGCCACCTCTTGTATTTTGTTGTGCTTGTGTGGGCAGGTTTGGTTTGAAGTTGATTCTTTCATGCATGCAGGGTTTTGACGATTCTCTCTTGCTTTTGTGCAGTTTTTTTTTTTTCTGGGTAGTTTCTCCACTATTTAGTTGTATTTCCAGATAGGTACTGGATTGGGATTAGTGTGGCTTCCACTCTCTCCTTCACCTTCTTCTGTTATTATCTGTTGGTGGTTCTTTTGTTGGTGTGTTTCCTTTTCTAGCAGGTATCCTGGTGTTCACAACTTCCATCTCCTCTTTTTTGTGATCAATTGGAAGGGGAAGGCAAAATGGTTTAAGGAAGCAAGAGAGTATTCTATGATATTTACAGTATTAGCCAGTAGAAAAGAGATAGGAGATTCTTTGGCTATGTATAGTGTTAACCATCATCTTCCACCCAACTAGCCACTTTTTAGAAAGGATGGAAAGAAGAAGACTCTTGCTGGGGAGGGAAGGATTGTGAATTGTATCTAGAAAGCAGTGAGGTTTTGGGAGGTCAGATTCTGAGGTAAGGTGAGAGTAAAGGATAGAAAATAGGTGTAGTGTGTGATACAACAGAGTTAACCACAACCGTAATAGAGTTTAGGAAACCATAAAGTGGGCTCAGATCTGGGAGAGGTGCTATGTAGTATTTACAATTGTTTACAACAGCTATTATTTACACTAATAATGGAGCAACAATCATATTGCAGAATCTATGTGATCTGGATAAGCATAAGAAGTATTGGACCTTGAGTAGTATGCTAATGGAACAGAAGTGAAATGAAAGACAGTAAATTAACAATACACTATGAAAGAGAGAACAGGGGAAAGTAGTCAAACAATACAATTTAACCAGCCAAGCAAAGAAGACTAAATAGAAAGAAGAGGAATACAAAAATACTAATATTATAAAAGATGTAAGAATAATGAAAAAATAATAATATAAATATGCAATAACTTGCACATTCTCACCCTGGCTGGTGTAGCTCAGTGGATTGAGCATGGGCTGGGAACCAAAGTGTCCCAGGTTCGATTTCCAGCCAGGGTACATGCCTGGGTTGCAGGCCATAACCCCCAGCAACCGCATATTGGTGTTTCTCTCTCTCTCTCCCTCTCTTCCCTCTCTAATAAATAACTAAATAAATAAATAAAATTAAAAAAATTAACTTGCACATTCTCTGCAGTAGCAAAGTTAAATTTGTCTCACTGTCTCAGCAGTTGGGATGCCCCCTCTTTGGGTCCAACCTTGGTCTTTTCACAGTTCTAGGTTTTTGTCTCACTTGTGGAAATTTAAAAAAAAAATGAAGAAGGAAGGAAGGAAGAAGAGATAAAATGGGAAAGAAAGGAAGAAGGAATAAAACAAGAAAGAAGAAAAGAGAGGGAAAAGGTGTTAAAAGTTAAAAAAATAATAAAAAGAAAAAATTACTTTAAAAAAAGTTTCTTGCTGGCTCAAACTGGCTAAACCAGTTTTGCTGGTCTTCCTGGCTGCAGTAGGCTTTTGGGTGATTGGTTTTGCTTTTCTCCTTTCCAGATCCAAATTCAGTCAGCCTCCAGCCCAGTTCCCCAGCAGTCTCTGGTCCCACAGGTTCCATAGGTTCGGGTGTGCACTCTCCCAGGGACTTTAGACATGGGTGCCAGGCCTTCCTAAGAGCACACTCTCCTCAGTTTGCAGGTGTGTGGGCTTGTTTGGGCACCCCTGGTCCTTTAGGTTTGGTACACACTCTTCCAAGAGCTGCTGGAGTGTGTGCAGGGCCTTCCATGCCACCTCAGAAACACTGCCTGGCTGGGTGGGGAGGAGGCTGGAGTGGCTACTGCAGGAGAATTCCCCAAGCAACATCTCTTTTTGCACTTTTTCTTTTTGAGAGATTCCTCCTATTCAAGCCTGCCACTGCATACAGAGGCCTGGCCTCTCACACAGCCCAATTCTCCAAAGAGACCAGGGACTATCTGGGTCAGGGCCTGTCAAGGCCCAACTCTCAACTTTCCCTAGCTGGTGTTCACAGACTCCATGGGTGCTCACAGCCCCTGTGTATTTGCCACTTAGTTGTTATTCCCATCTCTGCTACTTCAAGCAACCAGGCCTCTCCCAGTGCTGCTCAATCCTTATTTGGCAGGTGAGGGAGCCATTGACCCAGCTGTCTCCCAAGAGCCTTGTGGCAGATATGGCCAGCACCAGGCCTGGGACTGCAGCTGCCCTGGTCCCTGTGCTCATCCCAGAGACTTTATTGTCCTGCAGCACTCTCCTTACCATCTGGATTTTCAATGTCTTCTATAATTTTTGGTCTCCTATCTTTATATATGCTGGGGTGCTGTTGGCTGTTTGTTCTGTTCCTCCATAGATTGGCTAGGTTTTTCTCCAGTGTGTAAGAGGAAGTGGAGTCCACTCCCTCCTACCTACCTGTCATCTTCAGTCTCCCGATTTCATTTTTATGAAAAATTCAAAATAATTAAGCTCACAGAAAAAGAAAGAGTGATGGTTATCAGGGCTAGGGGAGATGAATTTGAAAGATGTTGGTCAAAGAACATAAAATTATGCAGGATGAAAAATGTTGGAAGACCTACCATACAATATGTGGCCTACAGCTAAAATTGCTATACTGTGCACTTAAACATGTGCCAAGAGTGTAAATAGTGTTCTTACTACAAAAAGACAAAAATAAATTAACCAAAGTAATGAATGTCAGAGGACAATTTTGTAGGTAATAAGCGTATGGCCTTGATTGTGGTGATGGTTTCATGGTGTATACTAATTACCCAACTGTTTTGATTGTAGACACTGGATGTTGTAGCTTTTATACATCAATCATACTTCAATAAATTGGTTTAACCAAAGCAAACAAAAAGAAATTGTATCTTTTCTCAGATGGCTTCAAATTCAATAAAACTGCAACTGAAGCATAATTAATATGGTATTTTAGCCTGAGAAATATTGTGCATGTTTGGGGTTGAGATGGATGTCAGCAATCTTATGAATATCTTCATGGCTTTTCAGGAGGGAACAGGCTATGGACACCTGTGTGAAGTAGAGTCCTGATATACCTAGCTAGTGTCTTGAAAGTGTCCAACTGTCTTGACAGTGTCCAAAAAATAAACACAGAGGCCACTCCCACCAGAGGGGTCTGAATGACATGAATCTATCCTACAAGCATCAATGTCTTCCCTGTCCTGGAAGTCTGCATGCATTCCAAGGGAAAGTCCACACATGTTCTTACCTCTATGCACTGCATGTGTCTTTACTGTGCAGCTGAGACTGAAGAGTAAGGAGCTAGGAAAATTAGTTTCTTAACAAGTTGGAATAAGGGAAACTTAGACAAAATAATTAAACAAAGACAAACAATTTGAGCATTTTACAGCCAGCTCATGAATCACAAGGCTTTATCTTCCATAACCAAAGACACAGGAACAAATGATTCACACACTCCAGACCATCCCAGGACAGACTGGCTATGGTCCCAGTCCCTCTTGGACATTCTTTGAAAATAAAACTAACCAAGAAAACAACACTGACCCCTCTATACACACATCTTGATTAATCCATATATTGAAAGACACACATGGAAAGCTAATGAATATCCTGTTGAGACCCTCCCCTGAGACCTTCCCTTGGATTCCCATTGACCAAAGAAAGATAAAAAGCCTCAAGACAAAGAACCCATGGCATGCTCTTGCTAGATCGTGTCCTTACCTTGTCACTCTGCTCCCTTTCTCCAAAACTGTAAGAGCACCCACAAGACTTGCAGCCAGTGGAGCAGCAGGCAGCAGCAGCTTGTCCCACGTTTACCCCACATTATGTCTCCAATGCTCTCTTTTTCTGTGCCTTTCCAGTGAGCTAATAGCCACTATGACTTATTTAATTTATTTTATGGTGACTTTTATTTCTCAGTGAGCCAAAGCAGCACACCCTCTTCTCCAGGGACTCCTATTCATCTTTCAGTGCCCAGAACAATGTTAACTCTTTTCTAAAGCTGTCCTGGCTCCCTGTGAGAGAACTCTGTCTCACTAAACTGAGTTTTGGACATTCATTGACGTGTCTCTGAGGGGAGACAGGATTTCTGTAGTAGCCACTTTGTGTTGCTGTCACAGAGCATCCCATATGGGTAGTATAAGAAGGTCCTAGTAACTACTCACTGAAATGATTCCCTAGAGAAAAAGACCTGTGTTTCTAGAAGCATTCCTTTCAACAGTCAGAGAATGTCAGCAATGGCCAGCATTAAACCATCAGCCCTTGTCTGTAGAGGTGAAGGTGAGTCAGCAGTGAGCAGAAGTCATCATCTGTGTCTAGGAGACATGATGCTTCTCACCTGCTTGACTTTCATAACACTTTGTTAGGGTCCTGCACTAATTTCTCCCTTAAGGATCCTCACCCAAATAACCTGAGATTCCTCTGGTTTTCCATGTGCTGGAAAATAATAATGTGCCCAAAGTGCATATACTCAAAAGAAGAAAACAGGGACAAGGAGAACCCAAGAACTTGGGATTCAACAGAGTGATCACACTTAAGTGAAAGTAAACAATTCCAGAGGGTCTGGAAAACTGCTCTGCACTTTCAGCCCCTTCTGTTCTCCCATGTAGAGGGGTCTTCTTTGTTTAGTCTTCAGGAGACTTTGAGTTTTGATCATTTAAGGAATCCCATTAAACCTCCACCAAATTTAAACTGAAAAAAGAAGAGCTACAAGAGAATCTAAAAATGGCAAAAGAAAAGAATATGTGTGGGGGGCAGGGTGGGTGTATGTGTGTGTTCTCCACTAAATATGGATGGTCTCAAACAGGACTTGCTGGCTACACATGCATACCTAGTTACATTTCAGTTTTCTTCTCCCCCACCCATCTAGCCTGCTGCATTGTGATAAGCCTTTCTGAGCCCGCCTAGGTGCAGTGCCTGCCTACTTCATTACAAGGCAGCCTGTTGCTTCTAAGGGTCAAATCAGAGTGGGAACAGCTCTTTCATTTCTCACTTTTCAAAACTGGATTTTTCCTTTCAATTGACCAGAGCTGGCTTTTCATCTCTTTTATTGTTGGTTTACATGAAAACAAAGGCTTTTTTACTTCTAGTCAAGATGGCAGTGCAGGCAGATATGACTCACCTCTTTGCACAACTACATCAAAATTATAACTAAAATATAGAACAACCATCACTCAGTGTGGCAGATCCTGGCTGGAAGGATATATGTTGTGGCTGCTCATGAACAAATACACATGGACAACAGAAGCCCTGTGGAGAAAAAGGGATGGCATGGCCACTCTCTGAGAGAGAGCAGGTGAGAGGGCCAGAGAGAGCCAGTCCCTGCCTGGACAGGCTTTTATTCCTTCTCTGGGTACATTACATGGAGTGTAGTCCTCATTTACTATGCACAGGTTCACTGCACAGGATTACCTTTTATAGATAACAAAGGAAAGAATGCCGCTAATTACTTCAAAGAGAAGGGAGTTGCAGATCAGGGGGAAAGGTGGTTGAACTGGTCATACTCCATACTTGGGAGGTTTAGCTCAGATTTTAGGAAGTTGCAGCAAACCCTTGCTGCCTCAATTAAGGGTGAGGGAGTTTTAGCAAAGGCAAGTCTCATAGCAGTCTAGGTACAATGCAGGCCTGATTCCCCATGGGAAAACCTCTCCACAAGTGTGGTCCTGTGTGCCACATGAGCCCCACTGGTTTTCCATGTGGAGGCTGAGCTACAATTCCATGCCACTTGAAGTGCTTCCTGACAACTCAGAACCATCAGAAATCAAGTAGAATGGAAGTCTGACAGCTAGGTAATTAAAGAAACCACATCCATACAGACTTCTGGGAGGGTCACAGATGTGTAATGAGCTGGTCCCAAACCCACATGTAGTGGATAAATATTAGGGAGGGATATCTCAGAAGTGAAGAGTCCCTGCTCCATACCAGCCCCCCCAGCCCAGGGTTCCAGTGTCAGGAAGATAAGTCCTCACAACTTCAGGATACAAAAACCAGCAGGGATTGAGTTGGTGGAAGACACTTCTGGAGCCCCAAGAAATTCCTCTTAAAGAACCCACACATGGTATCACCTAATCAGACTTACTCCCTCTGAGCTATAGAACCTGGGTAGCAGCTTGGAAGTTACCACTGGCATCCTGGAAGAAACTGAAGTGTCTGGCATCAAGGTAAGCAGAGGCCACTATTCCTTTCTAAACCCTCCATCCACAGAGCCACAGAACTAGCAAATGGGTGCCATTTATGACTTTCCAACCTGGCTTACAGTGTTTGACCCATCTCAAAAATTACCAGAGACTCCACCTCTCCCAATTATGGGCCCACTCAAGCTCCTCCATATGAATGGCTGGTCTTGGTTCATGCTACACAACTCTCTAAATCAGATCAAACAAGCAACAGCTGGCCTCAGTGAGGTCCAGACCTGGCACTAAGAGCAGCCAGCCTAATTTTACAGCCTGGCTTAACCCGGGAACCTCCAAGCTCAGCATAAGTAACAGCCATTTCAGATTGCTTTATAGCTCAGGAAGGGTGGTCTTGAGAAAAATATAGGTGGGGTATGACCTTGGCCTGTATCACCCAGGAAATCCCAGGGCCAGTGCACCCAGTGAACAGCTACAGATTTTGGAGCACCACTACCATGTCCCTGCACAGCTGATCCTCAGTGGAGGGTGGAGGTTGGCCGTAAGTGGTCATAGCCAATCCTTGCAGCTGATTGGCCTGGATAAGTCCCTCCCATTGAAGTACCCACAGCAACCAAGGCTCAACTACAAGAGGAGGATATACTCAGCACACATGAAGGGTGCACCTCGGGTACCTAGTTTGGTTGATAGGGAAGGCTGTGCCACTGGACCCTACAGGACACCCATGGCATTAGACCATGTCACCAAGACAGGGAGTCATAACAGCTCTACCTAATACATAGAAACAAACAAAGGGAGGCTGTCAAAATGAAGAGACAAAGAAACATGGCCTAAATGAAAAAATGGATCAAAACTCCACAAAAAGAGCTAAACAAAGGGAAAAAGGGAGATAAGTAATCAGTAAGATGCAGAGTTCAAAACACTGTTTATAAGGATGCTCAAGGAACTTAGTGAGTACCTTGGTTGCATTAACAAGACTCAGTCATAAATGAAGTATTCACTAATTGAAATAAAAGACAATTTACAGGGAAACAATAGGAGATTGGATGAAGCCAAGAATCAAATCAATAATTTGTAACATAAGGAAGCAAAAGCAATGAATCAGGACAACAAGAAAAGGAAAGAGGACTATTAGCCTCCAAGAAAAAGAAAATTAAGCATTTATTAGAAACTTTAAATTGTTAGAGGCTGTTCTGGTACCTTTACAGATGGCAGTTATGTATTACCCTTGGCATCAGGAAGAGGACACTGAAGTGACTAAAGGGAACAATCTGGCTTTTCCTACAGTGAAAGAGGCACTAAAAGAACATTTAAAATGACTTTGGTACCTCTTCTAGACTTGTCAACCCTGAGTATTTGACTGCAGATTTAGCAATTAGTTAAGGAAAAACTAAAAGCAAGTTTTTGAACCCCCATCAGAAAAAAAAGGGAACAGTACCAGGGGCCAGTGCCCTGTTTGAGGACTGGAAAATAGGTTTACTCAGCTGCTGAAAGTCTAAGGATGGAAATATTTTTTTAGTCTTCACTGATACCTTTTCAGAATGGATAGAGGCCTAACCTACTAGCAGATATATCCTCAGAAGTAATGAAACCTTACTAAGGAACTAATTCCTTGCTTTGGCCTACCCACTAGCATCCAGAGTGATAATGGGCTTGCTTTTTTTCAGAAATTACATGGAAGATTAAAATATTTTTAGGAATCAAGTGGAAACTCCACACGGAATGGAGACCTCAGATTTCTGGGAAGGTAGACAAGATGAATCACACCTCAAAGAAAAACATAGCCAAACTTTGTGAAGAAACTTATCTCCTTTGGGATCATGTCTTAACTATTGCCCTGCTCAGGATAAGGGTGGCTCCTCAAAGTGAGATTCAATTAAGTCCTTATGAAATTGTATACAGGCAACCATTTCAGGCTATTATTGGGATGGGTTGTATGTAGATCAAAAAGTGAAGGTAAATAACTATGTACAACATTTAATTCAGAGCTTAGCTGTGATTAATGACCTGGTTTGTATCAGAGATCTCTCCCAATAGGTTAGCTATATTCCTTTGAGCATATAAGACAGGATTCCCAGAAAGCCAACTAGAAGGAAAGTTGACTGGAACCTAGGTTGAACAAACTTTTATTTCATGTTTCATAAGCATTTGTATTCCCCTGGAAAAACAACTGGGGACCTGTGATAACTCTAAAGGACAGGGAAATGTTTTCTTAAAAAATGTTAATGTAGCCCCAGCTGTAATATGTGAGACTTTTCTCAATTGTACCAAAAATTATTTTAGATGAATTACAACACTGCCAATAATGTATCATATGTCTTTAGTCACATCAACTTGACTGCAGGATGGTTTCTAAACATGGAAGGACTGTTTATTCAACAGCAAAATGATTACTTCCATATAAAATTAATCTTACAGAATTAAGATGATTAAACCTAACAGTAGGGGAATGATAGAGGAACTCAGGAGTTGAAGACTTTAGCTTTAGTTGATAGACTTCAGTGATTAATGCATGTGGAAAGCTGTTATCCCTGAAACTGAAATGCAGGACCTATATAACTCCAGGAGGTCAACAAGAAACTCAACTTTTGTGCTCCAGGGGGTCTGTAAGCTATGCATATGGTAACTGAGTTGCTGATCAACAGGTAAAGAAGTACTAGGAAAATCATCCCGGAACTGCAACTCTTATCTGATTAACCTTTTCCCTGAACTTCTTACTCATACTTTCTTCTCCTTATAAAAAGGTTAGCTTGAGATGAAATGTTAAAATAGGTTTTGAGAGTACACATCCTATTGTCTTCTGAGATCACTGATACCTGAATACAGTGCCCATAAAGATTCAATCTTTTCTTTACTTATTGGCTCTGGTAGTGATAGGCAGCACAAGTGTGCATAGATGGTTAATGAGTTCTTTTCATAGTAAGTGGCCTCTTACAAATGCTTCATGATTGGCTCTACTAAATGTTCAGGAAGCAGTATAACTCATTTCTTATTCTTTCTCTATCTACTCTCAGCACCTTCTTCATCAAAGCTCTTAGCTTTATCTAAGTCTGAAGTTGAGTATTCAGGGTCAAATTATAACATCTACAACAGGTACCAAAGACAACATAAATGTTCCTTAAGCAGTCTCTTTCACTGCTTGATCAGCCATATTCTTTCCTTCAGCCACTTCAGTGTCCTCTTTCTCATGCCTGGGTCAGGGTATAACTGTCACCTGTAAAGGTACCTGGACAACTTCTAATAATTTTAAAATTTCTGCTGCGTGCTTGATTTTCTTTTCATCAGAGGTTAATAGTCCTCTTTCTTTCCAGATGGAACCATGCACATGAAACTTAGGAAATTATACCTTGAATCAATATACAAATTCACTCTTTTTGTGTGAAAATACCAGTGCCCTCATCAGTGCACTCAGTTCAGTTTTCTGAGCAGAGGTTACCAGTGGCAATACCTTGCCCTTTACTATTCCTTCAAGAGTCACAACTGCAAATTAAGCCTTTCTGTTTTCTTTAGGCATATAACTAATTATATCTGCATATAAAGTACAGCCTGCTTCTTCTAGAGGGTCGTTGTAGAGAAGAGATCAATTCTGCTTAAATAAACCTAATCAGTTATTTTAGCACAGGCATGCATTAGTTGAGCCAAGTCAGGCTCCAAGAGAAGGGATGCAGGATTTAACTTGGAGTTTTGAGGGAAACATTGTGATGGCCAAAAAGAATTGCTTAGCACCTATCTTCTTAGCACAAGAAATGCTGTGCCTATCTGGCAATGAGACACAGGTTTCCCTTTTGCTCCAGCAAGCTAACACTTGGTGGGATGTATAAATAGTGATAGGCTATCCCAAGGAAAAATTTCAGCTTCCTCTAATAGCTCACAGGTGGCTTCCACAGTTCGCAAGCCAGATGGCCACTCCTAGATGGTGTTATCTAGTTTCTTTGACATGTATACAATGGGTTGCAGAATGCCACTAAGTATTTGGTAAGAATTCATAGGGCAATGTTCTGCCTTTCATGAACATATAATTGAAATGGCTTTAGGAGGTTTGAAAGCCCAAGTCCAGTGCAGAAGTCAGGTGCACTTTCAGGGACTCAAAAACTTGAGTGCACTCCTTCAACCATTCTAAAGTGCTATATTCTGGTCCTTTCACAGCTTCATACAATGGATAAGTAATGACCTCAAAGGTTGGAATCTAAATGTGGCAGTAGCCCACCATTCCCAGAAATCCTCTTGACTGTTTCCTGTTATTGGGAACTCTCATTTGAATTATGGTTTCTTTTCTTTTTCCACTAAGACTCCTTTTGCCACATTTAAGCAGGGACCCAAGAAACCTTATTGCTTGATGGCAAACTGGGCTTCCTGTGCTGATACTTTTTAGCAAAAAGATGCCAGATGGTTTAAAGTAGCTTAGTATTAGTTAAACATTGCTGAAGTGATGTCCTGGTAATTAAGAGGTCATCTACATATTGTAACAGTGTTCCTCCTGCTAGTTTTAGATTCTTTAATCTTGGCTCAGGTCTCCCCCCAAATCATGGGGGAGTTCTTGAACCATTATGGTAAAACTGTCCAGCAGTACTGAGTCTTGACCCAAGATTCCAAGCACTGCCATTCAAAAGCAAACAGCAGTTCAGAGTCTTGATCAATCAGAATGTGAAAGGAAGCATCTTTTAAATACCATACTGAATACCAGAGGCTGTCCCCAGTTATACTGCTCATCAAAGTATAAAGATTCAGGACAGTGGGGTGGATGTCTGTACAATATCATATGACCTTTACAATATATTTTTTTATCATTTTAAAGCATATTTTATTGATTATGCTATTACAGTTTTCCCAGTTTTTCCCCTTTATGTCCTCTCCATCCTGCATCCCAAACCCTCCAGCATTTCCCCTCCTTAGTTCATGTTCATGGGTTGTACATATAAGTTCTTTCTCTTCTGTTTTCTATATCATTCTTAGCCTCTCCCTGTCTATTTTATGCCTACCAGTTATGCTTCTTATTCCCTGTACCTTTCCACCACTATTCTTCCTCTCCCCAACCCCACTGAAAACCTTCCATGTGATGTCCATTTCTCTGATTCTTTTCCTATTCTAGTTGTTTGGTTAGTATTTGTTTTTGTCATTGTTGTTGCCGTTTTTAGGTTCAGTTGTTGATAGTTGTGAGTTTGTTGTCATTTTACTGTTCATAGTTGAAGAAATTGATCTTCAATTTCTTAGATAAGTCCATTTAACATTTCATATAATAAGGGCTTGGTGATGATGAACTCCTTTAACCTGACCTTATATGGAAGCACTTTATCTGCCCTTTCATTCTAAATGATAGCTTTTCTGGGTAGAGTAATCTTGGGTGTAGGTCCTTGCCTTTCTTTTTTTTATATATATATTTATTTATTTGTTTGTTTGTTTGTTTATAGATGGCAAGAAAGGGAGAAAGAGAGAGAGAAACATCACTGTGTAGTTGCTTCTCATGTGGCCCCCACTGGGGACCTGGCCTGCAACCCAGGCATTTGCCCTGACTGAGAATCGACCCTGTGATGCTTTGGTTTGCAGCCTGCGCTCAGGTCCTTGCCCTTCATGACTTCAAATACTTCTTTCCAGCCCCTTCTTGCCTGTAAGATCTCTTTTGAGAAATCAGCTGATAGTTTTATGGGCACTCCTTTGTAGGTAACTATCTCCTTTCCTCTTGATGCTTTTAAGATTCTCTCTTTATCTTTAATCTTAGGTAACTTAATGATGATGTACTTTGATGTGTTCCTCTTTGGGTTCAACTTCTTTGGGACTCTCTGGTCTTCCTGGACTTCCTAGAAGTCTATTTCCTTTGCCACATTAGGGAAGTTTTCCTTCATTCTTTGTTCAAATAAGTTTTCAATTTCTTGCTCTTGTTCTTCTCCTTCTGCCACCCCTATAATTTAGATATTGGAAAATTTAAAGTTGTCCCAGTGGTTCCTAAGTCTCTATTCATTTTTTTTTTGAGTTCTTGTTTCTTTATTCTGTTCCAGTTGGATGTTTATTTCTCCCTTTTGTTCCAAGTCATTTATTTGAGTCCTGGTTTCTTTTCCTGTCACTGTTGGTTCCCTGAATATTTTTGCTTTATTTCACTTTGGGTAGTCTTCAGTTCTTTCATTTTTTGACCAAGCTCAATCAGTTCTGTGAGTATCTTGATTACCAATGTTTTGAATTCCACATCAGATAGATTGGCTCATCACTTAGCTTCCTTTCTGGAATTTTGCTCTGTTCTTTCATTTGGGCCATATTTCTTTGTCTCTGTGCACCTGTTAAGTTGTAAGGGGGTAGGGCCTTAGGTATTCTCCACAGTGAGGCAATGATCCTTACTTTGCTGTGGCACTGTCTGTGGGGGAGGGGCCAGAGAAGGAACACTGCAGCTCACCTGCTTGACTCTTGCCCCACTTTTCAACAAACTCTCATTTGAGACTGGGAGTTTCTCCCACTGTGGCAACCTCTGCCATAGTCCACAGTCAGCTCTGAGTCTCAGTTTCCCATTCAGCCAGCTCTACCCATGCAGTCTGCTGCCTCACTGGGGATCCTTTCAGCCGGCCATGTCTGTGCAATCCAACACCTTGCCCCAGGTTCTCTCTGTCTGCCTGTTTCCCTCCTACCAGTCTGGTTGACTGTTTCTTTAATTCCTTGGTTGTCAGAGTTCCATGCAATTTGATTTTCTGGACTTCTGGTTGTTTATTGTTTTTAGATTGTTTGTTATCCTCCTTTTGGTTGTGTGAGGAAGCAAAGGGTTTCTACCTATGCCTACACCTTGGCCGCAACTCCCATATATGGCCTTCAAATCTTATTCAATTTATTCAATATAAATCTTATCAGATTGATATTTATCTGAGTAGGATTTTTTAACAGGCAGTGTGGGTATTTGTATGGAGAGCAGAAGGGCTGAATAAGTCCATATTACTGAAACTTCTGAATTATTGGGTGTATTCCTTTTAGGGATTCTTTCTCCAAGGGGTACTGCCTCTTCTTAGGAGTCACTAGCCCTACTTTGAGGTTAACTTTAACAGGGGAGGCTTGCTTAGCCCTGCCTGGCCCTCTAGCAGACAACAGATTCTGGTTTACCTGATTTTCAATTTCTTCTGTCCAGTCATGTTTTTTTCTCTCATGGTTTCATGAGGAGCTGCCAAACATGGTCTGGAGGGACCTGTAGGTGGAGGTATTGTTCCTCTGGAGAAAAAGTAATCTGAGTGCAGAATTCTGACAAGTGCCTTACCAGAAGAGGAATTGTAACACACTTGGGGATATATAAAAATTTATGAGTAAAAATGTATCTCCCTTAGTACACTGTAATAATGGTTTCAATAAAAATTGGTTTTCAGGGCTTCCAGAAATTGCAGTTACATTTGTAACCTACCACAAGGACTCAGTTAGAGGTCTGTTGACCACAGAATATATTGCTTCAGTATCAATAAAAAAGTCTACAGTTTCTCCCTCCAATGTTAGTTTTACCCAAGGATCTTAAAGGGTAACTTTTTTTCTTTTATTGTTTTACAAATACAGTTGTCTCCATTTTCCTGCCACTACTTTCGGCCAACCCACCCCTCCCACCATCCCACCCTCAATCCTACCCCCGCTTTGGCTTTTTCTGTGGATTCTTTATACTTGTTCCTCAACAACCTTCCTTTTCTTTCCCCCTTCATCACCCTCCCCCCTCCACTCTGATTACTGTCATTTTGTTCTTTTTTTAAAATTTCCTTTTTTTCCTTCCCTATACTCATTTTAGGCTTTGTTTGCTGTTCTTTTTCAAGTTCTTTTAAAGCATAAAGTTAGATTGTTTATTTGAGCAGCCTGCCTTTCTCTTCCTTTCTTCCTTCCTTCCTTCCTTCCTTTCTTTCTTTCTTTCTTTCTTTCTTTCTTTCTTTCTTTCTTTCTTTCTTTCTTTCTTTCTTTCTTTCTTTCTCTCTTTCTTTCTTTCTCTTTCTTTTTTTTTTTTTTTGAGATAGACCTGTAATGCTATGAACTTCACTCTTAGGATTGCTTTCCCAGTGTTCCACAGATTTTAGATTGTTGTGTCCTCATTTTCATTTGTTTCAAGGTATCTTTCTCTCTCTCTCTCTCTCTTTTTTTTTGTAATTGCCATTCAAGTATGGTTGTCTCCATTTTACTGCCACCACTTCTGCCCAACCCCAGCCATTCTCATCTCCCGTCCTCAATCCTACCTTGCCATAGCTTTTTCCATGTGATTTTTATACTTGGTTCTGACAAACCTTCTCCCTTTTCTCCCCATTCCCCCCCCCCACCTCCCCTCTGGTTACTGTCAGTGTATTCTTAATTTCAATGTCTCTAGCTTTATTTTTCTTGCTTGTTTGTTTTATTGATTAGGTTCCACTTGTAGGTGAGAATATATGGTATTTGTTTATTTGTTTTTCACTGCCTGGATTATTTCACTTAACATGATGCTTTCCAGATCCATCCATGCTGTCGGATGCTCCTTCTTTCTTTCTGTTGTGTAGTATTCTATCATGTATGTGTACCAAAGTTTTTTGATCCACTCATTTACTGATGGGCACTTAGGTTGCCTCTAGCACTTGGCTATTGTAAATTGTGCTGCTATGAACATTGGAGTACATAGGTTCTTTAGAATTGGTGTTTCAAGATTCTTTGTGTATAAACCCAGCACTGGAATTACTGGGTCAAAAGGCAGTTCCACTGTTAGTTTTTTGAAGAGATTCCATGCAGTTTTCCACATTGGCTGAACTAATCTTCATTCCCCACAACAATGTACTAGGGTTCCCTCTTTTCTACAATCTCCCCGGAACTTTTTCTTTTTGTGGATTTGTTATGATGGCCATTTTGACCAGTATCTCATTGTGCTTTTAATTTCGATCTCTCTGATGGCTAATGATGCTGAACATATTTTCCTATGTCTTTGGACCTTCTGTATGTCCTCCTTGGAGAAGTGTCTGTTTGGATCTTTTGTCCATTTTTTTTTTATTTGGGTTGTGTGCCTTCCTAGAGTGGAGTCATGGGAGTTCTTTATATATCTTGGGGATCAAACCTTTGTCCAAGTTATCATTGGCAAGTATATTTTCTCATTCAGTTGGTTCCCTTTTCATTTTGCTGATGCTTTCCTTAGCTGCGAAGAAGCTTTTGATTTTGATGAAGTCCCACTTGTTTATTCTTTCCTTTATTTCCCTTGCTCTATGGGCTATATCCATGAATATATTTCTGTGTGGAATATCTCAGATTTTCCTGCTCATGTTCTCCTCTTGGAATTTCATGGTGCCATGACTTATATATAAACTTTTATGTATTATGAGTTTATTTTTGTGTGTGGTGTAAGTCAATGGCCGAGTTTAAATTTTTGCATGTAGTTGTCCAGATCTCCCAATACCATTTGTTGAAGAGGGTATTTTTGCTTCATTTTATGCTTCAGCACCCTGTGTCCAATATTATTTGGTCATAGAGACTTGGATTAATTTCTGGGCTCTCTATTCTGTTCCATTGATCTATGTGTCTCTTCTTTGCCAGTACCAGGCTGTTTTGATTACAGTGGCCTTCTAATATAGTTTTATGTCAGGTATCGTGATCCCTCCTACTTTGTTCTTCTTTCTCAAAATTTCTGAGACACCCTGGCTGGTGTAGCTCAGTGGATTGAGTGTGGGCTGTGAACCAAAGTGTCGCAGGTTTGATTCCCAGTCAGGGTACATGCCTGGGTTGCGGGCCATGACCCCCAGCAACCGCACATTGATGTTTCTCTCTCTCTCTCTCTGTCTTTCTCCCTCCCTCCCCTCTTTGAAAATAAGTAAATAAAAAATTTTTAAAAATTCTGAGGCTATTCAGGGTCATTGATGGTTCCATATAAATACTTTAAATGTTTGTTCATATCTGTGAAATATGCATCTATAAATTAGTTTGGGTAGTATGGTCATTTTGATGGTGTCAGTTATTCAAATTCATGAACACGGTATATGCTTCCATTTATTTGTGTCTTCCTTAATTTCTTTTTTCGTGTAGTTTAGGTTTCTGAGTAGGAGGAGTCTTACCTCCTTGGTTAGGTTTATTCCTAGGTATTTTATTTTTCTTGTTGCTATAGCAAATGGAATATTTTTCTTGATTTCTGTTTCTGATATTTTGTTGGTGGTGTACAAAAATGCTTTCAATTTCTGAATATTGAATTTGTATCCTAATGCCTTGCCAAATTCTTATGTTAGGTCAAGTAGTTTTTTGGTGGAGTCTATAGGGTTTTCTGTATATACTATCATGTCACCTGCAAACAACGACAGTTTTACTTCTTCCTTTCCAGTTTGAATGGCTTTTATTTTGTTTCCATGTCTGATTGTTGTGGTTAGAACTTCCAAAGCCATGTAGAATAAAAGTGGTGAAAGTGAACATCCTTGTCTTGTTCTTGACCTTAGTGGGAAAGCTTAATTTTTTGCCTGTTGAGTATGATGTCATCTGTAGGTTTTTTATATATTGCCATTATATTGAGGTATGCTCTCTCTATCCCACTATGCTGAGTGTTTTGTTCATAAATGGGTGCTGTACCTTATCAAATGCTTTTCTGCATCTGTTGATATGATCATGGGATTTTGTCTTTTCTTTTATGTGATGTATTATGTTTATTGATTTGTGAATATGGTAACATCCTTGCATCCCTGGGATGAATCCCTGTTGATCATGGTGTGTGATACTTTTAATGTGTTGATGGATATGGTTTGCTAATGTTCTGTTGAGGATTTTTGCATCTATGTTCATCAGTGATATTGGCCTGTAGTTTTCTTTCCATGTTTTGTATTTATTTGGTTTTGAGATTAGGATGGTGCTGGCCTTATAAAAAGAGTTTGGGAGTCTTCACTGTCCTTAGATTTTTGGGAATAGTCTGAGAAGGATAGTGGTTAGCACTTCTTAAATGTTTTATAAAATTCTGTGAAACTATCCAGTCCAAGACACTTGTGTGCTGACTGCTTTTTTATTACTGAATCAATTTCACCCACTGTTATCAGAGTATTCAGGCTTTCTGCTTCTTCTTGATTCAGTTTTTGAAACATGTGTTTCTAGTAATTTGCCCATTTAACCCACATTTTCAAATTTCTTGGTGTATAGTTTTTCATAGTATTTCTTTCTTTTTAACCAGACCAAAAAGACTTTGTTTTATTTAATTAATTTTAAAATTATTTTTCCACTCCTTCCCACACCACCCCACCCCTGTCTGCCACCCTCAATCCTACCCCCTTTGGCTTTTCCATGTGTCCTTTATATATGTTCCTTGGTGACCCTTACTCTATTTTCACCATTATCCCTCTCCACCTCCCCTCTGGTTACCATCAGTTTTTTGTTTTTGTTTTTTTTTTTTTAATTTCAATGTCTGTATTTTGCTTCCTTGTTTGTTTTGTTGATCAGGTTCTGCTTAGCTCTATTAAAACACAAATGATATATTTGACAAATATAGAAGAAATATTTCAAACATTTATATGGAACCATAAATGACCCCAAATATTCACAGAAATTATGAGAAATAATAAAATAGAAGGGATTATAATACCTGGGATCAAATTATATTATAAGGCCATAGTAATCACAGCGGTATGGTACTGGCACAAAAACAGACACATAGATCAATGACACAGAAGAGACAGCCCTGAAATAAACCCTGGTCTCTATGGTCAATTATTATTTGACAAATAGGGCAAAATATAAAATGGAGTAAAAATAGGCTCTTTGTTAAATGGTTTTACAAGATATGGACAGCTACATGCAAAAAGATGAAACTTGACCACCAACTTACACCATCACCAAAAATAAACTCTATGTGGATAAAAGGCAAATATTTTCATAGTAATTTCTTACACCCTTTGTATTTCTGTGGGGTCAGTTGCAATCTCCTTTTTTTGTAGGAGACCATTCTGTGTGGCATGGGCCCAGCTCGCACTCAGAGATGAACAGGATCCATGCCCATGGATAGGTTCTCCTGTGGGGAATCAGGCCTGCAATGTGCCTGGGCTGCTTTGAATCTTGCTCTTGCTAAAAAACTCCCTCACCTTGAATTGAGGACTTTCACTGCCAAGTAACTTCCTAAAATTCATGCTAAACCTTCCAAGAATGATTGTAACTGGTCAACCACTTTTGCCTTTTCATTTGCAAATACCCCTCTTCTGTGATGTGATTAGCAGCATTGGCTCCTTATTTTCTGTAAAAGGTAACCACCTAAAGCGAACCTGTGCACAGTAAATGAGGACCATTATATAATGTGCTGATAAACCCAATAAAGACCAGTTATGGAAAGAGCCAAGGCTTTTGCTCCCCTTGAGAGAAAAGCCATGCCATTCCTTTTCCTCCACCAGACTTGGCAGTCCATGTGAATGTCTCATTTCATCCATAATTATGTGGACACTAGGCCAGTGTCTGCATCACTCTTTCATTTCTGACTTTGTTTATTTGGGTCCTCTCTCTTTTTTCTTTGATGAGTCTGAATAAAAGCTTGTTGATGTTGTTTATCTTTTCAGAGGACAAGCTCCTGTATTTACTGATCCTTAGAATTGTTCTTTTAATCTCTATGTCATTTAATTCTGCTCAAACCTTTATTATTTCCTTCCTTCTACTTTCTCTGGGCTTTGTCTGTTGTTGTTACTCCATTTCTTGTAGATGTAGGGTTCCCTTGTTTATTTCAAATGTTTCTATGTTTTCTAGGTAGTCCTGTATTGCTACACACTTCCCTCTCAGGACTGTTTTTGCTGTTTCCAATAAGTTTTAGATTGTGCTCATTTTCATTTTGATTTTGTTATTAACCCATTTCCTCTTTAATAGCATGCAGTCTCCATTTGTTTGAATATTTTTAAAATTGTTTTGTTTGAGAGTGGTTTCTAGTTTTAAGTCTTGTGGTTTGTGAAGATACTCAATATGATTTCAATTTTCTTGAATTTGTTGAAGCTTGTTTTGTGTCCTGTCATCTGGTCTATCTTTGAAAATGTTCCATGTGCATTTGAAAAGAATGTGTATTTAGCTTCTTTGGGATGAAAGATTATATATATAATCTTTTAGTTAAGTCTGTTTGATCTAGGACATTGTTCAATGCCTAGATATTTTGTTGATATTTTATTTAGAAGATCTATACATTTTTGACAATGGGGTGTTTAAATCCCCTAGTTAAGTGTGTTGCTGTCTATATCTTTCTCAAAGTCCTCTAAGGTTTTCCTTATGTATTTGGGTGCTCCTATGTTGAATGTATATATGTTTATAATGTGTGTGTCTTCTTGATGGATTCTTCTGTTGAATATTATGAAGTGTCCTTCAGGGTCTCTTTTTATGGCTCTTATTTTGAAATCTATTTTGTCTGATATAAGTGTTGCTATCCTGGCTTTCCCCCCTCTGAATTTGCTTGGAATATTTTTTTCCAACTCTTTACTTTCAGTCTGTGTAGGTCTTTTGTTCTGAAGTGGGTCTCTTATAGGCAACATATGTGTTGGTCATGTTTTCTTATCCATTCAGCTACTTTCTGTCTTTTGATTGAAGCATCTAATCCATTTACACTTAAGGTTATTATTGATAGGTACTTATTCATTGCTTTTTTACTGCCTTTGTACCTGTGTTCCTCTCTCTCACACTCCTCCTCCTCCTCCTCCTTCTTCTTCTTAGCATTGTCTTTAGCATATCTTGAAGTACTGGCTTGGTGGAGGTGTAATGTTTGAGCCTTCTTTTGACTGGGAAACTCCTTATTTCACCTTCCATTTCAATTGAGAGGCTTGCTGGATAGAATAGTCTTGGTTTCAGGACTTTGATTTTCATAACATGGAATATTTCTTGCCATTCCCAGCTGGCATCTACTGTTTCCACTGAGAAGTCAGTTTCTAGCCTTATCAGGACTCCCTTGTATGTTACTTCCTGTTTCTCCCTTGTTGCTTTTAAGATTGTCTCTTTGTCTCGGAATTTTGCCATTTTAATTATGATGTGTCTTGGAGTGGGCCTCTTTGGATTCCTCATGATTGGGACTCTCTGTGCTTCCTGAACTTGTGTGATCTTTTCTCTCATCAAGTGGGGAATTTTCTGCCATTACTTTTTCAAACAGGTTTTCCATCTCTTGCTTCTCTTCTCACTCTGTTATCCCTAATATATGAATATTATCACATTTCCTGTTGTCCTGCATTTTCCTGGTTCCCTCTTCATTCTTTTTTAGTCTTTTTTCTTTTCTTGCTCTTTCTGGCAGTTTTTTTTTTTTTTTTCTGCCTTGTCATCCAGCTCACTGATTCAGTCCTCTGCTTCACATAGCCTGCCTTTGATTTCTTCTATTATGTTCTTCAGTTCAAAAATTGTACTCTTTGTTTCCTCATGGTTCTTGTTGATAGTTTCTATGTCTTTTTCATGGTGATATAGTTTTCAGTAAGTTCCTTGTAGCTTCCTTCTAGATTTGGTAATTCTCACTGAGCTCCTCAAGCTTTCTTATAATGTTTTGAACTCAATATCTTAAAGTTTATTTACCTCTATTTCATTTAGCACTTTTTCTGAATATTCCTCCTTTCCTTTTGATTGGGGGTTGGTTTTTTGTCTTCCCATTATTTGTGAGACTCTTCTTGTTTGCTTCTGCTTCTTAAATTGATCTGTTTCAACTCCTTGACTTTGCAGTGTGAACTTCTGTGGTAGGAGCCCTATGATATTCAGTGATGAAGTTTTCTTAATATTGAACTTGATTCTCTTAGGACGGCCTTTGTGCCATTTATGTTTTCTCTCTGAATGTAGCTGGGTTTTTTTAAAAGATTTTATTTATTTATTTTTGGAGAGGGAAGGGAGGGAGATAGAGAGAGAGAGAGAGAGAAACATCAATGTGCAGTTGCTGGGGGTTATGGCCTGAAACCCAGGAATGTACCCTGGCTGGAAATCGAACCTGCAACACTTTGGTTCGCAAGCCCACACTCAATTCACTGAGCTACACCAGCCAGGGCTGTAGCTGGGTTTTGATTATTGTTATTTTTTGGTGGGTCCTTCCTTACAGCTGGTTGGCTGAAAGTCACTCTGCCCACCATGTCTTGTGTGCTACTGTGCTGGTGCTGCCATAATAAAACTACAAAGCCCAGGAAACAAACCCATATCCCCCCAAAATTTCCACTGCAACTCCACTATCAACAGCAAACGAACCCCTATTAATAAGGGTGTTAAGAGATTAAGACAATTGTAAGAAAAGAGAGCAAATACAAGATGACATACTGAAAAAAGTGATGTTGAGAGGATACAGGGAGGAGCACTTATAGGAGTTCAGATTTGGAGCAATGTGAAGAGAGAAAGTAAAATTTACATCAGGATTAAAAAAATGGGATGGAGAAGGAGGCATGCAGTTTAAGAAGGAAAGTGTATAATGTTAAGCTTAAACAGAAATTAAAATAACATTAAAGAAAAAGAACAGAGAAAAGTTAATAAATAATAAAAATACATGAGCAAAATTGGAGAGAAAGAACTACCACAGCAGCATTGACAGAAAATGAACTAAAATTAATATAGGTGTGATGGGAATAAGACAGGAAAAAGAAAGAAAAGCTTAAGAGATGTGTAGAGGAATGGGAAATGATTTTGAAGTGAGAGAGGGAGAGGCATAACTAAATGTGAGTAATGAAAACCAGGCTAAGATAGAGAAAAATTAAAATTTTTGAGAAAAATTAAAAAAGAGAATAAATGAAATTAAAGGGCAGGATGAAAAAGAAAAAGAAGAAAAACAACATGCTAAGACAGGTAAAAATGGAAAATTTTAGAAGAAAAAAAGAGCTGGAGAGGCCACCAGTAAGATTTGAGATTTGAAATATAAAATTAGTGATGATCTAGACATAAAATTGATAAAATGCAATAACAATTACCCTGTCCACAACCAACTAGCAAAAATTGCTAAAGGCAGTGAGAATGCTGGTGTTTTAAGAGTAGGGAAAAGAATGTGAGATGACCGTTGACAGGAAAATTGGTTTTGTGAGGCTGGATGGGGAAGAAATATTAAGAGTGTGGAATGGAAACAAGTTGTAGCAAGAGAGAAAGCAAAATTTAAAATGAAAATAATTAGAGGAAAGAAGGTAAAATGGGGTAAGAGAAGGGAGGGGCAAATATGTGAACTGAAATAAAGTATAGTAGAAAACCTAGTGACTTTATATGTACAAACTTGATGGACAATAAATGAATGTTAAGTTATGCAAGAAAGAAAATATTATGAACCATGGAGAAAACCACAGTGAATTTCATTTTGGTAGCCTCTTGTATTTTCTTCTGTTTTTTTTTTTTTTCTTTCTTGATCCTCCTCTAGTGATATCAGATGTTGACCCTATCTAACCTTAAGCAGCATGTTAGAGACTTCCAGGGATCTAGTGTTTGTGGCTGTCTCCTTCAGTTGTTAATCTAGTCACTCTGCACTTAGCAGTCAGGCTTAAGCACCACAGGGCCAGAGCAGAGAATGTTCTGAGGTTGGGGCTATTGTTGCCCCCCAGGGTGCTGGGGCTCAGACAGGAGGGGTCTGCCTGAGCAAGATGGCTACTGCCCTATGGGTGATGACTCAGCACCGGGATCTTGACGTCTACTCTCTCAGCTCTCTCCCCAAAGCTTCTGTCCTCTATCTCTCCTTAGGCATCTCCAGCCTGCTCTGCCCCCACCTTTTCCAGGGCCCAGGGTAAGTGGTCACAAATGAAAATTTGTGTGTTGGCCCTTTAAATGGCTCTTTGGGTGTCCAATGTCCATCTCTGGCAGAAAGCAACCCTGCCTCATTTTGCTGCTGGTTGTTATCTGTGTACTTTTTGGGCTCTGGTGATACAGGCTTGGGATTCCAGCTTAGGGTTTGCACTCAACTCTTCTCAGAGGGATCCAACCAGCTGCTTAATTATCCCTCTGACATTGTCACCTGTGAGCGCCCAGCCAGCCCTCTCAAGTCTCCACTTCTCTCCTTACCAGACCGGTTGTGCTGAAGCTAATTAATTCTTCTGTCTGTCTGAGGTTATAAGGCCTCTCGCTATTATTCAGTTCTTTGTTCTGGGTGATTCCTCCACATTTTAGTTGTAATTCTAGATTTGTCCTGGGACAAGATTAGTGTGACTTCCATTCACTCCTCTGCCATCTTACCTCTGAGGGGTGACTTTAATGAGTTGTAATGAGAAAATTTCCAGGCCCTGTCACTCATCATGGGAGAAATTTCCTTTTTCCTGCATAACTTTCAAGTTCTCAGACTGTGACCTCTTTTTTACCTCACTTGGGGAACTAATTTTTCCAATGCTTCTTTTCTTTGTAATGTGTGCATTAACCAGTTGCAAGCATTTTAGATGAGGGTGAGGCACCTCTTGCCCACTGATGGAATTTCTCTGAGACTTGTTCCACAAAAATAACGGTTGCTCAGTCCTTTTTCTACTCTCTGTTGTTATAAACTTTAAAGATAATGTCTACTAATTGGGAAGAATTCATTCCTATGTCACCCTGTAACTTCTGAAGTTTTTTCTGATGTCAGGTATACTTTGAGAAATACAGGTCATATTTACCTTTCTAATATTTTCAGGGGCTTGCGAATCTAAACTAATATATATTTCTATAGGCCTGGTAGATTATTTCAAGAAACTCAGGTGGTCCTCTGTGAGCTTTTGTTGTATTCCCTGTACCATATTCAGACTTTTTTACTTAGGGTCTCCTTTCTTCCATTCCTCAAGGATGCACCTCTTATAAATCTTTAAAAGAGAAAGGCTATTCTTATTAGGGTCCCAGTTGGGCTCAGTTAAAGGTATTGACTTAGTAGGGTAAGGAGCTCCACCTGGATTTTCCTGGTGAAGTCTCCAGGCCTTTTCATTTGCCTTATCCACTACCAGCCTCCACTTATCCCCCATAAACAAATATTTAGTAAGGCTTTCATTTATGCACAATTTGGATGTTGGGTAGCAAAAAATTCATGCAACTAAGTCAGTCATTTTAGTAGAATCATCCCTATAAGAAGAATTTGAAATTTTCCAGTTTAACAGATCCAGTGTAGAAAACAGAGTATGAGCTTAATAATATCCAGTGGTCTGACCTACTGCCACTGCAGGTCTTTGCAAAGGCTATTGCCCTGCCCTGGTAGGGGCTTGTCCTCCATCAAATTTGGTTTCCTGACAGATGTGAGGCAGAGAGACCAGCTCAGGATCACTTACTTCAGTTCCCTCAGCTGAATAAGGAGAAAGATCCCCCAGGGCTAGAGGGACCATGGAAACCCTGACCATGCTTGCAGCAGCCATACATTTACATTTTTTTGGTCCCTATTTTCTGAACTTCTGCTATCTGCCACAAGAAAATCCCCCTTTACCTGCACCATTAATCTGTTTCTGTTTAATCATGCATGTTTATTATATAAAGTTATAAAAGCTTTACATAAGGCATTTTGTCCCACTTCCCTGATCTTTGACAAAACCACTCTAATTGCAGTATAGTATAGTAATTTAAGGACATTCAGTGGTCATCACTCTCCTGAGTCCCAATTATACATAAGCCAAGTTGTAGCACAATAAAAATCATTTACTTGTTAGTCATAGGTTTATAAGCATTGGTCAATCAGTCAGCCAAAACTGACCCTTAAAAGGCTGTTTCCCAGAACAGAGGCTTTTCTCTCTTCTCCCATTCTACAAGACATAGCTCTAAATCACACAAACCAAACCAGAAGACACCTTCATTCCTGATGATCATTCAAGGTCATGACCCAGGACTATAACCTTGACCCAAAAAGAACAAATTCAATCAAAATGTGAAGACAGAGGGGAGTGCCAAGAGCTGGAGAAGGGGAATCTCCAAGTGAAATCACTTGGTGGCTTCTAGGGAGTCTCCAAATTCACACCTTGGGGACCCCCAGTCCAGACAGCAAATGGGACCCCTCACCAAATACCAAGACTTACTGAAGAGTCCTGAAGTTTTCCTGGAAGGGGTCACTGGAATATGAAACTTGAAAAAATGGGGTCAATCACCTCTGTCTGACATGGAAGGCTGCTGCATTGGGTCACATCCATTCTTCCCACCCTATCACTCCCGCTTTGTGCTGCTCACCTTCTGGCAAGATGACCCACAAACAGATCTACTATTCAGACAAACACTTCCATGAACACTATGAATACTGGCATGTCATGTTATCCAGAGAACTTTCCAAACAAGTACCCAAAACCCATCTGATGTCTGAAGAGGAGTGGAGGAGACTTGATGTCCAACAGAGTCTAGGATGGGTTCAGTATATGATTCATGAGTCAGAACCATATATTTTTCTCTTTTGATGACCTCTTTCAAAAGATCAACAAAAATGAAGCACAACTGGGGATCATCAATTAAATCTTTTTTTAAAATTTAACATATGTGTGTATATAAGGTAGTATTCAGTGAATACTTGAAAAATGTACAGATCATTCATCCATACCTGTGCATGAGCTGTATTCTTCACAGTGACAGAGCTCAGCTAAATGTAACTGCAAGTAGGTTACTGTAAGGTGTTTAAAATTTCTTTTAGTTAACTCTTTCTCTTAATATAAGTGCCTGTTTGACTTTACATGCTACTTTTGTTAAATAAAGTTTGTATGTTGAATTCTTAAAAAAAAAAAACATTGCCTGTATGCTGCTTGTCAGTATCAGAACCAATATGTAGAGAAACAAATTGAATTTTTGTCGGCACTTTATACAGAAAGCTGGGATCTGAAAAGATGGGGGGTTATGTACCCTAAAAGACTATCTTACATCCCATCTCATACTGACATTTTTTATAAGGAAAAAAAAGTGTAGGTAAGGCATTTGAAATTCAGAAAAAAAAGTAAGTGAGGGGTTTGGAATTCAAAGAAAACTTTACTCAGATGAAAGCTGCAGTCTAGCAGTTTTTCTAGCATCCTTTCTTCTGTTGACCAATGATTCTTTATATGTTCTGGCCTGAGAATATCTCTCCCTGGAGCACAATGGTTCTTGATTGCTTCCTGGGGCACAAATGTTGAATTGCTTGTGAGTCTCCTGGAGTCAGGTTGGGTCTAGTTATACATCCCAGTTCTTGGAAGAATAGATCTTTACATGGATTAATTTATAAGCTTATTAACTATAACTTAAAACTAAAACGTTTTCAGCTCTTGAGTTCCTTCATTACATGTAATCTTCCTTTTCCTCCTTAATTTTGTATGCATAAAAGAAGTTGCAAAACTGTTATTCTCATTTTGAGAACTTGTATCTTGGCATATGCAGTAATTTTGACTTAAACTCTTATAAAAATTCTCTCCAGGTTTGGGTGTTTCTTACATTGATTATATAATATGTGATATGATATAACATGAGATGATAAAATGTAATGAAATGCAATATAATATGGCTCACTTTTTAATTTTTTAAACTATATTTTATTTATGCTATTACAGTTGCCCCAATTCCCCCCACACTTGCTTCCCTCCACCCAGCCTCTGCCCCAACTCAGGCAATCCCCACACCATAGTCCATGTCCATGGGCCATGCACATGTGTTCTTTAGCTAATCCACTCACCTTATTTCAACCAGTCATGAGGCTCATTTTAAAAAAAAAATATTTATTTATTTTCAGAGGGTGGGGAGGAAAGGGGGAGAGAGAGAGAGAGAAAGAGAGAGAGAGAGAGAGAGAGAGGAAGAGAGAGAGGAAGAGAGACATCAATGTATGCTTGCCTCTCTCCCACCCTCTAATGGGTACCTGGCCTGTGACGCAAGCATGTGCCCTAACTGGGAATTGAACTGGTGACCCTTTGCTTCTCAGTCTGGCACTCAGTCCACTGAACCACACCAACCAAGGCTCATTTTTGAGCCTGGGCGCTAACCTAGATTGTCTGCATGCATTGACTCATTTAAGTACCACAGAGAGGCAGCTGAAATGATAATAGTCTTATTATATACTTTTGGCATTTTGAATAAATAATATTATACTGTATTCCTTGCAACTTAATACTTTGACTCAAATCATATCTGTAATTGTCATGCACATTAGCATTTGTTGGTTTAATGTTCCATTGCCATTGTTTTTGCTTAATTTGTTAGATCCTTGTCTGATCCTTGTCTTAATAGATATAGTTAATGAAATAATCCCCTACTAAGTGACCCTGGATATATCTAGTCTTTTCTTGTTAAAGTAAGACCTTCAGTATCACCTCACCTTGATCTCCATGTGCATATTTGTTAGAGTAACTCCTGGGTAGGTTCTAGAGGAGTATGGGATAGCCCCTCCTTCACCTATATCAGGGATAATTGTGCTCATATGTTTTTCATTATTCAGATTAAATTCAAGATAGTTCAATGTATTAATATTTCAGCTGAGGACTTGTGCCTTTTTATGGTTTACTTCAAACTTTTTTTCTATATTCTGTTATACAAGGTCTGGCAGAAGTAATGCTTGCTTGAGTGTGGTTGGTAGAGTAATAATACAGATGTAATAATTTATATTTTAATTTGAACATTTCACCTGAAATGTCATATGGTGTGCTTGAGTGTGATATTGTTATGTTACAGAATTATGTGCTTACGGTTTTGTAATAAGCAATCTTGTAATAAAAAGGAACATTATATATGCCAGACTATTTTCTTCTAATCCTGTTATTTTTTGCTTTTCATGTTTAGATGTGTAAGTCAGTCGGAGTTTGAGTGTGTTTATGGTGTGAGTTAGGAATATGAGGTATAAGTCCTTCATCTCAGTGCTATATGGAACAATTTATTCTTTAGTATCCAATTCTAACATGTGTGTCTTATGACTGTTTCCCAAAACATACTAGTTGCTTTTGAGTCCTTCTTCTGTTGTACTGAAGGGTAAAAGAAGCACAGGCTTGAGGAAAGATGATCATTTGTTGTTAGCCAGAAAAAGCAATAAAATACTAGGACACATTTCAGGCCTGGACATTTTTCCTAGGGAGTGCCTCCAGTTACATGAAGCTGCACTTGCTTGCCCCTATCTCCTGGTCACATCTTTTGGTTACTGGGCCCCTGTGGCCTTCACTCAATCCTGGACTCAGGGAAGGTGGTTAAGTTTCCTAAGATATTAGAAAGCCAGCCCTGGAGTGTTATGGATGCTTTTGTCATTATCTCAAACATCCAGTGCTACAAGCTCTATCCCATCCCCCCCCCCTTTTATTTTATGGAAACATGAGATTGTTATTTTACCATTTTATGAAATTTTTAGGTTTTATTCTTCAAACAATTGTCTTCCTGGGAAGTTAAATTTACCTTTCAAATGCAGGTAAGCACTTGCCCAGAAGAGTAATAGGAAGAACTGAGAATGTCCATCACAGAGAGGGTTGGGGGAGAACTGGAAATAAGGGTTGATTATAAAGAAACTATGCATCATATTATCCATTTATAGAGGTTTGAAATTTTAGATAATTTTATGGCCAATATCTTGTAGTATATAGAAGTCATGGTATAAGGCTAAACATTGGCAGAGGAAGTTGAAGAGGCCTTTGGAGTTGAACACATCTGAGTTTAAATCTTACTTACACTTCTTATTACATTTAGTACCTAAAGCACATTTTTAACTTTATGTGAGTTTCTGTTTCAACAACCATATAATTAGAATTATTCAGTATCTCCATCAAAGTGTTGTTATGAAATAAATGAGATGATTTATGGAAGGCATTGACAGATACTTGGCAGAACCAGGCACTCAACAATGATGTTTACTATTCTCCATGATTATTGGAAAAGCATCACTTGGGAGCCAAGTTTGATTCTCACAATCCTCATCACTAAGCAAGTGGTAAATGAGCACTACATATTCTGAACTGTTGGATCTGGATGACAGAGAAGCAGAGGTCTCCATGGCTCTATTGCCATCTACCACTGGGTGGTGTGGGCATGGGTACAAAACTGGGCATTATTGTTTGGTTTTGAGTTTAGACTTTTGGTTTAATTCATGTGGGGATCAGGGCTCAAGAAAACTCATTCTGGAGAATGAAATATGATGGTTTTCAGTTTGAAAGATGCTGACAATCAAGATCACTCTCCTGAACTTCAAATTCAAATTATTGAGAAGCTTGAGTTCAAGTCCTTGACTTCTAATCTTGCAACAGTGAAACCCTGAAACCATGCTCAGGCTTCCCATACCCCCTTCCTCCATATGACATGGTCTTGTGTCAAGTCTACATGAGGTGGCATGTACAATGATGCTTGGTGTCCTCCCACAATACGACATAACTGCTAATAGAACACCACTGTCTCTCACCCCCATGCCAAAGTCAAAAAAAACCTTGGATTCTGCTTGTCCTCTATGGGGAGCCAGTTTTTTTGCATAATAAAATAAGGCATAGTGATGAATGCAGTTTGCTGAGGCCTGCCAAACTTTCCAGGCCAGCCAGTCTTTTTTATTTCACACTGACCCTTTGTAACAGGAGCCCTTTCTGTGGAGGCCATTTGGGGTTGTCTGTATTAGCCACTTTATTCACATTATTCATGGTGTTCTACTTTTTATTTTTGAGGTTTAGGCAATATTTGCCACTGCTCCTTTTAAAAGGGCCTCTTTAAACTTGGCCAATTTGACAAATGTGTCTTTTTGCATTCCTTAATTGTTATCCAGACATGGGAAATGGCTGATTTCTTATTCTTCTTTTAAAACAATTTTATTAACAAACAATAAGGAAGATTAAGCTGAAAAGCAAAGGGCCACATTGATTCTTAAATGGTGAGCAACTTGAAAATAATAATTCTCCATTTTTTTTCATGTATGAAAATTATACATTATGCTTAAATGTTTTGATTTTTCAATATTTTATTATCAGAAGTGAAACACCCACATTTACATGACTTCCCTGTTGTGCTATATGTTGAGATAGAAAATTTATAGTAATATATAAAATGTCATTTCATCCTATGATAGATTTGATGGATAAACAATTGGAGAATGATAAAGTCTTAATAGCAGATATTAAAAGAAAACAATGTATAGTTATAAAACTATGAAAGCATGTTTATGAAACAGGCTTTTTATTAGTCATGTGTTTCTTGCTTCAGCCCAATCCTTAATATTAGAAATAAGATGTAGGCTTTATTCAAGTATACATTATTCTATTCAGAATTATTTTTGGCTCTCCCACAGAACTTTCTGTTGATTTAGCCAAATTTCTACTTCCCCAATTAGTGTTACTTGGAAATCAACCACAAATATCCAACACTGACAGTTATCCTGGTAACAGCAAACAGCAAACTCATTGCAAACATAACACTCATTTTGAGGGTAACAAAATACTAGTTCAGTCAATTTTCCACTTTCTTTACTTTTCCACATACATCAGCTCTTCTTGGATAGGCTAACTTTTCTTTTTTAAACCTCACCACAATCCATGTGAATCTTGGCTAAGGAATTAGATTGTCAATCTGTTTCTCCAATGCACAGTGGTTTAAGATAAAAGATAGTGTATAGCAGTATTAAAATATAAATATCCATTATTGGAGATGGGTTTATGCTTGTGTGGGTCAAAATCATCTTTCATATCAATGATCAGACAGATATTGCTTAATATTGACAAATATTGTTATAGTTGTGTAAGCCTATGTCCCAAATGAGTCATAACAGAAGATGCCAGAAGAATTGGAACACAGCAACATGTTACTGATAACTGAGACAGTAGCTTGCAGCAATTGGAGACTGTTGCTTTCTGTCTTAGCCCATCTGTACTTTCTATTGCATGCAGACATTATTTTTGACAAAAATAAATAATTGTTCTCAACTGTTTTGCAACTTTCTAAATTCAAAAAGAAGCTGTCATACACAAAAGAGTGATGCCAGTTTGGAGGGTCAAGGGCACAAAATTCAACAGGGTGAGGGAGGCCCTTCTTCTTAGGGGGCACCCCATCACAGGGTGCTAAAGTGAGGATCAGTTTGAAGGAAATCAGTTCCTGGAAGAACCACTGAGCCATTTGGGGAGTTATTTGTGGCACTTGTCTTTAGATTTTCCAATTAAATGGTCTAAGATAATCATGGAAATGCTTCACATACTACCACATGTTTCAAGAGCTGAAGGCCTGAGTTTTTACAGTCAAATTCTAAAGTTGTCTGGTTTGGTTTCTGGGTTCCCAGCCCCACCCCAGTGCACTCTTCTCTTGAGACATTCTTTCCCAGAGCTTACACATTTCTACATTTTATCAAATTACAAGATTCTTTTGAAAAACTTAATTCACAGCAATGTTGACTCACTCTGGAGCTAAAATGTCGCCAAACAAATAAACAAACAAACTCAAGTAACTGGAGGACTCCTAAATGAAAGCTCAGAGCACTGAATTCAGTCCAGGGACAGGATTTGCTCCCACCCCAGGGCCTTTTCCATTTTACTAGATTCTTAGGTGGGTATAGAGTCCTGGATGTGTGGCTGATCTTGATGTCTGTTTGCGTCCTGGAGGGAATGATCAGGGAGTACTTGGTTCAATTCTTCCTATTACAGGGAGACCTGGAACCCCACAAGACTCAAACTCAAGTCCTCCAACTTCAAATTACAAGTTATTTTCATTGGACTCTGCTAATCTTTCTTTGGCATTGTCAGCAGTTCTCAACTCTGACTTCATTGGAAATACCTGGGGAGTGTAAGTGTGGACATATATCCTAAGGCCTTGGCTAATAGCTCAGAACCTCTAGCAGTGGGTCCTAGTAACCTGGACTTTTAACAAAATCTCCAGGTGATTCTGATGCAGCTGGGAAGGGACCATCCTTTGAAAAACCATTGGGCAGAAGGTCTCAGGGATCCCCCAAGCTTTCTTGTTTCTAACATTCCTAGCACAGAGATGGCAGTGCACCAGAGAGAAGAGTATCTTAAGAGTTATCCACGGCTGTCTACCACTCATAGCCTGTTACTTACTGCAAACATACCTATCCCTAAATAGCATGCTGCCAACGACCTTCCTCTTACAAGCTGTGGTTGCCTTTAAGAGCTCAAAAGAGCTGTAACTGGGAAAGAACAGCCCTGGTTTTACCCTCACTATGACCATTTCAGATCCCAGCCCAGCACAGCCTGGTAGGAAGAGAGCAGAGCCTATCGTTGAAGGTAAGAACAGTTCTTAGAAGTCCATGCCCCAATCCCTACTCTGCTCATCCCAGTCTTGCTGACTTTGACCTTCTAGAAAATTGTTTCTGCCATAACATGAGATTTCAGTATATGCAGTTACTGGTAAGGATACAAGAAACACTCTGAGGCAAAATATATTTAGCTGAATTTGGAGGATTGTTTGCTTTTGAAATTGTGATAGAATATACATAAAATGTACCATTGTAAACTTTAAAAAAAATCATGACCTAAAGATATGTTTGTTAATTTGAGAGAGAGAGGCTGACGTGAGAAACATCAGTTGGTTGTGTTTCATGTACACCCCAACTGGGGATCAAACCCGTAACCTTAGTATGTGCCCTGACCCTGACTCAAACCTGCAACCTTTTGACATGGAGAAAGAAGCTCAATCAACTAAGCCACCCAACCAAGGCTACCACTGTAACTTTTTTTTAGTGACAGTTCAGTGTCATTAAGTATATTCACATTGTTGTGTAACCATCACCATCATCCATCTCCAGAACTCTTTCATCTTCCCCATCTGTACCCATTAAACAATAACTCCCTATTCCTTCCACCCTGAGGCCCTGGAAACCACTGTTCTACTTTCTGTCTCTAGGAACCTAAGTACTCCAAGTATCTTATATAAGGGGAATTATACAGTATTTGTCCTTTTGTGACTGGCTCATTTCACTCATAATCATGTCCTAAAGGTTTATCCATTTCCTAGTATGTATCAGAATTTCCTTCCCTTTTAAGACTGAATAAAATTTAATTGTATGTATAGACCACATTTTACTTATCCACTCCTCTGTTGGTGAGCACTTATGTAGCTTCCACATTTTGGCTATTGTCAATATTTCTGCTATAAACATGGGTGTACAAATATCACTTTGAGTGTCTGTCCTCCATTCCTTTTCTAAAAATATTTTTATTATTGTTCAAGTACAGTTGTATCCATTTTATCCCCAGCATTCCTCCCTCCACACCAGCCATCCCCACTCCCCCTCCTTGATACTACCCCTTTTAGTTTTGTCCCTGTGTCTTTTAAACATGTTCCTAAAACCCTTCCTCCTTTTCCCTTCATTGTCACTTCCCACCTTCCATCTGGTTACTGTCAGTTTATTCTTAATTTCAATGTCTCTGATTATTTTTTTCTTGCTTTTATGTTGATTAGATTCCACTTATAGTTGAGATCATATGGTATTTGTTTTTCATGGCCTTATTTCATCTAGCATAATGCGCTCCAGATCCATCCATGCTGTCACAAAGGGTAGGAGCTCTTTCTTTCTTTCTTCTGCATAGTATTCTACTGTGTAAGTGTAATAGTTTTTTAATCCATTCATTTACCGATGGGCACTTAGGTTGCTTCCAGCACTTGGCTATTGTAAATTGTACTCCTACAAACACTGTGGTGCATAGGTTCTTTAGAACTGGTGTTTCAGGATTCTTGGGGTATAATCCCAGCACTGGAATTTCTGGGTGAAAAGGAAGTTCCATTTTTAGTTTTCTTTTTTAAAATATATGTTATTGATTATTCTATTACAGTTGTCCCATTTCTCCCCTTCATTCCCCTCCACCCTGCACACCCTCTCCCACCCACATTCCCCCCTTTAGTTCATGTCCATGTGTCATAAATTCTTTAGCTTCTACATTTCTCATACTATTCTTGCCCTCCCCCTGTCTATTTTCTACCTACCACCTATGCTACTTATTCTCTGTACCTTCTCCCCCCTCTCCTCCTCCCACTACCCTGTTGCTAACTCTCCATGTGGTCTCCATTTCTGTGGTTCTGTTCCTGTTCTAGTTGTTTGCTTAGTTAGTTTTTGTTTTGGTTTTAGGTGTGGTTGTTCATAAATTGTGAGTTTGGTGTCATTTTACTATACATGTCTTTTATCTTCTTTTTCTTAGATAAGTCCCTCTAACATTTCATATAATAAGGGCTTGGTGATGATGAACTCCTTTAACTTGACCTTATCTGAGAAGCACTTTATCTGCCCTTCCATTCTAAATGAAAGCTTTGCTGGATAGAGTAATCTGGGATGTAGGTCCTTGCCTTTTATGACTTTGAATACTTCTTTCCAGCCCCTTCTTGCCTCTAAGGTCTTTTTTGAGAAATCAGCTGACAGTCTGATGGGAACTCTCTGTAAGTTACTGTCTCCTTATCTTTTGCTGCTTCTAGGATTCTCTCTTTCATTTTTATCTTGGGTAATGTAATTGCAATGTGCCTTGGTGTGTTCCTCCTTGGGTTCACCTTCTTTGGGACTCTCTGAGCTTCCTGGGCTTCCTGGGAGTCTATTTCCTTTGCCAGATTGGGGAAGTTCTCCTTTATTATTTGTTCAAATAACTTTTCCACTTGTTGCTCTTCCTCTTCTCCTTATGGTACCCCTATGATCAGGATGTTGGAACATTTAAAGATGTGCCAGAGGTTCCTAAGCCTCTCCTCATTTTTTTTGAATTCTTATTTCTTCATTCTTTTCTGTTTGGTTGCTTCTTTCTTCCTTCTGGTCCACTTCATTGATTTGAATCCCAGTTTCCTTCCCATCACTATTGGTTCCCTGTGCATTTTCCTTCATTTCATTTAGCATAGTCTTCATTTTTTTCATCTAATTTGCGACCAAATTCAACCAGTTCTGTGAGCTTCTGATCACCAGTGCTTTGAACTGTGCATCTGATAGGTTGGCCATGTCTTGGTTGCTTAGATGTATTTGCTCTGGAGCTTTGATTTGTTCTATTTGGGCCTTTTTTTTCCTTTCCTTTCCTTTCCTTTCCTTTCCTTTTTTTCTTTTCTTTCTTTCTTTTTTCCTTTTTTTTTTTCTTGTCACCCATTTTTAGTTTTCAGAGGAAATTCCATACTGTTTTCCACAGTGGCTACACCAGTCTGCATTTCCATCAACAGTGCACTAGTGTTCACTTTACTCCGCAACTTTGCCCACACTTGTTGTTTGTTGACTTGTTTATAATGGCCATCCTGACTGGTGTGAAGTAATGCTTCATTGTGGTTTTATTTGCATCTCTCTGATGGCTAATGATGCTGAGCATCCCTTCAAATGTCTCTGGGTCCTCTGTATGTCCTCCTTGAAGCAGTGTCTGTTCAGGTTCTTATCCAAATTTTTAATTGGATTATTTGACTTCCAGATTTGGAGTCATGTGAGTTCTTTATATATTTTGGAAATCAAACACTAGTCTGAGAAATTATTGGCAAATATTTTTTCCCATATGGTTGATTCCCTTTTCATTTCAATAATGATTTCTTTAGCCATGCAGAAACTTTTTTTTGGTTTATAAATCTTTTTATTATCATTGTTTGTGACAGCACAATTTATGTGCAGTAGCTTTTTAATGTGATGTAGTCTCATTTGTTTATTATTTCCTTTATGTCCCTTTCTCTAGGGGACATAAAGGTGAAAATATTGCTCTGTGGAATATCTGAAATTTTCCTGTATATCTTCTCCTCTGGGACTTCTTTTGTGTCATGACTTATATTTAAGTCTTTGATCAATCTTGAGTTTATTTTTGTGTATGGTGTAAGTTGATGGTCAAGCTTCATTATTTTGCATGTACCTATCCAGATCTCCCAGCACCATTTGTTGAAGAGGTTATTTTTACTCCATTTTATGAAAGCACCCTCTTTGTCAAATATTAATTGACCATAGAGTCATGGGTTTATTTTTGGGCTCTCTATTCTGTTCCATTGATCTATCTATCTGTTCTTTTGCCGATACCAAACTGTTTTGATTACCATGACCTTGTAATATAGTTTGATAGCAGGTATTGTGATCCCTCCTACTTTGTTCTTCTTTCTCAAAATTGCTGCAGCTATTTGGGGTCATCTATGGTTCCATATACATTTTTGAAATATTTATTCTATGTCTGTGAAATATGTGATTGGTACTTTAATAGGGATTGTGTTGAATCTATAAACTGTTATGGGTAGTATGGACATTTTGATGATGTTATCTTGCAATCCATCGACATGATGTATGCTTGCATTTGTTTTTGTCTTCCTTAATTTATTTCTTCAGTGTTTTGTAGTTTTCTGAGTACAGGTTTTTTACCTCCTTGGTTAGATTTATTCCTAGGCACTTTATTTCTCTTCTTGTTATATCAAATGAGACTTTTTCCCTAAATTCTGATTATGATATTTCGTTTTTGGTGTATCAAAATGCCTTTGATTTCTGAATATTGACTATGTATCCTGCTGTTTTTCCAAAGTCACTTTTTAGGTTAGTTTTCTGATGGTGTCATTAGTGTTTTCTATGTATGCTATCACTTTATCTGAAAACGACAGTTTTGTTTCCTCTTTTCCAATTTGGATGCCTTTTATTTCTTTTTCTTATCTGATTCCTGTGGCTAGAACTTCTAATACTGTGTTGAATAGAAGTGGTGAAAGTGGACACTGTTGTTTGTTCCTGATCTTAGGGGGAAATCCTCAATTTTTTCCCATTAAGTATAATGTTGGCCGTAGATTTCTCATATATGACCTTTATTATGTTGAGTTATGCTCCCTCTACTTCCCCTTTGCTGAGTATTTTTTATCATAAATGGGTGCTGTACTTTATCAATCACTTTTTCAATGTCTATTGATATAATCATGTGATTTTGTCATTCTTTTTGTTTATGTGATATGTTATGTTTATTGACTAGCAAATGTTGTACCATCCTAGCATCCCTGGGATGAATCTCACTTGATCATGGTGTGTGATCTTTTTAATGTGTTGTTGGATGCAGCTTGCCAAAATTTTGTTGAAGATTTTATCATCTATGTTCATCAGCAATATTGGCCTGAAGTTTTCTTTCTTTATTGTGTATTTATCTTGCTTTGGGAATAGGATGATACTGACATCCTAAAAATAGCATGGGAGTCATCCCTCTTCTTGGATTTTGTGGAATAATTTGAGAAGGAAAGGGGTTAGCTTTTCCTTAAATATTTCATTAATTTTTCCTGTGAAAGTGTCTGTTACAGGGCTTTTGTGTGCCAGGAGGTTTTTGATTACTGCTTCAATTTCATTATCTGTTATTAGTCTGTTCAGGCTTTCTGCTTCTTTTCAACTCCATTTTGGAAGATTATATGTTTCTAGAAATTTGTCCATTTTACCAAGGTATTCAAATTTCTTGGCACATGGTTCTTCATAACAATTTCTTACAATCCTTTGTATTTTTGTGGTATCAGCTGTAAATTTTCCTCTTTCATTTCTGATATTATTTATTTCCATTCTCTGTTTTTTTTTTTTTTTCCTAGATGAATCTGGTTAATGGCTCATTGATCCTGTTTATCTTTTCAAAGAACAATCTCCTCAATTTATTGATCCTTGGGGTCGCTCTTTTAGTCTCTATGCCATTTAATTGTGCTCTGACCTTAGTTATTTCCTTCCTTCTATTCACTCTGGGTATTGTTTGCTGTTGTTCATCCATTCTTTTTTTTTTTTTTTTTGGAATCACATTTTTTTTTTAGATTTTATTTATTTATTTTTTTAGAGAGGGAAGGGAGGGAGAAAGAGAGAGAGAGGGAGAAATTTTCATCATCAATTTTCAACATCAATTTTCAGTTGCTGGGGGTCATGACTTGCAACCCAGGCATGTACCCTGACTGAGAATCGATCCTGTGACACTTTGGTTTGCAGCCCACACTCAATCCACTGAGCTATGCCAGCCAGGGCCTGTTCCTCCAATTCTTGCATATGTAAAGCTACATTGTTTATTTGAAATATTTCTATATATTTTGGTAGGCTTGTATTGCTATGTACTTCTCTCTCAGGACTGCCTTCACTGTGTCTCATAGGTTTTGGGTTTTTCTATGTTCACTTTTATTTGTTTCCAGAAACTTTTTAATTTCTTTCTTGATGTCATTGTTAACCCAGTCACCAATTAATATTATGCTATTCAATTTCCATAAATTTGAGTGCTTTTTGAGTTTTTTTCTTTGAAGTTGGTTTCTAGATTCAAGCCCTTAGAGCCTGAGAAAATGCTTGATAACACTTCAATTTTCTTGGATTTGTTGAAGCTTGTTTTGTATCCTATCATGTGGTTTATCTTTGACAATATTCCATATGTATTTGAAAAGAATGTGTTGTTTACTTCTCTGGGGTGAGTGTTTCTGTATATATCATATAAGCCCATTTGATCTAGTGCATGGTTCAGTGCCACAATATCCTGGATGATTCTGTTTTTTGTTTTGAAATACAATGTAGCTTTTACTAAGTAGAGGAAAATGGAATTTGACTGCATGATACAAAGAATCCAGTCTGAGGAGATACCATAAGAATTCTTCTCTATTCTGTGATCTATGAAGGCAAACTCAGGGGGCCTCCCTGATCTACACGGACATGTGGACAGTGACTTCTTCAAGTAGCTGGCTCCTCCTAGGGAACATGTGACAATCCCCTATAATCTCCAGGAGGCAAGGGGAGAGGGCATACCAGTTCTCACAGAACCACTTTCTAATTTATCTCATGGTGACTTTTAGGAATCTCTTACACCACTATTTAAAAATATCTGCAAAGAAGGTAGGGCAAAGGGCCGTGTAGACACTGTTGTGTGACAAATGGAATGTCTCTGTCCATGGAATCACAGTGGGTGACTCAAGGGTAATTAGGCATTGTATGAAGACAATGCCACACTTCCCCATGACCTGTCCAGTTAGTGTGGATAAACTTTCCTGGTTTGGCTTAGAGTCCATAGGTATAATCCCCAAAGTAATCTCACTGGATCTGGATCAGGTTGTGTGTCAGCATGTCATGTCTCTAGCTGTCATGAAAGGAAAGAGCCATGGTGAAGCAGGGCATAAAAATGCCCACCTGGATGCCATGCTGACTTCCCATTACCAGGAGTCCTGATAGTCTTTGACAGATGACTTAATGAAGTCATCTAGGTCCTGGCTTGTGTGTCTCAGTGGATTGAGTGCTGACCTTGAACCAAAGGGTCAGTAGTTTCATTCCTAGTCAGGGCACATGCCTGGGTTTTGGGCCAGGTCCCCAGTAGGGGGCACATGAGAGGCAACAACACGTGGATGTTCCTCTGTCTTCCCTTCCCCTCTCTAAAAATAAATAAATAAAATCTTTAAAAACATTATTTAAAAAAATAAGTTATACAGCAGTAGGTTTTGAAATTCTGGGTTTCAATCAAATGTATCTTTTATCTTTCCTAGAAATACACTTCTGATGATGCCGACCTCCTCCACATCAAGGCAATGCCACTGCAGTTGAGGATCCAACCTATCTCAGTGGCTGCCTATCTCAGGAGCATAAAGCCTTGAGCATAAGAGAAGATCTTGGATGCATAGAGGGCCTTTCCAATGTCCTCTAGGAATGATTTCTTATTTTCTTAATTAGATCTTTTGAGGCCCGTTCTACTTTTTTCTAGCTTTAATGATTTTGTCCTCCAGAGATGACAAACATTGGGCAAATACTGCTTCTTCAATGAGGGTGATGAGCACACCATACTTAGAGGCTGAGATGGCAACCCACTTCCCCATATCCTTCTGCCTCACACTGTCCCTGATCTTGGGAAGCAGGGGAATGCCATTTCTGTCTGGGAGTTTGAGGATATTGGCTGTGCTTTCAATCAGTAATGAGTATAGCTCTGTCATATTCCAGTCCTCAAATGCCTGTACCATCTCATCATGCTCCATGCCCAGGACATCCTACATCACATGGTAAACCTCATAGATCAGCTGCATGGCCCCATAATCAATCACATTGTGCAGCATCTTCATAAAGTGTCCTGCTCTCTCCTATCCCACCCAGTCACAGAAGGGCTGCCCAATTCTTACTGTTACAGCAATACCTTAGAAGATTACCTTGATGTGGGTCCAGGTTTCTTTGTTCACTCCGAGCATAGTGATGGGTCATACTGGGCCCCTTCTTCTCCACTGCTAATGGTGCTCCCCACAAACAAGATTCCCTTGGGCCTGAGGTCTTGACATTATCTAATGGTATCCCTATGCTCAGAGTTTCCTCCATCAATGATGATGTCACCCGTGTCCAACAATGGTACTAATTTTTCAATGAAATCATCAACAGTTTGACCAGCCTTCACAAGCAGTATGATCCATCAAGTCTTCTTCAGCTTCGAGACCATCTCTTCCAAGGAGTGAGCATGAACCGTTTTGGTTCCCTTTGCCTCATTAGCCAAGATATCATCAACTTCGGAGACTGTCCTATTGAAAATACAGACCAAAAAGCCGTGGTCTTTCATGTTCAAAATTAAGTTCTGACCCATGACAGGCAGTCCAATCAGTGCAATATCAGCTTGGGCCATGGTGGTGTCAGGGGCATTGTCAGTCTGTGAAGGAGAGAAGAGAGGCCAAGAGCATGGTACATATGGCATGATACCCAAGGTTGAGTTCCACTGGGTCCTTTGTTGATTCCTTGTCGGGAAGATCTATCCATTGTTTACAGTGGGATGTTAAAATCCTCTAGTATAAGTGTGTTTCTGTCTATATCTTTCTTGATGTCCTCCAAGAATTTTCTTATATATGTGGGTACTCCTATGTTGCATACATATATATATATGTTTACAATGTTTAAATCTTCCTTATGGATTCTTCTCTTGAGTATTATGAAATGTCCTCCTGTGTCTTTTTAATGGAATTTGTTTTGAAGTCTGTTTTGTCTCATATAAGTATTGCTACTCTGGCTTTTTTTTTTTCTTTTGTCTATTTGCTTGGAATATTTTTTCTAACCCTTCATTTTCATTAGGTCTTATTTTCTGAGGTAGGTCTCTTGTAGGCAACATATGTGTCAGTCATGTTTTCTTATCCATTCAGTTATCCTATGTCTTTTTATAAGGGTTTTTAATCCATTAACATTTAAGGTTATTATTGATAGATATTTATTCATTGTCATTTCCCCCTTTGTACCTGTATACATCTCCCTATCACTCATTTTCTTCATCTTCTTAAAGCAGTTCCTTAGCATGTCTTGCAATTCTAGTTTCCTGGAGGTGTGTGCTTTTAGTCTTCTTTTGTCTGAGAAGTTCCTTATCTTGCCTTTCATTTTAAATGAGACACTGGCTGAGTAGAGTAGTTTTCATTGCAGGTCGTTGCTCTTCATAACTTGTAGTATTTCTTGCCATTTTCTTCTGGCTTGTAGTGTTTCTGTTGAGAAGTCAGTTGCTAGCCTTGTCAGAATTCCTTTGTATGTTACTTTCTATTTCTCCCTTGCTGCCTTTAAGATTCCTTTAACAAAGGCCTGGAAAGAAGTATTTGAAGCAATGAAGGTCAAGGACCTACAACCAAGCCTACTGTATCCAGCAAAGTTATCACTTAGAATGGAGGGGCAGATAAAGTGCTTCCCTGATAAGGTCAAGTTGAAGGAGTTCATCATCATCAAGCCCTTATTATATAAAATGTTAAAGGGATTTAGCTAAAAAATATGAAAACTATGAACAGTAAATTAACAACAAACTCACAACTATCAACAACTGAACCTAAAAACAAAAATAAAAACTAAACAAACAACTAGAATAGGAACAAAATTACAGAAATGGAGATTGCATGGAAGGTTGTCAGTGTGGAGGGGAAGGAGAATGGGGGGGGAGGTACAAAGAATAAGAAGCATAAATGGTAGGCACAAAATACACAAGGGTGGTTAAGAATAGTATAGGAAATAGAGAAACCAAAGAAGTTATATATACAACCCATTGACATGAACTTAGAGGGCTGGGGAATGCTGGTTGGAAGAGGGATATGGGTGGAGGTGAAGAAAGTGGAGAAAAATGAGATAACTGTAATCACATAATCAATAAAACATACTTAAAGAAAGAAATAGAATCATCCCAGGGATGCAAGGATGGCACAATATTTGCAAATCAATAAATGTAATACATCACATAAACAAAACAAAAACCAAAAATCACATGATCCTAGCAATAGATGTGAAAAAAGCATTTCATAAGGTGCAGCACCCATTTATGATAAACATACCTAGCAAAGTCAGAATAGAGGGAGCATTCCTCAACATGATAAAGGCCATGTATGAGAGACGTTGAAACAACATCATACTTAATGGACAAAACTTTGAGCTTCTCCACTAAGATCAGGAACAATACAAGGATGTCTGCTCTCACCACTCCTATTGAACATAGTACTGGGAGTCCTAGCCACAGCAATCAAAGAAGAATAAAAAAATAAAAGGCATCTGAATTGGAAAGGAAGAAGCAAAACTGTCATTATTTGCAGATGACATGATAGTGTACATCGAAAATCCTGTAGACTCCACCAAAAAATTACTCAACCTAATAAGTGAATTTGACAAAACAGCTGGATAAAAAGTCAATATTCAGAAATCAAAGGCATCTTTGTATGCCAACAATGAAATATCAGAAAGAGACATCAGGAAAAAAATCCCATTTGATATAGCAACAAGAAAAATAAAGGACCTAGGAATAAATCTAACCAAGGAGTTAAAAGACCTACTCAGAAAACCACACGACACTGAAGAAAGAAATTAAGGAAGACAAAAACAAATGGAAACATGTTCCATGTTCTTGGATTGGAAGAATTAACATCAAAATGTCCATACTACCCAAAGTGATTTATAGATTCAATATAATCCCTATTAAAGTACCAATGCCATATTTCACAGACATAGAACAAACATTTCAAAAATGTATATGGAACCATAAATGACTGTGAATATTTGCAGCAATTTTGAGAAAGAAGAACAAAATAGGGAGGATCATAATACCTGATATCAAACTGTATTACAGGACCACTGTAATCAAAACATCCTGGTACTGGCATAAGAATAGACACATAGACTGATGGAACACAACTGAGAGCCCAGAAATAAAATCAAGTCTCTATGGTCAATAAATATTTGACAAAGGGGGAAGAAACATAAAATGGAGCAAAAATAGCCTCTTGACAGATGGTATTGAGAGACCTGGACAGCTGCATGCAAAAAAAAAAAAAAAAAAAGAAGAAAGAAAGAAAGAAAGAAAGGAAGAAAGAAAGAAAGAAAGAAAGAAAGAAAGAAAGAGATTTGATCACCAACTTATGCCGCACACAAAAATAAATTTGAGGTGGATAAAATACTTAAATATAATTCTTGACACCATAAAAGTCCTAGAGGAAAACATAAGCAGGAAAATCTCAGATATTCCATGCAGCAATGTTTTCACTCATATGTCCCCTAGATCAAGAGTCATAAAGGAAAGAATAAACAACTGGGACTTCATCCAATTAAAAAGCTTCTGCATGGATAAATAAAACATCATTAAAATAAAAATAGAACCAACTATATGGGAAAACATATTTGCCAATGATTACTCAGACAAGGGTTTCATCTCCAAAATATATAAAGAACTCACAGGGCTCCACTCCAGGAAGACAAACAACCTAATTAAAAAATGGGTAAAAGACTTGAATGGACACTTCTCCAAGGCAGACATACAGAGGGCCCACAAACCTATGAAAAGATGTTCAGCATCACTAGCCATCAGAGAAATGCACATTAAAACCACAATGAGATACCACTTCACATCCATCAGAATGGTTATCATAAACAAATCAACAAAAAACAAGTGTTGGACAAGATTTGGAGAAAAGCGAACCCTAGCACACTGTTGGTGTGAATGCAGACTGGTGTAGCCACTGTAGGAAACAGTATGGAATTTCCTCAGAAAACTAAAAACTGAACTGCCTTTGACCTGGCAATTCCACTGCTGGGATTATATTCTAAAAACCCTGAAACAGAGATCCAAAAGAGCCTATCACCCCAATGTTCATAGTCTCACAATTTATAATAGCCAAGTGCTGGAATCAATCTAAGTGCCCATCAAGAAAGGAATGGATCAAAAACCTGTGGTACATTTGCACAATGGAATACTATGCAGCGGAAAGAAAGAAGGAGCTTCTGTCATTTGCAACAGCACGAATGAACTGGAGTGCATTATGCTAAGTGAAATAAGCCAGGCCATGAGGGATAAATGCCATGTGACCTCAACTTTAAGTGGAACCTAATCAACAAAACAAACAAGCAAGGAAATATAACCAGAGACATTGAAATTAAGAACAATTCAACGGTAACCATAGGAGAGGCAAAAGGGATAATGGGGGGAATAGTTTTCAGTAAGAACTATTAAGGATACATGGACAAAATCTAGTGGAGGTGGAAGCAGGGAAGGAAGAGGGGATGGCTGGGGTTGGGGAAATTGGTGGGGGGGGTGAATGCAGAAACTGTAATTGAACAACTCAGTAATTTAAAAAAGAAATAAACAATATTATAAAGGTGGGGGTAAGGGCTATTGGGGGTCAAAAGAGACTTCAGAAAGAGAAGTAAACTAATGCAATGCAATGTGTGGGTTCAAACAAAACAACTGTAAAAAGGCATTTTGGGGACAAATGTGAAAAGTTTCAAAAGGGCTGTTTAATCAGATGATATTAAATCTTTGTTAATGTATAATGGTGTTTTAAATCCTCATATATTATAAACAACCTGACATATTTATGGATAACATGGATTTGCTTTAAATGTGCCACCAAAACTAAAGATGTGGGGATGGAATAGATACAATGAGATTGGCAAAATTTGATGACTGTTGAAGGTGGTTAATGAGTACATAAAGTGCATTTTATTATTTTACAATTTTATATGTTTAAAATATTCCTTAATAAATATACTATTAAAAGAAAAGAAATTGTCTTTGAGAGGCTGGACAAGAGAGAAATAGTAAGAGTGGAGAAAGGAAACAAGTTGTATCAAGAGATAAAGCAAAATTTAAAATGAAAACAATAAGTGGAAAGGAAAAGGCAAAATGAGGTAAGAGTAGGGAGGAGCAAAATATGAGAATTGAAATAAAGTATAATATGAATCTAATTACTTAATATACACAAACTTGAATGGCAGGAAATGAATATTAAGAAACTCTGTAGGAAAGGAAAATATCACAAATCATGGAGAAGACTGCCTGATCAAAATGGCTACTATGGTATAGAGGATGACTTAGCACTAGAATCCTGGCAGCTCCTCTCTCCCCAAAGCCTCTGTCTGTAGTCTCTCCTCAAGTGTCTCTAGTCCACTATGCTCCCCCCTCCTTGCTGGAGGCTAGGGTAAAAGGCTGCAAACGAAAATTTGTGCATTGGATCTTTATTCAGCTCTTTGCATCTCTAGCCATCTGTCTCTGGCAGAGAGAAACCCTGATGCTTTTCACAGATGGATGTTATCTATGTACTTTTTGAGCTCTGATGTTGTAGGCTGGGGAGCTCATCTTGGGGTTTAGACCACATAATTCAAAAGGGGATCACCCTGGCCACTGAAATATCCCTCTGGCACCTCAGCGGCCACCCATGGGTGCCTAGCCAGCCCTCTCATGTCTCCACCGCACTCCCTACCAGTCATGTTGTGTTGAAGCTGTTTCTTCAGTCTGTCTATGGTTATAAGGCTTCTCTCTCACTATTGTTTAGTTGTTTATTCTGGATGATTTCCTCACGATTCAGTTGTAATTCCAGATTGATCCCAGGAGGAGGTTAGTGTGACTTCCACTCACTCCTCCACCGCCTTGGATCCCTCAGCTAAGTCCCTTTAACATTTCATAGAGTAATGCTTTGGAGATGATGAACTCCTGTAGTTTTTTCTTCTTGGGAAGCTTTTCATTTGCTCTTGAATTCTAAATTATGTATTTGCTGAGTAGAGCAGTCTTGGATATAGGTCAGTGCTTTTCATGACTACGAATATTTCTCGTCAATCCATTCTAGCCTGTAAAGTTTCCTTTGAGAAATCAGCTGACAGTCTTATGGATGAGAACTGACCTGTAGGTAACTAACTGCTTTTCTCTTCATGCTTTTAAGATTCCCTCTATTTTTAACCTTTGGCATTTTAATTATGATGTGTCTTGGAGTGGGCCTCTTTGCATCCATCTTGTTTAGGACTCTTTGTGCTTCCTAAACTTGCATGTGTATTTCCTTCTCCAAATTAGGGAAGTTTTCTTTCATTATTTTTTTTCATTAGATTTCCTATTTCTTGCTCTTTCTCTTCTTCCTGCACTCCTACAATACAAATGTTGGACCTCTTGAAGTAGTCCCAGAGGCTGCTTATACTATTCTTTTTTGTAATTCTTTTTTTCTTCTTGTTCTGATTGGTTGTTTTTTTTTTTCTTCCATATGTTCCAAAACATTGATTTGATTTTTGGCTTCATTCACTCTACTGTTGTTTCCCTTTAAAGTGTTCTTCAACTAGTGTATACTTCATTTCTGACTGGATATTTTTAATTCTGTTGAGGTCCTCACTACGTTCCTTGAGTATTCTTATAAGTGGTGTTTTTTGTTAGTCATTTTTAAAAATTTATTTTTAGAGAGAGGAAGGGAGGGAGAAAGAGATGGAGAGAAACATCAATGTTCAATACATATATTGATAGGTTGCCACTTGCACATCCCCAACTGGGGACCTGGCCTGCAACTCTGGCATATGCCCTGACTAGGAATCAAACCAGTGACCTTTCAGTTAGCAGGTTGGCACTCAGTCCACTGAGCCACACCAGCCAGGACAGCAGTGTTTTAAACTCTGCATTTGATAGATTGCTTATCTCCATTGTGTTTAGTTCTTTTTATGAAGTTTTGATCTGTTCTTTCATTTGAGCCACTCTTTTTTGTCTGCTCATTTTGGCAGTTGTCCTGTGTTTGTTTGTATGAATTAGGTAGAACTGCCATGACCACTTCTCTTGGTAGTGTGGCTTAATGTAGTAGGTATCTGGTAGGTTCCAGTGGCATAGCCTCCCCTATGACCCAAACTGGGTACTCAAATTATGCTATTCATGCGGGGTGAATACATCCTTCTCTAATAGTTGAACTTTAACTTTTGGCAGGTCAATGGGAAAGATTTACCCAGGCCATTCAGTTGCAAGTATTGACTGTGACCACTGACAACAAATCTCTGCCCTCTGTGGAGAATCAGCCATGAAGCAGCACAGTGGGGATGCTTCTATGTGGTCAGTAGCCGTCCATTGGGTGTGTGGGCCCTGAGTTTTCCAGGTTGCTCAGGCCCATTTCAGCCCCCACCTGTGTTTTTCCTGGGACCACACTGACTGGGCTATAAAGCAAATTGAGATGGCTGATACTTGTGCTTGGCTTGGAGATTTCCAGGCAAAGACAAGCTGTGAATCTAGGCTGGCTGTTGCTAGTGCCAGGCCCGGGGCCAATTAACAAGAGGTATGGGAGCTGGTGGTTCATGTTGGCTGTTGCTTGTTTGAAAATATTTAAGAAGTTCTAAAGCATGAGTGAAGATTAGCCATTCATATGGAAAATTCACTGTCAATAGCTATAAGCTGTGTGTGCCTGAGCCACAATGGATCACAGGCTAGTGCAAACAGTGTTAGTCAGTTTGATGGAGTCTCAGATATGGCACTAGCCTACTTGCTCTGTAGCTGCATGTGGGGAAGGCTCAGTAAAAGGGCAATTGCCTCTGCCCATATTTCTGTCTAGGAGAAAGCTATCCCTCAGCTCTTGCCTTGATTCCAGTCACTTCAGTACCTCCCTGTATGCCACTGGTGCCTTTCAAGCTGCTACCCTGATGATAGAGCTCAGATGGAGTGAGTATAAGTCCATGTGTGTTCTTTAAGAGGAACTGTTTGGGACTCCAGAAGTTTCTTCTGATTACTCAATCTTCACTGATTTTTGTAGCTAGAAGTTATGAGGACTTATTTTCCTGGCACTGCAATCCTAAGGTCAAGGGCCTGGGGTGGGACTGGGACTCTTGCTCCTGAGATAGCCTTCTGAATTTTTATCCAGCACATGTGGGTGTGGAACAAGCCCACTCTGCATCTCCACCCCTCCTACCAGTCTGGATGGATGTGGTTTCTTTAACTCCATAGTCTTTAGGCTTCCACTCTACTTGATTTCTGATGGTTCTGAGTGATGGTTGTTCTATAATTTAGTTGTAATTTTGATGTGGTTGTGTGGAAGCTAGCCATGTCCATCTATGCTGCCATCTGGACTAGAAGAAGGGACTCTCTTTATTTTATAAATTGACTCTTTAAAAAACTAGAAATGTGGTGATAGAATTCATTCAAATTCCACTTAACCTTACCAATCCCTCAAACCCCTCCATTATCTCAAAATGCTTGCAAATATTGTAAAAGATGAGGGCACAGGAAACATAGCTGTCTTGACATAAAATACAGAAAAAGATTAAGTAGTAATTACCCTAGACTTCTGATAATTGACAAGTATACTTCAAAACTCATAGGGAAAAAAGTTACATTCCTTCTCTGTCCCTTGAAGATGTAAATCTTATCATGTCTTTGAAATGTAAACACACCAACAGGCAACACAGCATACAATCACAAGAGACAAAAGAATAAAAAATGGGAAAGGAGACTTTGTAAAATTCAAACTACTATGTAAATTATCTTGCAAAAAATTTAGTTCACAGCCTCTATGAGATTATTTATCAAAGACAAATACAAATCTTAAAAAACTCTTCTCTACAAATACTAATAAAATGCTATAACCATGTAAGTGAGTAACCTTAATTTGTTATGTCTGCCAGAGACACAATTTGGATCCAACTGTTATTTATAAACTAGTGAATTCTACTGTGACAGCTGATTCATGGCTAAAATTTTGGAACAGAAGCTAAATGGTCTCTGTTTATGTACATCTGTGTGTTTACATATGTTTATGAATATATGATATGCATATGTGATTTGTTTTTCTACATCCAGATGATATTGCCAAAATCAGTTTATTAAAAAGCTCTATTTAATTTACTTAAAGAAAAAATAAGCACTTATCGATTAAAATATATATATTAAGATTTATTTATTTATTAAAGAGGGGAAAGGGAAAAAGAAGGGGAGAAACATTGATGTGAGAGAAAAATTGATCAGTTGCCTCTTGTATATTTCCCAACTGGGTACTGAACTCACAACCCAAGCATGTGCTTTGACCAGGAATTGAACTGGTTACCTTCGAGGGATAATGTCCAATCAACTGGGCCACACCAGTCAGGGCTCAAATATAATAGTTTTAAACTTTCATAAATACAATATTAACTACCCTAAATGCTTTTCAGGTTCATATGATCTGAGGTAACCTTTAATAAATAAAAGCTAGTTTGTTGATTTATTAAAATAGGTATGCCTTCAGAGACATCAGCATTTCATATAATGCACACAAAAAATACTTTTGTTCTCACTTGGTTTTTTAGCCAAATGCTCTCTCTTCCAAAATTTGTCAGCAAAGAAAATAACATAGATGATGGATAGCTGTTTTAATGCCTGCTGAAATTTTCATGAGTGATCTAAATATTATTAAGAAAATGTGAATTATGTAAATGTGAGTGGGATAGAAGTTTATAACTTTTCAACAATAATTATGTTTTATGGTATGTCTACTTAAATAGTTACCCAATTCTTTTTGTAACTTGAAAATCTAAGATGTTGCTAGGTTAAGTTAAATAATGAACAGTCACTGAATATCTAAATCATCTCCAAATAAAATAAAGTATTAATTAATGAACGTAGGTTTCTTCCACCTTTGTCTTCTTATTATAGAGAAACTAGAGATATTTGGCTATGTCAGTAAACATATTAGGGAACATGTCAAGTATGAGAAAGGTTATGCTTTAAATGTAATTAAAAAATTGCCAATATACAGAATGCTAGTGTAATGGTTTACAATTACTTAATTTTTCATTTTCACTAAAAGTTAAAAGTTCTAAGAGTTAATATTCTAATTAATATATGTAATTAAAACTTACAAATAATATGACAAACATCTCTATGTAAAAAAATAAGATGAGTTTGGTTAAGAAAATATATGAGGTTTGAAGATGTATTTTTGTTAAAGGAAATGAATGTAATTTTGTCCTAAAGTTAAAACTGGTTATTTTAAAATGGAAAGAGGAGAATTAAAGTCAACCTAAATAAATATAAGAGATTGGGAGGAGAGGGAATTTAATTATGTGTAGTCAAGCTGTCTATAAATGGAATACATTTATTATAAGGGCTTTAAAAATAAGCTTTACTAATAATTCTGGTCAAGATGGTGGTGTGGGTGAACATTGTGCTTTCCTCCTTGTATGAGCAAATCAAAATTACAAGTAAATTATACAACAACAACCCTTGAGAACCACCTGAAGTCTAGCTGAGCAGAAGTCCTATAACTAAGGATATAAAGAAGAAGCCATTTGGAGACTGGTAGAAGTGTCACAGAAGTGAAACAGGTTGGTCCCACACCCATGTGTGGTGGTTAAGAATCAGCTGTGAAGGGGCAAGAGATTTCAGCCCCACACTTCACTTCCCAGCTGGGACACCAATGTCAGAAGAGGATTCCTCAAAACAGATCACTGTGAAAATTAATCCAGGTGAGATGGAGGTCTTTGGAGTCTTAAACATCCCTCAAAAGGGTCCATGCACAGACTCACTTTCTCACAAACACTTGATTAAATTCCAGAGAAGGGATATCAGCTTAAAAAGCACCCAGGGACATAAGAGAAGAACACAGTTTTCTGGCTTCAGAGTGAGAGATGAAAGGAGCAAACCTCTCTAGGGCTGAATGCTGGCAGGTGTCATTGTTCCTTTGTTGTGCTATCTCCCCACACAGCCTTCAGGCATAGGAGAGCTCCAAGACAGATTTTCATCAACTGGAATAACACTCTTTGAGACCTTGCCCATACAATTTGCATATGATGCCCACATCTTTCAGAGATTAATTCATACAAATGGCAAGGCTAAGCTCATGCAGGGAATTTTTTTTTTATTGTTGTTCAATTACAGTTGTCCCCATGTTCCCCCCCAATACTCTCCCCTTACCCTACCCATCTCCACCTCCCACATTCAGTCCTCCAATCCTTTTGTCTTTGTTCATTGGTCCTTTATACATGACCCTTGATGACTCTTCCCCATATTTTCCCTGTCTCCCCTTTCACCCTCCCCTCAGGTTACTATCAGTTTGTTCTTTATTTCCATGCCCCTGGTTCTATTTTGCTCACATGTTTATTTTGTTGTTTAGGTTCCATTTATAGGTGAGATCATATGGTATTTATCTTTAAATGTCTGGATTATTTCACTTAGAATAATGTTCTCCAGTTCCATCCATGCTGTTTCAAAGGGCAGGAGTTCATTCTTTATTTCTACTGCATAGTATTCCACTGTGTAAATGTACCAGTGTTTTTTGATCCACTTCTATACTGATGAGCACTCAAGCAGTTTCCAGCACTTGGCTATTGTGAATTGTGCTGCTATGAACATTGAGGTGCATAAGTTCTTTTGAATTGGTGTTTCAGGATTCTTAGGGTATCATCTCAGCAATGGAATTGCCAGGTCAAAAGGCAGTTCCATTTTTATTTTTTTGAGGAAACTCCATACTGTTTTCCACAGTGGCTATACCAGTCGGCATTCCCACCAAGAATGTACTTGAATTCCCATCTCTCCACAACTTCACCAGCACTTGTTGTTAGTCGACTTGTTTGTGATGGCCTTTCTGACCAGTGTGAATTTTCTCAAAATTTCACAAGGGTTTATAAACTCTAAACAAGCAGCAGCTGGCCTCAGCATGCCCTGTACCACTTGCTAAGGAGCCCTAAGTCTTGCACTAGTGGCAGCCAACCTTAGTTTATAGCACAACAACTCCTAGGTAGTGCCAAGCTCAGTAGAGGCAGTTACAAACTGTAATTCATTTTGGAATTTTTACCAGGTGTCTCTCGGTCAGAAACAAGCAGTGGCTGATATTGGCTTACACTGAAGCCCCTTCCAAGAGGCCCCAAAACTAACACACCTGGCAGGTAGCTTCAGACAATACCTGAGCACTGCCCAATTAGAGCTACAAACTAAATACCCAAAGGATAGCCTAGGCAAACACCAAAACATGCTAAGTGATATCTGCTCTTTGGGGTTAGTCCCTGCATAACAGCTTGTCTGCTTAAGTCATGGCCAGCCCTTATAACCAATCAGCCTGAACATTAATCCTACCCACCGTGTGCCAACAGCAATCAAAGTTCAGCTACAACAGGAGGGCACACAAACTACACAAGTCATACCCCTGGAGCACTTGGCACAGGTAAACAGGGGTACTGCAACACTGGGCCCCACAGGATGTCTACTACATGAGCCCACTCTGCCAACCTTGGGAAATAAGGTAGATTTACCTAATGCACAGAAAGAAACACAGGGTGGCAGCTGTTGTAATATGACAAGACAAAGAAACATGTTCCAAATGTAAGAACAGGACAAAGCTCCAGAAAAAAGAGCTAAAAAAATTAAGGCAAGCAATCTACCAGATATAGACTTCATTACACTGGTTATAACAATGTTTAATAGACATGGGGGAGAATAGGTGATTTCAGTGAGAACTCCAAAAAAATGGTAAGAAACAAAAAAGGATATAGAAACCATGAAAAACAACCAGTCAGAAATGAAGAATACAATAACTGAAATGCAGATTAAATTAGAAGAAATAAACAGCAAATTAAATGAAGCAGAAGATTGAATCAGTGATTTTTAAGACAAGGTAGCAGAAAACACTGAGTTGAAATACCAAAAAATAATTTAAAATATTTGAGGATAGTTTAAGGGACCTCAGAGACAATATCAGGTGTAACAACATTTGTATTATAGCAACACCAGAAGGAGAAGAGAGAGCAAGGGATAAAAACCTACTTGAAGGAACAATGACTAAAAACTTTTCTAAGCCAGTGAAGAAAATAGACATAGACATAAATTCCCAAACAAGATGAATCCAAAAAGGCCCACAAGGACACATCATAGTTAGAGCGGCAAAAGTTAAAAGAAAATAGAGCTCTGGCTAGGTAGCTCAGTTGGTTAGAGCATCATCTTTATACAGTAAGGTTGTGGGCTCAATACCCAGTCAGGGCACATATAAGAATCAATCTCTCTCTTTTAAGTTAATAAATAAAATAATTAAAAAGACAAGGATAAAATCTAAAAAGTAGCAAGAGAAAAGTAATTAGCTATGTAAAAAAGAGCTCCCATAAGACTAAAAGATTATTTCCCAAAAGAAACTTTGCAGGCCAGAGGGATTGGCACAAAATATTCAAAATGATGAAAAGCAAGAACCTAATCCAAGATTACTCTATATAGCAAGGCTATCATTTAGAATAAAAGGAAAGATAAAGTGTTTCCTGGATAAGAAAAGGCTGGAACTCATTACCACCAAGCCAGTACTACAGGAAATGTTAAAGGGATTCTTTAACAGAAAATAATATAAAAAATAAGAATAAGGAAATATTGCAAAGAAATAAAGTTTCCATTGAAAGAAGCAAACACATAGTAAAAGCAGTAAATCAACCAACACTAAAGTTGTTACAAGAATTAAAAGGCAAAAAAAGTAGGAATATCATGCATAATTACAACAGTAAATTAAGGGATACACACAAACACACAAAATACATAACATATATGACAAAGCAAAACCATGGAGGGGTGAATAATATTGGTACTGAATTTAGAATGTGTTTGAAATTAAGTATCTATCAACGTAGAATAATCTGCTATAAACATAGCTGGTTATATATGAAACACTTGGCAACCACAAATTAAAAGTCTACAAAAGAGATTCAAGAGAAAGGAACCCAAACACAACACTACAAAAGGACATCAATGTACAAGAGGAGAGAGCAAGAGAACAAGAAAGAAACAAAGAACTACAAAAATCAGGAAACAATAAAATGGAAGTAACTGCTTGCCTCTCAATAATTATTTTATCATTTAAAGATTTTATTTATTTATTTTTAGACAGAGGGGAAACAAGGGAAAAAAGGGGGCAGGGGAAACAATGTGTGGTTTCCTCTCATGTGCCTGCTACTTGGGACCTGGCCTGCAAACCATGTGTGTGCTCTGATTGGGAATTAAAAAGGCAATCCTTTGGTTCACATACTGGCACTCAATCCACTAAGCCACAGCAGACAAGGCCTATTAATAATTACTTTAAATGTACATGGAGTAACCATTCAAATCAACAGACAAGTGAACAAAGATGTGATACATATATACAATTTTCATATATATAATAAAATACACATATACAAGAAAATGAAGTGTTACCATTTGTGACAGCATGGATGGATCTAGAGGGTGTCATGATATGTGAAATAAGTCAGAGAAAGACAAGTGCCATATAATTTCACTTACATGTGAAATCTAAAAAACAAAATAAAATAAAAACAAACTCTAATGTACATAGAAAAAAAATTGATGGTTAGATATTTAGAGGGGCTTGGTGAAAAAGGTTATGTAATTCAAATGTACAAATTAGAAGTTACACAAGTCATGAAAATGTAAAATACAGCTTAGAGGATATAGTAAAAAATATTGTAATGATATATGGTGCCAGGTGAATGCAAGGCTTATTGTATGGATAGCTTTGTAAGTTATATAAATATCTAACCACCATAGTATATACCTGAAACTAACATAATATTGAATGTCACCTTTCATTAAAAATAAAACAATTTTAAAAAATAAAAATAAGCTTTAATTAATAGAGAAAGGTAAAGCTAAAATTTTATTTTACCTCCTGAAAGAACAAAGCTTTCTTAAATTATTAGTCAGCCATTGATAAGGTTATAAAAATTTTCCTGTATCTTTTAAGAAATCTGTGTAGAAAAATAAAGATTCTGAGCTCTGGCTGGTATGGCTCAGTGGATTGAGTGCCAGCCTGAGAAACAAAGGGTGATGGGTTCGATTCCCAGTCAGAGCACATGCCTGGGTTGTGGGCCAGGACCCCAATAGGGAGCATGTGAGAGGCACCACACACTGATGTTTCTCTCTCTCTCTTTCTCCCTCCCTTCTCCTCTCTCTAAATATAAATAAATAAAATCTTCACAAAAATAAAACAAAGATTCTGAGTTTTATCAAAATAATTTCCTACGCTTCATGTAGTCTTTATCAGATGTTTGATTATTTAAGAAAATAACCTTCTCTATTAAAACTTCTTTTTACAATTATGTAACATTTGTATTTACCTTTGAAGTCTTTATTAATAGGGTTAAATAAATATTTTTTTTCACAGTGACTCATGGTACTCTTTAACTCACTGTTCTGAAACATTTTTTTATTGTTGTTCAAGTAGAGTTGTTTCCATTTGCTCCACCTCAGTTTCCACATTTGATCCTAACCCCTTTTGGTTTTGCTCATGTGTCCTTTATACATGTTCCTTGATGACCCTTCCCCTTCTCCTCTTATATCCCCTCCCACCTCCCCTCTGGTTACTGTCAATTTGTTCTTAATTTCACTGTCTGTGGTTATATTTTGCTTGCCTGATTGTTTTGTTGATTAGGTAGCACTTATAGGTGAGATCACATGGTATTTGTCTTTCAATGCCTGGCTTACTTCACTTAGCATAATGCTCTCCAGATCCATTCATGCTGTTGAAAAGGGTAGGAGCTCCTTTTTTCTCTCTGCTGCATAGAATTCCATTGTGTAAATGTACCATAGTTTTTTGAACAGACACTTCTCCGAGAAGGATATAAAGAGGGCCCAGAGACATAAAAAACTGCTCAGCATCACTAGCCATCAGAGAGATGCAAATTAAAACTACAATGAGATACTAGTTAGAATGGCCATCATAAACAAATCAATAAACAAATGTTGGAGAGAATGCAGAGAAAGGGGAACCCTAGTGCACTGTTGGTGTGAATGCAGACTGGTGCAGCTACTGTGGAAAACAGTATGGAATTCCCTCAGAAAACTAAAATGGAACTGCCTTTTGACCCAGCAATTCCACTGCTGGGATTCTACCCTAAGAGCCCCAAAACACCAATCCAAAATAACCTATGCACTCAATGTTTATAGCAGCACAATTTACAATAGCTAAGTGCTGGAAACAACCTAATTGCCCATTAGTAAATGAGTGGACCATCAAAATTTTTTGAAGAGGCTATTTTTGCTCCATTTTATGATTCTGTATCCTTTGCAAAATATTAATTGACCAAAGTAGCTTGGATTTATTTCTGGGGATTCTATTCTGTTCCATTGATCTATGTGTCTGTTTTTATGCCAGTCGCAGCCTGTTTTGATTACAGTGCCCTTGTAATACTGTTTGATATCAGGCATTGTGATCCCTCCTAGTTCTTCTTTCTCAAAATTGATGCAGCTATTCAGGTTCATTTACAGTTCCATATAAATTTTTTGAAATGTTTGTCCTATATCTGTGAAGTATGCCATTAGAACTTTAATAAGGGATTGCATTGGATGTATAAATTTCTTTGGGTAGTGTGGACATTTTGATGTTATTAATTCTTCAAATCCATGAACACGGTACCTGCTTCCATTTGTTTGTGTCTTCCTTAATTTCTTTCTTCAGTGTTGTGTAGTTTTCTGAGTACAGGTCTTTTAACTCCTTGGTTAGGTTTATTCCTACTTACCTTATTTATTTTGTTGCTATATCAAATGAAATTTTTTTCCCGATTTCTGTTTCTGATACTTCATTTTTTGTGTGCAAAATGCCTCTGATTCCTGAATATTAACTTTGTATCCCTCTGTTTTGCCAAATTCATTTATTAGTTTGAGTAATTTCTTGGTGGAGTCTATAGGATTTTCTATGTATATTATCATGTCATTGTCAAACACTGACTATTTTTCTTTCTCCTTTCCAATTTGAAGGCTTTTATTATTTTTTCTTATCTGATTGCTATGGCTAGGACTTCCAATACTATGTTTAATAGAAGTGGTGGGAGTGGATGTTCTTGTCTTGTTATTGACCTTAGTGGGAATGTTTTAGTCTTTGCCCATTGAGTATGATGTTGGCTGTAGGTCTCTCATATGTGGCCTTTACAATGTTGAGGAATGCTCCCTCTATTCTGACTTTGCTGAGTATTTTTATCATATGTGGATGCTGTAGCTTATCAAAGGGTTTTCTGGCATCTATTGATAAATCATGTGATTTTTGTTTTTCCTTTTGTTTATATAATGCATTACTTTTATTGAGGAGATAATATTGTACCATCCTTACATAACTGAGATGAATGTCACTTGATCATGGTTTATGATCTTTTTTAAAGATTTTTTTAAGATTTAATTTTTATTTATTTATAAAGAGAGAGGAAGGGAGAGCGACAGAAACGTCAGTGTGGGGTTGCACCCTCACTCACTCCCTAGTGGGAACCTGTCCTGCAACCCAGGCATGTGCCCTTACTGGGAATCAAACCAGTGACCCTTTGCTTTGAAGTCTGGCTGTAAGTCCACTGAGCCAAACCAGCCAGTGCTGATGTTTTTAATGTACTGCTGAATGTGGTTTTCAATATATTTTTTTTGTTTTAGGATTGATTTTGGCATCTATGTTTATCAGCAATATTGAGCTGCAGTTTTCTTTCTTTTTTGTGTGTGTTTTTATCTGGTTTTAGAATTAGGATGATGCTGGCTTCATGAAAAGAATTTGGGATTCTTCCATCTTCTTCCATTTTTTTGGAATAGTCTGTGAAGGAAAGAGGTTAGCTCTTCCTTAAATGTTTTGTGAAATTCTACTGTGACACCTTCTGGTACAGGACTTGCGTGTGCTGGGAGTTTTTTTTGACTACTCCTTCAATTTCACCAGCAGTTATTGGTCTGTACAGGCTTTATGCTTCTTCTTCATTCAATTTTGGAAGATTATATTTTTATAGATTGTCCACTTCACCTAGGTTTTCAAATTTCTTGGTATATAGTTGTTCATAGTAATTTCTTACATTCCTTTGTATTTCTGTGGCATCAGTTGTAATCCCTCCTCTTTCCTTTCTGATTGTGTTTACTTGGTTCATCTCTTTTTTTCTCGATGAGTCTACTTAAAGGCTTGTCGAATTTGCTTATCTTTTTAAAGAACCAGCTCAGATTTATTGATCCTTAGAATTGTCTCTTAGTCTCTATGTCTTTTAATTCTGCTTTAATCTTGGGTATTTCCTTCCTTCTCCTTCCTCTGGTCTGAATTTTTTGTTCCTGTAGTTCTCTTATATGTAGTGTTAGATTTTTTATTTGAAATGTTTTTATCTTTTTTTTTTTTAATAGACCTGCATCACAATGAACTTCCCTTTCAGGACTGCCTTTGTTGTATCCCATAAGTTTTGGAATATTGTGAGTTCATTTTAAGTTGTTTCCATGAACTTTTTTTTATTTCTTCCTTGATCTCATTCTTGACCCATTCATTGTTTAGTAGCATGCTATTCAATCTCCTTCAATTTAAGTGCTTTGGAGTTTTTCCCATGATGTTGGTGTTTAGTTCCAGTCCCTTCTGGTTGGAGAAAATTCTTGATAAGGTTTCAATTTTCTTGAATTTGTTGAGGTTTGTTTTATGTCCTATCATGTGGTCTATCTGTGATGCTCCATGTTCATTTGAAGAGAATGTGCATTTTCCTTCTTTGGGATGAAAAATTATATATATATATATATATATATATATATATATATATATATATTTTAAGTCCATTTCATGTAAGACATTATTCAATGCTGCAATATCTTTGTTGATACTTTGTTTGGAAGATCTATCTTTTTTTGACAGTGGGGTGTTAAAATCCCATACTATAATTGTGTTGCTGTCAATATCTTGCTTAAAGTACTCCAAGATTTTCCTTATGTATTTGGGTGCTCCTATGTTGGGTGCCTATATGCTTATAGTGTTTATGTCTTCTTGATGAATTCTTTCCTTGAGTATTATGGACTGTCCTTCTGAATCTCTTTTTATGGCCCCTTTTTTTTTGAGGTCTATTTTTTCTGATATGAGTACAGCTAGCCCACCTTTTTTTCCCTGTCCATTTACTTCGAATAGTTTTTCCAGTCCTTCACTTTCATTCTATGTAGTTTTTTTGTCCTGAGGTGGGTCTCTTGTAGTCAGTATATGTGTGGGTCATTTTTTAAATGCATTCAGCTACTCTTTGTATTTTGATTGGAACATTTAATGCATTAACATTTAAGGTTATTAATGACGGGAATTTGCTCATTCCCCCTCTTTGTACCTGTGTTCCTCTCATTCTCACTCTTTTCATTCCTCTTCTTAGAGTAGTGCCTTCAGTATATTTTGTAGTGTTGGTTTGGTGGAGATTTATTCTTTCAGTCATCTTTTGTCTAGGAAACTCCATATTTCACCTTTCACTTTAGTTGAGAGACTTGCTGGTTAGAGTATTCTTAGTTGCAGGCATTTATTTTTCATTTCTTGGAATATATCTTGCCATTCTCTCCTGGATTGGTGTGTTTCTGTTGAGAAATCAGCTGATATTCTTATCAGAGCCTTTTTGTGTGTTACTTCTAGTTTCTCCTTTGCTGCTGTGAATATTCCCTCTCTGTCTTTAAAACTTGGCATTTTAATTATGATATTCCTTGGAGTAGTCCTCTTAGGGTTCATTTTCACTGGGACTCTGTGTGCTTCCTGAAGTTGCATGAATTTTCCCCTCTCTGGGTTTGGAAACTTTTCTGCCATTATTTTTTCTAACACTTTTCCTTTTTTTCTCTCTCTGGTATTTCTATGATTCAAATGTTGTTGCTTCTCATGTTATCTTGGAGTTCCCTTAAGCTATCTTCATAATTTTTTTAGTCTTTTTTTTGGTGCACACGTTCTACCTGGGTGTTTCTTTTCACTTTGTCTTCCAGGTCACTAATTTGTTCTTCTGCTTCATGCAGCCTGCTTGTAATTCCTTCTAGTGTGTTTCTTATTTCAGAGATTGTATTTTTCTTTACTTCCTGGTTTTTATTAATAGTTTCTATTTCCTTTTTCATATTGTTGTAGTTCTCACTCAGGTCCTTGTAACTGTCTGTGAGTTCCTTGAGCATCCTTATAAATATTATTTGGAATTCTATATCTGATAGTTGGATTACCTCCATTTCATTTAGCTCTTTTAGTGTGGAGTCTTCCATTCCTTTTGATTGCAGGTTCTTTTTTGTCTCCCCATTTTAAGTGACTTTTTTTGTTTGTTTCTGCATTTTCTAATGTTCCATTTTGCTAGCTGTCTTTGTAGGGTGAACTTCTATGGGAGGAATTCTGTGTGATTCAGTGTTGTGGTCTCTTTGATCTCCTTGTCTGGATGTTCCAGGTTTGCCCTTTCTTTTGCTTCTGTGTGCTCTCTTGTTGTATCTGTGTTTTTACCTGTTGGTGGTTCATTTGTTGGTGGGGTCTCTCTCCCATCAGGTATATTGGTGTTACCCAGCTCCCACCTACTCTTGTATGTGATCAGTTGCAGAGGGAAGGCAAAATGTATTAAGACAGCAGGTGCGTATTCTATTGTGTATTCTATAGGATTTAAAGGACCAAGAAGTAGAAAAGAGCCCTGGCTGGCATAGCTCAGTGGATTGAGCTCGGGCTGGGAACCAAAGTTCCCAGGTTTGATTCCCAGCCAGGGTACATGCCTGGGTTGCAGGCCATAACCCCCAGCAACCGCACATTGACGTTTCTCTGTATCTCTCTGTCTCTCTCTCCCTCCAACCCAGTGAGAGTGTGGTTCTGTGGAAGACCCAGACCCCACAGCCCTGAGCAAGGAAAGGACACGGGTGTTTGTGGGTTTCTGGAGCTGCGGTGGTGACCTTGGGGGAGTGCATGCGTGTGCCCCTTCAGGATTCCAGACTCTCACACTGTGAATCAGGAAAAGAGGCTGTGATTCGCAGGTTCCTGGAGCCTGCAGCAGGAAATTTCGGGGAAAGGTGCAACCCCTCTCAATCTCTGGAGCTTACACCATGAATCCAGAAAAGATGCGGATGCTTCCCAAGAATGTAGAGCCTGCCCAGGTGAAATTTGGAGGAAGGATGTGACCCCTTGCTAATCCCCAGAGCTTGCACTGTGAAGGCGGAAAAGATCCAGGCACTATGCAGGACCCCAGAGCTCAGGAGACTGCAGCAGTGAGCTCTGGAGAGCGTGCTTTGGAGCACACATACCCACACCCAGGGTTCTGTGGGAAGGCATCAGATTGGCTCTGAGGAGAGTGTGCTGCTAGCCTTGGGGACAGTACAAAGGAGACTGACTGAGTACTGACTGGGAAGAGTGAAAAGCATTCCAACTGGCCCTCAGCCTGCTGAAGCCAGCAAGACCAGAAAAACCGGTTTGGCCAGTTAGAAACCAACAAGAGGGGATTTTTTTTTTTTTGGCCATTGTTGTTGTTTGATTGTTTGATTTTACCTTGTTTTTTAAGTAACTTTTTATTTTTTAATTCTTATTACTTTTATATCTCTCAATTCCTTATGTTTTTCTTCCTTTCATCCTAGTGCTATTCCTTTCACACCAAATTGATCTCTCCTGTATTCCATCTCCTGCTTTTTTTTTTGAGCCTGCAAGTTACTGCAAATATTTATTATCTTTTTCTCACTTTTCTGACATTTTTTAATTTTAATAGTATTTTGGTACTCTTTTTCTTTCTGTATAATCTTCTTTGCTTGGCTGGTTATTCTGTCATTTGATAGGTTCCCCCTGTCATCTCGGTCACAGTGTGTTGATAATTTACTGTCCTTCACTGGTGTTCCATTAGTACACCTAATGGAACTCCTCAAGGTTCTATACTCCTTATTCTTGTTATCTAGATGTTATAGATTCTTCCACATGATTGTTGCTTTAATATTACTGTAAATAAGACCTAGGTCATACAAGTGTAAATACTACACAACATACCTCCCAGATCTCAGCGTACGTCACAATTTCCTGAACTTGATTATGGTGGGGGTTGTCTTTATTCTTTTACACACCCCTCCTATTTACTAATCTTTATTCACACCCTACATCAGAAACTGACCTCCCACAGCCTCACAGCTTTCTACATCCAACTAACAATCCTTTCCTCCCCAATATGAGTCTTATCTCCTTTCCATCCATTCTAAAATGTGGCTAGTGGGGTGGAAGATCACAATTAACACTATACATAGCTAAAGGATCTCCCATCTCTTCTCTAAAGGCTGCTACTATAAACATCATAGAATACTGTCTTGGTGTCTTAAACCATTTTGCCTTACTCCTCCAACTGATCACAAAAAAGAGTAGGGGGAAGCTGTGAACACCAGGACACATGAAGGAGATTGCACCACTGAATCTCACAGGTATTCTACCACAGAAGTTCACATTATAAACACAGGAAACCAGAATACATCAATTTAGGAAACAGAGGCTAACAGGAAGAGTCTCATGAACAATGAGAAGACAAAAAAAATAATCCCCCAGTGAAGGGAAAGGAGGAAGCCTCAGAAAGAATGCTAAATGAAATAGAGGCAACTCAACTATCAGATATTGAGTTCAAAACAATGATTATCGGGAAACTCAATGAACTCACAATGAGCTACCAGAAACTACAGGGAAGCTACAATGATCTCACTGCAAACTATATCAACATGAAAAATGAAATAGAAACTATCAACAAGAGCCAAGAGGAAATGAAGAATACAATTTCTGAACTGAAGAACACAGTAGAAGGAATCAAAACCAGGATCAATGAAGCAGAAGACCGGATTAGCGAATTGGAGGAAAAAGTAGAAAAAAAAAAAACACCCAGAAAGAGAAAGAAAAGGAAAACAGGTCCAGAAAGAATGAAGAGGGATTAAGAGAAATGCAAGACAATATGAAACATAATAGTATCTCTATAATAGAGATACCAGAAGGAGAAGAAGAACAGCAAGGGATAGAAAAACTATTTGAAAAAGTAATGAAGGAGAACTTCCCTAATTTGATGAGACAAAAAGTCACACAAAACTAGGAAACACAGAGAGCCCCAATCAAGAGGAACCCAAGCAGGCCCACCTCAAGACACATCATAATTAAAATGGCAAAATTTCAAGACAAAGAGAGAAACTTAAAGGCAGCAAGGGAGAAACAGGAAGTAGCATACAAGGGAGCCCCAATAAGGCTAACAGCTAACTTCTCAATGGAAACATTCCAAGCCAGAAGACAATGGAAAGAAATATTCTAAGTAATGAGAACCAGAGGTCTGTAACCAAGGCTACTTTACCCAGCAAAACTCTCAATCAAGATAGAAGGCCAAATAAGAAGCTTCTTAGACAAAAGAAGTCTAAAAGAATACACCTCCACCAAACCAGCTATGCAAGAGATGCTAAAGGGACTGATTTAAGGAAAGGAAGGAAAAGAGAGAGACAGAGAGGAACACAGGTACAAAAATGGCAATGAATAAGTGCCTATCAATAATAACCTTAAACATAAATGGATTAAATGCTCCAATCAAAAGACATAGAATAGCTGAATGGATAAGAAAACATGATCCACACATATGGATGCCTACAAAAGACCCACCTCAGGACAAAAGACCTGAACAGGCTGAAAGTGAAGGGCTGGAAACCAATCTTCCAAGCAAATGGGCAGGAAAAAAAAAAAAACCTGGGTAGCAATATTCATATGAGACAAAATAGACTTCCAGAAAAGGGCCATAAAGAGAGACCCAGAAGGTCACTTCATAATATTCAAGGGAAGAATCCACCAAGAAGACATAAATATTGTAAACATACATGCACCCAACATAGGAGCACCCAAACACATAAAGAAAATCTTAGAGGACTTCAAGAAAGGTATTGACAGCAACACAGGTATACTGGGGTATTTTAACACCCCACTGTCAAAAATGGACAGATCTTCCAATCAAAATACCAACAAAGATATCGTGACATTGAACAATACCCTAGATGAAATGGACTTAACTGATATACACAGGGTCCTCCATCCCAAAGAAGCTAAATACACATTCTTTACAAATGTACACAGAACATTTTCAAACGTTGACCACATGATAGGACGTAAAACAAGCCTCAAGAATTTCAAGAAAATTGAAATCAGACCAAGCATTTTCTTGGATCACAAGGGACTGAAGCTAGAAACCAACCCCAAGGGGAAAAACCTAAAACACTCAAAATCATGGAGATTAAATAGCATGCTATTAAACAATGAATGGGTCAAGAATGAAATTAGGGAAGATATCAAAAGGTTTATAGAAACAAATGAAAATGAACTGACAACAATCCAAAACTTATGGGACACAGACAAGGCAGTCCTGAGAGGGAAGTTTGTAGAAATACAGGCCTAACTAAAAAAGATAGAAACATCTCAAACAACCTACCTAACCCTACATCCACAAGAATTCAAGGAGCAACAACAAAGATAGCCCAGAGCAAGTAGAAGGGGGGAATAACCAACATCGGAGCTGAATTAAATGACACAGAGACTAAAAGCACAATTCTAAGGATCAATGAATCCAAGAGCCAGTTCTTTGAAAAGACAAAGAAAATCGACAAGCCTTTAAGCAGATTCATTAAGAAAAAAAGAGAGAAGAACCAAATAAACACAATCAGAAATGAAAGAGGAGAGATTACAACTGACACCACAGAAATACAAAGGACTGTAAGAAATTACTATGAAGAACTGTATGCCAAAAAATATGAAAACCTAGGTGAAATGGATAAATTTCTAGGAAAATATAATCTTCCAAAACTCAATGAAAAAGAAGCAGAAAGCCTGAACAGACCAATAACAGAAAAATAAATTGAAGCAGTAATCAAAAAATTCCTAATACACAAAAGCCCTGGAGCTGATGGTTTCACAAGAGAATTCTACAAAATATTTGAGGAAGAGCTAACCCCTGTCCTTCACAGACTATTCCAAAAAATCCAAAATGATGGAAGACTCTCAAACTCATTTTATGAGGCCAACATCATCCTAATTCCAAACCAGATAAAGAAACAACAAAGAAAGAAAACTTCAGGCCAATATAGCTGATGATCATTGACAAAATCCTCAACTAAATACTGGCAAACCACATCCAACAAGACCTTAAAAAGATCATACACCATGACCACCTGGGATTCATTCCAGGGATGCAGAAATGGTACAATATTTGCAAATCAGTAAATGTAATACATCACATAAACAAAAGCAAAGACAAAAACCAAATGATTATATCAGTAGATGCAGAAAAAGCATTTGATAAGGTACAACACCCATTTATGATAAAACCATTCAGCAAAGTGGGAATAGAGGGAGCATTCCTCAACATAATAAAGGCCATGTATGAGAGACCTACAGCCAACATCATACTCAATGGGCAAAAATTAAAATCTTTTCTACTAAGATCAGGAACAAGACAAGGCTGTCCACTTTCACCATTTCTATTCAATATAGTATGGGAAGTTTTAGCTACAGCAATCAGACAAGAAAAAAAAAAGGCATCCAAATCAGAAAGGAGGAAACAAAACTGTCACTGTTTGCAGATGACACGATAATGTAAATAGAAAATCTTATAGACTTGGACAAAAAGCTGATTGACCTAATAAATGAATTTGGAAAAACAGCGGGATACAAGTCAATATCCAGAAATCAAAGGCATTTCTGTACACCACCAATGAAACAGCAGAAGCAGAAATCAAGAAAAAAAATACCATTTGAAATAGCAAAAAGAAAAATAAAATGCCTAGGAATAAACCTAACCAAAGAGGTAAAAGACCTGTATTCAGAAAACTACGTAATACTGAGGAAAGATAGCAAGGAAGACACAAACAAATGGAAACATATACCGTGTTCATGGATTGGAAGAATTAATATCATCAAAATGTCCATACTACCCAGAGCAATTTACAGATTCAATGCAATACCTATTAAAGTACCAAAAAGCTTATTTCACAGACATAGAAGAAACATTTCAAAAATTTATATGGAGCTCTAAATGACCCTGAACAGCTGCTGCAATTTTGAGAAAGAAGAGTAAAGTAGGAGGGATCATACTCCCTGACACTAAACTATACTACAAGGCCACTGTAATCAAAACAGCCTGGTCCTGGCATAAAAACAGGTACATGGACCATAGGAATGGAACAGAGAGCCCAGAAATAAACCCAAGTCTCTACGGTCAATTAATATTTGACAAAGGAGGCAGCAACATAAAATGGAGTAAAAATAGCCTCTTCAACAAATGGTGTTGGGAGAACTGGATAGCTACATGCCAAAAAAATGAAACTCGAGCACCAACTTACACCTTATACAAAAATAAATTCAAAGTGGAAACAAGACTTAAATATAAGCTGTGACATGATTAAAGTCCTAGAGGAGAACGTAGGCAGGAAAATCTCAGATACTTCATGCAGAAAGTTTTTTACTGACTTGTCTCCTAGAGCAAGGGACATAAAAGAAAAAATAAACAAATGGGACCTTATCAAAATTAAAAGCTTCTGCACAGCTAAAGAAAACAGTATCAAAGTAAAAAAGAACCAACTGAATGAGAAAACATATTTGCTAATGATACCTCAGCGAAGGGTTTAATCTCCAAAACATATAAAGAATTTACATGACTCCACTCTAAGAAGACAAGGGACCCAATTAAAAAATGGTCAAATGACTTGAACAGATACTTCTCCAAGGCGGACATACAGAGGATCCAAAGACACATGAAACGATGTTCAATATCACTAGCTATCAGAGAGATGCAAATTAAAACCACCATGAGATACCACTTCACACTGGTCAGAATGACCATCATAAACAAAGCAACAAACACGTGTTGGAGAGGTTGTGGAGAAAAGGGGACCCTAGTACATTGTTGGTGGGACTGCAGACTGGTATAGCCACTATGGAAAACAATATGGAACTTCCTCAGAAAACTAAATATGGATCTGCCTTTTGACACAGCAATTCCACTGCTGGGACTATATCCTAAGAACCCTAAAACACCAACACAAAAGAACATTTGCACCCCAATGTTCATAGCAGCACAATTTACAATGGCTAAGTGCTGGAAGCAATCTAGATTCCCTTTCAGTAAATGAATGGATCAAAAAACTATGGTACATTTACACAATGAAATTCTATGCAGCAGAAAGAAAGAAGAATCTCTTATCCTTTGCAACAGCATGGATGGAACTGGAAAGCATTACACTAAGTGAAATAATCTAGGCATTGAAAGACAAATACCGTATGATCTCACCTTTATCAGGAACCTAAACAACAAAACAAAGAAACAAGGAAAATATAGTCTAAGATACTGAAATACAGGACAGGCTGACAGTGACCAGAGGGGAGAGAAGAGCGAATTTCAGGGGAGAATAGTAAGCGTTCACAGGAACAAATTTAAAGGACACATGGACAAAAACTAGGGGGAGGGTGGTAATGGGAGGGAAATGGGTAGGGATGGATGGACGGTTTGGAATGGGAGTAAAAGGGAGAAAACTGTACTTGAACAATGACTAAAATAAAAAATTTCAAAAAGAAAGAAAATGGGACACCCACAAAAAAGAATTTAATAATATGTTCACTCTCTGTAAAAAGAGAGATGATACACTAATTATGCTTAAATTTTATATTAATTACATGGGAAGCATTGTAAAATAAGAGGTGATGCTAAACCTTCTTTAAATTGTATTTGTATGGGTATATGTTACTCATATGTTTTCCAGAAATTATATAAAAATTCTAAACACCAGATATCAGTCACAACCAGTTATCACCTTAAAATGTTGTGTGTCACAAAGATCACTAAATTTCCCTGTCAATTGCATGATAACTCTAATAAGATTTTTAACTATGGCAATTTAAGTGTGTTTTTGGTCATTTACAATTGTTTTATTCTGAATCTTTTACACACATGGTCTTGCAAAAGTACTTTTTCTCAAAAAGACTCATGAAAAATACTCTAACAAGTACTGACAACTTTCAGATCATATCACTGAAGTGAATAAAATTTACAGAATGTATATTCTTCATTCATGTGATTGAATCAGCGACTCAGAAAAATCACCAGAGGCATTCAAATTGTAAACTCAGAAAATCTTTCAGGTGGTCACTGCCTGCCCTCACATCATCTGGAGACGACTCTAGCCCAACATCTAGAAATCTTTTCAGCTGGCCACTTACAGCACTCAGACTGGGATTACAGTCTGTTCTAATCACTAACTATTGTTTTTCTTTTGTTTCCATAGAAATATCTCTTTTTAAATACCTAATACAATCACTTGCACCATATAGTTCTAACTTTGGAAGCCCATCTGTGTTTAATGTCTCCTGAAATGAGGCACAACTCATTAACTGAACTGACCTATTCTCAGGATGAAGAGAATGGCTTAATGAGATAGATATGAGGCAATCTACCAACTCAACAGGTTCAAACAGTCCCACAATCTTAGCCAAATATTTGAACAGCTTTTCAGGGCCTGCAAGATCAGAGACCAATTTTCATGGCTGGACTCCAAATTTGAGACAGTGGCTATGCACTGAATTTTACACTACTGTATGCATAATTATTAAAGAATTTTCTAATATAACCCTATTTAGATGTGTAATTTCTTGGTTACAATGTGCCATGCTCTTCACTTTCAACATATCTTCTATTTAGGCCATTAAAGTCTTTGCATAACTCTGATATCTAGGTATCACAGGGTGAATAGTAGGTAAGCCCTGATAGCTGGTTTTTCTTTTATTTATATATAAATAAATGCCTGTATATATAAATAAAAGAAAAACCGACTGTCAGGGTATATGTATGTATATATATTTGTTCAAGCACAGTCTTCTGCCTTTTACTCCCATCCCAGCCCACCCACCCAGCCCTCCCTTCCTCCTTCCCACTTCCACCTCCCCTTGTTCTTGTCCATGTGTCCTTTATACTTGTTCCCATAAACCCTTCTCCTTTTCCCCCCAAATTTCCTCCCCTCTCCCTTCTGGTCACTGTCATCCTGTTCTCTATTTCAGTGTCTTTGGCTATATTTCTCTTGTTTGTTTGTTTTGCTGTTTAGGTTCCTGTTAAAGGTGAGTTCATACAATATTTATCTTTCACTGCCTAGATTATTTTGCTTAGCATAATACTTTCCAGTTCCATCCATGCTCACGCAAAGGGTAGGAGCTCCTACTTTCTTTCTGATGCATATAATTCCATTGTGTAAATGTACCATAGTTTTTTGATCCATTCATTTACTGATGGGCATCTAGGTTGCTTCCAACACTTGGCTATTGGGTTTTCTTTTTTGTAACAAAATATCTTGACAAGTTTTGATTGTCAAGGCATCTACTTCAAAGATGGTTATCTTAAATAAACACATTGCCAATCACAGAATGAAATAAAAGTCCAAGCTGCTTTACCCCTAGCTCCTTTGTTTCAGAAAGCTTTTTGAAAAACTTTTATTTTATTATTGTTGGCTTATGCCTATTTTTTTATTGTTGTTCAATTATAGTTGTCTTCATTTATCTCCCATTACTCTCCCTCATCCTACCCACCACCACCTCCCACATTCAATCTTCCCCCATACTGATGTCTTTTTCCATGGATCCTTTATACATGTTCCTTGATGATTCTTCCCCTTCTTTGCCCTGGTTATCCCCCTTCCTCATGCCCTCTGTTTACTAACAGTTCATTAACAGTCTATTTCCTTGTCTATGATTCTATTTTGCTCACTTGTTTGTCGTTTAGATTACACTTATAGGTTAGATAATATGGTATTTGTCTTTCAATGCCTGGCTCATTTTACTTAACATAATGTTCTCCAATTCCATCCCTGCTGTTGCAAAGGGTAGAGGCTCCTTCTTTCTTTCTACTGTATAATATTTCATTGTGTTAATGTACCACAGCTTTTTGATCCATTCCTATACTGATGAGCATTTAGGCTGTTTCTAGTACTTGGCTATTGTAAATTGTATTTTTATGAACATTGGGGTGCACGGGCATTTTTGAATCAGTATTTCAGAACTCTCAGGGCATGATCCCAGCAGTGGAATTGCTGGGCCAAAAGGCAGTTCCATTTTCAATTTTTTTGAGGAAATTCCATAGTTTTCCACAGTGGCTGCATCAGTCTGCATTCTCACCTACAGTGGACTAGAGTTCTTATTTCTCCACAACCTCACCAGCACTTGTTGTTTGTTGATTTGTTTCTGATGGCCATTGTGACCAGTGTGAAGTGATATCTTATTATGATTTTAATTAGCAACTCTCTGATGGATAGTGATGCTGAATATCTTCATATGCATTTGGGCTCTCTGTATGTCTTCCTTGGAGAAGTGTCTGTTCAAGTCCTGTGCCCATTTTTATTTGGGTTGTCTTTCTGGAGTGGAGTTGTGTGAGTTCTTAATATATTTTGGATATCAAACTTTTGTCTGAGGTATCATTGGCAAATATTTTTTCCCACATGGTTGGATCCCTTTTCATTTTACTGCTGTTTTCTTTAGCCATGCAGAAGCTTTTTAGTCTGATGTAGCCCCATTTGTTTATTCTTTCTTCTATGTCCCTTGCTCTAGGGTACATGTTAGTGAAAATATTGCTGTGTGAAACATCTGAGATTTTCCTGCCTATGTTCTCCTCTGAGACTTTCATCGTGTCAAAACCTATATTTAAGTCTTTTATCCATCTTGATTTTATTTTTCTGTGTCATGTAAGTTGATGGTAGTTTCATTTTTTTAATGTAGCTGTCCAGATATCCCAACACCATTTCTTGAAGAGGCTATTTTTACTCCATTTTTATGCTATTTCAGAAATTTCTTGTTGACTTAGATAAATTGATCATTTGGCTACTTAAAAAATTTCTTCCCACACTTTAATTTCTGTTTTTATGCTTTAAATTCACCAATAACAAGTGAACCCTCACCCTGTGTGGTGTGGCTTAGTGGACTGAGTGTTGGCCTATAAACTGAGAGGTCATAGGTTTGATACCAAGTCAGATGTCAGGCCTGATTTGTGGGATAGGTCCCCAGTTAGGGGCACATGAGAGGCAACTGATCAATGTTGTTTCTCTCCCTGTGTTTCTCTCTCCCTTCCCCTCTCTACAAAGACAATTTTTTTTGAAAATCTTAAAAAAGTCAACTCTCAAATCTCTAGGCCCTTCCCCTTGACCTCAGCCAAGGGTCACAGTCTATCTATTATCTATCTATCTATCATCTATCTCTCTCTATCTCTATCTCTATCTCCATCTCTATCATCTCTATTTCTATCTCTATCATCTCTATCTACCTCTATCTCTCTCTCTATCTCCATCTCTATCATCTCTATTTCTACCTCTATCATCTCTATCTATCTCTATCTCTATCATCTATCTCTCTTTGTGACCTTGCTGTGTGGTCCCAGGCATGCTTTACTATCTAGGAACTGTGAACAATAAACCTTCTCTTGCTCTCAAAGTTTTATGATGGTTACTATTGAGGGCATTTTTCAGTCATAAGAACCTCAAGAGATAGTGCAGTCACAACATGGGTTCCAAAAGAGAAATGTGAATTCATGTGACTACCCCCAGGCATTTCTAGCAAATGGCATACCACTAAAGAGGCATTTGCTAATGTCACTGTAACCCTTGTTGTAATTATGAAAAGAATTTATCAAGTGTCGTAGGTTCAATTCCCAGTCAGGGTACATCCCTGAGTTGCAGGCCATGACCCCCAGCAACCACACATTGATGTCTCTCTCTCTCTCCCTCCTTCTCTCTCTCTCTCCCCCCCCCCTCTCTCTCCTTCCCTTCCTCCCTTAAAAATAAATAAATAAAATCTTTTAAAAAAAGAATTTATCCTTTCAGTGATATCACTGCAAAGCTAAAGGCCAGAAATGCTAATGAAAGGGACTGTGTTTGGAAAACTCTCTCTTAAAATCAGATTTCTTTGAAATTAAGCAGAAACATGAATGTTTTAAAAACATTTTTTAGATTAGCTTTCAAAACAGAGGAAGAATAAACGGAAAAACTCAATTGTTATGGTTAAATTTTATGTCAGCCTTATAAGACTATGGTGCCCAATTGTTTGGTCAAACACTAGTCTAGATATTTCTATGAAGATATTTTGCAGATATGATTGACATCTGCAATTAGCTGACTTTAAGTAAAAGAGATTGCTCTTGATAATTTTTGGTAAACCTCAAATGGTGTAAGGACTTAAGAGTAAAAATGAGATTTTTCAGGAAAATAATTTCTACCTTAAGGTTGTAACACTAAATCTTGCCTCAGTTTCCAGCTTGCTAGCTAATCTGATAAATTCTGGACTTGCTAGACCTTACTAGCAATCACATGGGTCAATTTCTTAAAATATATCTATTATTCTATGTACATATATCTTACTGACTCTGTTTCTCTGGAAAACTCTGACTGATATACTGGTTAACTCAGCTAATGGATGAGATAAACTTTCATAGAAATTTAAGGAACTGGACCAATGATACTTATGTGAAGTACTAAGTGAATCTGAAGGCCAGGATAGGGAGAAGGAGAACAATGTTAATCCAATTGCTTTTGAGGGGAAAACTAAAAAGTTGTATTAGAAACAGTGACTCAGGCTAATTGCATCTCCCTGTGAATAAAAGAGAGGTCTCATGACAGACTGGAATAGTATCTTTGGTGGTGGGGTAAGATCCAAGAAACTACTGTGGGGGGTGCTGTGCAAAGAGTACCCACAGTAAGAATGGTTGAAGGATTGACCATAAGACTTAAAATCAACTGAGTGTGACTTTAGCAGTCTGGGTAGGGTGATCCTAATGTGTAGACAGGGCCACAACCTTAGCAATTAGGTCATATTTGTCAATCAATTTCAGCAACCAAACTTATCAAAGTTCTATTGTGGGATTTCCAGGTGACACAGACATTTTACACTGAAAAACAGGTTTTCTTCAGCTCCAAAGAAATGTGCTTTAATAAAAAAAATGTTAAAAATGCAAAGAGAAAAATAAATTTAAAAGCAAAGAAATGTGCTTGATAAGCTTAAGGAATTTAAGGAAGAGTACAGCAGAAGTAAGATATACTAGACATTTACCAAAGGCAACTTGAGTTGTGGACCTTTTGATAGGAAATGTCTTCTATTATTTCCTATCAAAATGTTTTCTTAGATGGAGTTAGCAATCTCAGGAAGAGAGAATGAACAAAGACTTTGCTTCAACAGGAGATTATTTGGACAGACTAGAGTTATTGATTTATATCTTTTCATGGGACACCATTAGGGCAAAATATAGTGGATTATGTAATAACAGAAAATGAGTGGTTCTTAAAAGCAAGGGAAAACAAAAGAAAGGAAGGGGAGACACTCAGTGTGGCAAATAATACATGTCCTATCATATTTAGGAAAGGTTAGTACCAAACCTAAAAGGCAGGTGAAGTAAACAACTTACCTGAACCTTATTAAAAGGCAAGGAGAAGAGTGAAAAATTCTTATTTAATTGTGACTGACCTACTGTTTCTGAAATGAAAGCAGTGGTTCTCAAATTTTAGCCTGCATCAGTAACACTACTATGTAATAAATTATTATAAAACTGAGCATTTAAACCAATAAAAATTTAATAACTCACAATTTCTTTTGATCAGAAATCCAAGCACAGTTTAATTGGGTGCCTGTAGCTCAAAGTGTCTGTAAAATTACATTTAAACTGTTGTCTAAATATGCCATCTCAGTGAAGTCTTGATGGGAGTCAGTGGTGGGAAAACTGCTCCCAAGCTCCCTAATGTGGTTTCTGCAAATCCTGGTTCCTGTCATAGGACTCTCTGTGTACACTGCCTGAGTGTCATTATGTCACAGAAGCCAGTGATCTAAGGACCAGAAAGCAAGGGAATGATCAAGGTAGAAGCCACAGTCTTCATAGACTTTATACTCTAGTTTTTAGCAGTGATACCTTATTCCTTCTGTAGGGGACCAATTTGTTTCAGCCTGGCAAATGTGACTCAGCTCTGTATGGAAAACCTACAGAGGTTAAGTGGTGAGCAGGAGCCAGACCTTCAAACTGAGTTTTCCCATGGGAACCAGGCCTAGAAAATGCATACTGACTTTTATGGCTTGCTCTTGCTAAAACTCCATCACCCTGGTCTAAAACAACAAATGTGTATTGTCTATCTTCAAGATAATTTCCAAAGCCTGTGTGAATTCACCCAGGGACAAAGCTAATCAGCTCGCCACCATTCTCCTCTGCATGTTATTTTCATTTCCTTGATTGTACCTAAAATGTAGACAATATTCTATGTAATAGATAATAAATCTTTCTTTGATGTAATCCCCAATAAAAACAATAAAAGCCTGTCTAGGCAAGGGTCAGGGCACTCTCCTTTTGAGAGAAAGAGTGGCCAAGGCACTCATAGGCTCTCTCTCCCCTTGAGAGAGTACCCATGCTGTTCCCTTTTTCTCCACAGGATTGCTGTACCTGTGCATTTATTTTCTCTTTCAGCCACAACAAGGCAGAACTCTGCTGGCTGGAGTCCACCACACCCTTCTACTGTAATATTATCATTATAAGCTAGTCATAAGTCCAGACCATACTGAGAGGGGGTGGATCACACAAGGACACATATACTAGGAGATGGAGGTTATGGAGGACATTCAGGAGGCTGCCTACCACAATTTATAATATTAACATGCAGATTATGGAGCCTTACCCCAGAGTTTCTGATTTAGCCTGGCTGGTGTAGGGCCTGAGAATTTATATATATTCTAACAAATTCTTGGTTGCTGTTGTTGCTCCTGCTTATCCAAGAACCACACTTTGGGAATTGTTGCTTCAAAAACTTTATACATAATCACAGTGAGAAACAGGAACTAAGACACAATGATAAATAAGATGTCAGTAGCTGTTCCTGGTAAAGAAAAGAATTAGTAGTTAATGGGTATCCCTAAACCAAACTCATAGGAGTCTAAATTTGGAAAGAAAAGGGCAACATAAAAGTTACCTTCTACTCTTTAACAGAAAAGCTGACTTTGGTAAGAACTCTTTCACCTGTTGCACAAGTGGATGAAGAAAGGGCCACATACTAAACCTGACAAGTTCCAGGGAGGCCTGCATAGTTGAAAGTAACCACATAAGATGTCTAAACATTAAAATTACTTACTAAAAGTGGATCATGGAGGGCAGTCACATCCAAGGCCTGCAGCTTTCTTGACAAAGTAAAACTTGACCATAAGGGAACCTATCTTTTTTTTTCAATCTAAGATAATATACTTTGAAATATCAGAGTGGTCTCCCGTCCCAGACCCCTCAGGGCAAAACTGCTGCGTCAGAGCATCTGACCACAGAATTTCTCATTGTTATCTTATTCCCTCACATGTCACCACTATGGGCTGTAAATGTTAATTATTAAGTACCTGTACCAGTTAATGTAAAAGAAGTATGTGTCTCTCCATTTTATTTTTTATCTAATCCAGAGACTTCTTTTGCTTTGCTTTCTCCCACCCTCTTAATCTACAACCAATGGATCTCATGTAACCCCCCTAACCTCTCCCCCTTTGATTCTTTTTTTCCATTGATTCTAATTAATGTATAAAATAAGCTGTAAAACTTCCATTCTCTAGAGCATTTTCTCAATCCATTGAGATTTTGCTTCCTAGCAATTGTCATCAGTTAGGCTCACATAAACTCAGAAAGATTCTCTTCAGGTTTGGACTTTTCTTGTATTAACACTTACTTCTGCCAGTTTTCCCAGGATTTCATCTGCAGGCTCCAGAATAAATGGGATATAAAGTAAAGAGTTTAGCCCTGGTACCTAACAAAATTTGGCAAAGTTTTCCATTAACTTTTTGGAGAAAAAAAAAGAGATTCTGTGAAAAGTAGCCTCATAAGGTAACCTGATTATAATTCTTTTTTTTTTAAGATTTTATTTATTTATTTTTCGAGAGGGAGGGGAGGGAGGGAGAGAGAGAGAGAGAAACATCAATGTGCGGTTGCTGGGGGTTATGGCCTGCAACCCAGGCATGTACCCTGGCTGGGAATTGAACCTGGGACACTGGTTCCCAGCCAGCGCTCAATCCACTGAGCTACACCAGCCAGGGCTTATGATTATAATTCTTAACAAAGCAGGTTCTGGTGGGTAGTGATGCCCCAGGCATATAACTTCTTTAGTAAAAGGTTATCTTTGCCTTAGACAAACCTGTTCATTGTTTTGGTGCATCTAGATCAACGCATCTTTGAAAGCCTCTTTTTTAGACCACTCAGAAGCCTTACCACCTTTAAAAGAGCACATAATCCCAAAATACATATTGTAATTAAACCCCTGCATTGATTCCTCTCATTTTTATGTAATATTACTTACATTCCCTCTTTAATTCCAAATGCAGAAAAATGAAACTTCAAATTGCCTTTCTGGGAAGCATTTGTCAAAGTCTGCTAAGATCTTGCTTTCAGGTGTGTCCTCTGTTTGGCTCAAATAACTTGTTATTTAAAAAATTCTTTATAATTTTGGACATTTTTTAAATAAAGATTTTATTTATTTATTTTTAGACCGAGGGTAAGGGAGGGAGAGAGGGAGAAAAACATCAATGTATGGTTGTGTCTTATGCACCCCCTACTGGGGACCTGACCTGCAACCCAGGTATGTGCCCTGACTGGGAATCAAACCCGGGACCCTTTGGTTTGCAGGCCGTGCTCTGCAAACACCATGCACTGAGCTACACCAGCCAGGGCAAGTTGGGACATTTTTTACATTGAAATTTACTTGGTGAAGTCAGCAGAATTCCAAAGAAACCCAGCGAGAACCACGCTGTGCACCATATCCTCGTGCTAGGTACCTGCAGGGGCCTGTTGTGCTTCACATCAAATGAACTTGGGTGTGTTTCTCTCAGAATCCTGGTCCTCCATGTTTTAAGAGAGTTATGAATTTTAACTTAAGCTTTTCTTACAATATTCTCAAAGTTGTTAAGGATTGACATAACCCAGGGAAAGAAGCAAATGGGTTGCTACTTTTATTTATTTTATAAAATATAGTCAACTGATTATGCTATTACAGTTGTCCCATTTTTCTCTTCCGTTTATTCCCTTCTACCCTGTACCCTCTCTCCCACCAGCATTCCACCACCTTAGTTCATGTCCATGGATCACACATATAAGTTCTTTGGCTTCTCTATTTCCCATACTATTCTTAACCTGTCTATTTTGTACCTACCTTTTATGCTTCTTATTCCCTATACCTTTTCCCCTATTCTCCACCTCCCCTCCTTTGCTGATAATCCTCTGGGTGATCTCTAGTTCTATGAATTGATTCCTGTTCTGGTTGTTAGCTTAGTTTGTTTTTGTTTTTATTAGATTCAGTTGTTGATAGTTGTGAGTCTGTTATTTTACTGTTCATATTTTTTTAATAAGGGAATATCTTTTTTTATTTTAAAGATTTTATTTATTTATTTTTAGAGAGGGAAGGGAGAGAGAGAGAGAGAGAGAGAGAAACATCCATGTGCGGTTGCTGGGGGTTATGGCCTGCAACCCAGGCATGTGCCCTAGCTGGGAATCGAACCTGCGACACTTTGGTTCGCAACCCACACTCAATCCACTGAGCTACGCCAGCCAGGGCTACTGTTCATATTTTTGATTGTCTTCTTTTTCTTAGATAAGTCCCTTTAACATTTTCTATAATAAGGGCTTGGTGATGATGAACTCCTTGCACTTGACATTATCTGGGAAGCACTTTATCTGCCTTCCATTCTAAATAATAGCTTCTCTGGATAGACTAATTTTGGATGTAGGTCCTTGCCTTTCATGACTTTGAAAACTTCTTTCCAGCCTCTTCTTGACTGCAAGGTTTCTTTTGAGAAATAAGCTGATAGTCTTATGGGAACTACTTTGTAGGTAACTGTCTCCTTTTCTCTTGCTGCTTTTAAGATTCTCTCCTTATCTTTAATTTTGGGTAATGTAACCATAATGTGCCTTGATGTGTACTTCCTTGGGTTCAACATTTTTGGGACTCCTGGACTTCTTGGAAGTCTATTTCCTTTACCAGATTAGGGAAGTTCTCCTTCATTATGTTTTCAAATAAATTTTCAATTTCTTGCTCTTCCTCTTCTCCTTCTGGCATCCCTATGATTCAGATCTTGGAATGTTTAAAGTTATCCAAAAGGTTTCTAAGCCACTCCTCATATTTTTGAATTTATGTTTCTTCATTTTGTTCTGGTTGAATGTTCACTTCTGTCTTCTGGTCCAAACCATTGATTTGAGTCCTGTTTTTTTTCCCTTCACTGTTGTTTCCCTAATTCTTTATTTCACTTTCCATAACCTCCCCTTCTTCTTCTATTTTGCAACCATACTCAACTATTAATGTGAGCATCCTGATTACCAGTGTTTTGAACTCTGCATCTGCTAGGTTGGCTAACTTTTCATCACTTAGTTGTATTTTTTCTGAAGCTTTGATTTGTTCTTTCATTTGGGCCTTATGTTTTTTTTTTTTTTTTTTTTTTTTGTCTCAGTGCACCTGTTACATAGTAAGATTCAGAGCCTTAGTTATTCACCAGGGCAGGGTAACCCAGGTTGTTGTATTGTGTAGCTGTATGTGCTGGAGGGGTCTGAAAGGGAATAGTGTGGCTTGTTTGGCTCTCCACTGGCTTTCAGTCACTTATCACAAGCAAATTGGGCCCTTTGGTGCTGATTCCGGTGGTGGGAAGGGCAGCTTGTGATTGTTCTAGGTACCCTGTGGGTTCCTCCAACTCATTCTCCTGTGAGATTGGTAGTTTCTCCTGCCACCTCAACCCCCACCGTTTTTTTTTGGTCAGAGGTTTTGAGGTTTTATTTCCCTGCGCTGCAATCCTGGGTTGTGTGGTCTGTCTGGCTCCCCAGTTGTTTCAGCTTATTTGCACACAAATATGGGATCATGTGCTCTACCAGCTGCCACCTTGCTGGGCTTCCTCTCTACGCCAGCTGCCCATCTCTACCTCTCCTATGACTGTTTGTTCTTAAATGTGTTTTTTGAAGTTTTTTATTTATTGATTTATTTATTTTTAGAGAGGGGGAAGGGAGGGAGAAAAACATCAGTGTATGGCTGCCTCTCACGTGGCCCGCACTGGGGACCTGGCCCACAACCCAGGTATGTGCCCTGACTGGAAATCGAACCTAAGACCCTTTTGTTTGCAGCCCATGCTCAATGCACTGAGCTACACCAGCCAGGGCATCTTCTTTAACTCCTTGGCTCTTGTACTTCTATATGGTTTGATTTTCTGACAGTTCTGGTTGTTTTTTGTTTTTAGATTTGTTGTACTTCTTTTGGTTTGTGTGGAGGCAAAGTATATCTATGCACACCTCTATCTTGGCTAGAAGTCCTGGGTTGCTACTTTTAATTTTGGCTTTTTATTGGATTGCTTACTGAGAGTCTAAACAAAATCTTTGCTGGTTAAATGAAAGACTAAGTTCTTTAGTTCTGAAAGAAAAAGGACACTTGCTTCCCCAACCCAAATAGCCAATGGGGTGACTGTATTTGTTGCAGTTTCCCAAATATGGACTGGTAGACATAGGCTTTATGAGGCACCCAATGTGGTAATGCAATCTGCTCTGGAAAAGTCTGAGGGAGCCCCAGGGAGAGTTGTTTGTTTCTTGTGAAGGGCAGAGCACAGTAGAACAGTTTCACCTTAAGATGGTGTCCCATGCCTTAAAAGCATAGTGGTTTGGGAAATATCACATAAGCTCTTGCTGGCCCTTGTTCCAATATTCTTAGGTGATTAAGAATCTTTATGTGGTTGCCTGAGAAAAATTAGCTCTGGGGCATAAAGCAGTTCTATAGGGATATTCATTTCATTTGGCTTGTCAGGAGATGTGCATGTAAAAGCTGTTTTTTCCCTAGAAGTTTGTTCAGAGTCTATAGATCTCAAGATGACTATGGGAAATCAGGCATCTGAGTTCAACAAGTCCTATGACAGTCAACCTCCTGTCAATGCTAAGTTGGCCAAGATAAGGATCCTTTGATATTTCTGAACTAATCTTTTGAACACACAATTAGAAAAGGGGGCTGTATTTTATTGGTCTCTCAAAGCTTCAAAAAGATTTAGGTAAATGGATCAACCTATGATGTGTAGGTGCTAACCAATTCTTTGAGATATTAAGAATGACTGTCCTCATCATCATCCCAACATGCCAAAGTTGTAGGTTTGATCCACAGTCAAGACACATGCAAGAATTAACAAATGAATGCATAAATAAGTGGAATAAATCCATGTCTCTCTCCCTCCCTCTCTTTCTCCCCCCCTCTTCCCCTCTCTCTAAAATCAATAAAAATAAAACATATTATACAGATAAAAATAAATAAAAATGACTGTTCTTATTTTAAAAGGAAGAAGGTTATTTGGAACTTGACTTGTCAAGAACAGATACAAAATTGCAATTGCCTCCAAAACAAAATTTTGATTCAGCTGGTCTTTGTGTCTGGTGTGCGTATCTACATATGCATGTTGCAAATGTGAAATAATTTTCTATCTGAAGATGGTATTATTAAAACTAATTTACAAGCAAGTGCTTGTAAGGATTCAGTATTCTAAAATTCTTTAGAAGTATAGAAACTAACTCAAATACTTTACAAGTTCACATAGTCTAAGATTAACACTTAGTAAGTAAAAGCCAGTTTGTTGTTTCAAGTAGAGAAGAACTGTCTTTTGAATTACTGATATTACATAAGTATATTTTATCCAGCTTTACAAAAATAGTCCAAGTTAATAACTGATTTAGATATCTATGAAAAATGTTTCTAGAGTTTATAAATGTCTAAGCTAAAAGTGCTAATTTCTTACATTGTTAGTTTTTATTAGAAAGTGAAGTTTTAAGGGTTAAAATTTCAATATATGTAAGAATAAATTTTCAGTGTTTCAGATCCCCTTGGAACACCTCAAAGAATTTGTTCTTGATGTTAAATTGAATGGGAAGCATTATAAAATAAATTATAAAAGAAAACCTTCTAGGTTATATTGTTTGGGTAAACAATGTGCAAATTAATTAAGTTGGGGCTATGAAAAACCTAAGATTGACATGTTTCCCCATTTTTGCAGTTTTTTATTCCTTTGTGCTATGTAGTGCATTTAAGCTGGATCTAAAAATAACTTATTGGCCCTGGCTGGTGTAGCTCAGTGGATTGAGCATAGGCCTGCAAACCAAAGGGTCACTGGTTCAATTCTCAATCAGGGCACATGCCTAGCTTGCTATCCAGGTCCCTGGCCAGGGGGGTGCACAGGAGACAAACACACATTGATGTTTCTCTCCCTCTCCTTCTCCCTCCCTTCCCCTTTCTCTAAAAATAAATAAATAAAATATTTAAAAGAAAAAGAAAAAAGTAAAAATAACTGATTGATGAGGAACTTATGACCTGGCATTACTGAAAGGGGATATCTTCAAGAAAACACCAAATAGGCAACCAATTCCTTTCACAGCAAGCTCTCAGAAAACAGGCTTTAAAGCTGGAGTTTCTTTTTTTGTTATTGGAAAGGACACCAAATAAAAGACAGTATTCAATCTCATTAAGAGGGACCTTATCAGGTACCTAACTGTGAATGAACATCTACTTTTGTGTCTGACATTATTCTCAATGATCCCTCAAAGATCCCTCTTGGATAAGAAACCACCATCAGAGGTAGATGTCTGTGCCAAGATATTGACAATGCTTGTATACCTACAAACCAATGTTTAACTCAGAAACCAATTGTTTAATTGTCTTTACCTGTCTGCTAATGATATTAATTGTAATAAGAGTTATACTTGTTCTTTGGATTTTTCTATATAGCCCAACTGTTTGATTACTGAATATATATAAAATAACTGTTAATGGTACACTAACTGGTTTGTCTCAGTTAGTTGCACATCATCCCACAAAGAGAAAGGTCATAATTTGATTACCAATCAGGGCATATGACTGAAATGGATTCAGTCTCTGGTGGGAGAGCATATGAGAGGCAACTGATTGTTGCCTCTCTCTCACATTGATGTTTTTCTCCTTTTCTTTCTCCCTCACTTCCTCTATCTCTAAAATACAGAAAGAAAATCTTCAAAATAACTGTTAATACTCTTTCATAACCTATCTAAATGTTTTTTAGATGCAAAATACAGAAAAATTAGACAGACAGAAAAACTCATATCATGATAGTTCACAATATACAAATGAAGGCCATAAGACTTGACTGCCTCCCTCTTTTGGGAAAATTTGACCTTAATTCATATCCTAGGATTTTGGTATTGCTCATTCTCAATGGTCCACCATTTCAATAAGACAACACTAATACCAAGACTTCCTAGGAACAGGCCTTCTTAGTGTTGTGAGACTAATACCATCTGACAAAATCTGGCCACCAATTCGTCCTTTAGTTTGATTTATGACAAAAATGGGGGATTTTACATGAAAGAAAATGGGGTTCTATAGTGTTGGGAACTTCCCTGCCTGATTTCAGAAGCTATAACCCCCGCCAAGGCTAAGGCTGAAGGAGCTTCTTTGGACCTAAGCCACCAAGGAGACAAAAGCTTATCTCCCTAGCAGGAGCATTGCTTCTGCTCCTTTTACTTCATCCATAACTGGACCCCAATGCTTGGTCAGTTAGCCAATGATGGGTAAGATTCCCCAAAGGGGGAGATGATCTAAGACAGTCACGATCATGTGGGAGGACCTCAAGGAAGGACTTGGGGGACTACAGCAAAAGGGGGTGATGGACTCTCACCCCTTGGCTTTGAAAAAGCCCGAGTCCTCATTCTGTCTCTGAGAAATCTCCTAATCTCCTGGCTGCCTTACTTCCCTTGCTCCACCTAAGCCTGAAACAATGACAGAGGCTGGTGCAGCCCTGTGCTGGAAAGGGCGGGTTCCCCAGGTGATCAGGCCTGAGAGAGAATATGTAAAATCCTGTGAAACCTGCTTTGTTTAGAATGCTCTCAATTAAATGATAAGGGTCCAAGCCAAAATTAAGTTTGTTCCTCAAAGTTTTATAGCTATTTAGCTATCTGACCCTGACTCAAAATAGGCCCTCAGAGTTCTTTGTTATCTATTGTTTGATCCTTACTGCCTGGCAATGATTAATGAGCTTTATCTGTATTCCTGTGCAAATGAATCCAATAAAAGCCCATTGAGGAACAGGCTCCTGGCCGTTCTCCTTTGAGAGATTGGCCACCTTTCCTCCCCAAGCAGATCATGTCTTGGTAGACTTATTCTCATCCATGGCAGCAGGGGGGGACCTGTGGGCAGAGCCCCCACACACTATAGAAAGTAATCCCACAGGATAATCTGATCATAAATTACTAACTGGGCATAAATTACTGACTGGTCATGGTGGGTAGTCATGCCTCACTAATGTAATTTTTTTAGTAAAAAAAAAAATCTTTGTCATAAAGAAGCTTTGTCCATTGTTCTTGTGCTTTTAGGTTAACACAATTTTGAAATAAGGGAAACAACCCTCAAGAGAGCACATAACCTTGTTAATTATTCTGTAATCCAATCCTTGTCTTGCTTTCTCCCATATTTATGTAATCTTCCTTCTTATTTATTATTTTTAATTGCAGAAAATAATTAGAAAAATTGTAATTTCTCTAGAGCATTTAAAATCTTGCTTTCCAGCAATGGTCATCAGTTTTGGCTCAAATAAACTCTTATTAAATTCTCTATAGGTTTGGACAATTTTATGTTGATAGTAGGTTTGAACATTTCTTATAACAACAATTTTAATTTTGGTTTACCCTTGGCTATTTAAGGGAATAACTCATAGCAGTTTATGAGAGAATCACATAGAATCCTTTTGACCCTAGGAGCAATCCACGTGGAGGGCTCTCCTTTGAGGGTAGTCTCAATTGATTGCAAATGAGACACTAATATTTGGGCCATGAGACACTAATTTTTAGGCCAGTGTTTTGACAATGGATGCCTAGGAGGATGCAATAGAGAAGGTCCAAGTGTTGTTTTAGGTTTTGGGCTTTGGAGCTGTTGCATCTGTAAGACCAATAACTTGGTAAACTTTTGTTTACAGTCTATTTTAGCCTCTTCCGAATAGAATGTCAATTCAGACAGAGGGTTGGTAGATTGAATATTCAGGTAAGGGTGACAGAAAAAGTAGTATGAGTCAGTCTTACGGTCTTTTGTTTTAGGTAAATTTTGTATCTTCAGTGCTTCATTAGCCTTTTCCAATTAGTCATTCAATGAAGTTACTTTGGAATCTAAGACTTGGAGTTTTCTACATACAAATTAAAGCCCTTTCTTAGTTGATTCAGAAACTCTTGCTTTCATGTGCATTTCATAAATGAACAGTCTTGTTTGACTGTAGCAGGGTATATTGGAGCAGAAGTCCCTGGAAACAGGGGAATCTTACCCCCCCAAAAAAAAAAAATCCCTGCAAAAAGGAAAGGGGCAGGAAGGGTACCCACAGAGCGGAAGGCACAGTTTTTAACATATGTTTCATAACAAAGGCAAAAAAACAGTCCATGTCTTCCTGAAGGGAGGATCTGTGGAAGAAGGATGATGCCTGGGGCAAACTGTAAACATGACTGTGAGAACATGTACCAGCAGAATGGCTTATGACATAGCTGGGGCAAAAGCTCATACAGCACCTGCAGTAGCTGTGGTGGCTGGATGCCCCATCCAGGATAGACAGATGCACATGTGCTTGCATGTGGTTGGGGAAATTTTGTCCTGACTAAAGATGGCAGCTGAAAGAGGGTCAAAGACATTGGGGAGGTAACAAAAATGGCAGACACTGGTACACCATAGGAAAAGCTGGACACTCCCACTAGCTTATCACACACATGGGATTTTGTGAGGGCTTTTCAAAGAAAAGGTGTGAAAAGGATCTGCCTCTCTCTCTCTCTCTCTCTCTCTCTCTTGCTTGGTATGGAGAAGTCCTGCTTACTTGGTGTGCAAGCTCTCTCTGGGATTTAGTATTTGAACATTCTGGGCCTCTGGCCTTGCTCCCTTGTGGTACCAGAAGATGCTGGGCCCACTGGGTGCTTAGGCCCCTGATGGATGAGAGCCTACTCCTGGAGACAGGGTCCCACACTGGAATAGGTACGTTCCTGGGCTCCAGCATCTGGGACACCATGATGCAGTGGAGTACAGCACATAGTTTTTGGACTGCTACATGGAAACTGTGAGCAGTGCACCCCAGATCCTGAAAAAGAGAGCTGCTCTGGGAGGATGGTGACTCTAAAACCCACAGGGCACATACCAGAAAGGCTGGATATTTGTGTGACCGGCTTCAGGACAGATAAGGAAATGGGGAACTTCTGGGCATGACTTTGTTTATAGTCTTTTGGGGAGCAAAGGAAGCTCTGGGTCTCATGAGAGAGAAGGGGTCAGGGCAGGAGTGCTGTCCATTCCCCCAACGTTAGAACCCTGTTAATAAAAACCTATTTCCTTTAGCACAAATCCCTGGGTCATGTGGATTAAATGTGGTAAGTGGCTGAAACCCAGTTTTCACAGTTATATACGAGGGCAATCTTCATAATAACTACTATAATTCTAGGTTGCCATAAAAGATTAAAATTTTTTTTTGTAAATAGCTATACTTTTTAGGACTATTGTTCTGCAAGGTAGAGTGTTCAATTCTTTGAAAGTTGAGGGTCCCATTTCTTTAACTAAGACTTGAGTCTCTTAGAGCCAAATTAATATCTGAAAGGGATATGTCACTGAGTTGGGAGTTCTGTGATGTTTTACAGTATACTTCATTTGCACAGAAATTTTCTTGGCATTCACAAGTGACCTATTCTGTAACCTACTCATCCTAGCAGGGGAGTCTTCAATTTAGGTGGTGAGTGCTTTAACAGCTTTTAAGTGCTTGACTCATGACTGCTGATTTTGCTGCTTAGGCTTTCAAGATTCCACTGACAATAGATCTATTATTTTTTCACAAAAATTTTTGTTTATAGTGATGGATACCCTAATGACGCTAATGGTCTGAGTCACGCCTCTGTTTGTTAGGCACAGTTCAGCCTGTCACTGTTGCACTTTTAATAGTATTCTGATGCCTCTGAGGTCTACAGAGCAGGCAGAACCTCTACTTTCTGTAAGGTGACCCCTTGGGGTGTTACTTTTGAAACAGTCAAGAAATGTCATGGGACAATCAGCTCTGGAAAATGAATGGTAAATTCAGTTTCTGCTTCTCTGTGTTAGTTAAGACTCATAAGGCACAAGTGCCAGAAAAACAACCCAACAGGCCTGTTTCACATAATTAAGAGGTCCAGAGGAAAGGCTGACAGTAAGCACTGCTTAGTGCAGGAACTCAAGTGATATAGGTGAAGTGCTCTGTATTGTCTCTTGACTTAGTTATTTTGCCCCCTGTAATTTGGCTTCATTCTCAAACAGTTGCTTTGGATCTCCTGTCTTCTCATCTTCATACCCAGGAGGAAAGAGAGAGCCTACTTTTCAAAGAGTTCAAACAAAATCCCACCACTAAGCCAGGACACCCCAGGCTTGGGTGATGTGCCATCTTTAAGCCTATCACTAAGGCTTAGGGGAATGGGCTGTTCAGACTGACTTAGCCAAGGTCACATTCTCTAAACCATGGCTCAAAATGTGAAGTCACCTTCCTTGCTCACAGGTGGAATGAGAGGGAAGGAGAGGGCATTACCACAGGAATCATTATCTTGCTGTTTTATCGTAAGAATGCAGGGCACTCTCTGGTTTGTAAGTCAATACCCACCTCAAGGACTATTTGGTGATGTTACCTCAACATGTATAGTGTAATCAGTGAGAAACACACAGGGCCCAAGGGGTAACCATTCCTCCACACCATTTATCAGCTGGTAGCCATTTAGGAAAGGCAGGTATTTTACTTAGCTTGTTCCTTGGGAGCCTGGATTTGGGTAAAAGAAAAATACGTTGCTATTCATGATCAAAGTACTTCACTAAAAGGGTAGATCCTGTTTACTAGGAAACACTTTATTTTCTGAGAACCTTGATGGGTTTAGGAAAGTTTAGAAAGAGCTGAGCTGCTCTCCCTCACAGAGGGAAAATTGGGACCAGTTGAGGGATCCATAGGGAAAGGACACAGTGGACAAATAGGAAATGCCAAGGAGAGAAAAACAAAGAAATAAGGTCAGTGATTCAGTAGGGTAAAGGTCAATTGGCAACTACCTCTAGTAATGAGGTCAAGGGTATTTCAAGGACAGCGATGCAAAGTGCTGAGGTTGAAGATACCAAGATCACTGCTCCACAGAAACCTGTAGAGCTATCTGAAATTTCCACAAACGTTCAATGACTTAACCAGTGCTTTAGCTGAAGGATGTTTCTGTGTGATTTTGTTTGGTTGTGTTTTATTTACTGGGACTCAAGGAGAGGGCTGTGTTATATATTTGCAGAGATCCCTGGCACGAAAAGCATGTCTAGATATTGATATGACTTTTGAGAGAGAACCCTGCACCTGCTGAAAATTGCAGATGTTTGAGAAGCAATTGGACTTTCAGAGGAAATCTAACTGAGTTATAGTTAGGCAGTTCCTTTCAGAATTAGTTGGGTAGTATTTCAAAATTCCAGTGCCTAGGCCCTAGCACAGACCAATTGAGTCAGAATTTCTTAGGGTGCAACCAGGCATCACTCTTTTTTAAAACTTTCCCTGTGATTGCACAGGCAGCCATGCTTGAGATTATTTATACACCTTATCTGGTCTCAGTGAGCTGGGGACCCAGCTGACATCCGAATAACACTTAAGTGTATCTGACTCTGGGCTGCATAAACCTCAGATGATACTGAGGTGACACCACCCCCAAACCCCTCAGTAAACCCAATGCCAAAGGTAAGATGGCAGAATAGCTGCTTTGAAGAGAATCTGCTCCATGTTTGGGTTACCATTTGATGCACTGCTTCTCAATTTTATGTGTTTTTGTTCACACAGTAGAGTACAATGAAGAGAAACAGGTGACTAGACAGTTGTCTTCCCATGACCAGCTCTCTAGCTTGACCATGTAGGCTTGGGACAGGGTTGATGTTTTCCCCTCTCTGCTTCTTTTGATATTATTTGTGGCCTTTTCCAAAGCCACTCCTGACTTCCTTCATCTCATAGCAGTAATAAGCCACAAAACACCAATCCTCTAAGGGCCTATTAATCATGAGACACCAAAACTGATAAAATAAAAACAGACAAGGTCAATAATTTTTTTCTATCATCAATGAGTAGTGAGACATAGGGTAGGAAATATTCCTGAGAGAAATATAAAATATCCAGGCATAAATTTCACAGGAAACATGAAAGATGCATAAAAAGTTACATTATATGACTGAAGAACATAATAAGAGCACAGACACATGGCAGGAGGTTTTTGAAATGAAAAACTTGGATATTAAATGTCAATTTTAGGGTTTTTTTGCTAAATGGAAATATACATTCAAAATCATCCTAGTTTAAAACACAATAATTCTTTTTGAACTTAAAAATTATTTTTCATTTTGAAGAATAAATACATTTAGAAATAAAATTTATCAAAGAATAAATAGAATGAGCCTTTACCTAATGGATATTAACACAATATATTTAAAATGGAGTAGTTGGCACAGAAAAATAAACCCTGCTAGATTTAAGCCTGAGATGCAGAAACTGACTGACAACCTATGACACTATACAAGTGATGGCCTTTTGAAATAGCTCTTAGAAACCTCACAGGAAAAAAAGTGGCTAATAATATCATTTGAAAAAGATGAAATACTCATGGAACACCATATAAAAATGTGTTAGCATTCTGCTTGGAATACTATCTATTTATATAATAAACTGAGCTGTTCTAGGTGCTTTACAGATGTGAACAAGTGGAAGAGAAAGGGGCTTGTACTGTCCCCTTACTTATGATAAATGGAGTTCATGGAGAGTAAGGAGCTTGCCCTGGTCACACAACCAGTGGAGTTGTTATCCATGCCTCTGGCTCTGGCTTCAGCCTCTTCACCTGCATGAAGGCACACACACACACACACATGGTGTATCTCAGATACCACGGCTATATCACAAGTCACCTTAACACTTGGAGGTGTGGTACAACAACCATTTTCTCATGCTCACGGTTTTGTGGACTAGAAATTCATAGAGAGAAGCTGGGCAGTTCTTGCATGGGGGCTCTCATGTGACTGCTATGAGATGACAGTGGAGCTATAGTTACCTGAGAACTCAGCTGGGATGGGCATCCATGGTAGCCCATTCAGTTGGCTGGCAGCTGATTCCGGCTTTGGTAGCTCAACTGGGGGCTGTTAAGCAGCTATCAGCAGGGTCTTCTCCAGCATGGCCATTTTGAGAAGTGGGGCTACTCACATGGATGCTGGCTTTACCTGGGGCAGGTGTGCAAGAATGCTTGGCAGAAGCCCTGGGTTCTTCCTTGATCTCATCTTGAAGGTCACAGGGTCACTTCCTCCATAGTTTTTGGTTGAAACAGTCACAAGCACAATCAGAATCCAGAGGCAGTTCATAGACCCTGCCTCTCAATTCAAAGAAAATATGGGGCCATATTTTAAACCACTACAATATATCATAAGATCAATGAAAAAATATCTAAAACTTATTTACTATTTACTTAGAGCCAGTCATTGTGCTAAGTCTATGAATGTGGATATTTTATATAAATTATACACTAATATTTACATTTAAAATAAACATCAAAGTGAAACCATGCAGTTGCAGGGCTGTGCTTCCCCATAAGACATGCTGGTCTTGGTGATGTCCAGGTTAGTGGGTCAGAGTACTCTGGGTTGCATTACCTCACCCAGAGCCTCAGAGTTGAGGCATCCACAGGCTAGCCCCCTACCTGGTGGGGAAACTGGGTTGGTACCAACTGGAACCCTGTGATGTTAGCTGTAAAATAGGAGGCCTGGGTAGTGGAAAGGGAAGGGAGAAGAGGCAGGGGGCTAAAGTATGGGAGGCATTGGTCAGCAGAACTTGTATGCTCAGCCAGACCCTTCTCAGCACCCCCATCCTTTCACTGTACCTCATTCTTTTACCTCCAACTTCCAGGAGGAAGAAAGAATTAAATTGGAAGTGTCCCAAAATCATGGCTTTACATGAAATCAGCATGTCATTGCAGTGCCTGGATGCTGCTTGCTTTCGTAAAATCAAGATTTTTCTCCAAGTCTGCAAAGACCCTATAGGAGGCCTTTGGCCCAGGCCACCACTTCTCTCTAAAGTCTGATTTGCCATGCCCCTCTCCCCAAAATAAACATGCCATTCCTAAGTCCAGTCACACTTCCCCTTCCCCTACAGGGCCCAGGCTCAAATATCTCCAGCTCAAGGCTTGTTGCGGGGGGTGGGATGTTTCACTTCTCTAATGCCAAAGCTCGTTCCTTTAAAATAAAGTCGGGGGTAAGCAGGCTCTGCAGCCAACTGAGGCCAGAAAAGGCATAAATGCTTGAGGACCCAGAAATGGTCTGGTAGGTGTAAATTACTAAAACCCTTATAGACAACAGCTTGCCAGGATAAATCAGAGAAGGTGTTGTTTTCACACTTTCTTTTCCAAGCCTGCATCTGACCTTGATTGATTTTGAATCTGACTGGCATTTCCCCAATCAGTTTTAAATATACATATACTTTTACTCTTCGACTCCTAATTGGTGCCTATAGGCTCTTAGGTGGGGAAGTAGATGTAAAGCATTATTTCTTTAGTCTTTAGGGAATCTGAGCAGTCACATCAATTCCAGAGGTCTGATCAGCTCAGCTGAAAACTATGGATCTGCAGAACCTTGCTGAGAAAGGCCCTGGGCTATGGGCTCCATCTAAACTCTCCTTCCTGTCTAGACCTTGCTCACTGTCTGACTTCTTTTCTTTCTTTTTTTTTTTTTTATTTCAATCATTGTTCAAGTACAGTTTTCTCCCCCCTACTCCCGTTCCAGCCCCTCCACCCAACCGTCCCTCCTTCCCCCCATTACCCCCCACCCTTAGTTTTTGTCCATGTGTCCTCCAAATTTGTTCCTGTAATCCCTACCCATTCCCCCCTGAAATTCCCTCTTCTCTCCCCTCTGGCCACTGTCAGACTATCCCCTATTTCAGTGTCTTTGGTTATATTTTGCTAGTTTTTTGTTTTGTTTTGTTTTGTTGTTTAGATTCCTGTTAAAGGTGATATCATGTGGTATTTGTCTTTCACTTCTTGACTTCTTTTCAAATATAGCAGCCAAGTCTTCAGAACCAGCAGCGTAGTTCCCCTTCTCTATTTTTACTGGTTATCAGCAACCACTAGAGCCAAAGGCCTGGCTTCCTAGGCCCTCTTCATGACTCAGTCATCTGAAAAAGGGCAGCATATTCTCCTAACATGCCACTGTGGCCACGTGTACCAGCTTTTGTCCCCTCCTCTGCCCTCCAGAACTCTTCTTAAAGTAACTGTGTAAACCCTTCAGGCACATCCCCAAACAGTGAACAATTCAAGGAGTAGCTGATGTTATTTTTTATTGTGTAAAATAGGGGCAGAACATGTGCACCAGGGATAGGTCATCTAGAAAGCAATTAAGAGAAACAAGTTAGAGCCACTTTGCTATTCAAACAATGCTCAAGAAGCCTCTATTTGTTGTCTGGGACCAGCACACTGAGGGGACTCCATCAGGGTGGGGGAGTGCAAGTGAGAGGCAGCTAGTGTGGTCCAGCCCGTCACATCCTCTATGTGTCCTGGCAGCTGGACTTCACCATGGAGGTCTTGCCCAACCAAGGAACAGTATATATCTGGAAAGAGCAGAGTGCTTTCTACAAAACAGAAATGAGAATGATGGTCAGTTAGAGTTACAGTAAAAAAGGAAATGGCCAGCACCAGATCTCAGAAGTGCAGGTGAGGGACTATGGTTGTTTGGTGGAACTCTTAGACCCCTATCCTGCTCAGCCCCAGACCACTTTGCAGGACTCTGCAGTGAACTCTTGGTAACCTATCCCATCAGTCCAAGTCCAGGAGATGGCTTCCTGTTCCTCCTCCCCACAGGAATCCACACTGCTATACCCCCTACACGGCCCTTTAAAGAGAAGCCCAGGTAAGGCAACACAGCCCCAGAGGGTATAGTTCCCTTCACCTCCAGTGGGCCAGCACTAAGACAGGTCCAGAAGGCAGAACCCAGGTCCAGGAAACCTTCCTGAAAGAGGAAGTATGATTGGGAAGGTAACAAGAAGGTCATCTGAATAGAAGGTGGAAGGTCTCCCCACAGGCTGAGACATGAAAAGAACTGTTCTATGCAGGGGATAGTCTGGTGTTCAGTGAACAGCGCAGCATGAAAAGATTTCTCCCCTTATAGGCCTCTAATACTCGCTAATGTCTTCTAGTGGCTGATACTGAGGTTACAGGACCCCATGTACCCTACCAGCTGCTCCTCCAGTCAGCAGACACATGGTACCCAAATGTCCCAGCTTAAACATCCTTATACATTCAAATTAGAAATCTTAGGAACCAGCACACACACTGGCACCCTTTCCCCCATACACACCCCAACACATGCACATTCTACCTACACCACAGCACTCATCCATGACATACCCCCACAGGCACAAACCCACCCCTCTGCCCTGCATATATGGCCTCTGGACAACATCAGGCACATACCTTCCTCAGGTGTGGCTGGATATGGAAGGGACAGCTGGCCAAGTTGGGCTGGGACTTGGTACATGTGGTTCGACCTATTTCTACATCCAAGAAATAGTTCAGCCCGGCCACGACCTGTGCATGTGAAGAGTAAGATAGGCTTTCAAAACCTGCCCAGGTCACATAGGCACAGTTACCTTCATGTTATCACATATAGGGCCAACATCCATGGGTTGCCAGAGCCAGCACCCAGAAGGCACCCAGCCACCTCCTGATGGCTGGCCAAACTGATGTGCGTCAGGTCCCCCTTGTAACTTGCTTACAGAGCAGCTCTGAAAACGTGTTACACAACCTGGCAGGAAGAGAGGCAGGAAAATTGAAGGTGGAAGCCAGACACCAAAATTCTGCCAGAAGCTAAAGATGCAGCTCTGGGGAAATAGCCAGGGTGTCAGCAAATCAACCATGTTAGCGCCAGGAGCCAGGGCAGAGACTAGGACAAAGAGACAGCTCTTCTGGAGCCAAGGCTGGTTCTGCCTCAGGAAGACTCAGATGACAATGACTTTGAAACTATAATACAGTTAGTAATATTCAGCTCCTCAAGACTCATTCCATGTAACTTAGTTTACTCATGCCCTCACTGAGCAGTAGGAAATTAGACATTTTTCACACATACACTCAGATGCTTGAGGCCAATAAAAGATGTCCTTTGAAAGCCTGACTTTTAAGAGTTATTTGTGATGGGAACACTTCTAAAATGTGTTATACACCTCATGTCTTTTACATTTGAGATTACAGAAGTGAAGCCTGTCCTCATATAGGCATGCTTCAGACACACCTCATGAGAACTTAGAAAACCTTAAAATGAAGGGCCTGAACCAGGCTTCAGATTGTCAGATATAACTCAAGCAAGTCCTGTGATCCCTCTGGTGTCAGTTTTCCACATGGGCCAATGAGCTATGACACCAAGTTGGTACAGAGGAGCAGGCTGGTGGGGACCTAGTGAGCAGGGGGTGCACATCTCATCCAAAGGGGGGAGTGCTGGCCAAATGCTGCAGGAGAAATGGGTCTGATCTTGACCCACTATCTGATGTTTCAAGAGGAGGTGATAACAAGCCCTACCAGGATTGTCCAACCTTTTGGTGTCACTTGGTTACCTTGGAAGAAGAGTTGTCTTGAGCCACACATTAAATGCAGTGTGACATGTAATCACAAAAAAATCTCATAATGTTCTAAAAAAATTTACAATTTTGTGGTGGGCTGCATTCATAGCCATCCTGGGATGCATGTGGCTCATGGGCTGCAGAATGGACACCCCTAACACTAGCACACAACACCACACTTGGTTGCTGTGTGGCTATGTTCTGCTCATCAGTGGAATGCAGACCAGATAGTCTAAATTCCAGGCTTCCTTCAAGGACAAGCTCAAAGTCCAGTAGCCCTTCCTGATGCTTCCTCCCTTCCCCTTCTGGACTATGATGACTCCCAATCTGGCCAGAATCTCAGTGCAGGCTGGCAGAGGCAGGGCCAGGTGTGATCCTCTCTAGGCTACTATATATCAACTATCTCCAGCTATTGGTGGCAGGGCACCCATTTCAGGGTGGAGAATGAGACTTCAAAATCTAGAGCCTGCTCCATGGGTGGTATCTATGGCAAGAAACAATGCTCCAGGGCCCTTCCTCCAGGATCTCTTGGCAAGTTTGGATTTTTATGCAAGACCTTCTGCTGTAGCACCCAATTGGATATACCACTGGCCATATCCTGAACTCCTGTGTTTGCTGGTACCCAAGGGGTGACCAAGTGAGCAGTGAGAGCCCTCCTCAAAAAGGATGTTTGGAGTGCCTATGGCCCCAAATACCACTTCACATGGAGGATATGAAGATTTGTTTAGTGGCACCTACTGAGAGGAAACTAGGAGAACATGCCTCTTCTGCATGACCCAAATCTTGAGAAAACCTCAGGCCAATCCAAACTGAGTGCCAGTCTGCATATGCTGGCTGGACTTTTCACAAATACCAAGATGATGAAACAGTCAGACAGGCTGCTCCAGGGTAAAGGAGGCTGCGGGACAGTGGCTGTAGTGCTTGACCTTGGAGTGTCCTTGGCTATAAAGGTCATTGGTCAAACAATCACAAACATCTTGAATAAGTTCTATGTATTGGAAAATTGTTCCAGCTGATTCCTGATTTTCAAAATTGTACTGAGATTATGTAGGAAAATGCCATTGTTTTTAGGAAATATATACTCTCAAATGATTCAGAGAAATAAATGCATGTACGTACCCCCACACACATGTAGTGAGGGAGGGAGATGGATAAAGCAAATAGGACAGCATTTTAACATTTGGGTAATCTGGATGAAGAATCTACAGGGGTTCTATGTGCTATTTTTGTAAAGGCTCTGTAAGTCTGAAATCATCTCAAGGTGAAAAGTTAAAAGGAATAAAAGTGTTTAAAAAATCATTCAGTGGCAGAGCCAGGAAGGCAGCCAGCTGTGCAGTCTGGTTTTCCTTTGTCTGTAGTCATTTAGTTGCCAGCTCACACTGAGCCCTCAGTCCCATGAGCCTAGGGTAGAGAGCTAAGTGGCTGGACAACGGCCCTGACCCCACGCCACGTCCTTCTACCTTGGCTGGTGCTTGAAAACATAAATGAAGCCCTGGTGAATAAACCCATGAAGGTCCGTGGCGTCTGTGGGCCACATTAAATAAATACTAAGGAAACTGCCTGGCTGAGAAGCACGGAAGAGTGATCCCTCTTGCAAGCTGGGCAGTGGGAACTGTAGGTTGATCTGGTCCTGAGGGCCACGCCCTCCAGAGTTGAAGGCAACTCCAGCCCCCGTCTCCCTGCCAGACCCCGCCCCAGGGGTGTACCTGCTTGCGGGCGCGCACCACCCGCAAGGCTCGGCTGTGGAAGGCGTCGTTGCTTGCTTTGTTGTACTCGTTCAGGGCGAAGTTCAGCGCTTGCTGCACGCCCTCTTCGTTGACATCTGCCTCTGCCAGGCCGCCAGGCATGAGAGGCCTGCTGGGGCTCGCGCCGGCTGCAGAGCTCACTGATAGGGCCAGGACCAAGGAGGCCAGCAGGAGCAGCAGGGCGCGCAGGAACCCAGCCATGGTGGACTCGGTGGGGACTCGACCTAGAGTGGATGAAAGCTAGACAAAAGACGTGATCAGAGAGCCGCGAATACCACCTCCAGCTGGGGCTTTTAATCCTTCTAGTCTACCCTGCTTCAGCCCGCCCCACACCGCCCTCAGCTCCTCCTTTCCTGTCTCGTCACATTCCCCCACCCACTTCCGCAGACAAGGCCCTGTTCCTTTATAGTTTTACTAGCTGTCTGTTACCACTTAACCCAGCTCCTCCTCCAGTCGGCCCCTCCACGAGTCCTAGCCTTCCTCAACCAAAGTCTGTTAGGGCTCCTCCCCCTACGCATTCCATCCACCTCCTCCCCACCACTTCCAGTCCTCTAGTGTGCTCTCAAGCTCAGTTCACCCTGATCTCAACAGAAGGTGTCACCCTTTTCTGGGTCTGGAAAGCTTGTAACCCCCTGGATTCTATTTCTTTCTTTTAAAAAAGAAAAAAATATCCTTCCTGGTCTCGAGCAATTAGTGTAATTCTAGCATTTGCAGAAAAATGGTACCATTTCAAAGACTGGGGAACATTTCATCTGCATTGTGTGCTGGGGAATTTCTTTGCCAAACGTAAGTGAATTAATTAAGCTCTGTTCGGTAAAAAAGTTTGGGTTCTCTTTTTCACGACTCATTTGTTTATTCAACAAACCTTTTTTGGGCTGCTCCCTGGCCAGGGTCTGTATGTGACATGGGACAAGTGGGTGAGTGAGCCTTGGACTTAACATTGTAGAGTGGCTGACCCATAGAGATGTAATGGAATTCTTGTGTAACTTTCTATCTTCTAGTGGACACGCTAAATAATGTAAAAAGGTACAGGTGACAGTTAGTTTAACAATACTTTTATTTGTTAACTGAAAAAAATCAAGGTGAGAGGCAAGAAGTCTTTATTTGAGATCCAAAAGAATAGCTAATCCAGAAACGCTGTTTTAGGTAGAAACTCATATAGTGCAATTATTAATATTTGAATTATTTAAATTTTAATATTTCAATTCTTAATTGAAAATAAGTACTAATCAATTAATAATTATAGAATAGGTTGTTCTAACAGACTCATAGAAAAGTCATATACCAAAAGGCTCCTTATGAGTAATTTGTAGATATTAGCAGTTGTTGTTTCTGCCTGACCAAGGAGCAACCCAGACCACAAGAATTGGACAAACATCAGCAATTCCTACCAGAACCAACAGAAATGCTGCCTGCACACACTGCACCTGAATATCAGGAGTAAAACTGAAGATAGAGCAATGGAACTACATAATGACACATGCAGGAGATAACAATGAGACAACCCGAAGGCAGAACTGAGAAACCGCATGTTACCAGAATTTTATTAGCCCCCCTTTTCCCACATTCCCCTATATAACCTAGCCAGGATGTCTTAGATACTAAGACATGGATGTTTTTGAAGGCATGAGATTGCCATCTTCTCAGGTCACTGACTCCTGAATAAACCCCTTTCCTTCTCAACCAGTACCTGCTTCACAAGTTTGGCTTTTGGGGTGGTCAGTAGCTGGACCTGTTGGTCATTTTCCTGGTTTCAAAGATAAGAATATTTATGAGAAAAGGAAGGGGAATAATTACTTAAATAGAAGGAAGACATTTCAATTCTACAGAAGCAGATAAACTAATATAGTGATACTTATTCTAAAGAATGTCATTGGTTTTCAGTTCTGTAGTTAGGAACTCTGCTTCCCTGTTTTGACTCCAAGAATGAAAATACCTGCTAAAAAAGACTCCTTGTGGTTGACTGGGCCCAAATTCAAAACTGAAATCTAGCAGCCATTGTTGCAGAGGCCTTACATGCACACTGCCTATCAGAGAAAAGCCACAGTCTGTGCTGTTAGCCTGTACACTGTTCTCCTGCATTGTGAGTCAACCCTTGTAAGAAAGTTCCTAGAATAGAAATTCAATCAAGAGATCTGAGACTTTCCTGTCTAATTTTAGGTGTGCAGCTATATCTTCATTTGTTTCTGTACTGACCAATCAGAGCTGCTCCATTTTGACCAATCTGAAGAGTACTATTTTTGACCAATCAAACTGCAGTGATTTGGAGTCCTAATTTGCATAGCAATGGATCAGTCAGGGATGGAGAGGTCATTATTCTGTATACAAGCCACATATTCACTTTCTTGGTGGAAGCACATATTCAATTTCCTTGGAAGATTTTCCCCAACTGGAGGCTACCTCACCTGGGCCACCTCTCCCAAGTTGTTTCAAAATCCTGCTGTTCCTAACCATACTTACCAAGAAAAAAAGGGGGAAGACTCAAATAAATAAAATCAGAAATGAAAGAGATATAGTAGCTGACACCAAAGAAATAAAAAGGATTTTAAGGAAATACTATGAAAAACCATATGCCAACGAATTGGATAATCTGGATGAAATAGATAAATTCTTGGAAATATACAATCTTTCAAAACTGAATCAGGAAGAGTCAGAGAATCTGAATAGACATATTATAACTAATGGTCATATTAATATTTTCAGAAAAACCATTTGATACAATTCAGCACCCATTTATGATAAAAGCTCTCAGCAAAATGGGAATAGAGGCAACATACCTCAACATAATAATGGCCTTCCATGACAGTCTCACAGCCAACATCATACAAAACAGGCAAAAACTACAAGTATTACCCTTAAGATTAGGAACAAACAGGAATGTCCACTTCTTACACCATTATTCAACATAGTACTGGAAGTACTAGCCACATTAATCAGACAAGAAGAAGAAATAAAAGTGATCCAAATTGGAAAAAAGATATAAAACTGTCATTATTTGCAGATGACATGATATTGTACATAGGTAACCCCAAAGATTCCACCAAAAACTACTAGAACTGATCAATGAATTCAGTTAAGTAGTAGAAGACCAAAAAAAAAATCTAGAAATATTATACTTTATACACCAATAATGCATTATCAGAAATAGCTAGGAATAAAATTAATCAAGGATATAGAAGATATATACTTGAAAAATTATAAAACAATAAAGAAATAAAATGAAGAACATACAAATAAGTGGAAGAAAATACTGTGTTCATGGATAGGAAGAATTAACATCATTAAAATGTTAACACTATCCAAAGCAATCTGTGGATTCAACTACATTCCTATAAAAATAGCAATGGCATATTTCTGAGAACTAGAACAAATATTTCAAAAAGTTATATGGAACCACAAAAAACCTAAAATAGCCACAACAACCTTGAGAAAGATGAAAAAAAGTTGGAAGAATTATGCAACCTATGCTAAATATAAGACAAGGCCATAGTAATTAAAACTGCGTGGTATGGGCATAAAAACAAACAGGTAGATCAATGGAACAGAATAGAGAGTACACTCCCCACCCCACACCAATGTATGCCCTTATGGTCAATTAATATTTGACAAAAGAAGCGAGAACATACAATAGGATAACAATAATTTATTCAATAAGTGGTGCTGGGAAAATTGGACATATACATGCAAAAAATGAAACTAGAACATCTTCTTACACCATACATAAGAATAAGCTCAAAATGGGTTAAAGATTAAATTCTAGACTCAAAACCAAAAAAAAAAAAAAAAAAAAAAGAAGGAAAAAAAAACCCTAGAAGAAAATATAGGCAATAAAATATTGGACATTTCTCATAGCAGTATTTTTTTCTTAATCTTTCCTTGGGCAAGGGAAATAAAACAAAAATAAATAAATCAGACTACATAACACTAAAAAGTTTTTTCACAGCAAAGAAAACCATCAGGAAAGTGAAAACACAACCCATTGTATGGGAAAAGCTATTTGCCAATGATAGATTTGGTAAGGGGTTAATCTCCAAAATAAAGAACTCATAAAACTGAACATAAAGAAAAATCCAAACAATTCAATTAAAAAATGGACGAAGGACCCAAATAGACACTTCTCTTAAAAGCACACACAGATTGCCAAGAGACATATGAAAAATGCTGAACATCACAGACCATCAGATAAACGCACATGAAAACCACAATGAAATGCCTCACACATGTCAGAATAGCTATCATCAAAGAGTCAACAATAAACAAGCATTGGAGAGGATATGGAGAAAAGGGAACTCTTTTGCAGTGGTGGTGGGAATGCAGATTGGTGCAGACACTGTGGAAAGCAGTATGGTGATACTTCAAAAGAGTAGAAATGGAGAGAGATCCAGGATAGCAGAGGAGTAAGTGGAAGCTGCACTAACCTCCTTGCAGGTCCAATCTGGAATTACAGCTAAACTGTAGAGAAATCATCTAGAATAACCAACTGAACAATAGCTGGATAGAGGCCTTATGACCACAGGCAGACAGAAGAAAACACTTCAGTACAACGTGACTGGTACTGAGTGTGGAGGAGATGTGAGAGAGATGGCTGGGCTCCCACGAGTGGCAGCTGAACATCCAGAGGGAAGTTTCAGTGGCCGGGGGTGTCCCCCTGAGAAGTGTGGGGTCTAAAACCCAAGCTGGGTTCCCCAGCCTATAGCACCAGAGCCAGAAAGGAACCCAGATGACATTTAGCTGTGAAAAGTGGCATGGTTTCTGTCTGCCATGGAGAAAAGGCTGGAGAGACAGAAAGCCTCTTAAAGAGCCATCACATAAAATTTCATTTGTACCCACTTACCCTGGGCTCTAGCAAAGGGATGGAAGAGTGAACTAGAGATGCTTGAGGAAAATCTGGGGATATGGCTTTGGGGAGGGAACTGAGAGAGAAGCCTCCAGGAACCATGTGCTGTGTCATTCCCCATATTGCAGGTGCTATCTTGCTCAGGCAGAGCAGTCTCCTCCAAGTGGCATCAGCCTGAGGGGGAGTAATAACCCCAACATCAAGAATTACTCTGTCCCACCCTGTGGTGCTTAAATCTAATTGCTGATTATAGCTTAACTAGATTAGCAACTGAGGAGACAGACACAGACTGTGTATTGCTGGAAGTCTCAGACTGACTAGGGCTAGACTGGGACACCCTCTGATATCACCAGGGGCAGATCCAGAGAGAGAAGTCAGTGGTAAACACTGGATTCTACTGAGATAATTTACACCACAGTCTTCTTTATGATTTGCATTACTTTCTCTTCTGCCTAGCTTTTTAACATTCATATCTTGTCTTTCAAGTTTGTACCTATTAGGTCACTAGGTTTTATATTATAGTTTATTTCAAATATCATATTTTACTCCTCCCTTCTCTTACTCCATTTTGCCTTCTTCTTTCTTCTTCTTTTTTTTTAAGATTATTTATTTCTTTATTTTTAGAGAGGGGAAGGGAGGGAGGAGGGAAAGAAACATCAATGTGTAGTTGCCTCTCAAGTGCTTCCTACTGGGGACCTGGCCTGAAGCCCAGGTATGTGCCCTGACTGGGAATCCAACCAGCAACCCTTTGGTTCACAGGCTGGCCCTCAATCCACTAAGCCACACCAGCCAGGGCTTATTCTTCTTTTTATTTTAAATTATTTAAATTTTCTCTCTTGCTGTGATTTGTTTCCATTATGCACTCTTATTATTTCTCTCACCTCCAGCCTCTCAAAACCATTTTTCTTGTCATTAGTCATCTCATATTATTGCCCCATTCTGAAAATACCCTTATTTTCTCTTCATTTTATCATGTCTTGCTCACTGGTTGTGGATATGGGGTGGTTTTGCATTTTTTCCATTTTAGTTCTAGATCTTCATATTTTTGTATTTCAAATTCCAGATTTTACCATTCCCCTCTCATATTCCATTTTGCCTTTGTCCTGTCCTTTCTTTTTTTCCTTTCAAATTTTACTTTTTACCTCTCTTAACCTGGTTTTTAATCTTACTCTTAGTATCCCTTCTCCCTCTAGTCTCTCAAAATCACTTCTCTTTCCTCTAGACATCTCTTAAGATTTTTGTTCTTTCTCTTTTCCTTCTTATTCCCATCCCAACTATAGTAATCTTTGCTCATTGGTTGCTGATAGTGCTGTGATGGATCTTTTTCTCCAATATAGTTCATATATTTTCTCTCTCTTATGCTATATTAAAGAAAATTCTGTTTAAACTTAATACTATATGCTTCCCTTCTATTACTCCATTCCACATTTTCACTCCCTTTTATGTCTGATGTAAATTTTACTTTCTCTCTTCACCTTGTCTCTATTCCCTACTTCTACTAATGTACCTCCCATGACCCTCTCAAATCATAACTGAAAGATATCAGTTAGTCATCTCATATTCACTTTTCCTTTGTTTAATAGTTGTAATCTCTTTACACCTTTATGAAAATTAGCTGATTTGATATTTATAAGGCAATTTTGGGTGGGGAGTTATATTTGTGAGGTGTGGGTTTATTTCCTGGGCTGTTTGGTTTTGTTCTGTCAGTATCTGTACAAGAGTACACAAGACATGGAGGGTGGAGTGACTCTCAGTCAGGCAGAGGTGGGAAGGACCCACCAAAGGATGATCCAACAACAAACAAAACCAAATTATAGCCCAAAAAGCCCACATAAATGGTATAAATGGTATATATCCAAGAGCATGAAGTTCAGGAGATCAAGGAAACTGCACCAATGAACCCCATAGGTCTCCTACTGTAGAAATTTACACCATGAAGATAGGGATCAAAACAGATGAATCTAATACACAGAAATAAATAAGAAGAGTCACCTAAATTAAGTAGAAAAAGAAACAATCCCATTCAAAATGAAAGAAAGGTCCCCACAAAAAGTGCTAAATTAAGTAGAGGAAAACACACAATCAGACATGGAGTTCATAAAATGGTTACAAGTATGCTTAATGACCTCAGTGAGAACTCCAAAATTCTCCAGGGAAGCTAAAAGGAACTTATTACAAACTACATCAGCATGAAAAAGGACATAGAAACTATCAATGAGAGCCAGGAAGTAATGAAGAATACAATATCTGAAATGAAGAACATAGCGGAAGGAATTAAAAACAAGGTAGATGAAGCAGAGGATTAGACTAGCAAGCTGGAAGACAAGGTAGAAAAAAAAAACTTGACAGAGCAGCAAAACAAAAAAGACTTAGAAAGAAAGAAAAGGGTTTAAGGAAGCTGCAGGAAAATGTGAAATGCAATAACACCTGTATCTTAGAGATACCAGAAGGAAAAGAAGAGGATCTAGGGTTAGAAAACCTGTTTGAAAAAGTTATGGCAGAAAACTCCCTAACTTCATGATACAAAAAGTCATGCAACTCCAGGTAGCAGAGAGGGTGCTAATCAAGATGAATCCAGAGAGGCACACTCCAAGACACATTGTAATTAAAATGGAAAAATTCAAAGACAAAGAGAGACTCTTAAGGGCAACAATGGAGAAATAGTAACAAGCAAGGGAGCCCCAATAAGGTTATCAGCTTATTTGTCAATAGAATTGCTAGAAGGCAGAAGGGAATGGTAAGAAATTTTCCAAGTAATGAAAAACAAAGGCCTTCAACCAAGATTACTTTGCCTAGCAAGGCTCTCATTTAAAATGGAAGGTGAAATAAGGAATTTCAAAGACAAAATAAAGACTAAAAGAATGTATTGCCACCAAACTAGCATTGAAAGAGAGGCAAAACGGACTGCTTTAAGAAGAGAGAGAAAGGGGGAGACACATGTACAAAGGGAAAAAATGGCAATGAATAGGTACATATCATTAAAAACCATAAATGTAAGTGAATTCAGTGCTCAAATCAAAAGACATAGGGTAGCTGAATGGGTAAAAAAAACATGACCCATGTGTGTATATGTTGTCCACAAGAGACACAGATCAAAACAGGTCTACATGACTGAAAGTCAATGGAGAGAAAAAAAAATTGCAAGCAAACTGACCTAAAAAAAGTGGGGTAACAATATTTATATCAGACAAAAATAGATTTCAAAACAAAGACCATAAAAATGGACAAAAAGGGAAATGTACAATAATCCAGCATGAAGATATTGCCCTTGAAAACATAGTTGTACCAACATGGCAGAATACAAATATATAAGGAAAACCTTGGAAGATATCAATAAGATATCAACAGCAACAAAGTCATCATAGGGGATTTTAATGCCACACTGTTAACAATGGATAGATACTCTAAAAAAGGAATCAACAATGATACTGTGAAATTTGACACTATAGATCAAAAACACTTATGAATTAAACAGAATATTTCACTCTGAAGAAGTAGAGTATACATTCTTTTCAAATGTACAAGGAAAATTTTCAAAGATAGAGCACATGATAGGACATGAAAAAAGCCTCAACAAATTCAAGAAAACTAAAATTATAGCAAGCACCTTCTTGAATCACAATGGCCTGAAACTAGAAACCAAACTCAAGGAAAAAATTAAAAACACTCAAATTCAAGGAGAGTGAATAACATGTTATTAACTAATGAATAGGTTAATACTGAGATCAAGGAAGAAATCAAGTGGTACCTATAAAGAAATGAAAACAAACTCATCACATCCCCATATCTATGGGTCACAGCAAAAGCCATCTTAAGGAAGTTCATAGCAATACAGGCCTACCTAAAAGTAGATAGAAAAATATCAAACAGTCTAATTCTACATCTATAAGAACTACAGGAACAAAGACCAGAGTGAGCAGAAGTATGAAAATAATCAAGATAAAAAGAATTAAAGAACATAGAGACTAAAAGAACAATTCAAAGGATCAATAAATCTTGGGGCTGGCTCTTTGAAAAGATAAACAAAATTGACAAGCCTTTAAGCAGATTCACCAAGAAAAAAAGAGAAATAAAAACAATCAGAAATGAAAGAGGAGAGATTACAACTGATACAACAGAAATACAGATTGTAAGAAATTACTATGAAGAACTATATGCCAAGAAATTTGAAAATCTAGGACAAATTTCTAGCAAATATAATCTTCCAAAACCGAATCAAGAAGCAGAAAGGCTGAACAGACCAATAATAGCTGATGAAATTGAAGCAGTAATAAATATCTCCCAGCACACAAAAGCCCTGGAGCTAACCCCTATCCTTCACAGATCATTCAAAAAATTCCAAGAAGACAGAATACTCCCAAACTCTTTTTAAGAAGCCAGCATCATCCTAATTCCAAAACCAGAAAAAGATACAACAAAGAAAAAGAACTACAGGCCAATATTGTTGATGAATATAGACACTAAAATCTTCAACAAAACATTGGCAAACTGCATCCGGCACTACATTAAAAAGATCATACACCATGATCAAGTGGGGTTTCTTCCAGGGATTCATGGATGGTATAATATTCATATATCAGTAAACATAATATACCACATAATAAAATGAAAACCAAAAACCACATGATCATATTAACAGATGCTGAAAAAGCATTTTATAATGTGCAGCACCCATTTATGATAAACATGCTCAGCAAAGTGGGAGTAGAGGGAGCATTCCTCAACATAATAAAGGTCACATGCAAGAAACCTACAGCCAACGTCATACTCGATGGGCAAAATTAAAGGTTTTTCCCTTAACATCAGGGACAAGACAAGGGCCTCTGCTATCACCACCTTTATTCAACACAGTATTGGAAGTGCTAGCCACTGTGATCAGACAAATAAAAGAAATAAAAGGCATCCAAATTGGAAAGGAGGAAGTAAAACTGTCCTTGTTCGCAGATGACATGATAGTGTACTTAGAAAACCCTATAGGCCCCACCAAGAACTACTTGACCTGATAAGTGAATTTGACAATGTAGCGGGATATAAAGTCAATATTGAGAAATCAAAGGCATTTTTGTACATCAACAATGAAATATCAGAAAGAGAAACTAGAAGAAATGCCTCATTTCTTTTAGCAACAAGAAAAGTAAAGTATCTAGTAATAAACCTAACCAAGGAGGTAAAAGACCTGTGCTCAGAAAACTACACAAATAGTTTTGTTTCTTCCTGAAGAAAAACATTAAGGAAGACACAAATAGAGGCATATACCATGTTCATGGATTGGAAGAATTAACATCATTAAAATATCCATACTACCCAAAGCAATGTATAGATTCAACTCAACCACTATTAAAACACCAATGATAGATTTCACAAATTTAGAACAAATATTTCAAAACTTTATATGAAACCCAAAATGGCCCCAAATAGCCTCAGTAATCTTGAAGAACAAGAACAAAATAGGAGGTATCGCGATTCTTGACATCAAACTATATTATGAGGCCACTGTAATCAAAATAGCCTTGTACTGTCATAAGAACAGACACATAGTTCAATGGAACAGAATAGAGAGCCCAGAAATAAACCCATGTGTCTATGGTCAATTAATATCTGACAAATAGGACAGGGGCATAAAATGGAGTAAACTCAGCTTCTTCAACAAATGGTGTTTGGAGAACTTGAATGGTACATGCAGAAATGAAACTCAACCATCAACTTCCACCATATACCAGAGTAAATTCATAAAGGATAAAAGATTTTGAGATAAGTTGTGACACCACAAAGGTCCTAGAGGAAAACACAGGCAGTAAAATTTCAGATATCTCACACAGCAATATTTTCACTGATATATCCACTGGAGCAAGGGAAATACAAACAAATATACAAAAAATACAAACAAATGGAACTATATCAAATTAAAAAATACAAACAAATGGAACTATATCAAATTAAAAAGCTTCTGCATGGCTAAAGAAAACATCATCAAAATGAAAAGGGAACAAACTGTATGGGAAAACATACTTGCCAATAATGCCTCAGACCAGTACTTGATCCCCGAAAAGTATAAAGAACTCATACAAATCAACATCAGGAAGATAAACAATCCAATTAAAAATGGGCAAAGGACCTAAACAGACACTTCTCCAGTGAGGACATATAGAGGGCCCAGAGACATATGAAAGGATCCTCAGCCTCACTAGCCATCAGAAAGATGCAAATTAAAACCACAATGACATATCACCTCACACTGGTCACAATGGCCACCATTAAAAAAATCAACACACAACAAGTGTTGGAGAGGATGTGGAGAAAAGGGAACCCTAGTCCACTGTTGGGAATGCAAACTAATGCAGCCACTGTGGAAAATTATGGAATTTCCTCAAAAAACTAAAACTGGAACTGACTTTTGATCCAGTGATTCCACTGCTAAGGTTATGCCCTAAGAATCCTGAAACACCAATTCAAAACAACCTATGCACCCCTATGTTCATAGCATCATAATTTACAACAGCCAAGTGCTGGAAACAACCTAAGTGCCTATCAGTAAATGATTGGATCAAGAAACTGTGGTACATTTACACACTGTAATGCTACATAACAGAAAGAAGGAACTCCTTTCCTTCGTGACAGCATGGACGAAACTGGGGAGTATTATGCTAAGTGAAATTAAGTTAGGCAGCAAAAGACAAATACCATATGATCTCACCTATAACAGCAACCTAATGAACAAAACAAACAAGTAAAATAGAACCAGAGGCATGGAAGCAAAGAACAGACTGATAGTTACCAGAGGAGAGGGAGAGGAGTGTAAGGGGGAAAGAAGAACTGTCTAGTTCATATACAGGTATAAGTGACCCATGGACATGGACAACAGGGTGAGGATCGACTGTGGGAGCAGGTGATGGGCAGGGCAGGGAAGAGCCACAGGGAACAATAGTAATAGAACAACAGTAAATAAAAGTGGAAATGGAACTGCTTCATGACCCAGTAATTCCACTTCTGGCAATGTACCAAAAGAAAAACAAAACTAAATCAAAAGAATATCTGTACTACTATGTGCATTACAGCATTGTTTACAATAGCCAAGATTTGGAAGCAGCCAATGTGCCCACCAGTAGATGAGTGGATAAAAAAGTGTGATGTATTTACACAATGGAATGTTACTTGGCCACAGAAAGGAAAGAAGTCTTACCTTTTGTGACAGTATGAATGGATATGGAGAGTATTATGCTTAGTGAAATAAGCCAGTTAGAGAAAGACAAGTATCATATGATTTCACTTATATGTGGAATCTGATGAACAAAATAAACTAACGAAGTAAAAACAGACTCATAGATACTGACAACAGACTGACAGTTGTTAAGAGTGGAGTGGGTTTGAGGGGTTGGGTGAAAAGGTGAAGGGATTAAGCACCCCCTCCAAAAAAACCCCACAAAACTCATGAACATAGAAAACACTATGGTGATTACCAGAGGAAAAATGGGGTGAGGGGAGGTAGAACAGGGTAAAAGGAAATAAATGGCAATTTGGGGGGAAAAATACTGACGTTTCTCAGCTGTGCTTTCAAAATTGAGCTATTTTAACTCAATGAAATCTCTCTCCCATTACTGTACCTCAAATGAATGAGTCCTGTTGGCATTAAATTGGTAAAGATAGCCTTTTATTGACACCTGTTAATTTAGCATTTTTAAATATAATACAGCTGTAGGCTCAGTTTAAGGGTTATTTTGCCCATTTTTAACTTTCTAAATGTTTGAGGAATAAGACCTTTGAGGCAGTCCCTCTGGGATGGCAGCTTTAACACCATTTTGAAGTGATTCAGTTTATATAATTTTTTACAAACCAAAATATTATTTTAACACATGCAAGCAACTGTTAATGAGATGTTTAACCTTATTCTCTGTGTGCTAAGTCTGAGAACTCCTCGGTATATATTTTGCACTTCCAACAGGTGTCAGTTCAGACTGTTCTCATTTCAAGTTCCCCATGGCTATGTGTGGCTAGCAGCTGTGGTATTGCACAGCCCAGCTTTAGGGTATGTGTGTGGGTGCAGGGATCAGTGATCAATAGCTAACATCAGGGAATGATAAGGTTTTGTTGTAAGTAAAATAGAAGTGGTGAAAAAGAGAGATGGTTGATATCAGACATAGTTCAGGGAGACCTCTTTGAAAAGACAGACATTTAAACTGAAATCTGTGGGAGAAAAAGTCTTGCTGAGACCAGGGGAAGAGAGCCTCAGGCAGTGAGAACAGTCAAGGCAAAGTACTGAAGTGGAGCGCCTCTGACCTTTCTAGTAACAAGAATTGACTGGAGAGTGTGTAAATAAGGAAGGGATATGATTCAGCATCTCAGCTTAGCTGGTGTGTAGACAATAAACTGTGGGTTTGGGTCAAAGGAGAAGGTGCAGGGAAATCTTTACCAGGATGACGCAGGAGGTAGGTGGGAAGGAGACCATGAGGAGAGCAGGCGAGTGAGAGAATGCATGTACGTTGAAACACAAGGATTGTTCTTATGTGTCCCCTCAGGGAGCTACATTACTGACTCTGGTTTTCAGTCTGCTTCTTGGAAAACTTTCTTGATGATTAAGATCAACTTGAACGAGTTTTAGTTACATGCAATAAACACCTCACTTTATGTATCCAGAATGAGAAATTTTAGCTAATGCGTACACCAGTCTCACAACTCCATCATGGTCTAGAACATTTCCATTACCCTGTAAAGTTGCTTAGGGCCTCTACAGTCAGTCCCAGGCCTATCCCTGGCTCTTGGCAATGCACACACCTGTTCTTGTAGACTTGGGTTTTTACCTGTTCTTGCACTTCCCATAAAGGAGGGAATCATGCAGTTTTAGAGCATGTGTGGATTCTTTCATTCAGAATCATATTTGAGCTGTCCCACATTGTTTTTGAGACAGGCTGAGCCTCTCTTAAATGGAGGGGAATGCTCTTCAGCACTTTCTAAACCTCTCCTGGGTAAGTTTAAAGTTTCTTTTAAGGCACTACTGAAAGAGCTTAGTTCTGTGCCTGTATCAGTGGATATGAGTCTATGGAGGGAACCTGGAGAACAAAGAATTTAGCCTGGCACCTGCATGAAGAACCCAGCCCTGCATAGCCAGGCTTCAGAAGCAGTTTAGGGAGCTATAATTCTTTATTAGTGTGTGCTCTCTTGATACATCACACTCCCTCCCTTTCTCCTATCCCTCCACTTTATTTTCAGTAAACCTCTTCTTGTGTTTTGTCTCCTCTCTTTATCTCTTTCTTGGAGAGAAGGCAAGAACCCCTTTGCTAATGACATTGTGATAACCTAATTGTTGGTCCTCCCCCCGCCCCCTGAAAAGGGTTAGGACATCATTAGAACACAGACTCTGAAGTCTTTGCACATGCTTTTTCTTTTCTCCCTTCCCACTACCCAACTCAGGGATGTGTTTACACCATGTGCTAACATTGGCAGAACATTTAGGCTCTGACAAGGATTCATGTTTTATTATTATGAAACTGATACCAATGGGAAAGCCTGTGTACAACTTCTGTACAGAGGCAAGAGAGAATAGGTAGTCTCACCTATTTTGCACTTAATGGGTGGGAAAGGAATCTTTTTGGAAGCTTTTTTTTAAGGATACACCAAGCACTTATTGATTTTTATTATAAGTTATCATTTATTTTCATAAGCTGCATAGTTTCTAGAGCAGCTCCAGTGTCAGAAGCATGACAGCCAAGGGAGGAGGGGCAGGGAAAGGGCATCCAAAGATTCAGGTGGGTGTTTTGTGCAGCAGAGTGCTCTGCCTTCTCTCTGGACCTTACCTCTGGCCATGAGGAAAATGGGGCAGCTCTGAGTCAGATTGAGCAATCCCTTTGGCACCTCTGGGTGGTCAGAGTTTCCTTTCCAAATCCACAATGTGGTTGCTGTTGTGACTTCCCTCTCAGTGTTTGTGCAATCATGCATTTCAGTTGTATTTAACAATCTGAAATGAGGCAGCAGAAGGAAGTTTATTCCTGCCCAGGATCCAATTAAAACTGACATACCAGATTTTTGAACAGGAACTCAGAGGCTGCTCAGGAAAACCTACCCTTTCTATGGTGCCCTCTTCATGCTCCATCTCTTCTGTCACTCATAGAGGAGTTGGATATAGTAACATGGACTTGATGAAGCTTTAGTATGACTCCTCCAAGCTTGCTTCTTCACTAGGCTGGGCCTTGGCTCTGTCCCATCATTGACAGACCTCCTCTTCTTTTCTTCGTGAGAATCCCCTCACCCTGATATCTCTGATCAAGTTTCTTACACCCCACATTTGATGTTTAAATCTTTTAAAAGACTCCTCTTAGGTCAGTTTAGCCAGGATATCCCCAGTGTCTTCTAGTAATGTTCCACTCTCTGACTGCTTCCCCCCAACTTGGCTACAATCCTCATTAGTCCTGGGTATATTTACAGTTGAGTTCCTTCTCTCTCCCATTCCTGTAGTCTTGATTCCTGTTGCACTAGTTTTGAATAGAGTCTTTCTTACCATTTTAACAAGCATCTGAATAATATCTCTTTAACACTAGCACTCAGTCAGGCCAGCGTTCTGACTATCTCAGCTTTTCCTGGAATATGATGAGAGTACTGCTGCCAAGTAGGAACCCACGGGCTGGTGAGAATGGAAAAGGACAGAGAAAGGGGAGGTGTCAGAAAGAGGGAAGAAGACAGAAAGGAAGAGGCACAGGGAAGGTGGAAGGTGGGAAAGTGAGATGCATTTTCCCTGAAATTTTATTATAAAAATTTTCAAACATGTATAAAGTTAGAAGAATTTTATAGCATATATATGCTATAAATAAATATATAAATATATATAAATGCATTTCATAGGAAGTTAAAAACATCAGTACACTTCTCCCCCAAACATTTAAGCATGAATAGCATTAACTGGAGTTCAAAAATTATTTATGGTGAGAAAATTTTTTCACTTGTTATAAATTTGCCAACAATGAAGTACACAAACTTTAAGTGTACATTCATTTAATTCTGACACATGCATACGTGTGTGTAATCCAAACCCTTATCGGAGACAGAATATGACTATCACCTAAGAAAGCCCCATTCCCTTTTCCAGTCAGTTTGGGCTCTCACTCCCAGAGACAACCACTGAGCTGATTTTTTCCACTATAGATTAATTTTTATAATTTTAGAATTTCATATAAAAGAAATTCTACAATGCATCAACTTCTCTGTGTGCCTCTTCTTATTTGGTTTGAAGTTGTTGAGATTCATCCTCATTGTTTAAATTGTATATTTATGTCAGCCAATGGTTGCCTACTCAGAAGTGTCTCTGGAGAGTTTCAGGCTCTGGATCACAGACAGGGTCTGCCATAATGAGGAGGCAACTTTTATTTAATCAAAATTTTTGCTGCTATTTCTCTTTCTTTCTTTTTTTCTTGTTAATCAGTAAGAACTTTCCCCCCCATCCCCTTACCTGCTGCACTTCCTCCCCTCCCTGACCCCTTCCTTCCCTTCCGATCTCCACCCCGCAAAAGCTAATATTTATATAAAGATACCACCATTGGTAAAGGAAAGCCTGATTTTAAAAGACAACAGACTTTTCAAACTTGCCCTCATGTTTGAAAATTAAAGTTTAAAAAATCAAATTATATGATCTCACATTTAAGTGGAACCTAACCAACAAAACAAACAAGGATGCAAAATACAACCAGAGATGCTGAAATGAAGAACAAACGGACCATAACCAGAAAGGAGTGGGGAGAGGGATACTGGGGGATAACAAGGGAAGGACCATCAAGGAACATGTATAAAGTATACATGGACAAAGCTAAAGGGAGTAGGTTCAAGGGTGGGAGGTGGGGATGGGTGGGGCAGGGGGTGTGGTGGAGTGACAAATATACTTGAACAACAATAAAATAAATAAATCAATAAAATTATAACAATATGTCATTGTAGGAAAAGAGAAGAAAAAGGAAAAGTATAAGGAAGGTAAATTTCATGTGTGCATGTGACTTTATCTGTATACATGTTAGTGCACTTGATTATTGTTTACCACACTGAGATCACAGTATGATTATAATTCAGTACTGCTTTTTCTCAATTATTATGTCATGTTAAAAAGAAAAAAATAGACACAAAAAGAAGTTACTTTTGTTATGCCCCACTAAGACTTAATAACTAACAAAATTGTAGTTTCAGCCTCTTCCAAGAGTGAAATATTAAAACAATTGATCTAGAATTTGCTGGTCAGCACTAGTGAGGTAATATGCCTGTTAAGATCCTGTGCCATCCCCTAAAGGAAGGTGTCCTTGCGTGAAATAATCCATTCTTTTAAATTTTTTGTCTGACCTTCTTTATATCTATTAAAACCTTCCATTTTGTACAACTTCTTGAACCTAAGTGTTATACTGCCCAATTCATGAATCATTTCATAAAGCCAATCATATCTTCAAGTTCACTCAATTGGATTTTAATCTTTAACATTCAGGAACTTTTTTTAAAGATTTTATTTATCTATTCTCAGGGAGAAGATAAGGGAGAGAGAAAAAGAGGGAGAAAAACAGCCATGTGTGGTTGCCTCCCGCGTACTCCCCACTGGGAACCCAGGCACGTGTCCTGACCAGTAAATGAGTTACACGAGCCAGAACTAGGAACATTTTTTAAAAGATTTTATTTATTTATTTTAGAGAGATGGGGAAGGGAGGGAGAAAGAGAGGGAGTAAAACATCAGTGTATGGTTGCCTCTAGCACACCCCATACTAGGGATATGGCCTGCAACTCAGGCATGTGCCCTGACTGGGAATCAAACTGGCGATTCTTTGGTTCACAGGCCTGTGCTCAATTACTGAGCTACACTAGCCAGGGCTGCAGAACATTTTTTGTGGTGGTAAATTGTCTTCTAAAGTTCTGCTTTATTCCCTATTCAACAAGTTATTTGATAGCTTAATTTTTTCTCTAATGCTAGACTTTGGGGCAGTTCCCAGTTGTTTTTTTAATATAACATTGTTTTTTTTAAATATAATACTATTATAAAAATATTTTACACACTATCATAGGAAAAAGTCTTCATGTGTATTTTGGATTGTTTTCTTCCTACAATTAAAATTATTGGGTTAAACCTCACAGAGAGGTTTTGGATACAGATTGCCAAATCTCCAAAAAGATATTTCTGACTCACTCACAACCAAATAATGAGGAGAAAGTTCTAGTGGGTATAAGCAAAAATTTGTACTCATTTTGTTTGCAAATATTTACAAGTTCATTTGTCCTTGATGCTGTTATACTGGGCCTGAGACCTTGCCTGGGTGGTGCCACCTGATGGGCTGCTTCTTCCTGTTACTTCAGTCTTTATACCTGAATCACATTTTTGTTACATCCACCTTGTGCTTGTTTATGCTTCCTGAAAAATGTTGTCAATTCCATGTCTATGCCATTTATTCATTCACTTGTTTAGTAAATATTCATGGCACACATGGTATCAGATACTGACTTTAAAGGTTTACAAACTCACCTCCAGAAGTTCTGGGTCTGATAAAGAGAGAAACACATAAACAAATCTTTTAATGAGGGAAAGCAGAATTTGCCAGTCCAAAATATGCCTTTAAAAAAAAGATTTTATTTATTTCTTTTTAGAGAGAAGGGAAGGGAGGGAAAAACAGAGGGAGAGAAACATCAATGTGTGGTTGCTTCTCAAGCACCCCCAACCAGAGACCGGGCCCACAACCCAGGCATGTGCCCTGATTGGGAATTGAACAGGTGACCCTTTGGTTCACAGGCTGGCACTCAATCCACTGAGCCACGACAGCCAAGGCCAAAATGTGCCTTTTGAGATATTATTTTAAGCAGATTGTTTTTAAGAAAGAAACAAAAGACTCAGAAAGAACCTTTGACTCACTCCCTAACTGCCTAAAAGAATTTAGATAGATAAGAAAGAAAGCCTTAATTGTAATTATAGATAATTATAGTGTAATAGGAACTAGTGTTTATGAGAGACTCAAAGATTGGAAAATTTTAGCTTTAGGTAATAGTCAATAAGCTTAGTAATTAATGGATGTTTTAAAAAAAAAAACAAAAAAAACTATTGCTTCAGGAACTAAAGATATGACCCACCCTACTTCAGGAGACCATAAGCAGTTCCACCTTTGTGTCCCATGGAGGACTGCAAGCAATCAAGATGGTATCTGAGCCATTGTACTCCAGGATGAGATGCCAACGGCCTAGGGTACAGATAAAGACCACTGCCCAGGACACCGATGAAAGACTTCTGCAGCTTTTTATCTGATTAAACTTTTCCCTGAATTCCAAACCCCTAATTTACACTTTTCTTCTCTTTATAAAAAGGGGTGGTTTGAAATGAAATGTAGAACAGTCTGTTAGGGTACATAACCCACCACCTTCTCAGATTGCCAGCCATCTGAATAAAGAACCCATAAAGATTTAATACTTGTCTCTGCTTATTGGCTCTGGTAGTGATAGGCATCTTGAACACTGGCTTTTCTATGTTCTGTGTGATAGACAAAGAACTCGGAAGGCTCTTTGGTCAAAGTTCTCTTTGTATCGCATTGTTAAAGATGGTCCAGCAAGCATTTTATTTACCAAACATTTGTTTTTCCATCTCAATGTGAATTGCCTCCCTGACCCTTGAAATCCCAAAGAACAACTCTTAGCTCAAGACAGCATGTGAGCCTCAACTGCCCAGTCTGTTCTCTGGTCTCATATTCTTGTGGAACTCACATGTGTACAGACAAAATAAATTTAATTTTTCCCTTCTTAATCAGTCTCATATTAATTTAATTATTAGTCTAGTCAGAGGAACTCAGAAAGGTGGGAGAAAAATTATTTTTTCTTTTCCTACATGAATATAACACAATGCCAAAAGACATAGAGACCAGAACTACTGATTCTGCCCAAGGTGTCTCACCTAAGTATTTTGCTGGTAGCTATGGAAAGAGCACTGTAATCTTGATTCACTTGTTAACTCTGAGAAACCTGAAGAGTTGCTTACTTTGCTCTTCTAGATATGAAAAATTTCCACAGTGCAGCCTTGTTCCAACTTGTTCTCCTGGGCTCAGGTCTTACCCTCTTTTTACATTCAAGTGCTCTCCCTCCCCCAGAGGTTTCATCCAGTCTCCTGGCTTTAATACCAACTCTGCACCTATACTTCTCTCATTCATGTCTCTACAAAACTGCCACCTCACCTTTCATGATATTGTGATGTATATCATAAAATATGTATTTGGTTTTTCTTCTGTTTCTACCAAGGAGCTCTAAAACCATTGGACTTTCCTAAGTAATGAGAGTCATATTTGTCTTTTGTTATGATAATAAATGCCTTTTGGATGCCCTGCCACCCTAGCATGGGTATAATCTCCAAGGGACCCAGCTATGGTATTAGGAGGTTGGAACTCTCACACTCACCCTTGAGAGGCTAAAGATTGAACCAATCATTAATGCCCTATGTGTTAATTAAAAATGCCTATGTGTTACCGAACAGCAAGTGGGGTCCTGCTGCAGCTGCCACCTTCTAGGCAAAATTCTTGAGACAATGTTTTGGTGATAAAGGAAAGGAGTCTTTATTCAAAATTCACACAATTTTGGAATAACAGCTTTCCACATGCATCAGTCACTTAAGCCTATCCATTAAAGCTAAAATCTTTAACTCTTCAGTGACATCTTTAATCACTTAAACTTATCAATTAAGGCTTAACTCTTTAACACCAGAATTCTCCTACCATTCCTCTTGTTAGTTTTTAATTATCTTATTTCTATAGGGTTAGTTTACAAACTAGAACAGCATAAGATATGAAACCTACAGGATTTGGAAGAATGGCAAGCTTCTGCCTCAGAGCTCATCCCCTCTAGAATACCCAAAGAAGAATAACTCTGCCACTCTCTTCCAGGCCAGCCTGATCCTAGGCTGTGCCTAGTGTTTGTTCTCCCATCCAAAATACCATCCTTTGGGAATTGCAGGCACAATCATCTAGGCATCCTCAAGGAAGAAGAGAGCCAGCCTCTGCCTTCCTTTTATTTTAAATCTTTTGGCCCATAATTCCATATGCTCTCGAGGTGCCAGTTTCTCAGTCAATCCCATCCTAGGCTATTTACCATTGCCCCAAGTAACCTCTTCCTACAGCCCCTCTCTTCTTCTCCCCAGTGATGTAATCAGATCTCTCTGTATCATATGTAACAAAGCCTCCATGAAAATCCAAAACAGCCTGGATTTGGAGAGGTTCTGGTTTGGTTAATATGCAAAGATTTGGGAAAGTAGCAGGCTGTGAGAGGGCACAGAAGCTCCACATCCTCTCTCTATATTTTGCCCTATGCATCTCTTCCATCTGGAGGTTCCTGAGTTTTTATTTTTTTTTTTTATAATGAACTGGTAATCTAATGAGTAACATGTTTCTGAGTTTTGTGGTGTGCTCTAACGAATTAATGGAACCCAAGGATGGGGACATTGTATTTCCCAATATTTCACTTGTGGTCAGAAACATAGGTGATAACCTGAACTTGCACTGGCATGGAGGTGGGGAGCAGTCTTATAGGAATGAACCCTTAATGTATGGAAGCTGATGCTATATCTGGGTAGATATTGTCAGAATTTAGTTAAATTGTAGAACATCCAGCTGGTGTTAGATCATTGCTTGATGGTATGGGAAACAAACAAACAAATAAACAAAACAACTAAATTTGTGACCAGAATTGTTAGTTGGCATGAGAATCTTACCTCCAAGTTCATCTGACTGTGTCTCTCCACTTGGGTGGCCCAATACATCCTAAGTTGCCCAGGCCCCAAACTGCACTGTGGAGCTACCCCTGTTCCTTTAACATTCACAGTGCTCCTCATTTCAGTAAAAGCTGATCATTAGAGGTCAGCCTCACAGGGACAACTTCATTCTTTAAAAGAATTGTGACCCTTTTTTCCCCACCTTCTAATCCTTCATCCCTGTTTTTTGTTTTGTTTTGTTTTGTTTTGTTTTCATAGCATTATCTGATTGGTTGGATGTATATTTTCTCTCCTCTTCTGTCTCTACCCACTAAATGGTAAGCTTGATATTTCTGTCTGTTTTGTTCACTGCCATTCCCAGTGCCTGGCGTATAACAAGTAATATCAGTAAGTATTAGCTTTTTAAAAAAAAATATTTATTTTTAGAGAGAGGGAAAGGGTGGGAAAAAGAGGGAGAGAAACACATGTGAGAGAAACATTGATTGGTCACCTCTCACAAAGCCCCACCTAGGGACTTGGCCCTCAACCCAAGCATGTGCCCTGACCAGGAATCAAATCTGCCACCTTCCAATTCACAGGCCAGGGTTCAGTCCACTGAGCCACACTAGCCAGGGCAGTATTATCTTTTTATTTATTTATTTGTTAATGAATGAATTGCATTAGTTCTCTTAAGCTTGTTTTTGAGAAAATAACGTCAACATTTCCTGCCATTATAGCTTAAGTCTTATGGAACTGGAGATAATTCAGTAAGACAGAGAAGGGAGAATCTTCAAAAGACATGGGGGGAAAAAAGTGAAATTGAAAGTAGCACCACTTGTTTTTATATCTCAGAAATTGTGGAAAATGAAACCTATTTAGAGGGATCAGGCTTATTAACACAGTAGAAAGGAGGCTGACACAGTTATATAGATAAGTTGAGGTTGGAACACATGTGTTTGGAAACAGCTAGTAATTAAATTGTAATTCTATTCTTCCTTCATTCTTCCTGATCCTCTATGCTTTCTGCACTTGAGGGACTTCATAAAAATAAAATGGCTGAGCTATTCTTGGTCAGTCTTAAGTTTAAGGTGTAAAATAGGAAGAAACTTTCTTTTAGCCTCAAGATTCTTTAGGCTGGCCTAATAATCAAACTGACATGAGACATTAATAAGAGAAAGTGACTAAATGTAATTACATACATATGTATGAAAATCTTGCATGCATAAGAAAGCCAGAGACCCTGCATACAGGAGAGATTCAAAGACAGAAAAAGAGAATGAGATATGTATGGCATTCTGAGCTAAGAATAAGGTAAGGCAGCTTGGAGCTTTAGAAGGTGGGGGAAGTGTTTCACAGGATGTAGATAGATCAATAAAGATTATACCTAATAATCTAGTATTATGGACAAGACCCCTAATTCAAAATTCTTTAAGTAGTTAAGAGGGTGGAAGAAGTTTCTTTTGAACCTGCAGGGTCTTGGTTACCTTTGGGGTCAAAACAATCTGTATAATATAGAGTCATATCTTGGTGTGTGTAGTTCTGAACTCAGACACTTTTATCTTCTGAAATTTCCCTTAGAATTTCACATTACAGGATTTGTGTTGATAGATTGTTCTGTATCTCATCAAACCAGTTTCAGTCTTTAGAAAGGTCAGTTTAATTAAATAGTTGTGTTTCAATTCAGGAAGTAGTGATGTGATGGGCTCCCTCAGTTAAATATATGGTACAATTAATCAGGTATCTAATAAGAGGTTTCTCCATAAAAACAAACTAAAAACAAAACTTACTATTGGAGTAGACTATAGTCTCAGTTTCTGAGTTCTGAAGGCAGTTTAAATTTCTAGATGCCTGTCCTAGAGAACCTTCCAGTGGATTGAAGACAAGCAGTTCTTCTGATAGATTTTCCTGATTTGCATTCTGAATGTCTCTGGTGATCTGTCTACAATAAGCATGAAGATTGCCCATGCCTGTATGAGCTGGTATGGTAATTTCTCTTAAGTTTATGTCAAGTTGTCCCACTTTAGCTTGTGTGTTTTGGGAAAAGGACAGTTTCAGTTCTCAAATAGTCCATGTCAATGGATAGTAGAAAAAAAATGAAAGTGTTAATTTGGAATGTCAGAGCTGGATATTGGAGCAAATTAGAAATATTCTGTACACAGTTCAGTTTACAAGTACAGAAAAAAAGACAATGAACAGCATTAAAATGTAATATTCACAAAAATATATTATCGTTTCTGCCCTGGCTGGTGTATCTCAGTGGGTTGAGTGCCGCCCTGCATACTGAAAGGTTGCAGGTTTGATTTCCAGTCAGGGCACATGCCTGCTCTGTGGACCAGGTCCCCAGTGGGGGTGGTGCACAAGAGGCAACTACACATTGATGTTTCTCTCCCTCTCTTTCTTCCTCTGTTCCCCTCTCTCTAAAAAATAAATAAGATCTTTTAAAATATATATATATTACAGTTTCCATCAAAACATGTTTTTTTCCTAAAATCACTCCCACAAAGATAGTGAAATTTTACCACATTTTACCACAAAGATATTGAAATTAAGACTAATTTATTTGAAAAATATGCTTAGTTTTAATAAAATTGTCATGATTATTTGCATAAGTACAATAATAAACCACATAGTAATAAACCACATAGGCTCTTTTAAATTTGCTTTGCTGTGACTTTTTTTTATTTTAATGGTTGTTCAAGTACAGTTTTCTGCCTTTTATCCCTATCCCAGCCCACCCCACCAGCCCTTTCTACCTCCCTCCCATTTCCAATTCCTCCCCTTGTTATTGTCCATGTATCCTTTACACTTGTTCTTGAAAACCCTTCCCCTTTCCTCCTGAAATACCCTCCCTTCTCCCCTCTGGTCACTGTCAGCCTCTTCTGAATTTCAGCGTCTTTGATTATATTGTGCTTATTTGTTTGTTTTGTTGATTAGGTTCCTGTTAAAGGTGAGATCATATGGTATTTGTCTTTCACTGCTGTAATTTTTTTTCTGATGATTTCAACTTATATTGGATGAGGATGTTATTTTTTTAACATTACATACTCCTTTTCTAGTAAGGTAGATCTTACACTCAAAGATAGTCTTCAACCATTTTCTTTTCATTTCTTTAAGGAATATTCAGATTGAACTTAAACAGTCCTCTTAAGAACAGAAAAATCTAGACATAGACTTGCCATCAGATGTTGCCTGAAATACCTATAGATTTGTTTTAGTTCCTCTCTTCTCAAGGTCCCTAAACTATCCTGAGGTTCCTGCACATGTCAAAAAGTGACATCTGTACTCACCTGGTAAGGTTGTTGGGAACCATGCAAGAGAGGTATCAGGTTAATGTTTCCAAGGTGTTTTTGTTTTTGTTTTGTTTTTGTTTTATTTTATTTATTTTTTGTTTTGTTTTATTATTTTATTATTTTATTTTTCCCAAGGGATTTTAATAGGCTTCCACATGTCAATCTTAATTCCTTGAGTCTTTTCATGCCTCTCTCAAATATAACAATCCATTTCAAACTTTGGTAATAGAACTAGTTTATAATTGTGTCCTGTTACAAAGAGAACAGATTGTTACTGAACTTATGCAAATATGTTGCTATAAAAGTAAGAAGACTCACTGAGAGTTTCTGAATTCTGAAGAGATCAAGTAGGGAGAAAAAAAAACTGCTTCAGATGAGGAGATGGTGGCCTAGCAGTTGGAAGCTGAGCCCACTTGCTTGTGCCCCAGTATAGATTTTCAGCTTATCTTCTGACAAGTGATGTGAACAATCAATGGAATCTCAGCTGCTATGAATTTTAAAGCCAAGGAGTACAGAGGATGCTTTGAACCATCCAGTAAGAGATTTTATAAGTTGACGGGGAAATAACCTGTGTGAGGCACATGCAGCAGAGGAGAGATCGGTCAGAAAATGCAGTTTTGTGGCTCTGTTCCCACCTGGAACAAGGCCCTGGTCCCACAAAAGGAAACTAGCAGCCCTAATCTGGAGAGACGTGGAAGGATATACAAAGTCTGGGAGACAGTGGAGAGCAGGACCAATAAAATGTCATCAGTTAAGTCAAGATAGTATAAAGTATATAAAACAAAATGGAGTCACTTGTGTCAACCAAGATGGCTGCCAATCAACCATGACACTTTAGTTCAAGAGGGAAACTACTGTATTTTTCTGTGTATAATGTCCACTTTTTGTCCAAATTTTTTGAGGGAAAAATAAGAATGCACATTATTATGTGGGTAGCACCTGAAATACCTTGTATCTGTTCTTGTGTTTGGTAATTATCTGTTACATAAAATTTCCTGTACCATAATATGTTCAAAAATAAATGCTAAAATTCCTTTATAATACACAAAGAAACAAATATCTAAATACAAATAAATAAAAATTTAATTAAAAAAAAACAAAATATTTTTTTCCTGAAAGTTTGGGCCAAAATGTGGGTGTGCACTATAGGTGGGAGTGCATTATACACAGAAAATATGATACCTAAGTCATGCTAGACACATCTGGCAAGGAGACACACCCATGTATCTGCACATATGATCAGAATATCCATGTCTGCAAAGAGGGACCACCCATACTTAGGCTTGTAGAGAAATTCCACATTTGACATCAGGGGTGCTAAGACAGTTATCAAGAGACCTGGAAGGGTGGAGTACACCACTTTCAAGGTGCAACTGAGGCAGGCGCCAGACCACTGCTGAGACATCTGAGCTCCACACAGCAGAGTGCTACTCCATGCTATGCTGATCTCCCTTGGCATCGACCACCAGAGGCTCTTCCCTGCTGGACTGAGGACTTTGTCTGCCCTGCTGCCCACCTGGCTCTGGAGACCCTTCCCTGAAGGATGCTGATGACTCCCTTACCCACTGTGCTGTCTCCTAGACCTGCAGACTGATACTCTGGGACTTGGGTTTTTCATTCCTCATTGATTTCTGTGTGTGTGTGTGTGTGCGTGTGTGTTATGTTTCTCTTAGATTGTCAGAGTGTGAGTAGGATACTAATGTATGTTGGTGTTCTACTTTGAGTGAACATGCATTCAATAAAAGCTGAGTGAATAGCACAGTTGCTTTGTGTGATACTTGTCTATTCCTTGGTACTGGGCTGCTAATCAGGCAGCTAGCTAAGCAGTGGTCCAGTTGACCTATAGGAAAATCTACATTTTGAACATAAACTCATGACAGAGACTAAGGCTACACACACAGTAAGCAGCATGTCCATAGCTACAGCACCATCTGGGGGAGTCCCAGAAAAAAAATTATAAAACTGTTGGAGGCATTGTCAGGCTGTGGTCAGCCCTGACTGAGAGAGACTTTGTGTTTTGGGTGAGGTGGAATGCATGGAGAACCAGTCCAGGGCTCAGTGCTCAAGTGAGGGAGCCATAGAGACTCTTTTTAAAAGAGGAACTGAGGCGAGGCTTGAGACTTGGCAGGTACCCTATGCTTCTGTTCACACGCATGCATAGTGGCTCTGCCAACAAAGAAACCAGAGTGAAAGTGCAGTTTTGTCCCACTGAGTCCAGTTGCACAGGAAGAACAGAAAGGGTCACACTGAAGGGACTTTGAGACCTGACCCAGCATGGCTGGTGAACAGGAGGAGATTGTGCAGCATGGAGAGTTTGTGTCTGAGTCTCCTACAAGAGGGAGAGGTTGGGGACCAAATATCCAGGAACTGGACACCTGAGAGTTGTTGCAGCCAGGCATGTCACCTCACCGGTACACATGCTCAACCTCCACCTGTGGAATTGTAGGATCTGCAGATCAGTGAGGCCAGACTTAGGAACTCCCTGCTAGGTGCATATCCCCAGGGGAAAGAAGGAGAAGGTCTAAAAGGACCCTTTCTGAACTCCTATCAGAGACTACAAACTACACTGATTCCTTGGGCCCAGACCCACTGAAACAAGTTGAGCAGAAAGATTAGAGATAGATGCAACAAGGGGTGTTCAGGGAAGTGCCTGGCCTCAGCTCTTATACTGAGCTGCCATCAGCAACAAGCAGAAGGAGCTGCCCCTTTTACACAGATTGGCCTCTCACAGGAAACGGACAGCTAATTCACCAGAAACCATACATTATTGGAAATAATCTGGGAAAGACCAAGATGTGTGGCAAGGGGGTGGAGAAACACTCCCACCATCTTCCCTGAAGACTGAACAGTGCCCCATGGGGGTGACCCAGGGATTCCATCCTCCTGATCACAACACAGGTCCCATCTGGAAGCATGTGGGATTGGTACTAGCAGTACTCTCAGATATTACATGAACCACTCCTGGGCTTTGTGCTGATGGAAAACCAGCAGGGCAGAAAGTGGGGACCTGCCAAGCGTGAAACATATAGCCACAGACTGTGGATCACTTGTGTTCTCAGGAAGGCTGCCTAGGGCTAGATTAGAACACCATCTGACATTGCCAGGTTCAGGTCCAGAAAGAGAAGAGTGGCAAATATTAGACTCTGCTGAGATGAATCCCACCATGTTCTTCATTACTTTCATTATTTTTTTTCCTGCATAGTTTTTTAACATTTTTGTTTTCTCTTCAATTTTGTTCCTATTATTTCACTATTTTTTATTTTAGTTTATTTCAAATCTTATATTTTACTCCTTCTCTTACTCCATTTTGCCATTTTTCTTCCTCTTCTCATTATTGTTGTAAATTTTATTTTTTCTCCATATATGACTTGATTCTATTTCACACTCTTACCATTTCTCCTCCCTCCAGCTTCTCAAAACCAGTTTTCTTGTCATTAGTCATCTCACATTCTTATTCACATTCTTATAATATTGCTAATCTCTCTCCACTTTTATTGATCTTGCTCATTGGTTGTTGATATAGTGGTTGTTGTTGAATTTCTTTAGTTTATTCCTAGATGCTCACTATTTTTGTATTTCAAATCTCAAATGTTACTGTTCCACTCTACTACTCAATTTTGCCTTTCTCCGGCCCTTTCTTTTTTTTACTTTTATTTTAATCATTGTTCAAGTACAGATTTCTGTCCTTTACTCCCATTCCAGCCCACAAACCCATACCTCCCCACCTCTCTCCCATTTCCACGCCCTCCCCCCTAGTTTTTGTTCATGTGTCCTTTATATTTGCTCCTGTAAACCCTTCCCATTCTCTCCTGAAATTCCCTCCCCTCTCCTCTCTGGTCACTGTCAGCCTGTCCTCTATTTCAGTGTCTTTGACTATATTTTGCTTCTTTCTTTCTTTTATTGTTTAGGTTCCTGTTAAAGATGAGATCATATGGTATTTGTCTTTCACTGCCTGGCCTATTTCACTTAGCATAATGCTTTCCAGCTCCATCCATGCTGTTGCAAAGGGTAGGAGCTCCTTCTTTCTTTCTGCTGCATAGAATTCCATTGTGTAAATGTACCACAGTTTTTTGATCCATTAATTTACTGATGGGCACCTAGATGGCTTCCAGCACTTAACTATTGTAAATTGTGCTGCTGTGAACATTAGGGTGCATAGGTTCTTTTGGATTGGTGTTTCAGGGTTTTTAGGATATAGTCCCAACAGTGGAATTGCTGGGTCAAAAGATAGATCCATTTTTAGCTTTCTGAGGAAGTTCCATACTGTTTTCCATAGTGGCTGCACCAGGCTGCATTCCCATCAACAGTAGACTAGTGCACCTTTTCTGCACATGCTCTCACACACCTACTTGTTGATTTGATTATGATGGCCATTGTGACCAGTGTGAAGTGGTATCTCACTGTGGTTTTAATTTGCACCTCTCTGATAGCTAGCGATATTGAGCATCTTTTCATATGTCTCTGGGCCCTCTGTGTGTCCTCTTTGGAGAAGTGTCTGTTCAAGTCTTTTGTCCATTTTGTATTTGGATTTTTTGTCTTCCTGGAGTAGAGTTGTGTGAGTTCCTTATACATTTTGGAGATGAAACCCTTGTCTGAGGTATCACTGGCAAATATATTTTCCCATATAGTTGGTTCTCTTTTCATTTCAATGCTGTTTTCTTTAGCCATACAGAAGCATTTTAATGTTATGAGGTCCCATTTGTTTATTCTTTCCTTTATGTCCCTTGCTTTAGGGGACATATCAATGAAGACGTTGCTGCGTGGAATGAGATTTTCCTGCCGATGTTTTCCTCTGGGACTTATATGGTGTCACAACTTATATTTAAGTCTTTCATCCACCTCAAATTTATTTTTGTATATGGTGTAAGTTTGTGATTGAGTTTCATTTTTTTTTTTTGCATGTAGCTGTCCAGCTCTCCCAACACCATTTGTCGAAGAGGCTATTTGTACTCCATTTTATGCTTCTTTCCCCTTTGTCAATATTAATTGACCATAGAGACTTGGGTTTATTTCCTGGCTCTCTGTTCTGTTCCATTGGTCTATGTGTTTGTTCTTATGCCAGGACCTGGCTGTTTTTATTACAGCGGCCTTGTAATACAGTTTGGTATCAGATATTGGATCTCTCTTACTTTGTTCTTCTTTCTCAAAATTGCTGAAGCTATCTAGAATTATTTATGGTTCCATATAAATCTATGAAATGTTCCCAGGCTGGTGTAGTGGATTGACCTCAGGCCTGCAAAGCAAAGGGTTGCTAGTTTAATTCCCAGTCCGGGCACATGCCCGGGTTGTGCACCAGGTCCCCAATAGGAAATGTGCAAGACACAACCGTACATTGATGCTTCTCTCCCTCTCTCCTTTCCTTCCCCTCTCTAAAAAATAAAAAATAAATAAAATTTAAAGTTGCTTAACTCCTTGAAAATGTTAAACTGTTAAAAAAATTCTTATTTTTTTTCTATATCTGTGAAATATGTCATTGGTACTTTAATAGAGTTTGCGTTGAATCTATAAATTGCTTTGGGTAGTATGGTCATTTTGATGATGTTAATTCTTCCAATCCATGAACATGGCACATGCTTCCATTTGTTTGTGTCTTCCTTAATTTCATTCTTCAGTGTTGTATATTTTCCTGAGTATAGGTCTTTTACCTCCTTGGTTGGGGTTATTTCTACATACTTTATTTTTCTTGTTGCTATATCAAATGGGATTTTTTCCTTGATTTTCTTTCTGATATTTCAGTGTTGGTGTACAAAAATGCCTTTGATTTCTGAACATTGAATTTGTATCCCGCTGTTTTGCCAAATTTGTTTATTAGGTCGAGTAGTTTTTTGGTGGAGTCTGTAGGATTTTCTATGTACACTATCATGTCATGTGCAAACAATGACAGTTTTACTTCCTCCTTTGCAATTTGGATGCCTTTTATTTCTTTTTCTTGTCTGATTGCCACAGCTAAGATTTCCAATACTATGTTGAATAACAGTGGTGAAAGCAAACATCCTTATCTTGTTCCTAACCTCAGTGGGAAAGCTTTAAGTTTGTGCCCACTGAGTATGATGTTGGCAGTAGGTCTCTCATATGTGGCCTTTATTATGTTGAGGAATGCTCCCTCTATTCCCACTTTGCTAGATATTTCTATCATAAATGGGTGCTGTACCTTATCAAATGCTTTTTCTGCATCTATTGATATGATCATGTGATTTTTGCCTTTCATTTTGTTTATGTGATGTATTACGTTTACTGATTTGGGAATATTGTACCATCCTTGCGTCCCTGGGATGAATCCCACTTGATAATGTTGTATGATCTTTTGAATGTATTTCTGGATGCAGTTTGCCAATATTTTGTTGAGGATTTTAGCATCTATATTCATCAGTGACTTGGCCTGAAGTTTTCTTTCTTTGCTGTGTCTTTATCTGGTTTTGGGATTAGGTTGATGCTGGCTTCATAAAAAGAGTTTGGGAGTCTTCCATCTTCTTGAATTTTTTGGAACAGTCTGTAAAGGATAGGGGTTAGCTCTTCCTTAAATGCTTTGTAAAATTCTCCTGTGAAACCATCTTGTCCAGGGCTTTTGACTGTCAGAAGCTTTCTGAATACTGCTTCAATTTCACTGCAGCTATTGGTCTGTTCAGGCTTTCTGCTGCTTCTTCATTGAGATTTGGAAGATTATATTTTTCGAGAAATTTGTCCATTTCACCTAAGTTTTCAAATTTCTTGGCATATAGTTGTTTACAGCAATTGCTTACAATCCTTTTTATTTCTGCAGTATTGGTTGGAATTTTTCCTCTTTCATTGCTAGTTGTGTTTATTTGGGTCCTCTCTCTTTTTTATCTTGATGAGTCTGCTTAAAAGCTTGTGGATTTTATCTTTTCAACGAAGCAGCTCCTGGATTTATTGACCCTTAGAATTGTGCTTTTAGTCTCTATGTTATTTAATTCTGCCCTGATCATGGTTATTTCCTTCCTTCTCCTTGCTCTAGGCTATCTTTTATTGTTGTTCCTCCAGTTCTTGTAGGCATAGGGTTAGGTTGTTTATTTAAAATGTTTCTATCTTTTTTAGGTAGGTCCATATTGCTATGAACTTCCCTCTCAGGACTGCCTTCCCTGTGTCCCTTAAGTTTTGGATTGTGTGAGTTCATTTTCTTTTGTTTACAGAAACTTTTTGATTTCTTCCTTGGTCTCACTCATGACACATTGATTGTTTAATAGCATGCTATTCAATCTCCATCAGTTTGAGTGTTGGGGATTTTTTTCTCGAGGTTGGTTTCTAGTTTCAGTACCTTGTGGTTGAAGAAAATGCTGGATATCATTTCAGTTATCTCGAATTTTTTGAGGCTTGTTTTTGTCCTATCATGTGGTCTATCTATGAAAATATTCCATGTGCATTTTGCTTTTGGGATGCAAGGCTCTGTCTCTCTCTCTTTATATACATATAAACACTGGGGATATATATACCAGTGTTCTTTGCTTAGAATATTTCTTGCTATTGCCTTCCTCCTTGGAGCATTTCCATTTATAAGTCACCAGCTAGTCTTATAGGTGTTCCCTTGTATGTTACTTCCTGTGTTTCCCTGGCTACCTTTAAGATTCTCTATTTTCTTGGAACTTTGTCATTTTAATTATGATGTGTCTTGAAGTGGGCCTCTTTGGGTTTCTCTTGATTGGGACCCTCTGTGTTTCCTGTATATGTGTGACTTTTTCTCTCATCAAGTTATGGAAGCTTTCCATCATTACTTGTTCAAAGAGGTTTTCTCTTCCTTGCTGTTCTTCTTGTCCTTCTGATATTCCTATTATATTGATATTATTACGTTTCATGTTATCCTGCATTTCCCTTAACCTGTCTTCATTTTTTTCTGAGCCTTTTTTCCTTTCATTATTTTTTCTGGGTGTTTTCTTCTACCTTGTCCTATTATTGTATTATTTTTTACTTGTATTATTTCCTTGTATTTTTTTAATAATATCTGCAAATGTATGAAGGTAAAGAGGAAGAGGTCTGAAGGGACTTTGATATTTGTTCTAATTTCTCATTCTATCTTATTAAGGGACTCATAATGACCAGCCATTATAAGCATATGAGAACTCACTAAGAAAGAAAAGAAATTTAATTTATAAGTTTTTTTTTAATTCAAAGAATCCATCATTTTGCCTTAATGAGTAATATCTTAATAGCAACTCTAATCAGTAATACCTTTGTGGCTTAACCAGGGGAGGAAGAAAATAGAGAAAACAAAGGCTTTTGTTACACAGGTGGTAAGGATGGTGTAGCTCCCAGTTTCTACAACATTTTGAGATGTCTACAGCCATAAACATGCTAATTTGTTGCAGCAGACAGGCACTGCTGGAATGGGATTATTCTAGTGTTAAAAGTCAAAAAAGTTTGAGATGATAAAATCTCTTTATGGGCTAGGGTTCTTTATGGCAAACTACCCTGGGAGTTGGCATGGCTAGACAAAGAGGACCAATATGCTTAACTTTTATGGCTTAACTAAAACTTGGAACCCCAACCTATTCAAATGGTTTCCAGATGCACCACAGTAAGTGTACCTTCTACATGGTGAAGACCAGAGAAAATATTTTCATTGGTCAGAAAGGCCAAACTCTCAGATAAAAAGCAAGACAGCAGACAGAGTCAAGAGAGAAACTGAATTACCAAAACCCAGGAATACTCATACCAAATATGCAAGAGTTGCTAAGCCCAAGAAACTGCTTTCACAAGTATTTTTCTCTATCCAATTTAGAAAAGGGGAAAAATGGCTTCCACCACTTTGCTTTCATTAAACTATGCCGGTAGAACACAGGAGTCTGACTTGGTAGGAATTCTCACCTTTACCAATATGCTACAGGTTTTAAATTTTTTCTTTATTACAGTAGCTTCATGCTGAGCAGTGCCTAACCAGTGAGATATCCTGCTCACAGCACCTTGGGGGACAAAGAAACTTTTCTATCCTCCTAGGTTTTTTAGGCTGGTTTAATAATTACATATACATGAGACAGATTAACAAGAGAAAATGTCCAAATTTAATTACATACATTGTATGAAAACTGTGTATACAGGAGAAAGTCAAAGACCTCACGTACAGGAGAGGTTCAAAGACAGAAAGGGAAAATGTGGTATATACAGTATGACCTTCTAAGCTAAGGATGAGGTAAGGTGCCTTGGGCTTCAGAAAAATAAGATATTCAGTAATTAGGAGTATGCCCTGTCCTACAGATAGGCCAAACATGTTATCTATGATAATCTATTATTATGAGAAAGACCACTAATTTAAATTCTTATAGGTAGTAAAGGGGAAGCAGAAGTTTCTCTTGAGTTTGCAAGGTCTTGTTTGTTTTTAGCACAGAATAATCTGCATACCAGAGAAGCACATCTCGGGGTGACTCATAATGAATCCTTACAAATATTAGAAGGCCATAGACTAATGTGAACTAAAAAAGAAAGTGACATGAACAGAGAACTATAATTCCAATGTATGCACCACTGTGGATAAGAAAGGAATTCTATGCAAAGTAATCCCACAGGGTGATCTAGACATAAATTTCTAACTGAGAAGGTCATAGTGGGTAGTGACTCCCAGGCATATAACTTCTTTAGTAAAAAGTTTATTTTTGCCCTAAGCAAGCCTTGGCCATTTTTTTCTGTGCATCTAGATTAACTCACCTTGCCTTTTGACCTGGCAATTCCACTTCAGGGATTATACCCTAAGAACTCTGAAATACCACTTCAAAAGAACCTATGCACCCCAATGTTCATAGCAGCTCAATTTACAATAGCCAAGTACTGGAAGCAACCTAAGTGCCCAACAGTAAATGAGTGGATCAAAAGCTATGGTGCATTTACACGATGAAATACTATGCAGCAACAGGAAAGAAGGAGCTCCTACCCTTAGTGACAGCATAGGTGGAGAGCACTATGGAGAGCAGCATTATGAGCTCTCCAGCATCTGGAGAGCATTATGCTAAGTGTAATAAGCCAGGTGGTGAGATAGAAATACTGTATGACCTCATCTATAAGTGGAAACTAATCAACAAAACAAACAAGCAAGTAAAATATAACCAGAGACATTGAAATTAAGAACAGACAGTAACCAGAGGGCAGGGTGAGGTGGTATAATGGGGGAAAAGGGGGAAGGGTTTTCAGGAACATCTATAAAGGGCACATGGACAAAACCAAAGGGGTAGGATCAAAGGTGGGAGGTGGGATGGCTGGGGTGGGGGGAGGAATGGAGACAACTGGACTTAAACAACAATAAAAATGTGGAAAAATAAATAAAAATCATTTTATTGTACACTTAAAAAAAAAGGCCCCTTTTAAACCTCATCTTTCCTAAGTGGATCACTCTCAATAAAGCACATAATCTTTACTATGTAATCCAATCCCCACCTTGTTTTATTTTGCATTTATGTAATCTTTCTTATGTTTCCTCCTTAATTTCAAGTGAATGAAAGAAACTGCAAAACTGTCACTCCCTGGAGCATTTGAGATCTTATTCCCCGTACTTAACCAGTTTGGCTTAAATAATTCTTACAAAAATTCTCTACAGGTTTGGACATTTCTTATGTTGACACATCAAGACTTTTCAATGCCAGAGAGTAAGAAATGATTTAGGTCTAATTTACCTCCCAATATTGGATATTTTTGCAAAGAAACTTGGGTGTTAGACTGAGTTTCCTCCCAGATTGTAACTCTTCCTTTGAGGACTACTAGTGGTGTCCAAGCCTTCTTGGCCTCAAATGTATGGCCCTGTCATGCTTACAACTACAGTGTCTGTGCTTACTTGCCTGTGAATAAGAATATTCAAGTCAGTTTGCAAGGTAGAAAAGACATACATAGGAAACAGATCTATTTGGGAAGGTTGGAATATGGTCAAAAAATAAAAATTAAATTAAAGTACAGACATTAGATAATCATTCTCTAATGCCATTGCTTTCTTTCTATGGATATTAGTGTGTGACGTATATCATTTTTCTTCTTTCTGAAACAAGTAATTCATGCACATTATAGTTCAAGAAGTACCACCTCATGTGACTAAAACATAACACTTGTCACAGAAACTGTGAATTTATTTTTTCAGGGTGCTAAAGAAAAGTATTAACCTGCTGCTATATTAATCATGGAGACAGAGTACAGGGCAGCTCAGAGGGGTAGCTGGGGATTCTGCAACTTGCATCCTTCACTCACTAGGGTTTCAGATAGAATGGGGAGCACAGCGTTTGAGGTGTTTTATTTAGAAAGATTTCAAAATTACAGTAAAGCTACAAAAAGAGATGGACAGTTTTATGTGTGATCTTGGGTAGTCTTTCAGCCCCAGTTATTCAATCAAACAGTAATATGGGTATTGCAAGGATATTTGGTAGATGTGACAAAATTCATAATCGATTCACTTTAAAGAAGGGAGATTATTCTAGACAAACTTGGAGGGCTGATTCAATTTGTCTAAAGATCATTAGAGCTTAATTGAGTTTCTCTGAGAAAGAATAAATTCTGTCTGTGGACAGAAGCTCCAGCATGTGTCTCAGAGTTCCAAGTTGTCCTTCCTGAAGACGTTCCCATTTTTGCTTTGCCATCCACCAAAACTGTGCAAGCCAGTGCTTTGCCATGATTCTTTCTGGTTCTCTTTCTCTGGTTGAACCCTGCTGATACACACCTATATACCAATGGTCAGTATTGCTTTAATCTTTCTTTTATGTATATGTACACATATATTAATATTACAAAAACACATAAAATTAAAAGTTCAAGTTCGCCCAAATTGGCAAATGTTCTTTTTTTAGAATTTATTTATTTATTTATTTATTTATTTATTTTTAGAGAAGGAAGGGAAGGAGAAAGAGAGAGAAATCAATGTGCGGTTGCTGGGGGTCATGGCCTGCAACCCAGGCATGTGCCCTGACTGGGAACCTGCAACACTTTGGTTCTCAGCCCGCACTCAATCCACTGAGCTACTCCAGCTAGGGCTTGGCAAATGTTCTTAAAACAGCTTTAGAGTGCTACGCTTCTTATTTGAAGAGATGTTGTTTTCCCTTCAATTTTGGAGTCTAGATTTTTTACTATTTTAGGTGTTTTTAAGAAGATAGAAACTTTTGTCAACATTTTTTTGGTTATTTCTAGTGGGAAGTTATGCTGATGCCTATTCTGCCTTATTTCTGAAAATGGAAGTCCTTCCTATCCTTAGCTGAAGTGTATACTTACAAACAAACAAACAAACAAAAATAATATCACCTGCTTTAAGCAAATTAGCATATGAAAAAGCAAGCATATGTTTTTGAAGCTTCTATATTTAAGGAAAACAATCATTGCATGGTTTCCTTGTCTAGACTACAAAGATATAATACATTTGTTTAAAAATTCATTTTTAAAAAACATTTTATAAAGTGTTGGGAGCCATCCTGTCTGGTTTCAGGGACTGTAGCCTCATTAGCGGACAATAAGTCTTATGGTTAGGGCTGAGTTAAAAGACTTTGGGGACATGAGCCACTAAGGAGACAGAACATTTCATCCTGGAAGGAGCACAGCCCCTGCCTCTCTCACTTCTCCCAGCTTGGCCTAGGCAGATGACTGGTTAGCCAATGGCAGGTATGATACCTCAAAAGGAGGAACGACTTAAGACAGGCACAGTTGCAATGGGCCATCAGGAAAAGACTTAGGGGTCTTCAGAGAAGGGGCAGAAAGACCCTTACCCCTTGGCTTTGTGATAGCCTAAGACCTCAGTCTTTCTGTAAAAGTCTCCTAGTCTCTTGGCTGCTTTGTTCTCCCAACCTAACTCAGTCTGGGAACTATGCCAGAGGCAGCTGTGACCTTGTACTGAAACAAATGGCTCCAGAGAGGGAAACTGGCCAGAGAAAGAATATACAGTGTTTCCTTTGAGACTTGCTCTGCCCTGTTGCTATGAAACACACTTGAGCTAAATTCAGCCTTGACCTAAGACAATCCCTGTGTTTCTTCAACTATTATTGTTAAATGATGTCAGTTTCTCATGATTGTAGCATTTTGGGCATTGGTTGATGAGCTTTACATGCATACTATATATCTCTGTGTGAACTGAACTCAATAAAAGCATGGGGAAGAAGGTGTTCAGGACCTTTCTCCTTTGAGGAACTGGTCACCTTTCCTACCCAAGCAAATCATGTGTTGGGCATTTTTATTTCATCTGCCATGGCCTGGGGGAGCTCTGTGGGTACAGCCCCATCTCAATAAAGAATTGAATTTTCTAGGCTCTGGCTAGGTAGCTCAGTTGGAAAAAGTGTTGCCCCCAATATGCCAAGGTTGCAGATTCTATCCCTGATCAGGGCACTACAAGAATGAACCAATGAGTTCATAAATAAATAGAGCAACAAATTGATGTTTGTCATTCTCTCTGTGTCTCTCCCTCCTCCCTTCCTCTCTCTCCAAAAGAAATATATTTAAAAAATTGAATTTTTTAAATTATTATAAAATACAAGACTTTATCCATGAATTACTTTTCCAGCAAACTTAACCACCCAAAAACTGAAGAGTAAGTGTGAAATTACTTCACATAGTCTTATTAAATGACCAAAAGATTTATTACCTTATTAATGTAATCTATTAATCAGAAAGTACTTAAGGTCTCATTCAGAGTTGATTAACTCTTATTTTATACACCAGTCAAAGAAACCTCATTCTCTGGTATTGTAGCTCATAAACCCTTGGAAACAATCACTTGAAAGAAAACATATATTTTGGAATGTGGGATCATTATAAGAGCCAAGGATGCCATCTGAAATATAAACTTATATACACATATTATAATTATAATTACTTGCTGACCCTTTTGAAAGTAAGTTGTAGATATTATAGTCCTTCACTCCCAAATACTTCTGCCTAAGAAAGAATCACCTCTAAGAAAATGACTTTCTATTTTGTTTTTTTTTATAGAATCACAACATAATGGTCAAATTCAGAAATTTAACACTAATTCACTATCATTACCTAATAGTCAGTCCTCTTTTAAAATTCCCCAAGTTGTCCCCAAAATGTCATTACACATTTTTCCCATCTGCTTGAGGACTCAATATAGTATAACATTTTGCATTTAGCTAACATATCTCTTTAATTACCTTTAATCTGGAACAACTGTTGTGCCTTTATTTGTCATCCATGTCATTTATACTTTTGAAGAATACAGAACAGTTTTTATAATATTTTATATATGTTATAATATTATAATAATTCAGAACTGTTTAATGGTTTATTTTTCTAATACATAATCTTTATTATATTTTCTGTTACCATTTAGTCCCCTTATACACACTTCCCCCAGCAATCACCACCATGTTTTCCATGTCCATCAGCTCTTTTTCTTCAAAAAAATACTTTTATTATTGTTCAAGTACAGTTGTCTCCATTTCCCCCTACCACTCCTTCCACCCTACCCATCACCACCCCCCACCCTGGATCCTACACCATTTTGGCTTTGTCCATGGGTCTTGTATACATGTTCTTCAACAACTTTTCCCCTTCTTTCCCATATTATCTTCCTGCCCCCTCCCCTCTGGTTACTGTCAGTTTGTTCTTTGTTTCAATGTTTGTGGTTATATTTTGCTTGCTTGTTTGTTTTGTTGATTAGGTTCCACTTAAAGGTGAGGTCATATGGTATTTATCTTTCACCACCTGACTTATTTCACTTAATAGAATGCTCTCCAGATCCATCCATGCTGTCACTAAGAGCAGGAGCTCCTTCTTTCTTTCTGCTGTGTAGAATTCCATTGTGTAAATGTACTATAGTTTTTTTGACCCATTCATTTGATGGTAGGCACTTAGGTTGCTTCCCACATTTGGCTATTTTACATTACACTGGTATGAACACTGGGGTGCATAGATCTTTTGAGTTGGCGTTGCAGGATTCTTTGGGTATAATCCCAGCAGTGGAATTGCCAAGTCAAAAGGCAGTTCCATTTTTAGTTTTCTGAGGAAATTCCATACTGTTTTCCACAGTGGCTGCACCAGGCTGCATTCCCAATAGTGGACTAGTGGACCTTTTCTCCACATGCTCTCACACACTTATTTGTTGATTTGATTATGATGGTCATTGTGACCAGTGCGAAGTGGTATCTCATTGTGGTTTTAATTTGCACCTCTCTGATGGGTAGTCATGCTGAGCATCTTTTCATATGTCTCTGAGCCTTTGTGTGTCTTCCTTGGAGAAGTGTCTTTTCAAGTCTTTTCCCGTTTTTTAATTGGGTGGTTTATCTTCCTGGAGTGGAGTAATGGTTTCTTTCTTTCTTTTTTTTTTTTTTAAGATTTCATTTATTTATTTTTAGGGAGGGAAGGGAGGGGGAGAGAGAGAGAGAGAGAGAAACATCAATGTGCAGTTGCTGGGGGTTATGGCCTGCAACCCAGGAATGTACCCTGGCTGGGAATCGAACCTGGGACACTTTGGTTCCCAGCCTGCGCTCAATCCACTGAGCTATGCCAGCCAGGCTTTGAGTAATGGTTTCTTGATGATTAGATTCAAGGTAAATATATTTGACAGAAGCACCACATAATGATGCTGTGCCCCCATTTTCGGGACATCCTGTCAGGAGACACACCATGTGGGTCTGTTGCATCCCTGATGAAACTGACCTAATTATTTAAGGCAGTGTCATCCATCTTTCTTCATGCATCTTGCTTGCTTTGTAATAATTAAGTTATCTATCGGGAGATAATTTGAGACTGTAAATATCCTGTTCTTCAATCACTTTCTCCAATGGTTTAATATCTACAGGTGATTTTTATATGAATCTATTATTATTTTATTAGATTATTACTATATGCTAATTTTTCCTTCTAAAATTCAGGTCTTAACTCAGGCATCTGCTGCAGTAACCTTTTGGGAAGGGCTCTGACTCTTGAGTTGGTTCAGAGTCCAGAACACTAAGCTGCAAAAGTGGTGGTGTTCTCAAAGTCAGCCAAAATGTCCCATGCACTTTCTTTCCTCTGGGCAATATATGAGTTTCTTTGGGAAAGTTTTGTTTGGAAGTCTCTTTTCTAGACCTGAGAGCTCCCCAGCAAATGCTTCTTATAAGAGCACCTTTTCTCTTTAACATCAGCCAACATCTATAGGCCTTAAATATACCCACTGGAGTCTGTAAATGAGGTGGTCATTTCAATTTAGAAACCAGTGCTCTGCCTAAAGTGACCAGTGTAATAGATTTAAAAGTATGTATTTAAGAGGAACTGGTGGTTACTAGTGTCTGGGCAGCCTAGCTCTGAAAAGGAGTCAGGAAGAGCCCCAGGAAGCTCCTTAAAGAGAATCCTGATGGGTGACCCTGGGATAGCCCAAGGAATTTACATACAACTCAGGCAGGCCCAGTGAGGTCTCACCTGATTCTGAACCACATCTGAGAGCCACTGCTTCTGGAGCACTGGGGTGAAAGAGTACCTGATCTTAGGTACTGACCTTAGGCCATTCCTCTTTCCCTTCCTCTCTTCCTATTCTCACCGTATCCTTTACCATCTGCGATCTTCCTACCCTACAGAAGTAGGCATAACTGCCTCCCTTGCCCCCATTCTGTGGGTCAGGAACTCTCTCCCTTTGTCCCCTCTGGGGTCAGGACAGGAGAAGATGGTGTACAGCCTGCCTGAAGTTGGCATCCTTGAAATTTGTGTCTCTTAAAGGCTCATTCATGGTCTATCCACATAGCAGCATCTTCTGGGGTGCCATTGAGGTCTGGTATCACCTGCTGTTTCACCTGCTGGTATCACCTGCTGTTTCTGGTTAACTGCTTGATGGTGGGCTCAGCCAGCTATAGCTTTCAATCTCCTATGAAAATGTCAGACAGTGGACATGGTCATGGAGGAAATGGGACTAGCCCCTGTAGGATTCTAACACTGAGATCAATGATGTCTGAGATTGTTGCTCATCTCTCTTGAGAGGCCAAATATTAAGAAAATGTTATTTGTACTTTGTGAGTTGGAAGTCCTCATTCTGACTCTCCTGTTCTACTGATCAGATTCCTGTGGCCAGGTAAGTATTCAATGGCTGCACAGAGATGTGAGGTTAAGGGATATGCAGTAGAAAAGGTCATCCTATGAATGTGAGTTTTTTTCCCTTAAATCACCACCACAGTGCTTAATAAATTTAATTCCATCACTCTGAGGCTGTGATAATGGGTGGGAAGGAGGTAATGCTGCAAGGTAAGGAAGAGGAGTAACCTTGATAAGGCAAGGGTAGGAATAGAGGGGTGGAAGCAGGGAAATGAATGCTTTTAAGATAATCTCTTCTTCCCCAGTATGTACCAAGCCCTTTTGTATGTGCTTCCTCAGCTAACTTTCAGACAATTCTGGTATATGTGACCCCTGTTTTGTACATATCAAAATGAACATTAGAAAAAGTGAGTACATCCCTTATAATCACTCAATCTGAAAGGGGATATGCACCAAATCTGTTCCCCTTCTGTGAAAATGAAGTGATGGGTGAGGTGGAACAGGGAACAAAAAAGGTAGTGACTAGTATCAAGCTGGGGACACATAAGCATGCCTAGTCAGGGTGGGAGCAAGAAGGGGAATGCCAGTGTTTTCCCTCCAGTCTTGGCGCATATACTATGACAATCATCAGGGTTATCATTATTGATAAGCACCTAGACAATCTTTGTTTATGTAACCTTTGGCTCACACTTCCTTCTCAGTAACATTCAATAATTCCAGTCCTACTGGTCCACACAAGAGCTCAATAAGTTACAAAACACACTCAAGGTTTCTTTCTTTTTAAAAATATTTTTTTTATTTTAATTGTTGTTGTCGTACAATTTTCTATATTTTACTCCCATCCCAACCCACCCACCCAGCCATTTCCACCCACCCCTAGTTTTTATCCATGTGCCCTTTATACTTCTTCCTACAAACCCTTCCCTTTTTCCCCTGAAATTCCCCTGAAATTCCCTCTCCTCTCCCCTCTGGTCACTGTCAGACTGTCCTCTATTTCAGTGTCTTTGGTTATATTTTGCTTGTTTCTTTGTTTTGTACTTTAGGTTCCTGTTAAAGGTGAGATCGTACGGTGTTTGTCTTTCATTACCTGGCTTATTTTGCTTAGCATAACGCTTTCCAGTTGCATCCATGCTGTGGCAAAAGGTAGGAGCTCCTTCTTTCTTTCTGCTGCATAGAATTTCATCATATAAATGTACCATAGTTTTTGATCCATTCATTTACTGATGGACACCTAGGTTGCTTCCAACACTTGGCTATTGTAAATTGTGCTGCTATGAACATTGGGGTACATAGGTTCTTTTGGATTGGTGTTTCAGGGTTCTTAGGATATAATCCTAGCAGTGGAATTGCTGGGTCAAAAGGCAAATCCATTTTTAGTTTTCTGAGGAAATCCCATACTGTTTTCCACAGTGGCTGCACAAGTCTGCAATCCCACCAACAGTGCACTAGGGTCCCCTTTTCTTCACAACCTCTCCAACACTCGTTGTTTATTGCTTTGTTTATGGTGGCCATTCTGACTGTAAAGTGGTATCTCACTGTGGTTTTAATTTGCATCTCTCTGATAGCTAGCGATATTGAGCGTCTTTTCACGTGTCTGGATCCCCTGTATGTCCTCCTTGAAGAAGTGTCTGCTCAAGTCCTTTGCCCATTTTTTAATTGGGTTGCTTGTCTTCTTAGAGTGGAGTCATGTAAGTTCTTTATATATTTTGGAGATTAAACCCTTGTCTGAGGTATCATTGGCAAATATGTTTTCCCAAACAGTTGGTTCTCTTTTTATTTTAATACTGTTTTCTATAGCTGTGCAGAAGCTTTTTATTTTGATGAGATCCCATTTGTTTATTCTTTCCTTTATGTACCTTGCTCTGGGGGACATATCAGTAAAAAAGTTTCTACGTGGAATATCTGAGATTTTCCTGCCTATGTTCTCCTCTAGGACTTTAATGGTGACATGGCTTATATTTAAGTCTTTTATCCACCTTGAATTTATTTTTGTGTATGGTGTAAGTTGGTGCTCTAGTTTCATTTTTTTTTGCATGTAGCTGTCCAGTTCTCCCAACACCATTTGCTGAAGAGACTGTTTTTACTTCATTTTATGTTGCTGCCTCCTTTGTCAAATATTAACTGGCCATAGAGGCTTGGGCTTATTTGTGGGCTCTCTGTTCTGTTCCATTGGTCCATGTGCCTGTTTTTATGCCAGTACCAGGCTGTTTTGATTACAGTGGCCTTGTAATACAGTTTGGTATCAGGTATTGTGATCCCTCCTACTTTGCTTTTCTTTCTCAAAATTGCAGCAACTATTCAGGGTCATTTATGGTTCCATATAAATTTTTGAAATGTTTGTTCTATGTCTGTGGAATATGCCATTGATACTTTAATAGGTATTGCATTGAATCTGTAAATTGCTTTGGGTAGTATGAACATTTTGATAATAATTCTTCCAATCCATGAACACGGTATATGTTTCCAGTTGTTTGTGTCTTCCTTAATTTCTTTCTTCAGTGTTGAGTAGTTTTCTGAGTAAAGGTCTTTTACTTCCTTGGTTAGATTTATTCCTAGGTATTTTATTTTTCTTTTTGCTATATAAAATGGGATTTTTTCTTGATTTCTGCTTCTGTTTCATTGTTGGTATACACAAATGCCTTTGATTTCTGAATATTCACTTTGTATTCTGCAGTTTTGCCAAATTCTTTTATTAGGTCAAGCAGTTTTTTGGTAGAGTCTATTGTATTTTCTATGTACACTATCATGTCATCTGCAAACAATGACAGTTTTGTTACCTCCTTTCCCATTTGGATGCCTTTTATTTCCTTTTTTTGTCTGATTGCTGTAGCTAAAACTTCCAATACTATATTGAATAAAGTGGTGAAAGTGGACAACCTTTTCTTGTTCCTGATCTTAGTGGAAAAGATTTTAGTTTTTGCCCATTTAGTATGATGTTGGCTGTAGGTCTCTCATATATGGCCTTTATTATGTTGAGGAATGCTCCCTCTATTTCCACTTTGCTGAGTGCAAAAAAAGCTCAGGGTTTCTTTGTTGATACTTCAAGAAAAAGAAAACAGTGTGTGTTGGTAACACATTTTTTTAATGATATGATCTTTTGTGGGTACGGATATACTGACCTAAAGAAGTTGGTTAAAACAAAACAAGTAATTGGTGGGAGTAAAGGCTCTTATTTGCTCAGTTTTGGAATACTTTGGAGATTCTAAAGCTGATTTCTTAAGTAGTCTGAATTCTCAACATTTATCCCAGTCTTCCTCTTTAACCATTTTGGATAAATTTGATCTTTATCCTTTCCAGAATTTAAATTTCTCCTTGTGAAAACTGAAGAAGATAGAATAAAGGATTGTATTGCCTTCCAACTCTCTTGTCCTTAATTAAATAGCAGAAATCTCAGGTTTGCTGGCATTGGTACTTGACTTGATGGGATGGGGAAGGAACAGGTTGGAAAGGGCCTTCCCTGCATTGCAGAGGCTGGAATATGGTGCTTGGTCTGGGAATTGGCCTGGAGCTAAATACACACCTTCCTATAATAAGGTGTCTGGCTCAGGCTTTTGTTTTTCATCAGCACATGTTCACTGAATGGCTCTGACCACTCTCTTTAGGGTCCAGACAAGTCAGCCTGTGAGACTGGGTCTTCAACTGAGGAACTGGGGTTTTCTTAGCTCCTTCATTTCCTGTCCCATTTGGAGCAGGTTTGCTTTCCACTTCCTTTTTCATTTCTTCTCCACAGGACTAAATGAAGGGCTAAACCTCTCCTAGCACACAAGAGGAAGTCCAGATCTTCTCCTTTCTCTTCTCACTTCCCATTCTCAAGCTGAGAGCACACTGTGAAGGACAGACTTATGGTAGGCTGGCCATTCTCTCTGTGTTTACCAATTGTACCAGGAAGTCCACATGGGCCTATGAAGGAAGGTAACATGAAGACTGCATCTTGGAATTTACCAGAAAAATTTGCTCTGGGAGTCCCTGGGAGCTTGACCATGAGTGCTCAGGCACTTTATTTTCTTTTGGGCCATTCTTTCCTGCGATTGCATCCCTGGAGAGGGTCTGAGAGGAAAGGAAGTGGAAATGGTGTGATTCTTGGAAAACCATGTGTGGAGTTCTTCATAACCTCAATGTCACTGGGGAAAATGAGGCTTGACTATCACAAAATGGCAGTTGACAAGACATCATAACACAGAGGCTTTCCATAGCACAGGGGTGTGGGACTAAGGTAGGAACCTAGTAATAAATAATCTTTGAACTGAGTTTATCCCTGCTAACAACCAAAGAAAAGATGCTGGTGACATGATGGGCAGAGAAGGTGAGCAACACCCCAGATAAAGCAGCACTGCTAACAAAGCTTATCTGTATCTGGGGGAGTTGTGCACTGGGGCTTCTCAAATTGAATGTGTACATGAACTGCTTATGGAGCTTGTTAAATGAAGGTTCTGGTTCAGTAGTTCTGGAGCAAATCTGAGATTGTGCATTTTTCACACACTGCCAGGTGATGTTGATGTTGCAAGACTATGGCCCACTGGCAGCAGGGCTATGTACACAGAATATGGGCAGCGGAATGATTTTCATGTTATTGAGTCAATCCTTGGTCTTAGGCCCGGAGCGTTGATATAATTCTTGTTGGATGGTTGACTAGTGTCCTCATTTAGCTAACCAGGAATTGAGAAATAAATCTAAATAGGACCATATGAATGAAACCAGGTTAATCAAATGAGCAGTGACTAACATTTAGCTGTGACCTTAATACACACGAGTGAAACCTGTTCAACTACTACACAATACAAGGTATATGCATCCATTTCATATACTATCACAAAAGCAGTTACTATAAGTTAGTCCTTACTAATGACTCTGAAGGTTCCAGTTACTTTAAATCTAGTAATCCTAGTTTTATTTTAGAAATGCACTGAGAAAGAAAACACTTTCAGAATAACCCAGTGACTTTTTTCTGCTTATGCTACTGAAACAAATTTGATTATTTCAAGTTTTAATCAAATATAATGCTTATTTTAAGTTTTTGTGCTGAAAATTTGCAGATGTAACTTCTCATTCTTTGGGCTATTTAGTGTCTGAACCAGCTTCCTCTTTCAGGTATCCCCTTGTGTTATAAAGGAAGTCAGAGCTCCATCTTCTGTGCAAGCCAAGAAAGGCAAGATGCCTTTTCCTGCCTCCTGGAAGGTAATCAGATACTCTGACTCTGGATTATAAATTGGGAATAAGTTTACAAAAGGAAAAGAACAGATTAACAAGAAGTGGAGTAATGCAATGTCCATGTCTGTGAAGGCAGAGTTGGTGGACATCCGCAGTGAACATCACACCACAGTGCTAATAGCATGGTCCACTCCCTAGGGGGTAGTAGAAGGTACAGCCTGGACCAGGTGTTTTGGGAGGTATGACATTGCCATATTCTGGACACCTGATACTTCACAGTCTGTGCTTATTTCCAAACCTGTTCATATAGGCACCCCTCAAGTTTGTGAACCACCTAATTTCCTTTCATATGAAGACTGTTGCTTTTAAGTCAGTTAGATTTGGTTTCACTTGCATTCTTTGTACTGTGCTTTTCTTTTTAAAGAGACCCACTACAGGTATAAAAGTCATCTATTTACTTTCTCATTTTTTCCCACCACTAACCGCTGATTTAGGACCTTCTAAAATACTGGGATACTATTGTGTATAAGATAGTGGTTTTTAAACTGGGTCATTGTTGCCTCCCAAGGGACATTTATTTTTGTCTAGAGAAAGTCTGGGTTGTCAAAAGTTGCAGGGGACAAGGTGCTACTGGCACCTAGTTGATTAGAGGTGCTGCTAATCATTCTGTAATGCATAGGATAGTCCCCACAATAAACAACTATTAGGTCCAAAATGTCAACAGTACTGATATTGAGAAATATCATTCTAGACTCCCTCAGTGGACAGAACTAGGAAATGCACTAACATACATATTGATATCTATTTTGATATATCTATATATTAAAAACCATGAGATCATATTGACACCAATTCCAACACAATAAGACTCATTCTAGTCCTTCTTTTCTATAGGTGTGACTCATTTTTGTGACAGCTATAAAACTGGATCTCATTATCATCAATATAGTTTCTCAAAACTAGAATTCACAGAGAGTAAAATTTATTGTAGGTTAGTGCTTTACAACACATTTTCACAGGACTATATTTCTGAAGCTTGCTGATAAATGTTAGCTATTGTTTCATTCACCCTGTAAAAAGAGTATGGGAATTAAATCAACAATGAAAGTTTCAAAACAAATAACCAGATTCTTTATTGCATATATTTTCAGTGTTTCAATGAGTGTTCTAATGTGTATTTGTATCTCCCAAAAGAGGTCTTTGTATACAGAATGTTTTCAATGAATTGGTTCAAGGAATTTTTTTAAAGTTTACTTAGCCTGGCTGGCGTAGCCCAGTGGATTGAGCATGGTCTGGGAACCAAAGTGTCCCAGGTTCGATTCCCAGCCAGGGTACATTCCTGGGTTGCAGGCCATAATCCCCAGCAACTGCACATTGATGTTTCTCTCTCTCTCTCTCTCTCTCTCTCTCTCTCTCTCTCTCTCTCCCTCCCCTCCCTAAAAATAAAAAGTTTACTTAGGAGCCTATCAAGCCACATTTGTGCAGCATGAAACTCTTTGCAAAATGTTGTTTTAGATATTTCTCAAGCTGCAATGAACATAAAATATCTTGTTATTTTTAATATATTCAATGTTGAAAATATGAATAAAGCATGTTTCCTCTGAATACACTCTTAAAGATAGTGTATGTGTGCATCTGGACATGTGACCAGGCACCAATACTTCCATAGGAGATTGAGTTGACTTTTATTGGTCTTCTAATAAATAATGAGCCTAGCTTACCCTCATTCAGTAGCCCCTGAAATTCCTTTGACCATCTCATTGCTTTTTCCCATGTGTCTGGATTAGCACCATGATATCTGTGGTTACCAGATGCTTGACAGCACATGGCTTTTCTTTAGGGTAGTGTCACATCGAAGATACACTCATATGCTCACTTCAGCAGCACATATACTAAATTTGGAATGATTCAGAGAAAATAAACATGGCCCCTACATAAGGATGACACACAAATTTGTGAAGGATTCCATATATTTTTTAAAAAGACACACTCACTTTCTCTCATGTGGTTTCTACCAATGGACACATTCCACCACAATGCACCTTCTTTTCATGAGAAATAAGCCAGGAAAGAGGGAATGTTCATCATTGATCTTCCATGCTTCTTCTCTGTGTGTGGTACCTTTGCTCTGACTCTGGCACCTGTCTGCTTGCTGATTGCGACAGCCCAGGTTCACTCACAGGGAGAACTAGACAATTTTTTAAAGAATTACTCTTCCAAACTCTTTATGAAATATACATATTTCTCACCTGAAAATTCTACATTTTCAGGTGAGAAATATGTAATAAAAAGTGTTAGGGTAGAATTGGAATGCAGCCCCATCAGACTCCATATTACTGCCATGCTTTATCTGGGATCTTGGAACTCTCCAGTGAAGTCACATTTAAGGAAGTAAAATGACTACTTTCATTCAGTGAGTCAAAAAAGTTAATGGTGTGGCTAGTGTATGTCAGGGATTATGTTTTAAATTCAATTTATAGTGGTAATATTGTTTAATAACATGTACATTTTAGGTGGACAACATTGTAATTTGATATCTGTATATCGTATTGTGTGCTCATCATCCTGAAGCCAGATTTCTCCTAGTACCATATATTTAACTTCCTTACTTAACTCATCCTGCTCCACCCAAGGGTCATTGTTTCATTGGTAAAGATATACCTGTCTATTACAGTAGTCATAAAGAGAAAATGATGGTGTTTGTGAGGTCCTCTGCAATCTGCTTGTGCACAGAAACATTTGAGAAAGGGCCACAAGTATTGAAAGTGAATGGTATGCTAGCTGTTCCCAGGACCACACCTCTGGAACCCTAGACTATGAGTCAACCTCTCTGTGGCCATTTTTTCATCTGTCCCTGATTGCATTTTGATACTTCTTCCAAACATTTTTTATTTTCCCAAAAGCTCCAAAGGTAATCTTGGCTCCAGCCATTGAAAATAGCAGTCCTAACAAACAGTCTTAAAGTCATTATGACCTAATAACACTGACAGCAAGACATTCACCCCAAGAACATCTTATGCATACTGGAACATCTCTGAGAAGCCCTTCTAAGACATATTATGGAGAATAAGACAAATACAGTATTGGCTTCAAGGAGCTTGAGCTCAAATAATAGCCTACCTTGAGAAGATAATTAGCAAAGTTAGAAGTGATATCTGAGATAAAATCTGAAGGGAGAGAAGGAACAAGCTCCAGACACCAAGGAAGGATGTTCCTGAAAAGAACCCATTGAGATAACCCTAAGTGATAAAATTTGTTCTTTTTTTTATAGTTACTTATATTGCAATATACATACATAGTTGTTCAAGTACATTTGTCTCCATTTTACACCCCTATTTCCCACCCCAGCAATCACCATGTCCCACCCCTGATCCCACCACCTCTTGGTTTGTCCATGTGTCCTTTATAGTTGTCCCAGAAAACCCTTCCCCTTTTCCCACCATTATTCCCTCTCACCTCCCCTCTGGTTACTGTCAGTTTGTTCTTAATTTCAATGTCTGGTTATATTTCCCTTGCTTGTTTGTTTTGTTGATTAGGTTCCACTGGCAGGTGAGCTCATTACAGTATTTGTCTTTCACCTCCTGGCTTATTTAACTTTGCATAATGTTCTCCAGTTTCATCCATGCTGTAGTAAAGGGTAGGAGATCCTTCTTTCTTTCAGCTGTGTAGTATTCCATTGTGTAAATGTACCAGTTTTTTTGATCCATTCATTTACTGATGGGCACTTAGGTTGCTTCCAGCACTTGGCTATTATAAACTGAACTGCTATGAACATTGGGGTGTGTAGGTTCTTTTGAGTTGGAATGTCAGGATTCTGAGTCAAAATGCAGTTCCATTTTTATTTTTCAGAGAAAATTCCACACTGTTTTCCTCAGTGGCTGCACCTGTGTATATTCCCACCAACTGCAGTACTGTTCCTTTTTCTATGCATACTCTCCAACATGTGTTTTTTGTTGATTTGTTTATAATGACCATTCTCATGTGTGTGAAGTGGTATCTCATTGTGGTTTTAATTTGCATTTCTGTGATGACTAGTGATGTTGAGCATTTTCATATGTCTCTGGGCCCTCTGTATGTCCTCTTTTTTAAAAAAATATATTTTATTGATTATGCTATTACAGTTATCCCATTTTCCCCTCTTCACTCCCTCCACCCAGTACACCCTCTCCCACCCATATCCCCCCCTTTAGTCATGTCCATGTGTCATACTTATAAGTTCTTTAGCTTCTACATTTCCCATACTATTCTTACCCTCCCCCTATCTATTTTCAACCTACAATCTATGCTACTTATTCTCTGTACCTTTTCCCCCTCTCTCCTCCTCCCACTCTCCTGTTGATAACCCTCCATGTGATCTCCATTTCTGTGGTTCTGTTCCTGTTCTAACTGTTTACTTAGTTTCTTTTGGTTTTGCTTTAGGTGTAGTTGTTAATAATTGTGAGTTTGCTGTCCTTTTACTAGACATGTCTTTTCTTTATCTTCTTTTCTTAGATAAGTCCCTTTAACATTTCATATAATAAGGGCTTGGTGATGATGAACTCCTTTAACTTGACCTTATCTGAAAAGCACTTTATCTGCCCTTCCATTCTAAATGAAAGCTTTGCTGGATACAGTAATCTGGGATATAGGTCCTTGTCTTTCATGACTTGGAATACTTCTTTCCACCCCCTTCTTGCCTCTAGGTTCTCTTTGGAGAAATCAGCTGACAGTCTGATGGGAACTCCTTTGTAGGTGACTGTCCCCTTATCTCTTGCTTCTTCTAGAATTCTCTCCTTCATTTTTACCTTGGCTAATGTAATTATGATGTGCCTTGGTGTGTTTCTTGTTGGGCCCAACTTCTTTGGGGCTTTCTGAGCTTCCTGGATTTCCTGGAAGTCTATTTCCTTTGCCAGACTGGGGAATTTCTCCTTTATTATTTGTTCAAATATGTGCTCAATCTGTTGCTTTTCCTCTCCCCCTTCTGGTACCCCTATAATTTGGATGTTGGAATGTTTAAAGATGTCCTGGAGGTTCCTAAGCTTCTCCTCGTTTTTTTGAATTCTTATTTCTTCATTCTTTCCTGTTTATTTTTTTCCTTCCTTCTGGTCCACTCTATTGTTTAGAGTCCCAGTTTTCTATCTATCCCTATTGGTTCTCCGTGCATCTTCCTTCATCTCTTTTATGGTAACCTGCATTTTTTTCATGTAATTTGCACCCAAAATCAACCAATTCTGTGAGCTTCCTGATCACCAGTGTTTTGAACTGTGCATCTGATAGATTGGCAATCTCTTGGTCGCTCAAAAGGATGAGCCCTGGGGAATTGATCTGTTTTACTGTTTGAGACATGTCACTCTTGTTAGGGTGAGGGGCAGAGCCTTAGGTGTTCACCGAGGCTGGGCACCCCAGTTGCTAGATTGTGATGTTGTATGTGGGGGAAGGGGTGGGGGCGGGGATGGGAGGGAACAATAGCGGTAGCTCCGTTCTTCCGGGATCTCAGTCCCTTCCCTGGGATCCTAGGCCGTGTGCTCTGCCCTGGTTCACAATTGCAGCCTCACTGGGTCCACCAGTTGCTGCTTGCGTACTCAGGGTCCACACACTGCGATCTTGCATGCCCCAGATGGCTTACATGCTCCCGGTTGCCTATGTGCCCAGTTCCCCCTTTTCTCCGCACTCGTCTCCGCCTCTCCTACTGGTCTGGATGAACAGGTCTACTTCAACTTCCGGGCTGTTCAACTTCCATTCAGATAAATTCTCTGTCAGTTCTGGGTGTTATTCTGCCTCTAAATTGTTGATGTTCTAATCTTGGTTGCATGTGGAGGTATGGTGCATCACCTATGCCTCCATCTTGCCGGAAGTCCTGTATGTTTTCTTAAAGAAGTGTCTGTTCAAGTCTTTGTCCATTTTTCATTGGGTTGTTTGTCTTCTAGAGTAGAGTCTTGAGAGTCTCTTATATATTTTTGAGATGAAGCCCTTGTCTGAGGTATCATTGGCAAATATGTTTTCCCATATAGTTGGTTCTATTTTCATTTTAATGATGTTTTATTTATTCATGCAGAAGCTTTTTAATTGGATGAGGTCCCAGTTGTTTATTCTTTCCTTTATGTCCTTTGCTTTAGGGGATATATCAGTGAAGATGTTGGTGCATGGAATGTCTGAGATTTTCCTGCCTATGTTTTCCTCCAGGACTTTTATGGTGTCACAACTTACATTTCAGTCTTTTATCGACCTTGGATTTATTTTTGTGTATGGTATATGTTGGTGCTCGAGTTTCAATTTTTTTGCATGTAGCTGTTGAGATCTCCCAACACCATTACTTGAAGAGGCTATTTTTGCTCCATTTTATGCTTCTGTCCCCTTTGCTGAATATTAATTGACCAAAGAGGCTTGGGTTTATTTCTGGGCACTCTCTTCTGTTTCATTGATTTATGTGTTTGTTCTTATGCCAGTACCAGGCTGTTTTGATTACAGTGGATTTGTAATACAGTTGATACCAGGCATTGCAATCCCTTCTAGTTTGTTCTTCTTTCTCAAAATTAATGCAAAATAGGTGCAAAATTGTTGCACCTATTCAGGGTCATTTATGGTTTTATATAAATTTTTGAAATGTTTGTCCTATATCTGTGAAATATGCCATTAGAACTTTACTGGCATTAAATAATAGGGATTAATAGGATTAGTCCCATTTAATAGGGATTGTGTTGAATGTATAAATTCATTTGGGTAGTATGGACATTTTGATGATATTAATTCTTCCAATCCATGAACACGGTACCTGCTTCCATTTGTTTGTGTCTCCCTTAATTTCTTTCTTCAATATTCTTTAGTTTTCTGAGTACAGGTCTTTTATTTCCTTGGTTAGGTTTATTCCTAGTTACGTTAATTATCTTTTTGCTATATCAATTGAGATTTTTTCCCTGATTTCTGTTTCTTATATTTCATTGTTGGTGTAAAAATTGCCTTTGATATCTGAATATTGACTTTGTATCCTGCTGTTTTGCCAAATTTATTTATTAGGTTAAGCAGTTTTTTGGTAGAGTCTATAGGTTTCTCTATGTACACTATCATGTCATCTGCAAACAAGCACAGTTTTGTTTCCTCCTTTCCAATTTGAACACCTTTTATTACTTTTTCTTATCTGATTGCTATGGCTAGGACTTCCAATACTATGTTGAATGGGAGTGGTAAAAGTGGACATCCTTTTCTTGTTCCTGATCTTAGTGGGAATGCTTTTAGTCTTTTCCCATTTAGCATGATGTTGGCTGTAGGTCTCTCATATATGGCTATTATTATGTTGGGGAATGCTCCATGTATTCTGACTTTGCTGAGCATTTTTTTATTAATGGATGCTGTACCTTATTAAAGGGTTTTTTTTAGCATCTATAGATGTGATCAAGCAATTTTTGTGTTTCCTTTTGTTTATATGATATGTTACTTTTATTGATTAGTAAATATTGTACCGTCCTTGCATTCTTGGGATGAATCTCACTTGATCATGGTTTATGATCTTTTTAAAAAATATTTTATTTTTATTTATTTTTAGAGAAAGGGGAGGGAGAGAAACATCAGTGTGTGGTTGCCCCTTACACACCCCCTATTAGGGATCTGATCTGCAACCCAGGCCTGTGCCCTGACTGGGAATCAAACTGGTGACTCTTTGCTTCACAGTCTGGCTCTAAATCCACTGAGCCGCACCAGCCAGAGCTGATCTTTTCAATGCATTGCTGGATATGCTTTGCCAATATTTTTTAGGTCTATGTTCATTAGCAATATCGGCCTGTAGTTTTCTTCCTTTCTTGTGTCTTTATGTTTTGTTTTGTTTTGTTTTTTGATTAGGATGATGCTGTCTTAATAATTGTTGGAGACCACCCTGCCTAGTCTCAGGAAGCTGAAACCCCCCATGACTTAGGGTGAGTGAAAGACCTCCGGACCAGGAGCCACTGAAGGAGACAAAACTTATTTCCCTGGCATGAACGCTGCCTGTTCTGTGCCTAAACCTCCTAAGTTTGATCAGTTAGCCAATGACAGGTAAGATTTCCCATGGAGGGAAATGCCTAAGACAGGCATGATCATGTGGAGGCTTCTGGGAAGACACTGGGGGCTGTGGAAATGAAGGGGTGATGGACATCAACCTCTGCCTCCTTGGCTTTGTCAAAGCCTGAGTCTTTGTTCTTAGATGTGAGAAATCCAAGTCTCCTGGCTGCCTTTGTCTTCTCTGTTAACTCAGGCCTGCAAGGGCAGCCCAGACCAGAAATGGTGGCCCCTTGGGTGATCAGGCCTGGGACATAGAATATGCAAGATCCTGTGAGATCTGTTTGCTGGAAGATGTTATTAGATTAGAATTTGAAGGCACAGACAGGAAACCAAAACTAGCCCTTTGAGCCATATCCTAAAACCCCAAACCTTTGCCCAGAATCACAGCAGGAGTTCTTTCTGCACCTTTGTAAGTTACCTACATCTTTTGATCTTTTCTGCTAGACTGTGAATCTACAAACTAAGTCTGCTTTCTCAATAAAAATCTGCTTGGGGATGGACATGGGGTACTCTCCCCACTGGAGAGAGGGTGGCCAAGCACCGCCCTCCAGGAGAGAGGGTAGCCAAGCAGTGCCTTCCAGGAGAGAGGGTGGCCAAAGGTGCTCCCCATGTGAGGAGTGGCCCTTCTGTTCCTATTCCCTCAAAGGAGCTGGTTGTATCTGTGTATGTTTTTCTCCTGTTTCAATGAGCATCCGCAGCCGAGATGGATACTGCTGGCTGGTATCATCCACAAATAAGTGTTTGGGAGTCTTCCATCTTCTTGGGTATTTTGGAATAGTCTATGAAGGATAGGGGTTAGCTCTTCCTTAAATGTTTTGTAAAATTCTTCCGTGAAACCATCCAGTACATGGCTTTTGTGTGCTGACAGTTTTTTGATTACTTCTTCAATTTTGTCAGCTGTTAGTAGTCTGTTCAGGCTTTCTGTTTCTTCTTTATTCAGTTTTGGAAGATTATATTTTTCTAGATATCTGTCTATTTTACCTAGGTTTTTGTATTTCTTGGCGTACAGTTGTTCATAGTAATTTCTTACAATCCTTGTATTTCTGTGGTATCAGTTGCAATCTCTCTTTTTTCATTTTTGATTGTGTTTATTGGGGTCCTCTCTTTTTTTTTCTCAATGATTCTTCTTAAAGGCTTGTCAATTTTGCTTATCTTTTCAAAGAACCAGTTCTTGGATTTATTGCTCATTTGAATTGTTCTTTCAGTCTCTATGTCATTAAATTCTGCTCTAATCTTGGTTATTTCCTTCCTTCTACTTGCTTTGAGCTGTCATTTTTGATTTTCCTCCAGTTCTTGTAAGTATAGTGTTAGATTGTTTATTTAAAATGTTTCTATCTTTTTTTAGGTAGGTTTGAATAGCTATTAACTTCCCTCTCAAGACTGCCTTTCCTGTGTCCCATAAGTTTTAGATTGCTGTGACTTCATTTTCATTTGTTTCTGAAAACTTTTCAATTTCTTCCTTGATCTCATTCTCAACCCATTCATTGTTTAATAACATGCTATTAATTCTCCATGAGTTTGGGTGTTTTGGGTTTTTTCCTTGAGGTTGGTTTCTCGTTTCAATCTCTTATGGTCAGAGAAAATGCTTGATATGATATCAGTTTTCTTGAATTTGTTGAGGCTTGTTTTGTGTCCCATAATGTGGTCTATCTTTGAAAATGTTCCATGTGGATTTGAAAAGAATGTTTATTGTGGGGGATATCCATCCAGCCCAGCTCCCCTGTCCACCATGGATGATAATAAATCTACAAAGACATGATCTCCTTGGAGAGGAAGGTGGCCAATCTTTCTGAGAAGAAGGGCCTTGAGCCTCTCTCTCAATGGGCTTTTATTGAGTTTAGCCAGAAGCAGGGTGATTTGCATTCCCCACTGAGTGAGGAGATTTTGGAGAAGTTTTTCACAAGTTATATGAATATTAAGATCCCCAACAAAATCAGCGACCACACACTGAAATTCTAAAGATTGACTATAAAGTTTGTGTTGATACACTTGGGTGAGTGGAACATGTGTAACAGCAGGGTCATGGCTAAAAAGTTGAATTACTCTATCATGACCTCTGATAATAAGCTGACATAGCACAGTAATATACGTAGTAATGGTGCACTGGGTTTGATGGGATAAAAATAACCATTCAATCATTTCTAAATTAGGCGACAACTGTCCAGTTAAGCCAGTAGGCATCCCCAGTGTGGGGAAGCAAAAAAGTCTGACAGGTAATTGTCTGTTTACCTTAATGAGTTTGCCTGGAAGAAAGGTATTGGTTGACTAAATCTAATTCCTGTTTAGCCTGATCATTTAAGGATCTGGGAGAATTTACATCTGAATCCCCTTTAAGGGTTTTGAATAAATTAGTTAATCACCTGGTGGTTCCATCACCTGGTGGTCCCAGTTTAGAAACTGTGATGAATCCAGTTGATGGTACCTAAGAGCTGTTGTAAACTGGTAAGTGTTAAAGGGTTTGGTACCTGAATCTGAACTATTTGAAGCCTAACCATAGGGTGAAATAAGACATATTGTAAATACTGCCAAGGCTGATAATGCTGTACCTTTTCTGGGAGAGAGAGATAGGAAAATAGTCAAAGGAGCATAGAAACCCCTTTTTCAAAACTAAGCATGCTGGCAGCCTCCCAAAGCATGGGGGCTGCTGCCCCTTACCTCAGGGATGACCTAGCTGGAACTCCCCTTTGTGGTGTGCCTTTTGTGCCAGTTCTAAGTCAGCTTTTAGGTGTTGGCAGAGGCAAAGTGCTGTGCAGGCTGGGGTCCAGGGGCAGACCCTGTAAGTCAGGATCAGTGTCTGGCACAAGGCACAGGGGAAGGTTGCTCCTGCCCACACTGGGGAGGAGATGAGGTGAGGGGTACCAACACTTCCCACTGCTGCCTGTCCTTGGTAAAAAGTCCTACCCATTTGCACTGTGAGCATGAACACACCTGCACCCTGGCCAAGCTCACTGGTGCTGCCAGGATGTCCACCCACAGCTGGGGTGACCGACAGGTAGGGCCCAACTGGCATCCAGAGTCACCGCCGCCACTGTCCTATAGGTCCCTTCTCTTTTTATTTTTTGTCTAAGCTTTCCTATTTATGAGGGCTTCTTTTCCCTACTTTCTCCCAGAATTTCTTCTGCCACAAGTGCAGTGATTAAGAATCTAGTTTTGCTTTCGCTCTGCCTGCACCCTCAAATCCTGCTTCTTGCTAATGTGGAGAGTGTAGTGGACTGAAATGTGCTGGTTGTGAGGAGGGCTCCCAAGGCTGTCACCCTCTTGGTCATTCCTGCCTCTTTTACATGCCTCGGTTTCTCCCCTGACTCTCTGAAACCACCAGGGTGTTCAGAGTGCTGGATGACCAATCTGTATGTGCACTTCATTAGACAAGCCAAGATTTAATTACCATGATTGGAGTTCCCCATGAGGTCCTTTTGCATCTCAAGGAATGACCTTAGACACCTCCATGAGGTCCTTATCCATGCAGGGATGCCCACATCTTGAGCCTGAGAGAGGAAGTGCCTCTTTTCCTCAGTGCTCAGCAGGAAGCTAAGACTCAGAAACACCTCACTACAAAAGGTAATAAAAGGCAAAGTTTTTGCTTTCTCCTCCCTAAACCTAAACCTAGGCAGGTATGATGCCAGAGGGGATAAAACTGTGAATGCTTTTACAATGTGCCTCTCATTGGGTGGACTTTTGTTTGCAGCTAGCAGGAAATTAGTGTTCTGTACTGGTCCATGTTCCAGATTATCCTTTCACTGATGTCTTCTAGTGGCGAGTGCCCTAGAGGATTTTAAATGTTTGACCCATGCCCACAGGGTGTGGCAAATGCTTTGGAAAGAAAATGCAGGGCTCCTATTCATGGAAGAGTACGGGGAAGTGAAATGCAAAGAAAGTTGCTCAATGGGTGGAAAGAGATAAACCTTTCCTCTTATCTGTGGCACACCTTTGGCAGCCTTACCAAAAGATGTGGTGCTGTTGTCCCTGTGGGCATGATAGCACTGAGTGCTGTCTTCTTAGGTGTGCTGTCCAGGATGATGGCTCATAGCCTCTAGCCTATGATGGTCCCAAATTGTCAGGTAGTTGTTCCAGGCATCAGATGTGGGGAAGGTTTGTCCAAAAGAGCTCTCCACACCACCACAGATGAAAATAAGTCTACCAAGACATGATCTGCTTGGGAAGAAAAGGATGACCAGTCTCTCAGAGGAGAAAGGTCTTAAGCCTCTCTCTCAATGAGCTTTTATTGAGTTTAGCTTACATAGGGATGCATATCAAAGAAAGGAGGTATGGTTTACAGATGGCATTACTGGGATCACAGGGGTCTTTTTGAGTTAGGGTCTGATAGACAGGGTGACACCAATTGGCCATAAAACCTGGGGAAAAACCTCATTTTGTGTTTGGACCCTTAACATTTATATTGAAGACATTCTTAGCAAAGAAGGTTTCACAGGATTTAATGCATTCTTTCTCAGGCCTGATTGCCCACCTTCCAGGAACCACCCATTCTGGCACAGGGCTGTACCCCACTTCAGCATTATAACAGGCCTGAATTAGGTGGGGAAAGCAAGGCAGCCAAGAGATTAGAAGACATTTTACAGATAGAATGAGAGCTCAGGTTATGACAAAGCTGAGTCTTGAGAGTCTTTTGTCCCTCCTCCATAATCCCCTAAGTCCTTCCCTGACTGCCTCTTCACAACTGTGCCTGTCCTAGGTTGTTCCTTCCTTGAAGAATCTTACAGATCATTGACTATCCAACCATCCTCCAGTGGCCAAGCAGGGTGAAGTAAAGGGGCAGAGGCTGAGTCCCTGCTGGGAGGATAAGTTTTGTCTACTTAGTGGCTTGTGACCCCAAGGTTCCCTAGCCGTGGGGTCTTTTCACCTGTCAGTGGGGTTACAGATTCTGAAACCAGGAAGGGCAGTTCCCAACAGTGTATTTTGCTTCTTTGTGATGAAAGGTTCTATACATATCAGTTAAGTCTGTTTGATCTAGGACATTGTTCAATGCTACAATACCCTTGCTGATATTTTGGAATATTTATCCATTTTTGACAGTGGGGTGTTAAAATCCCCTACTCTAATTGTGTTGCTATTAATATCCTTCTTGAAGTCCTCGAAGATTTTCCTTATATATTTGGGTGCTCCTATGTTGAGTGCATATGTATTTATAATATTTATGTCTTCTTAATGGATTCTTCCCTTCAGTGTTGTGAAGTGACCTTCTGGATCTCTTTTAATGGCCCTTGTTTTAAAATCTATTTTGTCTGTTATGAGTATTGGTATCCCAGATTTTTACTTTCCTGTCCATTTACCTCAAATATTTTTTTTCCAGCCCTTCACTTTTAGTCTATGTAAGTCTTTTGTTCTGTGGTGAATCTTTTGTAGGCAGCATATGTATGGGTCATGATTTCTTATCTTTCAGCTATTCTATGTCTTTTGATTTGAGCATTTAATCCATTTACACTTAAGGTTAGTATTGTTAGGAACTTATTGTCATTTTTTCATAACTGTGTTCTTTTCTTTCTCAACCCCCTTTACTTAAAGCAGATCTTTTAACATCTCTTGCACAGTTGGTTTGGAGGAGGTATGTTCTTTGAGGCTTCTTTTGTCTGGGAAACTCCTTATTTGGCCTTCCATTTTAATTGAGAGCCTTGTGGGATAAAGTAGTCTTGGTTGTAGGCCTTTGTTTTTCATTACTTGGAATATTTCTTCCCAATCCCTTCTGACTTGGAGTGCTTCCATTGAGAAGTCAGCTGCTAGTTTTATTGGGGCTCCTTGGTATGTTACTTCCTGCCTCTCTCTTACTGTCCTTAAGATTCTCCTTTTGTCTTGGAATTTTGCCATTTTAATTATAATGTGTCTTGAAGTGGGCCTCTTTGGGTTCGTCTTGACTGGGACACTCTGTGTTTGTTGGATTTGTGTGAGTTCTTCTCTTATCAAATTAGGGAAGTTTTCCATCATTACTTTTTCAAACAGATTTTCTGTCCCCTGGTCTTCTTCTCATTCTGGTATCCCTATTATATGGATATTATTCCAGTTCATGTTGCTCTCAACAGCTCTTCATTCTTTCTGAGTCTTTTTTCTTTTTCTTGCTTTTTCTGGGTATTTTTTTCTACTTTGTCTTCCAGCTCACTGATTTTATCTTCTGCTTCATCTAGCTTGTTTTGATCCCTTCTACTGTGTTCTTCAATTCCATAATTATATTTTTCATTTCCTCTTGGCCCATGTTGGTAGTTTCTATTTCTTTTTACATGTTGGTGTAGTTTGCAGTGAGTTTATTGCAGTTTCCCTGTATTTTTATGTTAATTCTCTGTAAGCTCATTGAACTTCCTTACAACCATTGTTTTGAACTCAATATCTGATAGTTGACTTGCCTCTATTTCATTTATCATTCTTTCTGAGGCTTCCTCCCTTCCTTTCATTTGGGGTTTGTTTCCTTGTCTTTGCATTATTTGTAATACTCTTCTTGGTAGCCTCTGCTTCTTAGATTGATCTATCTGACTCCCTGGGTATATGGTGTGAACTTCTATGGTAGGAGACCTGCGGGAATCAATGGTACTGTCTCCTTGATCTCCTGAACTTTCTGCTCTTGGGCTGCCATTTATGTTGACTCTCTGGATATATTTGGGGTTTGATTGTTGTTGGGTTGTTCTTTTCTGGGTCCTTTCCTCCAACTGGTCAACTGATCTTCACTCTGCTGACCACGGCTTGTATGCTGTTGTGCTGGTTTTGGACAGTTTGTGTCAAAGCTGGTTCTTATGTCTCTCCAAAGTTTTAAGGCTTCTCTTTTTCTATTGTTCAGTTGTTTGTTCTCCACAGTTTAGTTGTAATTCCAGATTGGTACTGGGTGGAGGTTAGTGTGGTTTCCACTCACTCCTTCACTTTCTTCCACTATTACCTGTTGGTGGTTCTTTTGTTGGTGGGTTCTCTCTTTCATTTGGTATATTGGTGTTCACAGCTCCCACCTACTCTTTTAGGTTATCAGTTGGAGGGGGGAGGCAAAACAGATTAAGGCAGTGGGAGAGTATTCTATGGGATTTATAGTACCAACTTTTAGAGAAGAGATTGGAGATCCTTTGGATATGTATAGTGTTAACTGTCATATTTCACTCAACTAGCCACTTTTTATAAAAGATGGAAAAGAGATAAGACTCTAGTTAAAGGGGGGAAGATTGTGAGCTGAATCCAGGAAATAGAGTACTTGTAGGAGGTCAGATTATGAGATATACTGAGACTAATGGATAGAAAATAGGCTTACTGTGTGAGAGAATAGAGTTAACGAGAACAGTAATAAAGCCCTGAAAGATAGTGAAATGGGGTAAGTTCAGAGAGGGGTGCTTTGTAGTATTTACAATTGTATGGATCAATAATTATTTACAATAATACTGGAACAACAATAATATGATGAGAAGTATATGTTCTGAATAGGAAGTACATGACCTAGAGTAGTTTACTATTGGAACACAAGTAAAGTGAAAGAAGGGAAATTAAGATACACTGTGAAAAAGAGAATAAGGAAACCCAGTCAAACAATGCAATTAAGCAAACAATCTCATCTTTAAGTGGAACCTAATCAACAAAACAAACAGCTGAGGAAATATAACCAAAGAAATTGAAATTATGAACAACCTGACAGTAACCAGAGGGGAGGTGGGAGGGGTTAATGGGGGGGAAGGGAAGAAGGGTTTTCAGGAACAACTATAAGGGACACATGGACTAAACCAAGGGGTGGTGGAATCATAGGGGGGAAGGGGGAATGTCTAGGTTGGGCAAGGGGAGTGGTAGGGGGTAAATGCAGACAACTGTACTTGAGCAACATAAAATAATTAAAAAACAATTAAAATGAACAGAGCTGAACATAAAGATGACATAAAAAGATACTAATAAAATAAAAGTAATAATAATAATAATACAAATAAACTGCAACATGCAAGTTCTCTAGAATAGTAAAGTGAAATTTATCTGTTTCTCTGTGCTTGGGGTTAGCCTGTGTTCCCTCTTTGGGACTGTCTCTGGACCTTTCACAACTTCATGTCTTATTGTCTTGCTTGAGGAAAAGAAAAATCCTTCTGATGATTTTCAACCTACCAAGCAAGTTTGCTGGTCTTCCTGGATGCTGAAGACTAAGGGGGGTTGGAGTTTTCTTTTCTCCCTTCCTATGGTTTTGCAAAGATTAGGTCCAGGTTTGGGCTGCAATATTCACAGTTGCCTTGCCTCCAGCCCAAGTCCTCCATGTGCTGCTGGGCCTCTACTGTCCATTAGTGCCAAGCTGGCATCTTTAATCTACTAGTTGTCCCATTGGTGAGGTGCACAGGGAGAAGTGGACTCTGCTCCCACCTACCTCGCTGACATCTTCCCTCAAAAGTCCTTTTTTATTGTTCAAGTACATAAAAGTTCTTAACAATTTATTTCACTTAGCATAATGCTCTCCAGTTCCATCCATGCTGTCACAAAAGGTAGGAGTTCCTTGTTTCTTTATGCTGCATAATATTTCATTGTAAAAGAAAAATATAATATGATTTCTCCAATAAGTGGAACCTAACGAATGAAACAAACAACCTAACAAAATAGAGCCCAAAGCATGGAAACAAGGAGTAGACTGACAGGGACCAGAGAGGACAGGGAAGGGAGATATGGGAGTAAAGAAGAGGAAGGTCCTAGTTAAAAAAAAAACAAATATAAATGACACATGGACATGGACAACAGGGTGGGCATTGACTGTAGGAGCAGGAGGTGGGTGGAGCAGGGCAGGCCAATGGGGGAAATTTGGACAACTGTAATAGAACAAGAATTTAAAAGTATTTAAAAATATTAACAATGTAAGCTCTTAAATGAGGTGTCTGAGGTAAAGGAAATTGGGTTTGATGAATAAATGGACATCAGTTTATGCCAGACTTTATATACCCACATAATGAGTTTGTATTTTATTTAAAGTGTAATGAAAAAACTTTGAAAGACTTTATAGGAGCACAACATGACAACTTACACATAGGGCCCAGTAGAAGTAAGGCCTTCTTGAGTGTAGTTGTTATGTTAGAGAATTACATGCTTATGATTTTGTAATAAAAAGTGGCATTATTTTTGCCAGTCCCTGTGTTATTAAAAGATGAACATGGCCACATTAGGTTGAATGGGTTCTAAGTCAGAAAGAGTGAAAGCATGAAGAGCAGTCAAGAAGATATTGCAGTGGCCAAGGGAAGTGAAGACAGTGACCTGGGCTGCTGTAGTGTGGGGAGATGGAGCAAGAAGAGAGACTCAAGATGTATGTGAGAAGTGGACTTGCTGGGGGCATGGATATGACTCACAGGATAGAACAAAAAGTGCAGCACAGGCTTGAGCAAATGGTGGTGACATTTACTGGAGAAAAGATGAGGATGCATAGACAGTCAAGGCCCTGGACTCGGGGAGGAATAGAGAGCTGATTTTTCGAGATCCTGGAGAAAACCATTGAGGTAGATCTGTGGATCTCAGACACCAACTCATTATTCAGCCTAAAGGGGTAATTTTTGTTGGTTAAATTGAAGGTAGGCACCCCTGCATTTTGATGATGGCCTTCATTTTGGATAGTATTATAATGTTTTTCTATTAGGAATAATGATAGATTTTTTTCTTTGGGCTCCTTTTTTGTATCTAGTGCTTTTGACTCAGGAGCCCATCTTGGGATTTAAACTCCACACTTCTCAGGGGAACCCTCTAGTACCTGAAATCTCCCTCTGAAACTTCAGCTGCTACTCATGGGAGCCTAGCCAGCCATATTGTGCTTCTCTGCACTCCCTATATGCCATGTGGCTTCTTCCATCTGTCCAAGGTTATAAGCCTTCTGTCAAGCTAGTGTTCATTTGGTTATTCAAGAATATTTTTCTATAATTTCTGTAATTTCATTTTGTTCCTGGCAAGTGGTTAGTGTAGCCTCCACTTACTCTTTCATCATCCTGGGTATTTCTCTTGTTTCTTGAAATATGCCAGTAATAATATAAACTTCCCTCTTATTAATGATTGCTGCATCCCACAAGTTTTGATATGTCATATTGTCATTTTCATTTGCCTCTATATATCTTATGATCACATCTTTTATTTATTTTTTGACTCAGTTATTTTTAGTAGTATGTTGTATATACACCATGTTTGTGGATTTCTTTACTTCTTTTTTGCAGTTGATTTCTAATTTCAAAGCATTGTGTTTGTAGTTAAAATGGCCATATTTTCCAAAGCAACATACAAAGTTAATACAATCCCCATAAAAATCTCTATGTAATGTTTTAAGAAATAAAACAAAAAATCATTAGACTTATATGGAATCACAAAACAAACAAAACAAAACAAAAACAAAAAAAACCCAAATAGCTAAAGCAATACTGAGAAAAAAGAACAAAGCTGGAGGTATCACACTACCTAACTTCTATTTATACTACAGAGCTACAGTAATCAAAATGGCATGGTACTGATAGAAAAACAGACACACTGACCAATGGAACAGAACTAAAAACCCACAAATAGAACCACATGTATACAGGCAAATAATTTTTGAAAAAGTCCCAAAAACACACAGTGGAGGAAAGAAAACCTCTTTAATAAATGTTGCTGGGAGAACTGGAAAGTCACATACAAAGAAATAGAACTAAATTACAGTTTGTCTTCATGTACAAAAGTTAGTTCAAAATGGATCAAAGACCTAAATATAAGATTTGAAACAATAAATTACATAGAAGAAATTAAAGGTATTAAATTTATGGACCTTGGTCATAGAGAACATTTTATGAATTTGACCCTGAAGGTATAGGAAGCAAAGGCAAACATAAATGGATGGGAGTGTAGTAAATTAAAAGTCTTCTGCACAGCAAAAGAAAGCAAAAAAAGAACAAAAAGACAGCCAACTAAATGGTAGGTGATATTTGCAAACAATACCTCTGACAAGGGGTTGTTACCCAAGTGTACATAAAGAACTCATACAAATCAACACCAAACAAACAATCCATATAAGAATGAGCCCTGGCTGGTGTGGCTCAGTGGATTGAGCACTGGTCTGTGAACCAAAAGTTTTCTGGTTCAATTCCCAGTCATAGGACATACCTGGATTGTAGGCCAGGTCCCCAGTTGGCGGCATGTTAACAATACCCAATCTCTCAAATAATGGATGTTTCACTCCCTATCTTTCTCTCTCCCTTCCCATCTCCCTAAGCATAAATAAATGAAATCTTAAAAAAAAAAGGAAGAATGGCCAGAGGATCTGAACAGATACCTCTCCCAAGAGGACATGCAAAAGGCCATCAGATACATGAAGATATGTTCAACTTTACTAGGTATTAGGGAAATGCAGATTAAAACTACAATGAGATGCCACCTCATACCTGTTAGAGTGGCTATTGTCAACAAAACAAGTAACAAGTTTCAGAGAGGTTATGGAGAAAAAGGAACCTTCATTCCTGCTGGCAGGAATGTAAACTGGTAGAGCCATTTTGAAAAATGGTATGGTGGTCCCTCAAAAAATTGAGAGTACAGTTACCATATGGCCCAGCAATCTCTTTTTTTGGTGTCTACCTACCTGAAAAACTAAAAAACACATTTATTTGCAAATATATATACACCCTTATGTTCATTGCAGTCTTATTCATGGTTGCCAAGACATGGAGACAACCACAGTGTACTCTAATAGAGGACTGGTTACAGAAGACATTACACACACACACACACACACACACACACAAATACTACTCATCCATAAGCAAAGACAAAATACTGCCATTTTTGACAATATGGTTGGATCTTGTGAATATTATGCTAAGTGAAACAAATTAGCCAGAAAAAGCTAAGAACCATGGTTTCACTCATATGTGGGTTATAAAACTGAAACTTATAGACACAGACAAAAGCATGGTTGTTGTCAGAGGAAAGGGGGTGAGGCAGTAGTAAAGGGTAAAGATGGCTAAATATATTGTGATAAAAGGTGATTTGACTTTGGCTAGTGGGCATCCAATGCAATATGCAGATCATGTGTCATACAAATGTACACTTGAAACCTATATGGCCTTGTTGACCAGTGTCACACCAATAAATTTAACTTAAAAACCTTCTAAAAATAAATATAAAGACTCCCTTTATTTTTATCAGCCCCTCACTCTGCTGGACTCTCCCTAGGCAGCTGAGATATGAACATCTGTTATGATGTTATTATTGGCCACTTTTCTCCTCCATTAGAATCTGATCTTCAGGTTCTAAAATTTTGAAAGGCTTGTTTCACCTGCCACATGAAAAACTATTGTGGTTGCCCTCAGTAACTATCTTCCTTAGTTTTTCCCTTCACATAGCCTGGCCTCTAGGGACACAGCTCCTTGATATTTTGCGTATATTTACCTGTCTCAATTCACATGATTTTGCTGTTCTGGAAATTTTACCCCTGCTTTCCTATTTCACTCCAAATGTTTGCCTCCCCAAATTCTATTTGTTCTTCAGGTTCAGTCTACATGCACTTTGATTATGAATTAATCTTTGTCCACTCAGACAGAGGTGAACTTTTCCATCTTGAAGATCTTCAGCACTTTTTGTTCACTAGGGACATTTATCACACCCTGTTTTGGGTCTTTATTACTTGTGTGTATGTTTGTGGCCCAGTGAAACCATAATCCAGAAAAGCAGGGACAAAGTCTTTTTCTTTTCCATGTGGTTTGCCTCTCAGACAACACTGAAATAATTACAAACAGTAACTGATAATAATAATACCATCTAATAGCTAACATAATATTTAATAATTCATTATAATCTGACAATAACTATTTAGTATACACTATTACTATCCCCAGCTTGCAGATGAGGAAACAAACACAAAAATCTTAGGTATGTATCTTGAAGTCATAGCTTAAAAATGGCAGAAACAAGATTTTTAACCCATTGTAGCCTGAATCCAATGCCCATGCTCTTGCCACAAAATTATATGTCCCAGTTTTCCCAGGTCCCAAATTCTTTGGTCATTTGAGAGATTCTATGGTGGGCTACAGTTAAGCTGCTGTAGAGATTTTCCCTCATATAAAACTTGACATATATGTGCACACCTTTGTACAGATTCTCCTTTAATTTGAAATTATCTTCCTCTAAAGTTGTCTCATTGATTCCTCTCTCTCATATGTGATCCAGCTTATATTATATTCTCTAGGTGATTGTCCAAGTTGAGTATACCAAAAACAGACCCCCAAGACAAGCAATGGCAAGTGGTTTATTTGGGAAGTAGTCCTAGGAAATACTACTGGGGGAGTGGAGAAATTTGACAGGGAAAGAAGGCAGCCAATATAGGAAGTGTGAACTATTAGCCTCATGCTGTCGACAACTGGAGCTCAGTCCTGTTGGGAACTCCTAGAAAATGGTATAGAACTGCTCAATCTGAATCTGTCAGTAGTCAGGAACTGCCAGGAGCATTAGTTCTCCAGCACTCTGTAGAGCCACTAGCATATATAAACTAATGTACGTACTAAGATCATATGGTATTTGCTGGCAGTTGGAAGGTGAGCAGGTAGGCACTGATGTAGGAACACCAAGAAGATGAGGGAAGTTGCCTCCTTTGACAGCTCACTGAGTGGGCTTGGTACCACTCTTCACTGTCCAAGACTAAGTACCTGTCTTTTGTCTTTGTTTTCTGTTTCATGTCTACCAAACCACCTTCCAAACTAAACTGAATCGGCACCAAGGGCCAAAACCCCATCATTTCTCCATTATGGGGAAGCAATTCAGAATGCTTAAGAATTCCCAGCCATGGTTGAGCTAAGACCCTGAAATAATAGTACTCTATGTGCTCTCCAGAGTACTATGTCACATCAATCTGGACTACCAATTTTTTAAAAAATTGAGTTTGTATGGGTGACATTGGCTAATAAAAGTATATAGGTTTCAAGTAGATAATTCTATAACACATTTTCTGAATACTGAATTGTGTGTTCATCACTCCAAGTCAACTCTCCTTGCATCACTACTTATTCCCCCTATACCCTCTTCTACCTCACCCAACCCGCCTTTCCCTCTGGTAATCATCATATTGTTGTCTGTGTCTATGAAGATTTTTTTTGCTTATTTCCTTCACCTTTTTCACCCAGACCCACAACCACTCTCAACTCTGAAAGCTGTTAGTTTGTTCTCTAAGAGTCTGTTTCTATTTTGTTTGTTAGTTTATTTCTTTCATTAGATTCTACACAAAGTGAAATTATATGGCACTTGTTTTTCTCTGACTGGCTTATTTCTCTTAGCATAATGCTCTCCATGTCCATCTATGTCTTTACAAAGGTAAAATTTCCTTCTGTTTTAGAACTGAGTATATTTCATTGTGTAAATGTATCACAGCATTTTTATCCATTCATGTAATGATGGGTACTTGGGCTGCTTCCAAATCTTAGCATTGTAAATAATGCTACAATGAACATAATTGTGCATATATTCTTTTGAATTACTCATTCAGGTTATAACATTTAAGTTTTTAAACCAGTTTCTATTTCTTTATCATTGTTCCAGTACAATTGTTTCTCCTTTCCTGCTACTACTTTCTGTTGCCCCACACACAGCTACCTCCCACCCTTAATTCTAACCTACTTTGGCTTTGTCGATGTGTCTTTTATACGTTACTTGATGACCCACCCCCTCCTTTCCCTCATTATACTCTTCCCCCATTCCCTCAGGTTACTGTTAGTTTGTTCTTTATTTCAATGTCTGTGGTTATATTTTGCTTGCTTGTATGTTTTTGTTGATTAGGTTCCTGTTAAAGGTGAGATCATATGGTATTTGTCTGCCACTGCCTGGCTTATTTCACTTAGCATAATGCTCTCCAGTTCTATCCATGATGTTCTGAAGGGTAGTAGCCCCCTTTTTCTTTCTTCTGAGTAGTGTTGCATTGTGTAAAGGTACCACAGTTTTTGATTCACTCATTTACTGATGAACACTTAGGTTGCTTCCAGGAATTGCATATTGTAAATTGTGCTGCTGCTATAAACATTGGGGTGCATAGGTTCATTTGAACTGGTGTTTTAGCATTCTTAGAGTGTAATCCCAACAGTGAAATTGCTGGTTCAAATGGCATTTCCATTTTTAGTTTTTTGAGGAAAAAAACTAAAACTGTTTTAGTTTTTTTGAAAAACCATACTGTTTTCCACAGTGGCTGCACCAGTCTCCATTCCCACCAAGAATATACTAGAGTTCCCTTTTTTCCACAACCTCCCCAACATTTGTTTGTTGATTTGTGTATGATGGTCATTCTCACGGGTATGAAGTGGTATCTTATTGTGGTTTCAATTTGCATCTCCCTGGTGGCTAGTGATGCTGAGCATCCATTCATATGTCTATGGGGCCTCTCCTTGTCCTCCTTGGAGGAGTGTTTGTTCATACCCTTGTCCCATTTTTTAATTGCATTGTTTGTCTTCCTGGAGTAGAGTTGTGTGAGTTGTGTGAGTTCCTTATATATTTTGGAGATGAAATCATTGCCTGAGACATCATTGATAAATATGTTTTCCCATACTGTTGGTTCCTTTTTCATTTTGGTGATATTTTCTTTAGCTGTACAGTTAGCTTTTTATGTTGATGAGATTCCATTTATTTATCCTTTCTTTCATGTCCCTTGCTCTAGGGGACATATTGGTTAAAATATTGCTGCATGGAATATCTGAGATTTTCCTGCCTATGTTCTTCTATATGACTTTTATGGTGTCATGACTTATATTTAAGTCTTTTATTTACTTGAATTTAGTTTTTGTATTGTGTAAGTTGGTGGTTGAATTTCTCTTTCTTTCTTTCTTTCTTTCTTTCTTTCTTTCTTTCTTTCTTTCTTTCTTTCTTCCTTCCTTCCTTCCTTCCTTCCTTCCTTCCTTCCTTTCTTTCTTCCTTTCTTTCTTCCTTTCTTTCTTCCTTTCTTTCTTCCTTCCTTTCTTCCTTTCTTCCTTTCTTCCTTTCTTCCTCTTCCTTCTCCTTTTTCCTTTTCTTCTTCGTTCCTTTCTCCTTTCTCCTTTCTTTCTTCTTCTTGTTCTTTCTTTCTTCTTTCTTTCTTTCTTTTCGTTCTTTTTCTTTCTTTCTTTCTTTTGCATGTAGCTGTCCAGCTCCCCCAATACCATTTGTTGAAGTGGTTATTTTTACTACATTTTATGCTTCTTCCCCCTTTGTTGAATATTAATTGATCATAGAGACCTGAGTTTATTTCCAGGCTCTCTACTCTATTCCATTGGTCTCTGTGCCTGTTCTTATGCTGGTACCTGGCTGTTTTAATTATAGTGGCTATAGATGTATCTCTTTAGCCTTGCAGAGCCTTGCTTGGTACACTGTAGGTTGAGTTTCTTGAAAAGGGGTATGAAATGATGGCAAGACTGGAGACACAAACTAGATTGTGCTTAGTTTTTATTTTACATCATTATCACATTGTTTTGACTCTATATTTTAATATCAGACATGACAGGTATTTCTCAAATATTCTTAGATATTTTTGTTTATTCTTCCAAATAATTTTACATCTTAAAAATGATTGAATGTATTTAAGTCAAACTCCAAATATCTGTAGATTAACTTGAAATAAATTGACATCTTTATTATGTTTATTCTTCCCATAAAATAAATTACAAAGCTCCTAGTTGTAATGGGGTGCAGAGCATGGGTCCCCTGAAAGTGGAGGAATGACACTTACAATTCTTCTTTGGGGGAAGGGAAGAGCAGAAGATGCAGACTTTAGGCATCCTACATAACAAAAAACAAGTTAATAGCCATGTCTTCCTAAAAGGAAGATCTTGGAAGCTGCAGAATTGTATGCATGCCTCTGAGAATGTGCAGTGGCCCATGACATAGCCAGAGGGAAGCTCATACAGTGCCTGTGTGAGAGGCAGTGGGTAGATGTGCCTGTGTCACTGGAAACTCTTGCCTGACTAAAGATGGTAGGCAAGAGTAGGTAAAAGGTACTGGATAACTAACAAAAATGGAGGACACTAATGCACCATAAGGAAGGACCACATATGAGATCACACAGAAAGTTCTGGGCCAAACATTTTTTTTAAATATATTTTATTGATTATGCTATTACAGTTGTCCCATTTCCCCCTTCTCTCCCCTCCACCCTGTACCCCCCTCCCACCCACATTTCCCCCTTTAGTTCATGTCCATGTGTCATACTTATGAGTTCTTTAGTTTCTACATTTCCCGTACTATTCTTGCCCTCCCCCTATCTATTTTCAACCTACATTCTATGCTACTTATTCTCTATACCTTTTCCCCCCTCTCTCCTCCTCCCACCCCCCTGCTGCCTAACCCTCCATGTGCCCTCCATTTCTGTGGTTCTGTTCCTGTTCTAACTGTTTACTTAGTTTCTTTTGGTTTTGCTTTAGGTGTGGTTGTTAATATTTGTGAGTTTGCTGTCCTTTTACTATACATGTCTTTTCTTTATCTTCTTTTCTTAGATAAGTCCCTTTAGCATTTCATAAATAAGGGCTTGGTGATGATGAACTCCTTTAACTTGACCTTATCTGAGAAGCACTTTTTCTGCCCTTCCATTCTAAATGAGAGCTTTGCTGGATAGAGCAATCTGGGATGTAGGTCCTTGTCTTTCATGACTTGGAATATTTCTTTCCAGCCCCTTCTTGCCTGTAAGGTCTCTTTGGAGAAATCAGCTGACAGTCTAATGGGAACTCCTTTGTAGGTGACTGTCCCCTTACCTCTTGCTGCTTCTAGGATTCTCTCCTTCGTTTTTACCTTGGCTAATGTAATTATGATGTGCCTTGGTGTGTTTCTTCTTGGGTCCAACTTCTTTGGGGCTCTCTGAGCTTCTTGGATTTCTTGGAAGACTGTTCCCTTTGCCAGATTGGGGAAGTTCTCCTTTATTATTTGTTCAAATACGTGCTCAATCTGTTGCTTTTCCCCTTCCGATTCTGGTACCCCTATAATTCGGATATTGGAACGTTTAAAGGTGTCTTGGATGCTCTTAATCTTTTCCTCAATTTATTGAATTCTTATTTCATCATGCTTTCCTGCTTGGTTGAGTCTATCTTCCTTCTGGTCCACTGTATTGTTTTGAGACTCATATTCCTTCCTTTCACTATTGGCTCTCCTCCGCTTGTCTTCCTGCATCTGTTTTATGGTAATCTGCATTCTTTCATCTAAATTTCGTTCAAAATCCACCAGTTCCGTGAGCTTTCTGATCACCAGTGTTTTGAACTGCGCATCTGATAGATTGGCTATTTCTTGGTCGCTCAAAAGGATGAGTCCTGGGGGACTGATCTGCTCTGTTGATAACATATTTTTTTTCCCCTGTCTCTCCTTTTTTTTTTTTTTTCGGTCTGGTCGCTCTTGTTACAGTGGGGGGCGGAGCCTTAGGTGCTCACTGGGGCTGGGCACCCCAGTCGCTAGATTGTGACGTTATATGTGGGGGTGGGGCGGGAGCGGGAGCAGGGCGGGAGCGGGAGCGGGGCGGGAGAAAACAATGGCGGTAGTTCCGTTCTCCTGGACTCAGACCCTTGTCTGAGCTTCTGGGCCGCGAGTTCTGCCCTGGTCCACAATCACTACCCCTCTGGGTCTGCCAGCCGCAGCTTGAGTACTCAGGGATCACCTCTACGTTCTTGCGCCCCCGGATGGCTTTTGCGCTGATTTCGCGCCAAACCTTCCCCCAACCTCCGCGCGCCGCCTACCCGAGCCTGCCCCGTGCCCACCTGGCTCGTCTTCTCCTACCAGTCCGGATGAATGCGTCTACTTCAACTTCTTGGCTGCCCGACTTCCATTCAGATAAATCCTCTGCCGGATCTGGGTGTTATTCTGATAGTAAATTATTGTTGTAAATTATTGGTTTTCTAATCTTGGTTGTACGAGGAGGTACGGTGCGTCCACCTATTCCTCCATCTTGCCGGAAGTCTGGGCCAAACATTTAACTTAATGCAGTTGACAGTCAGGAACAGAGAGGCCACAAGGTCTGCAATGAGACAGGAGGTCTGCTGGGAAGTCTGGAAGTCATTGAGTCTGCCCCTAGGTTGTAAAGCCTACGTGAAGAATACAGTAGCAGCAGAGCTGGTGGTGCTGCAGGAGACCTGCCTAGCCACCAAGATTCAGGAGAGATGCTTAGAGCTGAACATGACAGAGAATGCTAGTTGTAGACTTCTGCTTTTTCCAAAAGATGGTACCTCTTGGTGGTGTATTCTGAAACTGTCCTGGTTTGGCACAGGGAGTCAGGACTATGTGTGTGTGTGGGGGGGGGGTGTTGTTTTTTGTGTTTTTTGGGGGGGGGGTTGGTGTTTTTATGGGGACTGTGTCTTAATGGCAGAAATTTGCCATTATTCTAAATCTGTACAACCTTTGAATAAAACTCCCTTTCCTTTTTCACCAAACTCTTGCATGGGTAGCCACATTTCTTGGCTGCAGGCAATTGAACCCTGCATCTATCCCAGAACAGCACGGGTGGAGTTGTGTAACAGTTATGCATGTCATTTTTATCTTTCTGTCCAGTAAAGTTTTCTTATTCTTCATGAAGAATTCTTGTGTTTCTTTAAATAGATTTTATTATGTTAAAGTACAATAAAATTTGCCATTTTACTAATTTTAAGTGCATAATTTAGTGGCATTAAGTATATTAATGTTATGCAATCATTATCACTATACATCACAGAAGTTTTTATCTTCACAAATTGAAACTCTATATCCATTAAACAATAACAGTGCACTCATCCCTGCCTCAGTCCCTGGCAACCATCATTTTAATTTCTTTCTCTAAATTTGAGAACTCTAGCATCCCCATATAAGTGCAATTCTATAGTGTTTATCCTTTTGTGCCTGATTTTTTCATTTAGCATATGTCCTCAAGATTCACCCATTTTGTATCACACATCAGAATTTCCTTCTTTCCTAAGGTTGAATAATATTTTATTGTATGTATATGAAAATGCACATTTCTTCCATTGGTGGACACCTGGGTTGCTTCCACTCTTTGGCTATTGTGTAAACATCGATATACAATGCACTCTGTTTTAAGGACATTGCTGGGCATTTTTCTGTTGCTAGAGTGGGATTTTTCTTTAATTTATTTTAATTATTGTTCAAGTACAGTTTTCTCCCTTTTACTCCCATTCCAGCCCACACACCCAACGCTCCCCACTTCAGTCCCAATACCACCCTACCCCTAGTTTTTGTCCATGTGTCCATTCAGTTTGTTCCTGTAAATCCTTCCCATTCTCCCCTGACATTCCCTCTTCTCTCTCCTCTGGTCACTGTGAGCCTGTCCCCTATTTCAGTGTCTTTGGTTATATTTTGCTTGTTTCTTTGTTTTGTTGTTTAGGTTCCTGTTAAAGGTGAGATGATATGGAATTTGTCTTTTACTGCCTGGCTTGTTTTGCTTAGCATAATGCTTTCCAACTCCATCCATGCTGTTGCAAAGAGTAGGAGTTCCTTCTTTCTTTCTGCTGCATAGAATTCCATTGTGTAAATGTACCATAGTTTTTTGATCCATTCATTTACTGAAAGGGAATCTAGGTTGCTTCCAGCACTTAGCCATTGTAAATTGTGCTGCTATGAACATTGGGGTGCATAGGTTCTTCTGGATTAGTGTCTCAGGGTTCTTGGGATGTATTCCCAGCAGTGGAATTGCTGGGTCAAAAGGCAGATCCATTTTTAGTTTTCTGAGGAAGTTCCATACTGCTTTCCATAGTGGTTGTACCAGTCTGCAGTCCCACCAACAGTGCACTAGAGTCCCCTTATCTCCGCAACCTCTCCAACACTTGTTGTTTGTTCTTTGTTTATACTGGCCATTCTGAATGGTGTGCAGTGATATCTCATTATTGTTTTAATTTGCATCTCTCTGATAGCTAGCAATGTTGAATATCATTTCATGTGTCTTTGGATTTTCTGTATGTCCTCCTTGGAGAATTGTCTGTTCAAGTCCTTTGCCCATTTTTTAATTGGATTGCTTGTCGTCTTAGAGTGGAGTCATGTAAGTTCGTCATATATTTTGGAGATTAAACCCTTGTCTGAGGTATCATTGGCAAATATGTTTTCCCATACAGTTGGTTCTCTTTTTATTTTGATACTGTTTTCTTTAGCTGTGCAAAAGCTTTTTATTTTGATAAGGTCCCATTTGTGTATTCTTTCCTTTATGTCTCTTGCTCTAGGAGACATGTCAGTAAAAAAGTTTCTGCATGAAATATCTGAGATTTTCCTATCTATGTTCTCCTCTAGGACTTTAATGTTGTCACGATTTATATTTAAGTCTTTTATCCACCTTGAATTTATTTTTGTATAAGGTGTAAGTGGGTGCTCCAGTTTCATTTTTTTGCACATGCCTGTCCAGTTCTCCCAACACCATTGGTTGAAGAGGCTATTTTTACTCCATTTTATGTTGCTGCCTCCTTTGTCAAATATTAATTGACCGTAGAGACTTGGGTTTATTTCTGGGCTCTCTGTTCTGTTCCATTGGTCCATGTGCCTGTTTTTATGCCAGTGCCAGGCTGTTTTGATTACAGTGGCCTTGTAGTATAGTTTAGTGTCAGGTACTGTGATCCCTCCTACTGTACTCTTCTTTCTCAAAATTGCCACAGCTATTCGGGGTTGTTTATGGTTCCATAGAAATTTTTGAAGTGTCTGTTCTATGTCTGTGAAATAAGTCATTGGTACTTTAATAGGAATTGCATTGAATGTGTAAATTGCTTTGGGTAGTATGGACATTTTGATGATATTAATTCTTCCAATCCATGTACACGGTATATGTTTCCATTTGATTGTGTCTTCCTTGATTTCTTTCCTCAGTGTTATGTCGTTTTCTGAATGCAGGTCTTTTACCTCTTTGGTTAGGTTTATTCCTAGGTATTTTATTTTCTTTTTTCTATTTCAAATGGGATTTTTTTCTTGATTTCTGCTTCCGTTGTTTCATTGTTGGTGTACAGAAATGCCTTTGATTTGTGGATATTGACTTTGTTTCCCGCTGTTTTGCCAAATTCATTTATTAGGTCAAGCAGTTTTTGGGTGGAGTCTATAGGATTTTCTATGTACACTATCATGTCATCTTCAAAGAATGACAGTTTTGTTTCCTCCTTTCTGATCTGGATGCCTTTTATTTCTTTTTCTTGTCTGAGCACTGTGGCTAAAACTTCCAGTACTATATTGTATAGAAGTGGTGAAAGTGGACATCCTTGTTCCTGATCTTAGTGGAAAAGATTTTAATTTTTGCCCATTGAGTATGATGTTGGCTGTGGGTCTCTCACATATGCCCTTTATTATGTTGAGGAATGCTCCCTCTATTCCCACTTTGCTGAGTGTTTTTATCATAAATGGGTGCTATACCTTATCATGTGCTTTTTCTAAATCTATTGATATGATCATGTGTTTTTTGTCTTTGCTTTTGTTTATGTGATGTATTACACTTACTGATTTGTGAATATTGTGCCATTCTTGCATCCCTGGGGTGAATCCCACTTGGTCATGGTGTATGATCTTTTTAATGTACTGTTGGATGCTGTTTGCCAGTATTTTGTTGAGGATTTTAGTGTCAATGTTCATCAGTGATATTGGCCTGAAGAGTTCTTTCTTTGTTGTGTCTTTATCTGGTTTTGGAATTAGGAAGATGTCGGCCCCATAAAAAAAGTTTGGGAGTCTTCCATCTTTTTGGATTTTTTGAAATAGTCTGTGAAGGATAGGGGTTAGCTCTTCCTTAAATGCTTTGTAGAATTCTCCTGTGAAACCATCTGGTCCAGGACTTTTGTGTGTTGCGAGTTTTTTGATTACTGCTTCAATTTCTTTTGCTGTTATTGGTCTGTTCAGGCTTTCTGCTTCTTTTCCATTGAGTTTTGGAAGATTATATTTTTCTAGAAATTTGTCCATTTCATCTACTTATTCAAATTTCTCGGCATACACTTCTTTGTAGTAATTTCTTACAATAGTTTTTATTCCTGTGGTATCTGTTGTAATCTCTCCTCTTTCATTTCTGATTGTGTTTATTTGGGTTTTCTCTCTTTTTTTCTTGATGAGTCTGCTTAAAGGCTTGTTGATTTTGTTTATCTTTTCAAAGAACCAGCTCTTGGATTCATTGATCCTTAGAATTGTGCTTTTAGTCTCTATGTCATTTAATTGTGCTCTGATATTGGTTATTTTCTTCCTTCTGCGTCCTCTGCGCTGTCTTGGTTGTTGTTCTTCGAGTTCTTGTAGATGTAGGGTTAGGTTGTTTGTTTGAAATGTTTCTACTTTTTTAGGTGGGCCTGTATCGCTATTAACTTCCCTCTCAGGACTGCCTTTTCTGTGTCCCATAAGTTTTGGGTTGTTGTGAGCTTGTTTTCATTTGTTTCCAAAAACCTTTTGATTTCTTCCCTAATTTCATTCTTGACCCATTCATTGTTTATTAGCATGCTACTTAATCTCCATGATTTTGAGTGTTTTGGGTTTTTTTCCTTGGGGTTGTTTTCTAGCTTCAGTTCCTTGTGATCCAAGAAAACGCTTGGTATGATTTCAATTTTTTTGAAATTGTTGAGGCTTGTTTTGTGTCCTGTCATGTAGTCTATCTTTGAAAATGTTCTGTGTACATTTGAAAAGAATGTGTATTTAGCTTCTTTGGGATGGAGGGCTCTGTATATATCAAAAAGCCCATTTCATTTAGGGTATTGCTCAATGTCACAATATCTTTGTTGATATTTTGTTTGGAAGATCTGTCCATTTTTGATAGTGGGGTGTTAAAATCCCCCACTATAATTCTGTTGCTGTCAATATCTTTCTTGAAGTCCTCTAAGATTTTCTTTATGTATTTGGGTGCTCCTATGTTGGGTGCATATATATTTCCAATATTTATGTCTTTTTGGTGGATCCCTCCCTTGCGTATTATGAAATGACCTTCTGGGTCTCTCTTTATGGTCCTTTTTTGGAAGTCTATTTTGTTAGATATGAGTATTGCTTCCCCGGCTTTTTTTTTTTTTTTCCTGTCCATTTGCTTGGAAAATTTGTTTCTGGCGCTTCACTTTCAGCCTGTGCAGGTCTTTTATCCTGAGGTGGGTCTCTTGTAGGCAGCATATGTGTGGGTCATGTTTTCTTATCCAATCAGCTTTTCTATGTCTTTTCATTGGAGCATTTAATCCATTTATATTTAAGGTTATTATTGATAGGTACCTATTCATTGCATTTTATGTACATGTGTTCCTCCCTCTGTCTCTCTCTTTTCCTTTCTTTCCTTAATGCAGTCCCTTTAGCATCTCTTGCAGAGCTGGTTTGGTGGAGGTGTATTCTTGTAGATTTCTTTTTGTCTGAGAAGCTTCTTATTTGGCCTTCTATCTTGATTGAGAGCCTTGCTGGGTAAAGTAGCCTTGGTTGCAGACCTCTGGTTCTCATTACTTGAAATATTTCTTGCCGTTCTCTTCTGGCTTGGAGTGTTTCCATTGAGAAGTCAGCTGTTAGCCTTACTGGGGCTCCCTTGTATGTTACTTCCTGTTTCTCCCTTGCTTCCTTTAAGATTCTCTCTTTGTCTTCACATTTTGCCATTTTAATTATGATGTGTCTTGAGGTGGGTCTCTTTGGGTTCCTCTTGATTGGGACTCTCTGTGTTTCCTGGATTTGTGTGACTTTTTCTCTCATTAAATTAGGGAAGTTTTCCATCATTACTTTTTCAAATAGGTTTTCTATCCCTTCTTCTCCTTCTAGTATCCCTATTATACGGATATTATTACATTTCATGTCGTCTTTCCTTTCTCTTAATCCCTCTTCATTGTTTCTGAGCCTCTTTTCCTTTTCTTGCTCTTTCTGGGTGTTTTCTTCTACTTTTTCCTCGAGCTCACTGATCCGATCTTCCTCTTCATCGATCCTGCTTTTCATTCCTTCTACTGTGTTCTTCAGTTCAGAAATTGTATCCTTCATTTCTTCTTGGCCCTTGTTGAGAGTTTCTGTTTCCTTTTTCATGCTGATGTAGTTTTCAGTGAGTTCATTGTAGCTTCCCTGTAGTTTCTGGTAGTTCATTGTGAACTCATTGAGCTTCTTGACAATCATTGCTTTGAATTTAATATCTGATAGTTGAGTTGCCTCTATTTTATGTAGTATTTTTTTCTGAGGCTTCCTCCTTTCCTTTCATTTGGGGATTGTTTCTTTGTCTTCCCATTGTTTGTGAGACTCTTCTTGTTAGCCTCATCTTAAATTGATCTGTTCTGGCTCCCTGGGTTTTTGGTATGAACTTCTTTAATAGAATAGCATTGAGTTTCAGTGGTGCAGTTTTCTTGATCTCCCAAGCTCACTGATTTTGGGCTGTCATTTAAGTTGGATTTCTCTTTGCCTTTGGGTTTTGATTGTTGTTGAGTCTTTCTTTGGTGGTTCCCTCCTACCATCTGGTTAAATGAGGGTCGCTCTGTCCACCACCTCCTGTATTTTGTTGTGCCGGTGAGGGAAGGTTTTGTTGAAGCTGGTTCTTCCGTGTGTATAAGGTTTAAAGAATTCTCTGTTGCTCTTGTTCAGTTGTTTGTATTGGGTACTGTCTCTACTGTTTAGTGGTATTTCCAGATAGGTCCTGGATTGAGGTTTGTGTGGTTACCACTCCCTCCTTCACCTTCTTCTGTTGTTATCTGTTAGTGGTTCCTTTGTTGTTGGGCTTCCTCTTCCAGGGGGTACCCTAGTGTTCACCACTCCACCTATTCTTTTTTGTCATCAGTTGGAGGGGGAAGGCAAAATGGTTTAAGACAGAAACAGAGAATTCTATGATATTTACAGTAGTAGCAAGTAGGGAAGAGATAGGAGATCCTTTGACTATGTATAATGTTAACCGTGATCTTCCACTCAGCTAGCTGATTTTTAGAAAGGATGGAAAGAAGATAAGACTCTTGTTGGGGAAGGAAGGATTGTGAGTTGGATCTATAAAGCAGGGAGGTTGTGGGAGGTAAGATTCAGAGGTAAAGTGAGAGTAAAGGATAGTAAATAGGTGTAGTGTGTGAGAGAAGAGAGTTAACCACTACAGTAATAGAGTTCAGGAAACTTTGAAATGGGCTAACATCTGGGGGGTGGGTGTTGTGAAGTAATTACAATTGCATGGAACAGCAGTTATTTACAATAATATTATGGCAACAATCATGTGACAGAATCTATGAGATCTAGGTAACAAGAATAGGGAGTACAGAACCTCGGGTAGTGTGCTAATGGGACACAGGTGAGTTAAAGGACAGTAGATTAGCAATGCGGTATGGAAAGAGATATCAGGGGAAAGCTGTCAGGTCGTACAATATAACTAGCCTGGCAAAGCAGACTATACAAAAAGAAGAGGAATACAAAAATACTATTGAAAAAGATGTACGAATACTGGAAAAATAATAGTAATACAAATATGCAATAACTTGCAGGTTCTCTGTAATAACAGAGTGAAATGTGTCTCACTGTCCCAGCTGTTTTGATGCCCCTTCTGTGGGTTCAACTTTGGTCTTTTCACAGATCCAGGATTTTATCTCACTTGTAGGTATTTAGAAAAAATTTAAAAAGTAAAAATAGAAAAGGCAGATGAAGGAAGGAAGAAGAGATAAAATTGGAGGAAAGGAAGGTGGAAGCAATAAAACAAGAAATCAGGAAAGAGAGGAAAAAGAAATCAAAAGAGAATAAAAACAATAAAAATTAAAAAATTAAAAATTGTTGAAAAAATAGAATCAAATTAAAAAGTATCTTGGTTTCAAAGTGGCCAAACAGGTTTTTCTGCTCTTCCTGGCTGCGGCAGGCTGAGGGCTGATTGGTATGGCTTTTCTTCCTCAGTCAGCGGAGCTCAAAGGGGCTCCTCAGCCTTGCGCCCTGGGTGTGGGAATCAGATCTTTCCCCAGGATTACTGCTGTGGACTGGGGTGCTGGAATGTTCTCCCTGCATGCGCACCTGCACGCCCATGGCTGGGTGGCAGGGAGGCTGGAACGACTCATCACTTTAGGAGAATTCCCCAAACAGTGTCTGTCTATTCACTCCTTCCTCTTGAGAAATTCCTCCTGTTCAAGCCTGCCTCTCCACACAATGGACTGGCTTCTCCCACAGCCCCACTTTCCAGCCAGATCGGTGACTGTGGGGGTCAGGGCCTGCTGCGCGACCCAGCCCCTCCGGTGTCCACAGCCTTCAAAGGTGCTCACAGCCCTTGTGTGTTTGCTAGAACCTGGGTTCCTGCCAGTGCTGCTCAGACCTTGTTTGGCTGGGGAGGGAGCAGTTGTCCTGGCTCTCTCCCAAGGACTCTGTGGCAAACCCCGGATTTTTTTTTCTTTATAAACTCTAATTGGTTTTTGCTAGTATCCAGGGAATATAGATGTTTGGATCTTTGCTGTGGATTCAGTCACGTTGCTGAGCTTGCATATTGACTCTCATAATATTTCAGCTGATTCTTCTGCGATTTCTAGACATATGAGAAAATCTTTTACAAATAGAAATTGTCTCATCTTCTCCATGTCCACATGTTTAGCTTACTGATCTGTTTGTATGTGAAGGAGGCCTTGCCTTATGAGCCTTTTTATTCCCACTGTGACAGGACATAGCTGAACAGCAGCCATTCTCAGAGAGCAGCCATTCCCAGATAAGCAGTTATCTCAAGGTCATACTCTAACCCCCGATCTCTGCTTCTGTATGCCCGCTTTCAGCAGCTGCACTCCTTCCCCATCCTCCTCCTGCCTTTGTAACAAGAATATAAGCACGCCCCAGCCTGAGCTCAGAGCCCAGAATTTGGAATTTATCTCCTCTGTGTCCACATGTGTGAATAAAACTCCCCTTCACAAACCCTGAAGCCATTTGAGTCATCTTTTCTGTAACATTTTGGTTCCCTGACTGGGAAACGACTCACGTGAGCAAGCCATTGCCTCCGGTAAAGATGGCCATGGGGCAGCCAGTGGAGCCTGGTGGTGATAAGGAGGCGCTTAACCTGGTGATTTCAGGTCCTGGACATCCCAGGCTCCGCAGGCTAGGCCCCCGGACCACTCTTTGACCTGGGCTGGCGGGGTGCAAACTGGTGAGATCTTGGAAGGCGTCTATGGTAAGTGCCCAGGGGACCTGTGCCTGAGACCAGGCCCACCCCTGTGGTGGAAGGAGGTACTGATCACCCCTCAGGCCGGAAGGCCCACATAGGGTTCCCACAGTTCGGGTGGGTGGGAACGTGATAAGCTCTGTGTGCTTGTGTGAATGACTGTCTGTTGCTCCACTGACAGAAGCCTATGGAGCATGAGTGAGTCCCTTCCCTTGTCTGTCAGCGTCGATCGGGAGAATTTATTAGCTGGAGGGGTGGGGGGGCTCTTCCATAGTACTGGATTGCGTGTATGTTGGGGATCGGACAGCAAGCCATGTGGGTGCATCTCCATTTTGGGTAAAATGGAGGATTAACCATGTGAGTGCCCCACCATGGAGGTTGGAGTGTGCATGGTTGTCGCCATCTTGGATGATGGGTCACGTGAGAGTTCCACCATCTTGGAACTGGGCAAAATGCCAGGCTAAGGGTTCTCTTCAGATTATGGACTGTATGCTGCTGCTGTGTGGGCACTGCATCAGTCAAGTTCTCTGTGTAACTGGTTCTGATAGGAATGGCTTTGGTTCTGAAGGTCATGAACTGAGGTCCAAGGGTGACCATCTGATTTATAGGGTGCAAGGTCTGAGCTTCAGAAACCTGCAGGATGTCCTGTGAATCTGGGGACTTTTAGTGGAAGGTACCCGTAGTGCTAGGGACTTTTAGCTGCTACATGCTGAGTTTAAGTACAGTCCTTCCCAGTGTGGGAAAGGAAATAGGATTAAAAGAGAATGATGGTTAAATTTGGATGAGTAAAATTATGTGTAAAGGATGTGAAAGTTTTAAACCTGGAGTAAAGGAAACCTCAACTACTTGTTTTCTGGTTTTGTGGGAAAAGAGCAAATTTCTAACATTGGTGTTGTTTCTGATCAGAAACCCTCTATACTTGAAGACCTGTTTAAGGTCACCTGTAAGACCTAAGAAAGGTCGTTGTAACTGGTTGGGGAGAATGCCTTTGCCACTTGGGACCCAGGAAGGGTCATTTGGGGCTAATGAGTGCTTCAGCCAGAGGCAAAGCAGCATGTCTCTGCCAAGAGACCGGGCCTGAAGGAGCATGTCTCTGTGAGGCACTGATGGACACATTGGTGCAAGAGAATGCCCCTACCTGTGTATTGTTCTGGAACTCTGTGTTTTGGATTTTTCTCTGTATCTTCTCTGAAAAGGAAATTGAGGATTCCAGGGAAGGCTGAAACTTCACACTCTGTAGGAAAGTAAATGAGAAAGTATAAGATATCTAAATGAAAAAGGTCTGTTGGAAACTGTAAAAATAAATGGAAAAGTAAGTTTTAGGAAGAAATTATGTGGTGTTAGTAATTGAAGGTATAAGGCATACAGATACAATCTTGGTGGATATCAGAAGATGTATGAAAGAAAGAATAGAGGGTTTGTGAATGTTGCAGAATGTCTGGAAGTGAAGGTTTTGAAAATCCCAGTGGATATCAGGAGGGAAAGGATTTTCCTTTATGCTTTGCATTTTTCTCCCTACCTGATCTCTCCAGAATTTGGCATTCTGAAGGAGTGAATGAAGACATAAGGTTTCTTTGAATAAAACCAATAAGAACAGTTGCTAATAGTGGTTTTGTTAACCAAGACTTTGACAGGAATATCACACCTAAAGGAGGCATGTATGGGTTCTGATTGTTACCAGAAAGCCCCGAGGAACTGGGATTGACTTGGGAAGCTAGCGTAAGCCCACAAGAAAATCCTGGTACCTTGGTTGGTTGTGTGGTTCATGGCAGCCTTTCCAGGGAAGGAACAAAGGCTGCTTTCATAAAAGATGGCCAAAAAGGAACCTGTGAGCACAATGGAAGCCTCAAGGATTTGAGTGAAACAACGGGTACAGGTGAAGCCAGATGGCAGATGTGTGGCTCTGTTTCTGTGCCCTGAGGGGCAGACTTGGAAGCCAATCTAAAGGTTCCCTGTGTGAGTTCCAGCAAAGCAGACTTAAATATCATAAGTGATCCAGGCTGCTCTCAGTGTGTTTATGGAAATGAACAGTCAAAATGAAAAGCGGGACTCAAAGTAGTCCCTTTAATAACAGTGAGGATGATCTCAAGGAGAAAAATTGTGGTTCAAGAAAAATCACAATGCTCAGTATTGGACATCAGAATGGCGCAGCTACCTCTCTTGAAAGTTTCTTTTCATTTGAAAGTTGAAACTGTGTTTGTAATATCACCAAAGATGACAATTTACAGGTACGGAGGACCGGTAAAATTTCCATTGCTGACTGTCATTGCAGGAAAGACCTTGCAACTGAACAACTTCCCAAAAAGACAATCTCACAGGCACAGAGACTGGTTTGGGGACTATTGTGTGAATTAACCTGTGTGTTCTTCTGTTTTCATAGGACATATACCTATGACATCATTACCTGAGTGATTAGTTGCAATATAGGCCTCACTTAAGGACTGCATTTTTCATTATAACCCCCTGAGACTCAATGGTTTGGCTGAACTAAGTGGTTGGGTTCATGAGCAGTTTGGGCAATCTGTGGGCTTCACTTTAGAACTGATTTTCCCTTTTCTGTCTTGATGGCTTGGACAGGAAGTGTTCAGATATCTGAAAGGAGGGAAATCCTAATACAGTCCCCTCATCCCGAGTGAAGTATAATGGGCCACAAGAGTTTTGGATAGGTGTAGCATGCCTTGTACACCTTCCTCCAGATAAGCCATTCTTTACTTAAGTTCCTGATTTTTGCCATTTAGTGGTTATGATTTAATTGTGCCTTCCAATTCTTTCCAAATCTGTCATCTCCAGAATATGACCAGGATGCCAACCATCCAGTAATGCCAGCCTTTGGACACCAAGCCTGTGACTTCTTGGTGACAGCCAACTGACCAGGATTCTGTAAGGTCCTTTCCCTTACAGGAAGGACTCCTTACATGCTGCACCACCCACCTCCCTTTAAGGGCATCCCTGACCCATGGGTAGGTAGGACAACATCCATGTGCAGCTGGAAGTAGTTACAAGAAGATGAGACCTTTGTCCATTGTCCTTTAAAAGAATTTAAAGTGGGTGTATATCTGAAATGAGAGATTGTTACAGAGTGCAGCCAAGAGGGGGGACCCTAAATGGGCATTTAAAATGGTGTCCAGAACTCAAGGTGCCCAGGAGATTTTAAGATGTCTTCACCCCTTCCCCCACAAGTGTGAGTTGGGGGAAGGGACACATGGAACAAGAACATACAGGACTATTTTGTACAGCAACAGCTTTATAGCTGATCCATGGCATAATCATTTGACATACCTATAGCCTTTGGCTGGTCACTTAGATATGCTGAATAGCTGTGGCCATGCTCTGGGCCAGGGAGATGAAAAAAAAAAGACTCCCCCACCCAAGATGTGACTGGGAGGCAGGTCCCCTGAGTTACAGCACGTGCGTGGGAGCTCGGAGAAGACTGGCTCCCTGTGGCACCTTCCAGCCAACCCATTTTAGCCTTCAAATGGGGAGACCCTCACACTGCAGTCAAGACTCCATTGACCTGGACTAGACTGCCTCAGAGGTTAAAGAACTCCTCAATGTCATTTGGGGAAGCCCTAGCAGGAGATCTGAAGTGCCTTGCCGAGGGGGGCCGGACATGACTATTCTGCAGTACATGGACGACCTCCTCCTGGCGGCCCCATCCCGGGAATGGTGCTGAGAGGAAACATACATGCTGCTGAAATGCCTGGCTGAATTATTTTACTGAAGTCAAGCCTAGCCAAGGGTTAAAATACCTCCTGGTAATCATGTGCACCTTCTCTGGATGGGTTGAGGCTTTCCCCACCAAGACGGAGAAAAGCCAAGAAGTCACCTGAGCCCTCCTGAGAGAGGTCATCCCAAGGGACGAATTGCCTCTGACCATTGGAAGTGACAATGGGCCAGCCTTGTCTCACAAATTGTCCAAGAAACAGCCAAACTTCTGAACATCATGTGGAAGCTGCACATCGCCTACCGACCTCAGAGTTCTGGGAAAGTAGAATGGATGAACCGGACTCTTAAAGAAACCTTAGCTAAATATTACCAGGAAAATGGACTGCCCTGGACAGACTTGCTGCTGCTAGCATTTCTTAGGGTTAGAAACACCCCTAACCCCTCAGGATATACTCCATACGAGTTAGTTTTTGGGAGACCTCCTTTAATTCTCAGTATACAAAAGGGGGGACTCCAGTTGCAAAGTGAATAAAGACAGACAAAATATCTTCAGAAGCTAGGAGAAACATTAGGAAAGATAAACGGGGCTAGTTTGGGCCAGGGGCCCCCACCCCAAGGGGAGCCATTGCACTCCTTTAAAACAGGAAATTGTGTATGGGTAAAAGATTGGAAAAAGAACCACTCCAACCTGTGTGGACCAGGCCACACTTGGTTGGCCTGGCTGCCTAAGGGCACCCTGACTGCCCTTAAAGTTATAGGAATCACACCTTGGATCCACTACAGCTGGGCCAAAGCAGCAGCAGATCCTGAGGACCCCAGGACTAGGTCTGCACCTAGAATACCCATGCTGAGGCTCCGGAGGATGCCAACCAGTAGAGAAGACACCAAGGAATGGACCAGTGTTCCACAGCATACCTGACTTTAATTGGCACCTTCACAGGAGTATTGAGAATTGGACTAGTGACTGTGGCCCCTGCAGAATGGAATCCTGAGGAGCAGATCTCCTTAGGAATAGTTTATCTCTGTTTGGTCTCTGCATTTGGGTTTATTGTATGCTTTGCTTGGAAAATGCGGTCCCTGTCTCAGCCCCAGCCTGCAAATGTAATACCCCTGGGTGTAGGATTATGCTTAGCAGTAGAGTGGTCTTTTGGTATTTTCCAGGGTCAGCTTTCAGCTCCTCTACTGACATGCCATCAGATTGTTTTCAGCCACAGCAATCCTTCTGCACTTGGCGGGGAAGGTATACTGGACTGGAGTGATATCCATGACTGTAGGATACCAGACCCGGAGGTGTCAGGCATATGGGACCCTGCATCCTCCAGACCTTGGTCCAACACCGGGGGGCTATGGTGACTTGTAGGGCAGCTTCCAAAGTGTTAGCTCTCCAGCTGTAACACCAGTATCAGCAGTTGCAACCCTCCCAGCACCACAGCTGTATAGCCAGGTATATAGTGATGCTAAAGGGGTAAAAGCACCTTATAGCATCAAAAGAGGGGACTGTGACAGGACATAGCTGAACAGCAGCCATTCTCAGACAGCAACCATTCCCAGATAAGCAGTTATCTCAAGGTCATATGCTAACCCTCGCTTTCTGCTTCTGTATGCCCGCTTTCAGCAGCTGCACTCCTTCCCCCTCCTCCTCCTGCCTTTGTAACAAGAATATAAGCATGCCCCAGTCTGAGCTCAGAGCCCAGAATTTGGAATTTATCTCCTCTGGGTCCACATGCATGAATAAAACTCCCCTTTGCAAACCCTGAAGCTGTTTGAGTCCTCTTTTCTGTACCACCAGAACTTAGAATCACACAAGAAACCTAGGAGTCAGTAAGCAAATATTCTTTGAGTAACTCCCGTTGGGATGTGTTAAATGTTACCATGTGCTGCCATTTTTATTTCCCTTGTCATGTGCATATTTTAATTATCAACAGTTAAATAATATCTTGCAGTATTTAAAATCCCCTTTCAAAAACATTATTTCATTTCTCACTTTTTAAGAAATTTCAGAGGGGGTAGGGAGGACAAAAGAGAGGGAGGCAAGCATGTGGTTGCCTCTTGTGCACCCCCTACTGAGGACCTGGCCTGCAACCCAGGCATTTGTCCTGACTGGGAATCAAACCAGTGGCCTTTTGGTTCACTCAATGGCTGGCACTCAGTCCACTGAGCCACACCAGCCAGGGATCATTTATTTCTTAAATGATTATACAAAGTAATAGTTTTAGTTCTACCCATTATAGAGATGAGTTAACTCACCTCTATACAGAGATTTTACCATTTTCTTTTTTCCAGTGGACCCTCCATCATTTGGTTTCCCCTTCACCAGCTGTTCTTTATTCTCTCAGCTGCTGGGAGTGTGTCCACTCATTTCTCATAGCTTAATCATTCTGTGGATATTGATCTGTGTCAAAGAAAGCTGCTTCGCTTAAGATCATGCCCCTGTCCTGAAATTAGTGATTTCCAGTAAATGGTCTATGTGGGGCCCAAAGGACTAACTCTTTGCCCCAAATATATAGCAACTTGGGGCACCATCCTAGCTCCAGAGCTCTCTGTTAGGCCAGCTGAGGCCTCTGTGGAGCTTCATCCTTGCCTAACTTTTCCCATGCCTAGTCCTTTGTCCCTGCATCCTTGTGTCCTTGAGTCTTTTGTCCCTGTGTTGTGCATGTCCTCCTCCATGTGTTCCTGTGTCTGAAGCACATTCTTCAATCAGCCTCTTCCATATTAATCCCCATTCCAGTTTCTCACCAGAGAACTGTAACCATGAGAGTGGTAAAGCCATAACCCAAACCATATCCTAGAACCCTTTTACTATAATGTGTAGTATATGTTCTGTAAACTGAATACAGGGAGCTCCTTGTCTAGAAGATTCCATATATCCATTCTAGGGATGTATGCATGGGATGATTCAAATGATCTCAGATTGGAGTCTTGCCCAAGGGAAAATGACTCATGAGAGACGTCACCTGTTTTCAAACATCTCTTACTCACACTGGACTTTTCCTTCTCCATCATCTTCAGTGGAATAATAACCAAACCTTTCATCTGTATTGGGCTTTGTGAATATTGCACATACTTCATTTTCTTTGATCCACAAAATGAGCAATGTTAGGCACAAACTCCTTTTATTTATGAGAAAATAAATAAAAGAGAGGTTGAGGACAAAAAACCAGGACATGTAGTTTTCAGTTAAGTCCCTACCCTCATTCCCAAAGATAGTAAGCTTCACTGGAGTCCTGGACACTTAGGACTGTAATGTAGGGTATCACTTCCAACTCCCCTAGAAATGTCCTGGGTATGAGGAGTCCTAAGAAACAGTGAGTTCCTTGGTGGAGATGCTGTCCTTTGACCATCAGGCTGTGGAGCCACAGAGTTGGGCAGATGGCACAATGTTGTCAACAGGGCCAAGGCTGTTTTCATCCATCTTTCCTGGGATCTTTTCTGGCACATTGCTCGTGACTGAAAGGTGACTACCATAACCCTAGGCACCCTGCCCACATTGTAATTCCAAAGGACCGGAAGAGTAGGGGGTCATCATGGGGCAGGATGAATTTTTTTGTTTCAGAGAAACATGGTGGAGGAGGTCAGGGAGAGAGACTGTTTCCAGGGGCTTTCCTTTTTAGCCAGAACAGATGCTTTCCTAGAAGAGCCCCTGCAGATGTCTTACATGTCATTGTCTGGAACTGGGTCTTAGCTGCCTTTTTCTGTCTGCCCTCCCCACCCCAACCAGTGTGTGAGAAAGGCTAGGAATCACTATCTGATACTTTCAGCTTTTGCACTTGGGAATACAGAGAAAAAAAGGAGTTGGAGATGACTGGCCATATTTCAGACCAGATGTTTTTTCTTTTCTTTTTTCTCTTCTCTTCTCTTCTCTTCTCTTCTCTTCTCTTCTCTTCTCTTCTCTTCTCTTCTCTTCTCTTCTCTTCTCTTCTCTTCTCTTCTCTTCTCTTCTCTCCTCTCCTCTCCTCTCCTCTCCTCTCCTCTCCTCTCCTCTCCTCTCCTCTTCTCTCTTCTCCTCTCCTCTCCTCTCCTCTCCTCTCCTCTCCTCTCCTCTCCTCTCCTCTCCTCTTCTTTCCCTTCCCTTCCCTTCATTTCTTTTCTTTTTTTCTTTTCTTTTATATAAGGGTCCACAGAGGACTTCAGGAAATTTCACTGGACTCTGAGAATTTTAAATGTTTGTGAATGTTTGTGTGTGTGTGTGTGGATAACACACATTTTCAAAATTCTGTCCCACCACTTTCATAAGATTCCTAATGGGATCAGTGACAACAAACCATTATCATTTTTAAATAGAAGCACCCAAATGTAAATGTAATTAAAATAAAGTGCAGAGCATAATTTTGAGATTTACATGTCCTTTACTTTCAACTGAACTGGAAGAAGGCTATTTCTTCTTTACAGTCCATGCAGCAATAAGGAGGATGGAAGAAGATGAAACTGAGCACTGTAGAGTCAAACAGGAGGCCACCTGCTAATCATGAGGCAGGAGATAGTCAGGAAAGAAGAAACTTCCAAGGTGCCCCAAAGCTAAGATAAAAGACAGTGATATAAGACAGAGACCCTGTTCTAAATCCGGTTGTTCCCACATTCTGGAAAATCACTGAATCATGGTGAATCATGTATGCACCTGCAGAGAAGATGCTACAGGACTCCTGCTTCATTATAATAGCATTGTAATTTATTAACATTGTGTGACCTCCTTCTCTGGTGTCCCATCAAGGAAAATCATAGAAGGCTACATGTACAGTAGCTTTAAAGTAATATAACTACTTGTACATGCACAATAAAAGTCCACCAAAACTAGCCAGGATATATATGCCCTATAAGAATAGAATTCTCCAGCCCCTGAGGTCAATCCCTGTTTGGAGTTGGCCTGCTCCCATTTTCTGTGGAGTGTACTATCACTTAATAAATCTGCTCTGTCTTTCTGCTATGAACTCTCTGTGTGTTAGGTTCAATTCTTTATCTGCAATCACCAAAAGCCTGGTTGCCTGTGTCCACCCGTGACAATCATATCCATTTATCCAGCATCAGTGACATGTTCCCTGTTGCAATGGCACAATGAAGAATATGAAGAGCGTAAGTCATATTCTCTTTCCCCTAGGAACACACCATATCACCAGGAGAGGGCAGACTCAAAACATTAGGTGCCACTCAAAAAAAAAAAAAAAAGAATTAAAAATGGATGCCATAATTCAAGGGAGCATATGGAAACTCCTTATGTTGAAAATCAACTCGCAGATTAATTCATGGTTAATTTAATACACTGTTAAGCATATGAAGTTATATAAACCATGTAAAAACTTAAGCCATAGCATTTGCTAGTTTTTAAAATATAGACAAAAAATAAGATGAAGAATAACCTACAACCTACCTCCATAAACATCCATGCATGACATTAGAAATACATACACACAGCTACAAAATTCAAATGGAAACACAAGGTGCAATTTTTTTCTTTTTCTTTTTCTTTTAATTGTTGTTCAAGTACAGTTTGTGCCTTTAATCCCCATCCCAGCCCATCCCTCCAGGCCTCCCTACATCCTTCCCATTTCCACCCATCCCTTGTTATTATCTATTTGTCCTTTATACTTGTTTCTGCAAATCCATCCCCTTCCCCCCTGAAATTCCCTCCCCACTCCCCTCTGGTCACTGTCAGCCTGTTTTCAATTTCAGTGTCTTTGGTTATATTTTGCTTGTTTGTTTGTTTTGTTGATTATGTTCCTGTTAAAGGTGAAATCATGTGGTATTTGTCTTTTACTGTCTGCATCATTCATTTAGCATAATGCTTTCCAGTTTCATCCATGCCGTCACAAAAGGTAGGAGCTCCTTTTTTTTTTTCTGCTGCATAGAATTCCATTGTGCAAAATTTTTTAAAAGTAAAAAGTTACCACCAATTCTCTCACCAATTCTAACTCTCCTCAAAGATATCCACTGTTGGGGCTCTGTGGTGTCCTTGTTAAGAACTTGAGGCAGCTGCTTTGTAAGGAAATCTCCAGTAGCAGCTGCCGTGCCCTGAGGGAGATTTAAGCTTCATTTGCCCACAGTGAGCTTGGAGGGGAACTGTGTGCACTGCTACTCTTGTACTGTGTGCCCAAAGACAGTAGCCAAGCTGAACTTTGCACCCCACCTGTCTTGCCCTGTGTGAACCCAGAGTGAGTGGAGGAGGGGACTCATGTCCCGAAGCTCTGGCACTGTGCGCACAAAGACAGTAGTAGCTTGTCTTGGGCTCCATGCTGGAGATTGACTCATGCTGTGGCTGATTTGAGCCTGGCAGCTCACAGAAGACCTGAGCTAAAGGCCAGGAAACTGTGAATAGTGTGACCCAAACCTGGTCCCCATCTTCTCAGAACCAAAGGAAGGGAGAAAAGTGAAGCCAAGTCCCCTCTTCCTGTAGCATTTTGGAAGACCAGCAGAACTCACTGAGCAGGCTTGAAGTCAGCAAGAGGCTTATTATTATCTTATTTTTTTTTCTTTTTTGGATTCTCTCTCTTCCCACACCACCCATTTTTTTTGTTTCTTTTTTTTTTTTTGCTGCTTCTTCCAAGTGAGATGATAAGGCATGGAATTACAGAGGGTCCAGAGACAGACCAAAAGGGGGAGCACAAGGCTAATGCCAAAAACTGAGAAACCGAGACAAATGTCACTTTGCTATCCTACAGAGCTGGCATTTTATGGTGTATATGTATTATTATTAGCATGCAATTATTTTTACCACTTTTATTTTATTAGTATATTTTTATTTCTCTTCCTTATGTTTAGTTTTCCTCAATTTATTTCCCTGTTTAATTGAATCACTTGACTGTTTTTCCTTATTCTCTCTCTCTATTGTATTTTAATTTTTCTTCTTTAACTTCACCCATGTTCCAGTAACACTCAACTTTTGATTGGGTACTTTATATTCTGTTTATCCAAGTCATTTATTTCTTGTCATATTATTGTTGTTCCAGTACTATTGTAAATAATAGTTGTTCCATACAATTGTACATGCCACACAGCAACTTTCCATGATCTTAGTCCACTTCACTTTAACCCTGATCATTAGTATTTGTGGTTAACTCTATTCTCTCTCACACTACATCTACTTTCTATACATTAATCTCACAATATCTCATCATCTAACCTTGCACAAGCACTTTGTTTTCTGGAGTCAGCTCACAATCATCCTCCCCTCAAAAAAGAATCTTATTTCTCATCTTTTATAAAAAGTGGCTAACTGGGTGAAATATCACAGTTAACACTACACTTATCCAAAGAATCTCCTATCTCTTCTCTACTTGCTGGTACTTTAAACCCCATAAAATACTCTCTTGTTGTTTTAATCCATTTTGCCTACCCCCTTCCACTGAACAAATACAAGAAGAGGTGGGAGCTTCAAACATCAGTACAGCTGCTGGAGGAGAAAAACCACCAATAAAGGAACCACAAGAAAGTACAGACACAAGTACAACAAGAGAGCCCAAACAAACAGAAGAAAGGGAAAACCTAGAGCATCCAGTAAAGGAGATCAGAGATCAAACCACTGAACCTCATAGAATTCCTACCATAGAAGTTCACCCTACAAAGACAGTAACAAAGCAAAACATCAGGAAGCACAGAAACAAATAAAAAGAGTCAACTAAAATGGAGAGACAAAAAAAGAAGATGCAATCAAAAGGAATGGAAGGGATGGAAGCTGGCAACAAGGTAGGAGGGAGTGGATTCCACTTCTCTCTGCACATGGGAGAAAAAACAAGCCAATCTCTGGAGAAATAGTGCAAACAGCCAACAGTACCCCAGCATACATGAAGATAGAAGACCAAAAATTGTAGAAGACATTGAAAAACCAGATGGTAAGGAGAGTGCTTCAGAACATTAAAGGTCCCTGGGACCAGTTCAGGGACCAATGTAGGGACAAGGGTGACTGCAGCCTGAGGCCCTGGGTTCTTGGGAGAGAACTCGGTCACTGGCTCCCTCCCTTGCCAAACAAGGTTTGAGCAGTACCAGGAGAGACCTGGTTGCTTGTCACAGAGAGGGGAATAAGGACTAAGTCACAAACACACCGGGGCTATGAGCACCCACAGAGTTTGTGGGCACTATCTGGGGAGAATTGAGAGTTGGGCCTTAATAGGCCCTGACCCCAGTAGTTCCTGGTCTGGTTGGAGAATTGGGCTGTGTGAGAGGCCAGGCCTCGGTATGGAGAGGCACACTTGAGTAGGAGAAATTTCTCAAAAAGAAAAAGTGAAAAAAAAAAAGACACTGTTTGGGGAAGTCTTCTGCAGCAACCACTCTGGCTTCCCCCACCCAGCCATGTGGTGCTCCTTAGGTGGCATAGAAGGCCCTGTGAACAATCCTATAGCCCTGGGAAGAGTGTGCTTCTGAACCTAAGGGACTAGAGGAGGCCTGGCCAAGTGCTGACACCTACAACCCGGGGAGAGTGCTCTCTGCAGAAGGCCCCAAGCCCACACCCAAAGCCCGAGGAGAGGCACCCAGTGCTCACACTTGTAGCCCTGGAGAGAGTGCCTGACTGAACCTGTGGAACCTGAGGCACCAGAGGCTGCTGGGAAAATTGGCTGGAGGATGACTGAGTGCTGATCAAGAAGAGAGAAAATCAAAACCAATCGCCCCTCAGCCTGCTGCAGCTAGAAAGACCAGCAAAACCACTTTAGCCAGTTTGAAGCAAGCACAAGGCTTTTTTTAAAATTAATTCTGGATATTAAACAATTGTCTGAGGGTATCACTGACAAATGTATTTTCCCATACAGTTGGTTCTCTTTTTATTTTAATACTGTCTTCTTTAGCCATGCAGCTTTTTATTTTGATGATTCCCATTTGTTAATTCTTTCCTTTATGTTCCATGCTCTAGAGGATATATCAGTGAAAATATTGCTGCGTGAAATATCCAGTCAGAATGGCCATAATAAACAAAGCAACAAACAAGTGTTGGAGAGGTTGTGGAGAAAAGTGAATCCTAGTGCACTGTTGGTGGGATTGCGGACTGGTACAACCACTACAGAAAATAGTGTGGAATTTTCTAAGAAAACTAAAAATGAATCTGCCTTTTGACCCAGCAATTCCACTGCTAGGATTATATCCTAAGAACCCTGAAACACCAGTCCAAAAGAACCCATGCACTCCAATATTCATAGCAGTACAATTTATAATAGCCAAGTGCTGGAAGCAACCTAGGTGCCTATCAGGAAATGAATGTATCAAAAAACTATGGTACATTTACACAGTGGAATTCTATGCAGCAGAAAGAAAGAAGGAGTTCGTACCCTTTGTGACAGCATGGATGAAACTGGAAAGCATTATGCTAAGTGAAATAAGCCAGACAGTGAAAGATAAATACCATATAATCTCACCTTTAACAGGAATCTAATCAACAAAACAAACAAACAAGCAAAATATAACCAAAGACACTGAAATTGAAAACAGGCTGACAGTGACCACAGGGGAGAGGGGAGGGAATTTCATGTGGAAAGGGGATGGGTTTGAAAGAATAAGTCTAAAGAACACATAGATAATAACAAGGGGTGGGTGGAAATGGGAGGGATGTAGGGAGGCCTGGGGGGAGGGCTGGGATGAGGATTAAAGGCAGAAAACTGTACTTGAACAACTAAAATCAATATTTTAAAAAATAATTTCTTATTTTTATCTTTATTATTTTTATCTTTCAACCTGTTTTACCTCTCTTTTGTCTTTCTTGTTTTATTCCTCCTTTTCTTTCCCATTTTATCTCTCCTTTCTTCCTTCTTTCTTCATCTATTTTTTTAAGTTTCCACAAGTGATACAAAAAAACCTGGAACTGTGAAAATACCAGAGTTGGACCCAAACAGGGGCCATCTCAACAGCTGAGACAGTGAGATAAATGTTACTTTGCTACTACAGAGAATGTGCAAGTTATTGCATATTTGTATCATTGTTTTTCATTATTCTTACATCTTTTATTTTATTAATATTTTTGTATTCCTCTTCTTTATGTTTAGTCTTCTTTGCTTGGCTAGTTAAATTGTATTATTTGGCTGGATTCCCTTGTTCTCTCTTCCATAGTGTATTAATTCGCTGTCTTTCACTTCACTGTGTTCCATTAGATTACTACTCAAGGTCCTATAATTTCTGTCTTGTTATCCTGATCACATAGATTCCATCATATGATTGTTGCTCCATTATTATTGTAAATAGTAGCTGCTCCATACAATTGTAAATACTGCACAACACAACTCTCAGATCTTAGCTCACTTCACAGTTTCCTTAACTCTGTTGCTGTGCCCAAATAAAAGGAAAGGGGGAAGCCTCATAAAGAATGCTAAATAAAATAGAGGCAAGTCAACTATCAGATACTGAGTTCAAAAAAATTGTTTCCAGGACGCTCCATGAGCTCACAGAGAATTGCCAGAAACTAGAATGAACTCACTGCAAGCTATATTAACATGAAAAAGGAAATAGGAACTATCAACAAGTGCTGAGAGGAAATGAAGAATACAATTTCTGAACTGAAGAACACAAGAGAAGGAATCAAAAGCAGGATCAATGAAGCAGAAGATCAGATCAGTTAGCTGGAGGACAAGGTAGAAAAAAATACCCAGAAGCAGCAAGAAAAGGAGAAGAGTCTCATAAAGATTGAAGAGGGATTAAGGGAAATGCAGGACTACATGAAACATAATAATATGCATATGATAGGGATACCAGAAGCAGAAGAAGGGCAAGGAATAGAAAACCTGTTTGAAAAAGTAATAATTTGAGGAGAGAAAAAGTCACACAAATCCAAGAAACACAGAGAGTCCCTATAAAGAGGAACCCAAAGGGGCCCACTTCAAGACACATCATAATTAAAATGACAAATTTCCAAACAAAGAGAGAATCTTAAAAGCAGCAAAGGAGAAATAGGAAGTAACATACAAGGGAGCACCCATAAGACTAGAAACGTTCTTAATGGAAATGCTCCAAGCCAGAAGAGAATGGCACAGTATATTGCAAGTAATGAGAACCAGATGCCTGCAATCAAGTCTACTTTATTCAGCAAGGCTCTCAATTAAAATGGAAGGCCAAACAAGGAGCTTCCCAAACAAAAGAAATCTGAAAGAATATGCCTCCACCAAACCAGCTCTGGAAGAGGTGCTAAACAGACTGCTTTAGGGAAAGGAAGGAAAAGAGAGAGAGGGAGAGAGAGGAACACAGGTACAGAAATGGCAATGAACAAGTACCTATCAATAATAACCTTAAATGTAAATGGATTAACTGTTCCAATCAAAAGACATAGAAGAGCTGAATGGATAAGAAAGCATAACCCACACATATGCTTCCTACAAGAGACCCACCTAAGGACAAAAGACCTACACAGACTGAAAGTGAAGGGCTGGAAACAGATTTTCCCAGCAAATGGATAGTGAAAAATAGCTGAGGTAGCAATACTCATATCTGACAGAATAGACTTCAAAAAAGGGGGGGGGGGGCTATAAAGAGAAACCCAGGGCACTTCACAATACTCAAGGGAAGAATCCATCAAGAAGACATAAACATTGTAAATATATATGCATCCAACATAGGAGCACCCAAATACATAAAGAAAATCTTGGAGGACTTAAAGAAAGATATTGACAGCAACACAATTACACACACTACTGTTTTCCAAACAAAATATCAACAAAGACATTGTGGCATTCAACAGTGCACTAAATGAAATGGACTTAATGGATATATATGTATAGAGAGAGCTTTCATCCCAAAGAAGCTTAACATAGATTCCTTTTAAATACACACGGAATATTTTCAAAGATAGACCACATGATATGACATAAAACAAACCTCAACAAATTCACCAACATTGAAATCATATCAAGCATTTTCTGTGACCACAAGGAACTGAAACTAGAAACTAACCCCCAGGAAAAAATAAAAACCCAAAACACTCAAAATCATGTACATTGAATAGCATGCTATTAAATAATGAGCGGGTCAAGAATGAAATTAGGGAAGAAATCAAAAAGTTTCTGGAAACAAATAAAAATGAACTTACAACAACCCAAAACTTATGGGACACAGCAAAGGCTGTCCTGAGAGGGAAGCTCATAGCTATACAGGCCTACTTAAAAAAGATGGAAACATTTCAAACAAACAACCTAACCCTATGCCTACAAGAACTGGAGGAACAACAACAAAGCCACCCTAGAGCAAATAGAATTGAGGAAATAACCAAGATCAGAGCAGAGTTAGAAGACATGCAGACTAAAAGCACAATTCTAAGGATCAATGATTCCAGGAGCTGGTTCTTTGAAAAGGTAAACAAAATGGACAAGCCTTTAAGCAGGCTCATCAAGAAGGAAAGAGGGAAGACCCAAATAAACACAATCAAAAATGAAAAAGGAGAGTTTACAGCTGATACCACAGAAATACAAATGATAATAAGAATTTACTATGAAGAATTGTATGCAAAGAATTTGAAAACCTAGGAGAAATGGAAAAATTTCTAGAAAAATATAATCTTCCAAAACTCAATGAAAAAGAAGCAGAAAGCCGAAGTCACCAATAACAGCTGATGAAATTGAAGCAGTAATAAAAAAACTCTGACACACAAAAGTGCTGAACCAGATAGTTACACATGAAAATTCTACAAAGCATTTAAGGAAGAGCTAAGCCCTATCCTGCACAGATTATTCTGAAAATTCCAAAATGTAAAAGTCCCAAACGTTTTTTATGAAGCCAGCATCATCCTAATCCCAAAACCAGATAAAGACACAATAAAGAAAGAACACTTCAGTCCATGATCGCTGGTGAACATAGATGCTAAAATCCTCAACAAAATATCATCAAACCACATCCAACAATGCATTACAAAGATCATACAACATTTTCAAGTGGGATTCACCCCAGGGATGCAAGTATGGCACAATGTTCTCAAATCAATAAATGTAATACATCACATAAACAAAATGAAAGACAAAAATCACATGATCATATCAATAGATGCAGAAAAAAACATTTGATAAGGTACAGCACCCATTTATGATAGAAACACTTAGCAAAGTGGGAATAGAGGGAGCATTCCTCAACATAATAAAGGGCATATATGAAAGACCTACAGCCAACATCATACTAAATGGGCAAAAACTTAGAGCTTTCCCACTGAGGTCAGGAACAAGAAAAGGAAGCCCATTTCCACCATTCCTAATCAACATAGTATTGGAGGTCCCAGCCATAGCAATCAGATAAGAAAAGGAAATAAAAGGCATCCAAATCGGAAAGAAGGAAACAAAACTGTCATTGTTTGGAGATGACATGATAGTGTACGTAAAACATCCAATAGACTATGCCAAAAAACTGCTCAACCTAATAAATGAATTTTGCAAAAACAGTGGGATAAAAAGTCAATGTCCAGAAATCAATGGCATTTTTGTACACCAACAATGAAACAGCAGAAGCAGAAATCAGGGGGAAATCCCATTTGATATAGCAAGAAAAATATTATACACCAGAATGAACCTAACCAAGGAGGTAAAAGACCTGTGCTCAGAAAACTACACAACACTGAAGAAAGAAATTAAGAAAGATACAAACAAATGGAAATACATACCGTGTTCATGAATTGGAAGATTTAACGTCATCAAAAAGTCCACACTACCCAAAGCTATTCATAGTTTCAATGCAATACCTATTAAAGTACCAATGGCATATTTCACACATATAGAACAAACACTTCAAAATTTATATGGAACCATAAATGACCCCAAATAGCTTCTGTAATTTTGAGAAAGAAGAGAAAAGTAGGAGGGATCACAATACCTGATACCAAACTGTATTACAAGGCCACTGTAATCAAAACAGCTTGGTACTGCCATAAAAACAGACAGATAGACCAATGGAATAGAACAGAGAGCCCAGAAGTAAATCCAAGTCTTTACAGTCAATTAATTTTCAACATAGGGGCAGCAGGGGAGAGAATTTCTGGGGAAAAGAGTGAAGGGTTTGCAGAACAATTATAAAGGACACATACATGGACAATAACGGGGAGAGGTGCAAATGGGAGGGAGGTAGAAGGGCTGGGTGGTTGGGCTGGAGTGGAGGGAAAAAGGAGAAAACTGTACCTGAAGAACAATTTTAAAAAAATGCCAAGGAAGGGAAACGCAACACAATGGGACTGTAGGACCTCTTTCTCCCCATCAGAACACGAATTTCTGAACATCTTACTGACTACCTTCCTGAGTGAAAATGCTCTAAATCATTTATGCTTATCTATGGTGTACTTTGGAAGGTTTCCAGCAGGGTTTACTATATTCTTAAAAGTTTTATTTTTCTTTTCCCAAATGAACTCATATATACTGAGTGTATGTAATATATCAAATTCTGCCCTAGGCCTTCCTGTTCACTTTACACTTGAACAACTTAAAATGTATGTTTAAATAAAACATACAGCAGCATGGATTTTACTCAGAAAAATATAGTATTTTTCCATCCAAAAAAATTGCGCTTTGCTTGTAAGACATCAAGCTAAAACTTGCAGTCCAACTAAAGTTTATTGTTTTTATGAACTGTGGGAATCAAAAGGAAGTTGCATCAACAAGTATGGACTGAACCCCTTCTACACATGTGAGACATTTACAGAAGTGGCATAAAAATGCACAACTTAAATTGGCTATGTCTTCAATGGACTTGAAGTGTAGCTCCAGACATAGACTACAAATAGGAAGCAGGAGGGGGAATGTGAGGTATCACACCATTGGTTATCAAATAACAACATTAACTGTGATGATGACACAAACAGCATTTTCTGTGTGTCCTCTGGGCTTGCCTCACTACTGCACCTGCATTGAGTCCTTTGCCCTCCTGACACCACACTAAGGCCTTTATCCTTTTATAGACAAGCAACTGGCTCACAAAGGGAAGGAATGAGTGGCTCAAGTCAGCATCCTTAAAGCACAGAGGAAAAAGAGAAGCACCATGATAGTGAAAGTCTGAGTATGGCCTTAATTGGCTGAGGAGAGGACCCTGAACAGCAATGCTGGAAATATGACCATAAACTATTGCAGCATAAATTCTGATTTACTATGAGAATTGGAGGCAGGTTGTGCAAAGTAAGATAGAAATTTGGTACAGCATGTCATCATTCTGCAGCACATAAAATTTTATTTTATTTTATTTTATTTGTTACTCTATTTAAGCTTCTTCACTAGTAGAGGTTTATTAATTGTAATTAGTAAAATATAATGCTTTGGGTCATTTATGTAAAACATTTACAAACATTTACAAATCAAGTTCTCTAATATTACATATAACATCTTGGAAAAAGTAAGAGGACTCTCTTTGGGAAGATTTCAATTTTGCTACTTTTTGTTCTAAAAAGACCCAAGAATCTGTTGGCTCCTCCAGACATCCTACCTCCTGGTGTTTCTCCTACATCTGCCCTGGAATTATTCTTACTGTGATACCATGATCCAAGAGGATCTCTGAGTTGTCATTGTCCCAGTGTTTCAGAGTGAAGAACACATGTGCCTGGCTGATGAGAGTCTTCAGAAAGGATGGATAAAAACTCTTTGTGGTAAATGTCTCTGAGAAGTTGTCCTGAAAGAGGTTCAGGAGGCACAATCATAGATTACATATTAAGTCATTTAGTTCTCAGAACAAACACAGTCATGCTGCCTGATGAGCCTGGTCTGAATCAGGCCTCCTGATTATAGATATTGTGCTGTATAGCATTATTGAATATGGGCTTCTCTCAGACACTTATATTTGTATCATGACTCCTGGGAAGTCCCAGCTGGTGCTTCCCAGCCTCTGTCCTGCCCCACACTTCTCACTTCTACTGCTTTGTCAGGAAGACTCCTGCCCATTCTTGAGGCCTCAGCTTAAAAGTGGCTTCTTCAGAGGCAGCCTAATCCTGGCCATCTACTTCAGGGTCCTTTTTTCCCAGTTTTTTTTTCTTATGGAATTGTAGGTAATTAGGTATGTACTTATTTTTATTTTTTAAAATAACAAGCTGTTGATATACAACATGCATGAATCTCAAATGCATGATGTTAAGTGAAAGAAGCCAGACTTAAGGCACATTTCTATGACATTCTAGAAAAATTAAAACTGGAGGAAAGGGAGACAAATCAATGGTTTTAGGAGCTGACTGCAGTTGGGGTGGAGAGCTTGGCCACAAAGGAGCCTGAGGGAACTTTTGCAAGTAGTAGAGCTTTTCTTCATTGTGGTGGTTACACAACTGTGTGTATTTATTGCAACTGAAAGAACTGTAGACCACTGAGGGTAAATGTTACTGTGTGCAAATGCATTAAAAGTATTTGATATAGCATTTCCCTTGAACTTTGGTTTCAGGTGTTATTGTTTGCTTTCAGTGTCTCATCATAAAAACAATGAAAAAATTCACACAAATAAGGGCTGTAACATTAATATATAAAAGTATGTTTGTAAAATATTTGGAGAAAGTGACAGTTTTTACACATGAGAGTTTCTGTATAGGAGGAACTCATTAGAAGAAACTCTCCAAAAACATAAAGACATGAATAGAGACCAGAATATGAACTCTCACTTCATAAGTCACTAACAAATCATTCTGACTCATTATATACTTTAATTAAACTTTTAATTTTTAGCTAAATGTAAATTCACATGTTATAAGTAATACAGAGACATCCAAATCCCTTTCATTATGTATTTATAGTACAATACCTTAGTCAGCATATTGACATTAATATGGTCAGATACAGAACATTTCCACCAGCACAATTTCCCTCTTGTTACCCTTTTTACAGCCACACATACTTCCCTGTGGCCTCGCCTGCTCCTTAACTCCTGAAAACCATTATTCTACTCTCCTTTTCTAGAATTTTGTCATTTCAAGAATGTTATAACAATAGAATCATTATATTAAATGTTATCAGTCTTTTGGAGCTTGCTTTATCTGTGCCACATAATTCCCATGAGAATTCATCTACATTGTTGCATATATATAATAATTCTTCCTTTTTATTGTTGAGCAGGAATCTATTTTGTGTAGGTCCTACAGTTTTAGACATCCATCTGCTGAAGGATAGTCATCTGGGGGGTTTAATTTTGGAGGTATTACTCATAAAGTAAGGCTACTATAAACATTCATGTACAGACTTTTCTGTCAGCATAAGTTTTTACCTTGATGGGATAAATGCTCACAAGTTCAATTCTTGGATCATATGTAAGCAGTATGTTCGTTTTTATAAGAAACAGACATATTGCTTTCTAGACTGGTTATATTATTTCAGTTTCTACCAGTAGCACATGAGTGATCCAGTTCTTATGCACCTCTCTCAGCACTTGATAGTGTCACTGTTTTGTTATTTTAGCGGTTCTGATAGGCATATAGTACTATCTCATTGACATTTTCACTGGCATTTTTCTTTGGTTAATAATGTTGAACATCCTTTCACATGTCTCTCTGATATCTATTGATCCTCTTTCATGAAATGTCTATTCATGTCTTTTGCCTGTATTCTCATTCGATTTTTTAACTATTGAGTTTTGAGAGTATATATTCTAGATACTAGACCGTTGCAGAATATTTGGTTTCACTGCCTTTTTATCCTCTTAGCAGGGCTATTCACAGAGCAAATGTTTTTAATTTATGTGCTAAATGCATTACAGAGAGATCCAAGATGGTGGAGGGGTAGTAGAAGCTACACTAACCTCCTCCAAGAACCAACCTGGAATCATGACTAGATTGCAGAGAAATCATCTGGAAAAACAGCTGAACAATAGTGGGAGATATGCCTATAACCTCAGACAGACAGAAGAAACAGCTTCACCATCACATCACAGGTATGGAGTGCTGAGGAGATGCTAAAGTGTGGGTTAGGCACCCACAGGAGGCAGCTGAAGTGCTGGAGGGATATTTCAGTGGCAGGGGGTTCCCTCTTAGAAATGTGGGGTCTAAACCCCAAAATGAGCTGCTCAGCCTAAAGCATTAGAGCACAAAAAGTACACAGACAACATCGAGCTGCAATAAATGGGAGACTTTCTCTCTGCCAGGGACAGATTTTTTTTTTTAATTTACAGTGTAAATTGTTCTTTCTCTCTCTGCCTTGCCCTGATTCGCTGATCTTACTATCGCTCCCCCCTGTAGCCTCACAATATCATTTTTCTTTCAGTTAGTTATCTCATATTTATTTCTCTTTTCTTATAATAGTCTTAATATCTTTACACCTTTAATAATAATGGCTAGTTTGCTGCTGATAGTGTAACTGTGTGGGGGGGTTATATTTGTAAGAGAAAGTTTGTTTCCAGGTCTTTGTGGTTTTGATCTGGCAGCACCTGCACAACAGCATACATCACATAGTGTGTGGGGTGGCTCTTAGTCAGACAGCAGGAAAGAGGGAACCACCAAAGAATGATCCAAGAACAATCAAAACCTAATTACAACTAGTGAGCTAACATAAATGGCATAAAGGGCATCCCAAGAGCATCAAGTTCAGGAGATCAAGGAGACTGCACCATAGAATCCCACAGGTCTCCCACCATAAAAGTACATCCCATGAAGACAGGGAGCCAAAGCATATCAATATGATATGCAGAAACAAACAAGAAGAGTAACCTAAAATGGAGAGAAAAAGAAACAACCCCAAATCAAAATTAAAGAAGCAATCCCCAGAAAGAGTACTAAATTAAATAGAGGAAAGCAAACTACCAGACATGACATTCAAAAACAGATTTCAAAACAAAGGTCATAAAAAGAGACAAAAGTGAACACTATAGAAAACTTAAGGAAACAATCCATCAAGAAAATATAACTATGGTAAACATATACACATTTAGCATAGAAGCGCACAAATACATAAGGAAAATCTTGGAGAATATAAAAAAAGATATTTACAGCAACACATTGAGGGTAGGTGATTTTAATGGCATTCTGTCAATAACTGATAAATCTTCCAAGCAAAATATCAAGAAGGTTATTGTTGCCCTGAACAACACTCTAGAACAAATAGCTTTACCTGATATATACAGAACCTTTCACTCCAAAGAAGTAAAATATACACTTTTCAATTGCACATTGGATATTTTCAAAGACAGACCATGGCGTAGGTCATAAAACAAGCCTCAACAAACTCAAGAAAATTAAAATATTATCAAAAATCATCTTGGATTACAAGGGCTTGAAACTAGAAACCAATCACAAGGAAAAACACTAATTATGAAAATTCATGGACACTGAATAACATGCTATTAAATAACAGATGGGTTAACAATGGAAGAATTCAAAGGGGGATCATGAAAGACATCAAAGGTGGATAAAGGAAGATATTAACAAGTTTCTGGAAACAAATGAAAATGAACCCCAACAGCCCAAAAACTATGGAACACAACTTTCCTGAGAGGCAATTTTATAGCAATACAGGCCAACATAAAAAAGACAAAAAAATTTTCAAACAAACAGCCTAACCCTACATCTACAAAAACAAGAGAAACAACAACAAACAAAGACCAGAGCAAGTAGAAGGAAAGAAATAACCAAGATCAGAGCATAACTAAATGACATAGAGACTAAAAGAATGATTCAAAGGATTAATAAATTCAGGGACTGGCTCTTTGTAAAGATAATCAAAATAGACAAACCTATAACCAGAGTAATTAAGAAAAAAATAGAGGACCCAAATAAATAAAAACAGAAATAAAAGATGAGAAATTACAACCAATACCACTGAAATACAAAGGATTGTGAGAAATTTATATAAACAATTTTATGCGAAGAAATTTGACAACTGGGCAAAATGGACAAATCTCTAGAAATATATAATCTTCCAAAACTAAATCAAGAAGAAGCAGAAAGCCAAAATAGACCAACAACAATAAGTGAAATTAAAGCAGTAGTCAAAAACCTCACTGAATTTAAAAAGCCCTGGATTGGATATCTTCAAAAGCAAATTTTACAAAACATTTAAGGTAGAGCTGACTTTTCTCCTTCTTAAGATATTAAAAAAATTTCAAGGTGAGGGAAGGCCCCCAAAACTTTTTCTGAGGCCAGTATTATCCTAATTCCAAAACCAGATAAAGACACAAGAAAGAAGCAAACTACAGGTCAATATTGCTGATGAGCATAGATGCTAAATTCCTCAACAAAATGTTGGCAAACCACAAACAACAGTACATTAAAAAGATCATATATCCTGATCAGTAGGGGTTCATCCCAGGGATTAAAGAATTGTATAATATTTATAATCAATGGATGAAATATACTGCATGATCTTAAGAATAGATGCTGAAAAAGCATTTGATAAAGTACAGTACCCATTTATGATAAAAGTGCTCAATAGAGTAGGCATAAAGGGAGCAGACATCAACATAACAAAGGCCATTTACAAGAAACTTAGAGCAAACATCATATTCAACAGGTGAAAACTAAAAGCTTTCCCCCAAACACCAAGAATAAGACAAGGATGTCCACATTCACCACTTTTATTCTACACAGTATTGGAAGTTTTAGTACAGTGATTAGACAAGAAATAGAAATTAAAGGCATCCAAATTGGAAAGGAGGAAGTGAAACTGTCATTGTTTGCAGATGACATGATAGTTTTATGAAAGTCCCTGTAGACTCTGCCAAAAACTACTCGACCTAATAAGTGAATTTGTCAAAAAGCAGGATACAAAGTAAATATTGAGAAAGCAAAGACATATTTGTACACCAACAATGAAATATCAAATACAGAAATTAAGAAAAATTCCAATTTACTATAGCAACAAGGAAAGTAAAGTACTTAGGAATAAACAGCCAAGGAGGTGAAAGACCTGTACTCAGAAAACTACACAACACTGAAGAAATCATTTAAGAAAGATGCAAACAAATGAAAGCATATACCGTGTTCATGGATTAGAAGAATCAAGATCATTAAAAATGTCCATTCTACATAAAGCAATCTGTAGATTCAACACAATCCATATTAAAGTACCAATGACATATTTCACAGATTTAGAACAAAGAATTCAAAATTTATGTGGAACCAAAAACAACCCCAAATAGTTGCAACAATATTGAGAAAAAAGATCGAAGTAGGAGGGATCACAATAACTGATATCAAAGTATATTACAAGGCCACTTTAATTGAAACAGTCTGGTACTTGCATAAGAACAGACATATAGCTCAATATAACACAGCAGAGAGCCCAGAAATAAGCCCTTGTCTCTATGGTCAATTAATATTCAACAATGTGGGCAGAAATATAAAATGGAGTAAAAATAGCTCTTCAACAAATGGTGCTCAGAGCTCTGGAATGGTATACTTTAAGAAAATGAAACTAGACCACCAACTTACACCATACACCAGAATAAATTCAAAATGGAAAAAGACTTAAACATAAAATGAGACACCATAGAAGTCCTAAAGGAAGAGATAGGCAGTAAAATTTCAGATATCCCATGTAATGATTTTTTTGTTGTTGGTGATTCATCCTCTAAGGCAAGGGAAATAAGGGAAAGAACAAACAAAGGGACTACAGCAAATTAAAAAGCTTCCGCATGGCTAAGTAAAACATCACAAAAATGGAACCAAACTTATGGGAAAACATATTTGCAATGATACCTTGGACAAGGGTTTGATCTCTAAAATATATAAAGAACTCATATGGCTCAACATCAGAGAGTCAAAAAATCCAATTAAAAAATGGGCAAAGGCCCTGAACAGACACTTCTCCAAGTAGAACATGGAGAGATCCCATAGACATATTAAAGAATGCTCAACATCACTAGCCATCAGAGAGATGAAATTTATTTTTTAAAAGAAAGTTATATTTATTTCAAACTACGTCTGTGGACTGATCAAACTTTGTTACAGTTTCATGTTTCTTATATTCAGAGAAGCACAATTGTTAATGTAGAAGACAATGATAAATGTATGCTAGTTAATTTTTTTAACAGACAACAGAAATTTATTTCACATAGTGCTGAAGGCTGGGAGTTCAAGATCAGGGTGTGTACTGGCATGGTTGAGCAAGGGACCTCTTCAGGATTGTGGATTGCCAGTTTCCAGCTGTGTCCTTACAAGGTGGAAGAGAGATGCAATTTAAAACTACAATGAGATACCACTTCACACTAGTCAGAAAGACCATCATTGACACATCAACAAACAACAAATACCCATGAGAGTGTGGAGTAAAGGGAATGCTAGTGTGCTGCTTGATGGGAATGCTGACTGGTGCAGACACTGTGGAATACAATATTTCCTAAAAATACTAAAAATGGAACTACATTTTGACCCAGCAATTCCACTGCTGGGATTATAGCCTAAGAATCTTGAAATACCAATTCAAAAGAACCTATGTACCCCAATGTCCATAGCAGAAGAATTTGCAATGGCCAAGCTCTGGAAATAGCCCAAGTGCTCATCAGTAAATGAGTGGATCAAAAAAGTATGCTACATTTGCACAATGGAAGGTTACACAGCAGAAAAAAAGAAGAAACTCCTACCTTTAGCAACAGCATGGATGAAAGTGGAGAATATTATTGTAAGTGAAATAAACCAGGTGGCAAAAGTCAAATACCATATAATCTCATTTATAATGGGAACATATGACCAAAACAAATGAGCCAAATAGGAACCAGTGGTATAGAAACAAGGAACAAACTGACAGGTACAAGAGGAGAGTGGGGAGGGAAAACAGGTAGAATAGAAGGGGGAGAGCATAGTTAAAGAACAAGTGTAAATGACCCATGGACATAGAGGACAATGTGGGTATTGTCTGTGGGAGTGGGAATTGGGCTAGGCAGGGACAGCCTTGGAAGAATATTGGGACAACTTTAACAGTACAGCAAGTAAAAAAATAAATACATTACAGCCCTGGCTGGTGTGGCTCAGTGGCTTGAGTGCTGGTCTGTGAACCGAAGGGCCACAGTTTTGATTCCCAGTCAGGGCATATGCTTGGGTTGCATGCCAGGTCTCCAGTAAGGGGCATGTGAGACGCAACCACACATTGATGCTTCTCTCCTTCTCTTTCTCCCTCTCTACCCCTTTGTCTAAAAATAAATAAATAAAAACTTAAAAAATATATTACAAATATATATTATACAAATACATGAAATATCATATAATGCAATGAAACATTAAATGTAGAATTAATTTAGTCATTAATTTAATCAATGCAGTGAATTTACTTTTCTTTTATAAATTATACTTTTTAAAAATCAAATCTAAGAATTCCTAACTATCCTTGGGTTCTAAAGATATACTCTCATGTTTTCTCTTAAAGCTTTATAGTTTTAAGTTTTCATATATTTAAGTCTGTGATCCATTTGGAGTTAATTTTGCATAAGCAATGAGGTTTAAATCAAGGTCTTTCTCCCTCCCTCCCTTCCTCCTCCATTCCTCTTTGCCCTTCCTTGTTTTTCTCTCCTTCCTTCTTTCCTTCCCTCCTTCTTTTCCATCTCTGGATGAGAATTGCAGCATCAGTTGTTGCAAAGGTTCTTTTTCATTCAATGAATTTCTTCTGAACCTTTATTAGAAATTTGCTGGGCATATGGATTTTTTGGTGTGTCTCTTTCTGTGTTCTCTATCATGTTTCATTGATCTATGAGTCTATAACTTAGCCAATACCTGTTGTGAATACCTTACATATAAATTAAACACAATGTTAAATATAATGAATCCTCTTACTTTACTATACTTTGTAAAGATAATTTTGGTCACTCTAGGGTTTGTGCTATTCCATATAGATTTTAGAATAAATTTGCCTATATCTATGAAAAGCTCCTCTGGAACCAGAATAGCCAAAACAATAATAAAAATCAGTAACACTTTAGGAATAACACCTTCCAGCTTCAAAACTTACAACAAAACCACAGAATCCAGATGGGGTGGTACTGGAAGAAAGGAAGCCATCTACACAAACAAAATAGAACTGAGTATAGAAATAAGAAAATACCTTAAATTTATGGTCAATTTGTTTTTGAAAATGGTACCAGGACAATACAAAGAGGAAAGAACAGGGTTTTCAATAAATATTACCAGGACAACTGGATAAAGACATGCAAAAAAATAAGATTAGATTTCTACCTTATACTATATACAAAAATTAACTGTAAATAGATCATACATTTAAATATAAGAACTAAAACTGTGAAACTTTTAGACAAAAATGTAGCAGCAAATCTTTGTGACCTTGGGTAAGGCAATATTTTTAAATATATGAGACCAAGGGGAAGATGGCAGTGAGGGAGGTAGGAGCTAAACATACTTGCTCTTGCACCTAACTGGGACACCCAACCAATCTTCTGAAGAACAGAGTAAACAGCCAACAGAATCCTAGCTTATGTGCATATCAGAAGCCAAAGATTGCAGAGGACATTGAAACAGATGAAAACTTTCCTGCTGTCATAATTCACTCTGCCTTCACCCTGCCCCAGATCACATACAAGATAAGGTGGGAGTTGTGAATACCAGTAAACCCATTGGAAGAGAAAACCCACCAACAAAGGAGCCACCAACAGGTAAAAACCAGGTACAACAAGAGAGTCCACTCAAACAAACGAACAAAAAAGTGCAACCTTAGAGAGGCCAGACAAGGAGATCAAAGAGATCACACTTCTGAGTTTCACAGAACTTCTACCGAAGAAATTCACCCTATGAAGACAGCTAGCAAAGCAGAACTCTGGGAACCACAGAAACAAACAAAAAAGGTCACCTAAAATGGGGACAAAGTAAAGAATCTGCAGTCAAAAATAGAAAACTTCTCACTGAAAGAGTTAAATGAAATGGAAGCAAATAAACTATCACATACAGAATTCTAAAGGATGGTAAAATGATGCTGAAGGAACTCACAGAAAACTACAAGGAACTGAGTGAGAACTACAATAATATGAAAAATGAAATAGAAATGAGAACCAGGAACAGATGAAGAATACAATTTCTGAAATTAAAAAAAAAAGACACTAGAAGGAATTAGAAGCTGGCTGAATGAGGCAGAGCACCAAATTAGTAAGCTAGAAGAAAAAGTGGAAAGAAACACCCAGGTGGAACAGCTTCATGAAAAAAGACTAAAAAAATATGAAGATAACTTAGTGGAACTTCAAGACAACATGAAATGCAACAACATTAAAATCAAGGGAATACAAGAAGGAGAAGAAAAGGAGCAAGGGCTAGAAAACCTGTTTGAAAAAATAATGACAGAAAACTTTCAAAATGTGGTGGTGGAGGGGCATGCAAGGCCAGGGAGCACAGAAAGTTCAAATAAAGAAGAAATCAAAGAGGCCTACTCCAAGACACATCATAATTAAAATGTGAAGTTTTAAAGAAAAAGAGAGAATCTTAAAAGCACCAAGGGAGAAACAAAAGTAATATACAAAGGAGATTTGATAAGGCTAACAACTGATTTCTCAACAGGAAGACTGAAAACCAGGAGAGAATAACAAGATATGTTCCAAGTAATGAAAACCAAAGACCACTAACCAAGACTACTCTATCCAAAGCAAGGATGCTCTATCCAAAGCTACTCTATCTAAAGCAAGGTTTTCAAATAAAATGGAGAGCTATATAAGGATCTTCCCAGACCAAAGAAGGCTGAAAGAATACATTTCCACCAAACTAGCACTGCAGAATTTGATAAATAGATTTCTATAAAAGGAGGAAGGAGAAGAGAGTGAGATAGAGGAACACAAGTACAAAGTGGGGAAAATGAATAAGTACCTATCAATAATACCCTTAAATATAAATTTATTAAATGTTCTAATCAAAATACATAGGGTAGCCAAATGGAAAAGGAAACATCATGTGCACACATGCTACCAACAGAGACCTACCTTAGAACAAAAGAACTACACAGACTGAAAGTGAAGAGTTGGAAACACATATTACAAGCAAATAGACAGGAAAAAAAGCTGGGGTAGCAATACTTATATCAGACAAAATAGACTTCAAAACAAAGGCCATACAAAGAGACACTGAGGTACATCACAATACTCAAGGGAAGAATCCATCAGGAAGACATAAACATTGTAAATATGTATGTACCCAACATAGGAGCACCCAAATACATAAAGAAAACCTTGGGGGACTTCAAAAAAGATATAGACAGCAACATACTTATACTAGGGGACTTTAACACCCACTATCAAAAATGGATAGATCTTCAAAACAAAATATCAACAAGGATATTGTACAACTGAACAATGTTGTAGATCAAATAGACATAACTGATACATACAGAACCTTTCATCTCAAAGAAGCAAAATATACATTGTTTTCAAATGCAGGTGGAATATTCTTAAAGACAGACCAATGATAGAACAGAAAACACTTCTCAACAAATTCAGTAAAATTGAAATCATATCAAGCATTCTCTCCGACCACAAGGGACTGAAACTAGAAACTAACATCAAGGAAAAAACTCAAAAACGCTCAAATTCATGGAGGTTGAATAGTGTGCTATTAAACAATGAATGGGTTAAGAATAAAAACAAGGAAGAAATCAAAACCTTTCTGGGAACAAATGAAAATGAACACAAAAGAGCTCCAAAACTTATGAGATACAGCAAAGAAAGTCCTGAGAGGGACATTCATAGAGATACAGGCCTACCTAAAAAAGATAGAAATGTTTCAAATAAACAACCTAACCCTACACCTATAAGAACTGGAGGAGCAACAACAAAGACAGCCCAGAGAAAGTAGAAGAAAGGAAATAGTGTAGATCAAAACAGAATTAAATGAAATAGACACTAAAAGAACAATCCAAGGCATAAATAAATCCATGAGCTTGTTCTTTAAAAAATAAACAAAAATTATAAGCCTTTGAGCAGACTCATCAAGAGTAAAGAGAAGACCCAAATAAATAAAATGAGAAATGAAAGAGGAGACATTACAACTGATATCACAGAAATACAAAGGATTGTAAGAAGTTACTATGAACAACTATATCCCATGAAATTTGAAAACCTAGTTGAAATGGACAAATTTCTAGAAAGTTGTCATCTTCCAAAACTCAGTGAAGAAGAAGCAGAAAGCCTGAACAGACTGAAAACAGCTGACAAAATTGAAGTAGTAATAAAAAAATTGCTGGCACACAAAAGCTCTGCACCAGATGGTTTCACAGGAAAATTTTTCAAATCATTTAAGGAAGAGCAAACCCCTATCCTTCACAGACTATTCCAAAATATGCAAGAATATGGAAGAGTCTTGACCTCTTTTTATTAAACCAGCATCATCCTAATTCCAAAACCAGATAAAGTTAAAAGAAAGAAAGGAAACTACAGACCAATATCACTGATGAATATAGACTCTAAAATCCTTAATTAAATGTTGGCAAAGTGCATCCAGCAATACCTTAAAAAGGTCATACACTATGATCAAGTGGGGTTCATCCAGGGATGCAGGGAAGGTAAAATATTCACAAATCAATAAATTTAATACATCACAGAAACCAAAGGTAAGAAAAAATCACATAATCATATGAATAGATATGGGGAAAGCATTTGATAAGATACAACATTCATTTATGATAAAAAAAAACACTCAGGAAAGTGGGAGTAGAGGGAGGATAACTCAATATAACAAAAGGTATTGATGAGAAACCTACAGCCAACCTCATGCACACAGCCAAAACCTAAGTTTTCTCACTAAGATCATGAAAAGACAAGTATGTTTTTTTTCACTACTTCTATTTCACATAGTATTGGAAGCCCTAGCCACAGTGCTCAGACAAGAAAATAAATACAATGAATTCAAATTGGAAGGGAGGAAGCAAAACTGTCATAGTTTGCAGATGACATGACAGTATACATGCAAAATCCTATAGATGCCATGAAAACCTATGAAATCTAATAAGTGAATGTGTTAAAACAATGGGATGAAATGTCAATATTCAGAAATATAAGGCATTTTTTACACCAACAATGAAATATCAGAAACAGAAATCAGGGATAAATACCATTTGATACAGTGATAAAAAATAAAGTACTTAAGAATAAATATAAAAAGGAAGTAAAAATCCTGTACTCAGAAAAGTACACAACATTGAAGAAAGAAATTAAGGAAGACAGAAACAAGTGGAAACATATACCAATTTCATAGACTGGAAAAATTAACATCAATATGTCCATATTACTCAAAGAAATTTATAGATCCAACATAATCCCTATTAAAGTACCAATGGCATATACACAGATATATATAGAACAAACATTTCAAAATTCATATGGAACCATAAATGTCCCTGATAGCTGCCGCAATTTTGAGAAAGAAGAACAAAGTATGAGGGATCACAATGCCTGACATCAAATTATATTACAAGGCCACTATAATGAAAACAGTATGGTACTGGCAGACACATAGACCAATGGAACTGAATACAAAAACCAGAAATAAACCCAAATCTCTATGGTCAATTAATATTTGAAAAAGCAGATAGAAGCATAAAATGGTGTAAAAATAGCCTCTTCAAAAATGATGTTGGAAGATCTGCACAGCTACATGCAAAAAAAAAATAATAAAACTCAATCACCTAGTTACCCCATACACAAAAATAAATTCAAAGTATTTAAAAGACTAAATATAGTTGCAACACCAAAGAAGTCCTAGGTGAAAACACAGTCAGGAAAATCTGAGATATTTTTTGCAGCGATATTTTCATCAATATGTCCTCTAAAGCAAGGGACATAAGAGAAAGAATAAATAAATGGACTAAAGCAAATTAAAAAGCTCCTGGACAGCTAAAGAAGAGAGCAATAAAATGAAACAAGGGGAAGAGAAGATGGTGGTGAGGTAGGAGGGAGTGGATTCCACTTCTCTCTGCACATGGGAGAAAAAACAAGCCAATCTCTGGAGAAATAGTGCAAACAGCCAACAGTACCTCAGCATACATGAAGACAGAAGACCAAAAATTGTAGAAGACATTGAAAAACCAGATGGTAAGGAGAGTGCTTCAGAATATTAAAGGTCCCTGGGACCAGTTCAGGGACCAATGTAGGGACCAGGGTGACTGCAGCCTGAGGCCCTGCACCTGCTGGGTCTGCCACAGGGTTCTTGGAAGAGAACTCAGTCAATGGCTCCCTCCCTTGCCAAATAAGGTTTGAGCATCACCAGGAGAGACCTGGTTGCTTAAAGTCAGAGAGGGGAATAAGGACTAAGTCGCAAACACACTGGGGCTATGAGCACCCACAGAGTTTGTGGGCACTATCTGGGGAGAATTGAGAGTTGGGCCTTGACAGGCCCTGACCCCAGTAGTTCCTGGTCTGGTTGGAGAATTGGGCTGTGTGAGAGGCCAGGCCTCTGTATGGAGAGGCATGCTTGAGTAGGAGGAATTTCTCAAAAAGAAAAAGTGAAAAAAAAAGACACTGTTTGGGAAATTCTCCTGCAGCAACCACTCTGGACTCCTCTCCACCCAGATAGGCAGTGCTCCTAAGGTGGCACATAAATCCCTGTGCACCCCACAGTCCTGGGAAGGGTGCACATCTGAACCTGAGGGAAATGAGGCGGCCTGGCCAAGTGCGAATGCCCACGACCCAGGGAGAGTGCGCTTTGCAGAAGGCCTGAAGTCCACACCCCTAACCCCAGGGAGAGTGAACTCTGAGGAAGGCCTGTACCCTACACCCAAAGCCCCTGGGAGAGGCATCCAGCTAGACCTGGGGACAGTGCACACCTGAACTGTATAACCTGAGAGACCAGAGGCTGCTGAAGAGCTAGGCTAAAGGCTGACTGACTGGGGATGAGGTAGGGAGAAAAAAAAAACAATTGCCCCTCAGCCTGCTGCAGCCAGGAAGACCACCAAAACTGGTTTGACCAGATTGAAGCCAGCAAGAGGCTTTTTTTTTAAGTAAATTTTCTTTCTTTCACCTCTTTTTATTTCACTTCTTTTATCTTTCACCTCTTTTATCTTTTACCTCTTTTTCTTTCACCTCTTTTATCTTTCACCTCTTTCCTTCTTCTTGTTGTACTCCATCTTCCTTTCTTTCCCATTTTATCTCCTTCCTTCCTACTTCTTCCCTTTCTTTTTTAAATTCCCACAAATGAGACAAAAAAAAATCTGGAACTGTGTAAAGACCAGAGTTGGACCCAAAAAGGGGTCATCCCAACAACTGAGACAGTGAGACAAATTTCACTTTGCCACTACAGAGAATGTGCAAGTTATTGCATATTTGCATTATTATTTTTTATTATTCTTATATATTTTATTTTATTAGTATTTTTGTATTCCTCTTCTTTCTCTTTAGTCTTCTTCGCTTGGCTGGTTAAATTGTATTATTTGGCTGGTTTCCCTTGTTCTCTTGTCCATAGTGTATTGCTAATTTACTGTCATTCACTTCACTTGTGTTCCATTAGTAAACTACTCAAGGTCCTATACTTCCTGTTCTTATTATCCAGATCAAATGGACTCTGTTATATGGTTGTTGCTCCATTATTATTGTAAATAGTAGCTGTTTCATACAGTTGTAAATACTACACAACACCCCTTCCGGATTTTAGTCCACTTCACAGTTTCCTGAACTCTATTACTGTAGTGGTCAACTCCATTCTCTCATACACTACACCTATTTACTATTGTTTGCTTTCACCTTACCTCAGAATCTGACCTCCTACAACCCCACGGCTTTCTAGATAAACTCACAATCCTTCCCTCCCCAACAAGACTCTTATCTTCTTCCCACCCTTTCTAAAAAGTGTCTAGTTGGATGGAATAGTTAGGTGGATTAACACTATACATAGCCAAAGGATAACCTATCTATTCTCTATGGGCTGATACTGTAAATATCATAACATACACCCATAATGTCTTAAACCACTTTGCTTCCCCCCTACAACTGATCACAAAAATGAGTAGGTGGAAGCTGTGAACACCAGGATACCTGTTGGAAGAGGGAACCCAACAATAAAAAAAACTCACCAACAGATAACAACAGAAGAAGGTGAAGGAGGGAGTAAAAATCACACTTACCTCAGTCCAGGTCCTGTCTGAAAATACAATTAAAAGGTGGAGAAATTACCCACAACAAACTGATCAAGAGCAAGAGAGAAGCCTCAAAAACCTGTACATAAGGATGAACCAGCTTCATTCAGCACAACCTTTCCATACCAGCACAATAAAATGCAAGATGTGTTGGACAGAGTGACCCTCAGTTAACCAGCTGGTGGGAAGGAGCCACCAAAGAAAGACCCAACAACAATCAAAGCCCAAAGACAAACACAGATCCAATATAAATGACAGCCCAAGACCAGTGAGCTTGGGAGATCAAGAAGATGGCACCACTGCATCTCACAGGTATTCTACCATAGAAGTTCATACTTTAAACCCAGGAAGTCACAACAGATAAAGTTAAGAAACAGAGGTTAACAAGAAGAGTCTCACAAACAATGGAAAGACAAAGAAACAATCCCCAAATGAAAGGAAAAGAGGAAATCTCAGGAAGAATGCTAAAACAACATAGAAACTATCAACAGGGAACAAGAGCAAATGAATAATACAATTTCTGAACTGAAGGAATCAAAAGGAGTATCAATGAAGCAGAATATTGGATCAGTGAGCTGGAGGACAAAGTAAAAAAAAACAAAACAAACAAACAACAACAACAAAAAAAACACCCAGAAAGAGCAGGAAAAGGAAAGGAGGCTTAGAAAGAATGAAGAGGGGTTAAGGGAAATGCTGGACAATATGAAACATAATAATATACATATAATAGGGAACCAAAAGGAGAAGAAGAAGAGAGAGGGATAGAAAACCTGTTTGAAAAAGTAATGATGGAAAACTTCACTAGTGTGATGAGAGAAAAAGTCGCACAAGTCCAGGAAACACAGAGAGTCCCAATCAAGAGGAACTCAAAGAGGCCCACTTCAAGACACATCATAATTAAAATGGTAAAATTCCAAGACAAAAAGAGAATCTTAAAGGCAGCAATAGAAAAAAAGGAGTAACATAAAAGGGAGCACCTATAACGTTAGCAGGCAATTTCTCAATGGAAACACTCCAAGCCAGAAGAGAATGGCAAAAAACATTGCAAGTAATGAGAACCAGAGGCCTGCAACCAAGGCCACTTTACCCAGCAAGGCTCTCAATCAAGATAAAAGGCCAAATAAGGAGCTTCCCAGACAAAAGAAGTCCAAAAGAATACACCTCCACCAAACTAGCTCTGCAAGGGATGCTAAAGGGACTGCTTTAAGGAAAGGAAAGGAAAGGAAATGAAAGGAAAGAGAGAGAGAGGGAGGGAGAGAGAGAGAGGTATCAAAATGACAATAAATAAGTACCTATCGATAATAACCTTGAATATAAATGGATTAAATGCTCCAATCAAAAGACATAGAATAGTTGAATGGATAAGAAAGCATGACCCACAATATGCTTCCTACAAGAGACCCACCTAAGGACAAAAGACCTACACATACTGAAAGTGAAGGGCTGGGAAAAAAATTTCCAAGCAAAAAGACAGGAAAAAAAAAGCCAGGGTAGCAATATTCATATCAGATAAAAAAGACTCAAAAAAGGGACATAAAGAGAAACCCAGAAGGTCACTTCATAATACTCAAGGGAAGAATTCACCAGGAAGACATAAACATTGTAAATATAATACACCCAACATAGAAGCACCAAATACATAAAGAAAACCTTGGAGGAGTTTAACAAAGTTATTGACAGCAACACAATTATACTAGAAGATGTTAACACACTAATGTCAAAAGAGGACAGATTTTCCAAACAAAATATCAACAAAGACATCGTGGTATTGAACAATGCCCTAAATTAATGGACTTAACGATATATAGAGAGCCTTTCATTCGAAGGAAGCTAAATACACATTCTTTTTAAATGCATATAAAATATTGTCAAAGACAGACCACATGAGAGGACACAAAACAAGCCTCAACAAATTCAAGAAAATTGAAATCATATCAAGCATTTTCACTGACCACAAGGGACTGAAACCAGAAACCATCCCCAAGGGGAAAAAAAAAACACTCAAAATCATGGAGATTGAATAGCATGCTATTAAACAATAAATGGGTCAAGAATCAAATTAGGGAAGAAATCAAAAATTTTCTGGAAAAAATGAAAATGAACTCACAACAACCCAACATTTATGGGACACAGCAAAGGCTATCCTGAGAGGGAAGCTCATAGAGATACAGGCTTACCTAGAAAAAGTAGAAACATTCAAACAAACAACCTAACCCTATGCCTACAAGAACTCAAGGAACAACAACAAAGACAGACCACAGCAACTACAAGGAAGGAAATAACCAAGATCAGAGCAGAATTTAATGACATACAGACTAAAAGCACAATTTTAAAGATCAATGAATCCAGGAGCTGGTTCTTTAAAATGGTAAACAAAATGGACAAACCTTTAAGCAGGATCATGAAGAAAAAAAAAAGAGAAAAGACCCAAATAAACACAATCAGAAATGAAAGAGAAAAAATTACAACTGATACCACAGAAATATGAAGAATTGTAAGAAAATGCTACAAAGAACTATATGACAAGAAATTTGAAAAGCTAGGTGAAATGGACAAATTTCTAGAAAAATACAGTCTTCCAAAACTCAATGAAGAAGGAGAAAGCCTGAATAGACCAATAACAGCTGATGAAATTGAAGCAGTAATCAGAAAACTCCCAACACACAAAAGCCGTGGACCAGATGGTTTCACAGGAGAATTCTACAAAGCATTTGAGGAAGAGCTAACCCCTATTCTTCACAGACTGTTCCCAAAAATCCAAAATTATGGAAGACTCCCAAACTATTTTTATGAAGCCAAAATCATCCTAATCCCAAAACCAGATAAAGACACAGCAAAGAAAGGACACTTCAGGTCAATATTGCTGATGAACATAGACACTAAAATTCTCAACAAAATACTGGCAAACTGCATCCAACAATACATTAAAAAGAGAGTACACCATGACCAAGTGAGATTCATCCCACGGATGCAAGGATGGTACAATATTCACAAATCAATACATGTAACACATCACATAAACAAAAGTAAAGATGAAAATCACATGATCATATCAATAGATGTAGAAAAAGCATTTGATAAGGTACAGCACCCATTTATGATAAAAACAGATAGCAAAGTGGGAATAGAGGGAGCATTCCTCAACATAATAAAGGCCACATATGAGAGACCTACAGCCAACATCATACTCAATGTGCAAAAACTTAGAGCTTTCCTACTGAGGTCAGGAACAAGACAAGGACGCTTGCTTTCACCACTTCTATTCAATATAGTACTGGAAGTTTTAGCCAAAGTGATAAGACCAGAAATGGAAAAAAAAAAACATCCAAATTGGAAAAGAAGTAAAACTCATTTTTTGGAGATGACATGATAGTGTACATAGAACATCCAATAGACTCTGCCAAAAAAACTGCTAAACCTAATAAATGAATTTTTTAAAACAGCTGGATACAAAATCAATGTCCAGAAATCAAAGGCATTTTTGTATACTAACAATGAAACATCAGAAGCAGAAATCAAGTAAAAAATCCCACTTGATATAGTAACAAGAAAAATAATATACCTAGGAATAAACCTAACCAAGGAGGTAAAAGAACTGTACTCAGAAAACTACACAACACTGCAGAAAGAAATTAAGGAAGACAAAAACAAATGGAAACATACATTGTGTTCATGGATTGGAAGAATTAACATCATCAAAATATCCATACTACCCAAAGCAATATACAGATTTAATGAAATACCTATTAAAGCACCAATGGCATATTTCACAGACATAGAACAAATACTTCAGAAATTTATATGGAACGATAAAGAACCCCAAATGGCTCCTGCAATTTTGATAAAGAAGAGAAGTAGGAGGGATCACAGTACCTGATACCAAACTGTATTACAAGGCCACTGTAATCAAAACTGCCTGATACTGGCATAAAAAACAGGCTTATAAACCAATGGAACAGAACAGAGAGCCAAGAAATAAATCCAAGCTCTACAGTGAATTCGTATTTGACAAAGGGGGCAGCAACATAAAATGGAGTAAAAATAGCCTTTTCAACAAATGCTGTTGGAGAGCTGGACAGTTGCATACAAACAAACAAACAAACAAACAAACAAACAAACCAAAAAACCTTTGAGCACTGGTTTACAACATACATAGAAATAAATTCAAGGTGGATAAAAGTTTTAAATATAAGTCATGACACTGTTCAAGTCTTAGAGGAGAACATAGGCAGGAAAATCTCAGATATTTCTCGCAGCAATATTTTCACTGCAATGTCCCCCAGAGCAAGGTACATAAAGAAAAGAATACACAAATGGGGTCTCATCAAAATAAAAAGTTTCTGCATGGCTAAAGAAAACAGCATTAAAATAAAAAGAGAACCATCTATATGGGAAAACATATTTGCCAATGAGACCTCAGACAAGGGTTTAATCTCTAAAACATATAAAAAACTGACATGACTCCACTCTAAGAAGACAAGCAACCAAATTAAAAAATGGGCAAAAGACTTGAAGAGACACTTCTCTGAGGAGGACATACAGAGGGTTCAGAGACACATTAAAAGATTCTCGATATCACTAGCTATCAGAGAGATGCAAATTTAAACCTGAATGAGATACCACTTCACACTGGTCAGAATGGCCATCATAAACAAATCAACAAACAACAAGTGTTGGAAAGGTTGTGAAGAAAGGGAATCCCTAGTGCACTGCTGGTTGGACTGTAGACTGGTACAACCACTATGGAAAACAGTGTGGAATTTTCTAAGAAAACTAAAAATAAATCTGCCTTTTGACCCAGCAATTCCACTGCTAGGATTATATCCTAAGAACCCTAAAACACCAATCCAAAAGAACCTATGCACCCCAATGTTCATAGCAGCACAATTTACAATAGCTAAGTGTTGGATGGCACCTAGGTGCCCATCAGGAAATGAGTGGATCAAAGAAATATGGTACATTTACACAATGGAATTCTATGCAGCAGCAAGAAAGAAGGAGCCCCTACCCTTTTGCAACAGCACAGTTGAAAGTGGGAAGTATTATGCTAAGTGAAATAAGCTAGGCAGTGAAAGACAAGTACCATATGATCTCACCTTTAACAATAACCTAATCAACAAAACATACAAACAAGAAAAATATAACCAAAGACACTGAAATTGGGAACAGGCTGGCATTGACCAGAGATGAGAGGGGAGGGAATTTCTGGGGAAAAGAGGAAGGGTTTGCAGGAACTAGTATAAAGGACACATGGACAATAACAAGGGGTGGGTGGAGATGGGAAGGAGGTGGGGAGGGCTGGAGAAGTGGGCTGGGATTGGGGTAAAGGGCAGAAACCTGTACTTGAACAACAATTAAAATTTAAAAAATAATAAATAAAAAATAAGGCCATTTTGAATTTTTTATAAGAAAAAGATGAAAAGTGAACCAACCATATGGGAAAATATATTTACTGATGATACCTCAGACAAGTGTTTGATCTTGAAAATATATAAAGAACACATGTGACCCCACTCAAGGAAGATAAACAACCCATTTAAAAAATGGGCAAAGGACCTGAACAGACACTACTCCAAGGAGAACATACAGAGGGCTGATAAAGTTATGAAAGAATGCTCAACATCACTAACCCTCAAAGAGATGCAAATTAAAACCACAATGAGATATCACTTCATATTGCTCTGAATGACCATCATAAACAAATCAACAAACAAGTGCTTGTGTGGTTGGAAAGAAATGGGAACCCTAGTCCACTGTTAGTGGGAATGCAGACTGGTGCAGCCACTGTGGAAAACAGTATGGAATTTCCTCAGAAAACTAAAAATTGTACTGGCTTTTGACCCAGTAATACCACTACTGGAATTATGCCCTAAGAATTCTGAAACACCAATTCAAAAGAACTTATGCACTCCAATGTTCATAGCAGCACAATTTATAATAACCAAGTGACCACTACTAAGCGAGCGAATAAAATCTATGGTACATTTGCACAATGGAATAGTATGCATCAGAAAGAATGAAAGTATGCCTACAATTCATGAATGCATTGGCGGAACTAAAGAGCATTATGCTAAGTGAAGTAAGCCAGGTGGTGAAAGAGAAATACTGTATGATCTCACCTATAAGTGTGTGACCTAATCAACAAAACAAACAAGCAAGCAAAATATAACCAGAGACATTAAAATTAAAAACTGATAGTAACCAGAGGAGCGATGGAAGGGGATAATTGGGGAGAAAGGGGTAAGGGTTTTCAGGAACATGTACAAAAGGCACATGGACAAATCCAAATGGGGGTAAGATCAAGGGTGGGAAGTGGTGTTGGCTGGGGTGGTGAGGAGTGGTTGGGGGAAACTGTAGATCACTGTACTTAAACAATAAAAGAAACATGAAAAAATGTGTAGTGATTGAGTTATATATGGCTGTATGCCCGATAACCACATTTTGGTCAAGGTCAGACTCATATACCACATCCTTATGGTGGTCTTGTAAGATTTTAGCAGGGGTGTCCAACCTTTTGGAATCTCTAGGCTACACTGGAAGAAGAAGAGTTACCTTGGGCTACACATTAAAAACACAAACACTAACAAATCTGATGAGAAAAAAGATATTCAGTAAATTTACTATTTTGTTTTAGGGCACAGTCTTGGCTATCCTGAGCTGCATGTAGCCCCTGGGCTGTGGGTTGGATACCCCTATATAGTGGAACTGAAAAATTCCTATCACCTAGTGATGTTGTAGCCACCATAACATTGTAGAACATTGCATTAGTCACATGTTGATGCTGATGTAAACTGATCCACTGCACCTTCAGTTGTATAGAAGCATAGTACATACAGTTATGTATAGTGCATAATACTTGTTAATGATAATAAATGTGTTACTGGCTCATGCATTTACTATTTTTTTCTTATTTTAGAGTGTATTATTTGTACCTATTTTTAAATTATATTTTATTGATTATTATTGACTTACAGTCATTCCAATTTTGTATCTTTATTCCCCTCCACTGAGCAGCCCCCACTCCCTCAGGCAAGCCCCACACCATTGTTCATGTTCTGGGTCATGCCAATAAGTTATTTGGCTACTCAATTTCCTATACAGTACTTTACACCCCCATGGCTATGTTGTAACTACATATTTGTACTTTTTACTTCTTTACCCATTATCCTACACCTCCATTACCCCTGGCAACCATCAAAATTCTCTCCATATCCAGGATTTTGTCTCTGTTCTTCTTGCTACTTAGTTGTTGTTTTTTATTCAATTGTTGATAGGTATGTGTTTATTGCCATTTTATTGTTCATAGTGTTGATCTTCTTTTTCTAAATAAGTCCCTTTAATGTTTCATATAACACTGGTTTGGTGATGATGAACAACCTTGGGGTTCACCTTTCATGTGGGGTGAATATACCTTCCTCTTGTAGTTGTAACTTGATTGCTGTTGGCAGGTCAATGGGAAGAATTTAGCTAGGCCAATTGGTTGCAATGATTGGCTATGACCACTGACCACGAATCTCTATGCTACATGTAGATTTAGCAGTGCAGTGGCAGCCTGGTGATGCCTTGAAGTGGTCTATAGTTGTCCACTGAGTATGCAGACTCTGGGATTTCCCTAGTGGTGCAGGCCAAGGGCATCCTACACCTGTGTTTTGCCCATATTGCTCCGTCTGAGCCAAAGAGGATTTTGAGATGGCTGCTACTTGTGCTGAGTATGGAGATTACAAGGTGAAGTCAAGCTGTGAATCTAGGCTGGCTGCTGCTAGTTCCTGGCCTGGGGCCACTTAGCAAGAGTTATGGAGGCTGGGAGCTCACTGAGGACAGCTGTTGCTTGTTTGAAAGGGCTTAGGAAGTTGTGAAGCTTGAGCCAAGACTAGCCATTCATATGGAAAAGCTACTATTAACAGCTGTTAATTGGATGGGATGGAGCCTCAGGGGATTTCCAGTGTGTGTGTGCGCGCGTGTGTGCACGTGCGCGCACGCACAGGGGTGCAAAGTGTTAGCCAGGTTGCTGTAGTCTCAGCTATGACACCCACCTGCCAGCTCTGTGGCTCTGCCAACTTTTCCATGTGTAAGAAAGCTGTTCCTCACTTAGATGCCTGACAGTTCAGTACCTCTCTGTATGCCACTGGTTCATTTCAAGCTGCTACCCCAGTGCTGGAGCTCAGAGGGAGTGAATTTGAGTAAGTTTATGTGTGGATTCTTTAAAAGGAACCACTTGGGACACCTGTTTCTTCCACTGACTTAATCCCTGCTGGTTTTTGCACCCAAAATTTATAAGGACTTATCTTCCTGACACTGGAACCCTAAGCTAGGGGGCCTGATTTGTGGCTGGACTCCTTGCTCCCAAGATATCCCTCCTGAATTTTCACCCACAACATATGTATCTGGGACCATTCTGTTCTGTGTCTCTGCCCCTCCTATTGTCACAGGTAGGCACAGGTAACCAGGTTCTTAGTGATTGGGACAAAGAATTGAACCAAACACCCAGAGTTTATAGCAGAGAACATGGGAGCAGGCCAACTCCAAGCAGAGATTGACCTCATGGGCTGGAGGGACTCTATTCTTATAGGATGGATCCTTCCTGGCTAGTTTTGGTGGGCTTTTACTGCGCATGCACAAGTAGTTGTATTACTTTAAAGCTCTGCACATGTGGTCTCCCATGATTTTCCCTGATTGAATGCCAGGGAAGAGGGCCCCACAGTGCTACCAAATTGACCCCCGTTTCTCCTGGGGTCCCCCTGTACTAGGTTTGCCTTTCTCTTCACCAGAAAATTATAGCTCTTTATGTTAGGGATTGGTGAAAATGAAAGCAGTTATTTATTCAAGTTATATAGTCTGAAAATAATGACTTAATGTCTTTGTTAGAATCCCAAAGTCCCTTAAAACACCCACAAACACACACAGTCCTTCCTTCCCCCCTTTGTCCAGTCTGGGGTACTGTATCTCAGGGAAAGAAATAGAAGTCCATGGCTCAGGCAGCTCCCAGTTCTTCCCAGTAATCCATCCTCGTCTGGGAGGACTTCCTCAGTTCCCAGCACCATCAGCTGTGTTGCTGGGATCTCCAGCTAAAGCCGCGTGGTGGTTCTCTGCTGAAGCTGTATGTTGATTCTTTGCTAAAGCTGCGTGGTGGTTCTCTGCTAAAGCTGCATGGTGATTCTTCTCATGGCTGTGGAGGGTGGGGGGGTTGGTCCCCCTGTGCCAAAAGTGTGTGGTCCTCCTTACATGGCTGCAGCCGTGTGCTTCTCTTCAATGGCTGCCGAGTCTGGGTTTAAATATCCTTCCGGCTTTACTGGGCTCCATCATGAGTCTGCACAGGGGTGGCCCCATTGTGGAGCCAATCATCTCCAAGCTCTCACACAGGCAATGTAACTAGGGGTAGTTGCCTCCCAGTTACATCTTGGGGGGAATTTCCTTCCATCGCCCTGGCTCAGAGCACGGCCACAGCTATTTAACACATCTATGCAACCAGTTAAAGGTTATAGATGTGTTAAATGACCACACCAGAGGTTAGCTGCAAAGGTTAGTTACTATGCAAAACAGCTCTGAATGGCCCTGCTCCATGTGTCCCTTTCCCCACCTCACACCTGTGGTGGAGGGTGAGGACATCCTATATATCTTTTTAATATTTCCTGGACACCTTGAGTTCTGAACCCCATTACAAATCCTTCTTTTGGGGACCCTCTGGCTGCACCCTCCTACAAATCTATGAACATGATATATTTCTTCATTTTTTTGACCTTACTATTATTAATTTTTCCACAAAATATGCGTAATTTTCAGAATACAGATTCTGGAATTGTTTTATTAAGTTTATACCTAAGAATTCCATTCTATTTGAAGTATTGTAAATGGCCTTTTAAACAAATTTTGGTTTGCACATGCTCCTTGTTGGTGTATGATTAATTTTTGCATGCTGATCTGGTATCTTTCAATGATGCCAAGTTCACTTGTTAGTTTTCCTTTGTGTTTCTTGTTGCATAGATTCCTTGAGATTTTCCATATAGCCAGTCATATTATCTGCAAACAGAGATAATTTAAATTCTTCCTTTCAACTCTTTATACCTTTCCCCCTGTCACTTACTGCAGTAGCTAGAACTGTAATAAATAAGAGTAGAGAACATATGCTCTTGCCTTGGTGTCAACTTAGAAAAAGAGATTCAGTCTTTCACTTTTCAGCATTACGTTAGCCGTAAATTTTTAATAAATGTTTTTATGTTGTTAAAGAAGTTTCTATCTATTTCCAGTGTGCTGTGAAATTTTCTCATGAAGCAGTATTAGATTTTATCAAATGATTTTTCTGTGTTAACTGGCATGATCATAAGATTATTACTTCTTAGCCAGTTGATATGATGGATTACATTGATTGATTTTTAGATGTTGAATCACCTTGCATACCAGGGGTAAGTCCCATGTGTTCATAGTGTATATATATATATATATATATATATATATATATTTCTGAATTGTTGGGTCTAATAGCTAATACCTTGTGGACCATTTGTGCCTAAGATCATGGAAGATATTGGTTAATTTTTTTTGGTATTATCTTTGTTTGATTTTGATGTCATTAAATAAGTAGAGACATGCTTACTCCTCTTAGAGTGGAAGAGGCTGTGTAAAATTAGTATCAAGTCTTCTCCAGTGAAATAATCTGGACATGAAAATATTTGAAAGGAGATTTTAAATTATGAAATCAATTCTTTAATGATATTTGAACTATTTACCTTTTCTGTTTTATATTGATTGAACTTTGGTGGTTTGTTATGAGGAATTTGTCCATTCATCTAATTGTCAAATTTATAAGCACAAAGTCATTCATAGAATTCTGTTATTTTCCTTTTAATGGCTGAAGGTATATTGGTGATACCTATCACTTTATTATTTTCATATTGGAAGTGTGTATCTTCTGGCTTTTATGTGCCAGTTTTGCTAGAGATTTACCTTTAAAAAACTACACAGCCATGAAAAAGGAACTCTTACCTTTTGTGACAGCATGGATGAACATAAATATTATTTTGCTAAATGAAGTAAGCCAGTTGATGAAAGACAAATATGTTACCATATGTTCTCATTTATATGTGCAATCTAATGAACAAAGCAAATTGATGAACAAAATAGAAACAGAAGCATAGCTACATGGAATAGACTGACAGCTGTCAGAGGGAAAAGGAGGAGCAGGGACTGACTAAAAGAAGGTGAAAAATAGCCAAAAAGCAAATATGTATAACCTATAGACCAGGGGTGTCAAACTCATTTTTATTGGGGTCCACATCAGCCTCATGGTTGCCTTCAAAAGGTCAAATGTCATTTTAGGACTGTATAAATGTAACTACTCCTTAACTAGGGAGCAGTTAAGCAACTGGTTGGATCCCCCTGAGAAGTGTGGTGTCCAAACCCTAATCTGGGATCCCCAGCCTAGAGCACCAGAGCCTAAATGTACATAGATACAACCAGCAGCAAAAAGCAACAGGGTTGCTCTCTGCCAGAGATGGGTAACTACAGATGCAAACAGCTGTTTAAATAGTCAATGCACAAATTTTCATTTGCAGCCACTTACCCTGGGCTCTGGAAAAGGTGGGGGCATTGTGAGCTGGAGATGCCTGAGAAGAGGCTGGGGACAGAGGGTTTGGAGAGAGAACTGAGAGGGCGGATGAAAGGATCCCATTATTGAGTCATCCCCCACATGGCAAGCAGTAATTGTGATCAGGCAGATAACTCCCCTCCTAGTTGCAGCAGCCTGAGGGGAAAAATGTAGTCCTGATCTCAGAGAGACTCTTCCCTGGCCTTGTGGTGCTTAAGCCTGACTGCTGAGTGAAGAGTAACTAACTAGATTGACAACAGAAGGATTGGCCACAGACAAAGGAAGGGAACAGTGGACTAGAGATGCTTGAGGAGAAACTGGAGATTTGGAGGCATTGGGGAGGAACTGAGAGAGTAGCTGCCAGGATTCTGGTACTCAGTCATCACCCATAGGGCAGTAGCCATCCTGCTGAGGCAGACCACTGCTTTCCAAGCAGGAGCCTGAAGATAAACAACAGCTGTGACCCCAGGAGGGACTCTTCCCTGACCCTGTGGTGCTTAAGCCTGATTGCTGAATGCAGAATGAATAGATTAACAACCAAAGAAGTCAGCCAGGGACAGTTGGTCCCTGGAAGTCTTAAACAGACAGCCTAAGGTCATACAGGGTCAACATCTGACATCACCAGAGGCAGATGCAGAAGAAAAAACTGGTAAATACTAGAGGCTACCAAGATGAAATCCTCTGTTGTCTCTCCATGATTTACATAGTTTATTTACTGCTGAGCTTTAAAACATTCATTTCTTGTCCATGAAGTTAGTGGATATTCAGTCATTAGGTTTTATACTATAATTATTTATCTCCTTCTTATAATAGCCTTAATCACTTAACCCTTATTAATACTGCTTAATTTGCTGTTGATAGTGGGTTTGTGAGGGAGAGATATTTTTGCAGGTATGGGTGTGTACCATGGGCCTTGTTCTGGCAGCACCTGCACAAACAACATATAAGATGTGAAGGGTGGAGTGACCATCAGTAAACCAGCTGGAAGGAAGGGAACCACCAGAGAATGACCCAACAACAATCAAAACCAATTACATCCAGAGACCCAACATAAATGACATAAAGGGCATCTCAAGAGCATCAAGTTCAGAAGATCAAGGAGGCTGCACACTGAAATTCACAGGTCTCCTGCCACAGAAATTCACATCACCAACCAGGGAGCCAAAACATATCAATTTATAGAGCAGAAACAAACAAAAAGAGTCTTACAAATAATTGGAAGAAAAAGAAGCAACCCCCAATCGAAAGGAGAGGAAGTATCCTCTGAAAGAGTGCTAAATGAAGTAGAGACAAGGCAACTATCAGATACTGAATTCAAAATAATGGTTTTAAGGAAGCTCAATGTGCTCAGTGCAAATTACCAAAAACTACAGGGAAGCTACGATGAACTTATGGCAAACTATATCAACATGAAAAAGGAAATAGAAACTATCAATAAGAGCCAAGAGGAAATGAACAATACAATTTCTGATTGAAGAACACAGTAGAAGGAATCAAGAGCAGGCTACATAAAGCAGAGGATCAAATCAATGAGCTGGGGGACACGATGAAAAAGTCTCAGAAAGAACAATAAAAGGAAAAAAGATTCAAAAAGAATGAAGAGTGGTTAAGGGAACTGCAGAACAACATGAAACATATTAATATCTGTATAATAGGGATACTAGAAGCAGAAGAGGAGGAGCAACAGAAAGAAAACTTTTTGAAAAAGTAATGATGGAAAACTTCCCTAATTTGGTGAGAAAAAGCCATACAAATCCAGGAAGCACAAGGATGCCAATCAAGAGGAACACAAAAAGGCCCACTCCAAGGCACATCATAATTAAAATGGAAAAATTCCAAGACGAAGGGAGAATCTTAAAGGCAGCAGGGAAGAAACAGAGAATAAAATACAAGGGGACTCCAATAAGACTACCAGCAGACTTCTCAACAGAAACACTACAAGCCAGAAGAGATGAGAAGAAAATATCCCAAGTAATGACAACCAAAGGCCTGCAACCAAGATCACCCTATTCAGCAAGGAGCTCAATTAAAATGGAAGGTGAAATAAGGATTTTCCCAGACAAAAGAAGTCTGAAAGAACACACCAACACTAAACTGGCACTGCAAGATATGCTAAAGGAACTTCTTTTGTTTTCTTCTATTGCTTTTTTATTTTTTTTTATTTTTAATCATTGTTTGAAGTACAGGTTTCTGCCTTTACTCCCATCTCTGCCCACCACCCCCAACCCTCCCGACCTCCCTCCCATTTCCACCCCCACCTTGTTTTTGTCCATGTGTCCTTTACACTTGTTCCTTCAAACACTCTCCCTTTTTCCCCTGAAATTCCCTCCCTTTCCCCTCTGGTCACTATCAGCCTGTCAGTCTCTATTTCAGTGTCTTTGGTTATATTTTCCTTGTTTGATTGTTTTGTTGATTAGGTACCTGTTAAAGATGAGATTATGTCATATTTGTCTTTTACCACCTGGCTTATTTCACTTAGCATAATGCTCTCCAATTCCATCCATGCTGTCGCTCCTTCTTTCTTTCTGCTGCATAGTAGTCCATTGTGTAAATGTACCATAGTTTTTTGATTCATTTAATGAATAGATTAAAGAAACTTCTTTAAGAAGAGGGAGAAAAAGAGTGAGAGAGAGAGGAACAAGGGTACAAAATGGGGAAAGTAAAATGTTAATTGATTAAGTGCTCCAATCAAAAGACATAGGATAGATGAATGGATAAGAAAACATGCTTAACACTTATACTGACTTTAAGTTATCCTCCTCAGTATGAAAGACTTGCACAGACTAAATGTGAAGAGTTGGAAAAAATTATTCTAAGGAAATGGACAGAAAAAAAAAGCCAGGATAGCAATACTTAGATCCAACAAAATACAATTCAAAACAAAAGCCATAAAAAGAGACACAGAGAGACATTTATTAACTCAAAGAAGAATCCATCAAGAAGACATAAACATTATAAATATAGATATACCCAAAATAAGAGCACTCTAACATATAAGGAAAATCTTGGAGGACTTCAAGAAGGATATAGGCAGCAACACACTTGTACTATGGGGTTTTAATACCTCTCTATCAAAAATGGAGAGATCTTCCAACAAAATGTCATCAAGGCCATTGCAACATTGAAAAATGCCCTATATCTATATCTATCTTATCTATATATAGATAGATAGATAGATACTTTATATATATGATATATATATAACGATTATATATATATATGAACATTTCATCCCAAAGAGGCAAAACACACATTCTTTTAAAATGAATGAGAAATATTTCAAAGGTAGACTGCATAATTGCATAATAAGACACAAAATAAGCCTCAACAAATTGAAGAAAATTGATATCTTACCAAGCATTTTCTCTGACCACAAGGACCTGAAACTAGAAACCAACCTCAAGGAATAAATCCTCAAAAACACTCAAATTTCATGGAGACTGAAGAACATGCCATGAAACAATGAATTGGTTAAGAATGAGGTCAAGGACAAAATAAAAGGTAATGGAAAAATGAAAATGAACTCACAACACTGCAAAACTTCTACAAGAACTAGAAGCACAACAACAAACAAAGCCCACAGTGAGTAGGTGGAAGAAAATAACGAAAAACAGAGTACAATTAAATGACATACACACTAAAACAATTCCAAGGATCATATATCCAGGAGATGGTTCTTTGAAAAGATAAACAAAATCAACAAACCTTTAAGCAGGTTCATCAAGGAAAAAGAGAGAGGACCCAGATAAACAAAATCAAAATAGAAGAGGAGAGATTACAACTGATACCACAGAAACACAAAGGATTGTAAGAAATTTCTATGAACAACTATATGCCAACAAATTTGAAAACCTGGGTGAAATGAACAAATTTCTAGAAAATGTAATCTTCCAAACCTGAATGAAGAAGAAACAGGAGGCCTGAACAGACCAATAACAGCTACTGAAATGAAAGCAGTAATTAAAAATCCCCACACATGAAATCACTGGACTGGATGATTTCAATGGAGAATTTTATAAAACATTTAAGGAAGAGCTAAGGCCTCTCCTTCACAGACTATTCCAAAATATGCAAGAGGAGGGAAGACTCCCAAACTATTTTTATGATGCCAGCATCATCCTAATTCTAAAACCAGATAAAGACACAACAAAGAAAAACTTCAGGCTAATATCACTGATGAACACATACACTGAGATCATCAACAAAATATTGGCAAACCACATCCAGCAATACATTAAAAACATCATACACCATGATCAAATGGGATTCATCCCAGGGATGCAAGGAAGGTACAATTTTCACAAATCAGTAATACATCACACAAAAGGAAGACAAAAATCACATGATCGTATCAATAGATACAGAAAAAGCACTTGATATGTGAGTATAAAGCACTTGAATGAGTATAGCACTCATTTATGACAAAAACATTCAGCAAAGTGGGAATTAAGGGAGCATCCCTCAACATACTGTAGTCCATATATGAGAAACCTACACTCAACATGATATTACACAGGCAAAAACTAAAAGATTTCCTATTAATATCAGGAGCAAGACAAGTATGTCTGCTTTCACTACTTCTATTCAGCATAGTATTGGAAGTCCCAGCCACAGTGATCAGATGAGAAAAAGAAATGAAAGGCTTCCAAATTGAAAAGGAAGAAGCAAAACTGTAATTGTTTTCAGATGACATGATAGTGTACACAGAAAATTCTGTAGACTCTACCAAAAAACTACTTGACCTAATAAGTGAATTTAGCAAAACAGTGAGATACAAAGTCAATATTCCCAAATGGCAGGGGTTTTTGTACATCAACAACAAAGTATCAGAAACAGAAATCAGGGGAAAAAATCTCATTTGCTATAGCAAAAACAAAAATAAGATACCTAGGAATAAATGTAAACAAGGAAGTGAAAAACCTATACTCAGAAAACTACACAACACTGAAGGAAGAAATTAAGGAAGACAGAAATAAATAGAAGCCTCTACCATGCTCATGGATTGGAAAAAATTAACATTTTCAAAATGTTCATATTACCCAAAGCAATTTATAATTTCAGTGCAATCCTTATTAGAATACCAATGACATATTTCAAAGATTAGAACAAAGATGTCAAAATTCATTTGGAACCAAAAATGACCCCAATATCTGCAACAATATTGAGAAAGAGGGTCAAAGTAGGAGGGCGTAGCAGATACCAGCCAGCAGTATCCATCGTTACTGCAGATTCTCATCGAAACATGAGAAAAACATAAACACAGATGACCAAGTCCTGTGAGAAATAGGGACAAAATGGCCATTCTCTCCAGTGGACAGCGCCCCATTTTCCCACCCGAACAGGCCTTTATTAAGAATACAGATACAGTTTGTGGATTACAGTCTGGCAGGAAAGATAAAATAAGTAGATAGATTTCAAAGGGGCTGGAAGACCTCCCACTGGGATCCTGGGCTGAGATTTTTGGGTTTTATCACTTAAAAAGACTACAGGACCTAAAAGACTAGTTTCTTTTCCTGCCTGTGCCTCATACTCTAATTCAAGAGCATCTTCCAGCAAGCAGATCTCACAGGATCTTGCATATTCTATGTCCCAGGCCTACTTACCCCGGGGGTCCACTGACTCTGGTCTGGACTGCACTGCCCCTGTTATTTCTTCAGGCCCAAGTTGGGCAGAGGAGACAAGGGCAGCCAGGACACTTGGATTTCTCACAACTAAGAACAAGGACTCAGGCTTTGACAATGCCGAGGGGCAGGGGTTGATGTCAATCATCCCTTCATTTCCACAATTTCCCAAGTCCTTCCCTGAGGCCTCCATGTGATCATGCCTGTCTTAGGTGATTCCCCCCTTGGGAAATCTTACCCATTATTGGCTAACTGATCAAGCATTAGGGGCTGGCACAGAACAGGCAGCGTTCATGCCAGGGAAATAAGTTTTGTCTCCTTAGTGTCTTCTGGTTTGGAGGCCTCTTACTCAGCCTTAGCCATGGGGGTTACAGCTTCCTGAGACCAGGCAGGGTGGACCACAGCAGGAGGGATCACAATAACTGATACCAAACTATATTACAAGGCCACTATAATCAATACAGTCTGTTACTAGAATAAGAACAGACACATAGTTCAATGGAACAGAATAGAGAGCCCAGATATAAACCCCTGTATCTATGGTCAATTTATATTTGACAAAGGAGGAGGAAGCATAAAATGGAGTAAAAATAGCCTCTTCAATAAATGATGTTGGGACATCTGGACAGCTACATATAAAGAAAAAAATGAAACTCAATCACCAAATTACACCATAGCCAAAAATAAACTCAAGGTGGATAAAAGACTTAAATATAAGTTGCAACACCATAAATGTCCTAGGGGAGAATGTAGGCAGGAAAATCTCAGATATTTCATGAAGCAATATTTTCATTGGTATGGTCTCTCGAGCAAGGGACATAAAGGAAAAAATAGACAAATGGGACTACATCAAAATAAAAATCTTCTGTATGCCTAAAGAAAACAGCAGTGAAATGAAAAAGGAAGCAACCATGTGGGAAAATTTATTTGCCAGTGATACCTCAGACAAGGGTTTGATCTCCAAAATATGTAAAGAATTCACACAACTCCACTCCAGGAATAAAAATAACCCAATTAAAACTGGGAAAAGGACTTGAACAGACATTTCTCCAAGGGGTACATACAGAAGGCACAGAGACATATGAAAAGATGCTCAGCATCACTAGCTATTAGAGAGATGCAAATTAAAACCACAATGAGATACCTCTTCACACCAGTCAGAATGTCCACCATAAACAAATCAACAAACAAGTGTTGGAGTAGTTGTGGAGAAAAGGGAACCCTAGTGAACTCATAGTGGGAATGCAGCCTGGTGCAGCCACTGTGGAAAACAGTATGGAATTTCCTAAAAACAAAACAAAACAAAACAAAAAAAACACCTAAAAATGAAACTTCACTGCTGGAATTATAGCCTAAGAATCCTGAAAAACCAATTCAAAAGAACCTATGCACCACAATGTTCATAGCAGCACAATTTCCAATAGCCAATTGCTGAAAGTAACTCAAGTGCCCACCAGTAAATGAGTAGATTGAAAACTATGGTATAGTTACATGACAGAGTAGTACATAGCAGAAAGAAAGGAGGAGCTCCAGTCTTTGAGACAGTATGGAATTAAGTGGAGAGCATTATGCTAAGTTCAATAAGCCAAGCAGTTGAAAACAAAAACCGTATAATCTCCCCTATAAGTGGAACATAATCAACAAAACAAACAAGCAAGAAAAATACAACCAGAGACATTGAAATAAAGAACAAACTGACAGTAACCAGAGGAGAGGAGAGAGAGAGAGATAACGGGGGTTAACGGGGGAAGGGCCATCAAGAACATGTGTGAAGGACACATGAACAAAGCCAAAGGGGGTAGGTTTGAGGGTGGGATGTGGGGATGAGTGTCATCGGGGATGTGTTGGGGAAAAACAGAGACAACTATACTTGAACAACAATAAATTTAAAAAAGTACAAACTGACAGTAACCAGAGTGGTGGGGGAGGGGATAATGGGAGGAAAAATGGGAATCTACATCAAGGAACATGTATACAGGACACATGGACAAACTCAAAGTGGGGGTAGTATTGAGGATGGGCGTTGGGGATGGGTGGGGCAGAGTGGATTGATGAGGGGAAAATGGAGACAATTGTACTTGAACAACAATAAAAAAGATAAAAATTGAAAAAAATAAATGCAGGGCTTTTTCAAAGTCTGTTTATATTTGTTTGTTTCTTTGTTTCATATATTTGGAGACTCTGTTGTTTGACATATACAAGTTTAGGATTTGAGTTTCTTACTGATGAACTGGTTGGGAATATTTCAGTGATTATGTCACTAGAGTTTACATTCCACAAAAACTTTTTCTATTTTGTCAGTATCTAGAGAATAAGCTTTCCTGAGGAGGTACCTACTACATGTTTTTTAAGTGGATAAATAAGATATCTTTAGCATAAAAGATTAGCTAGGTTAACATATTCATTTTATTATTTTATTTATTTTTAGAGAGGGAAGGGAGGGAGATAGAGAGAGAGAGAGAAGCATCAATGTGCAGTTGCTGGGGGTTATGGCCTGCAATCCAGGCATGTACCCTGGCTGGGAATCAAACCTGGGACACTTTGATTCCCAGCCCGTGCTCAATCCACTGAGCTACGCCAGCCAGGGCAACATATTCATTTTATAGTGAATAAAATAAGATCCATAAGGTTAAGTGAGATAAGGTTGTCTTACTTGTGTATAGTCTCAGAAGTATCTAGTCAGAGAACAAGGTGTAGAGTAAACTAGCTTTGTTCCCTGAATTACATTTTAAAACATATTCAGTGCTTTGTGTGTACACATTAAATTTGTATTGCAATCAACATTAAGAAAAAGAGCAAGAGAAAGGTCCTAGGCCTTGAAATATCCTTGGTATCTCATTTTTGTATTTTATTACACTTTACCATCCTGTCCAATGCATCGTTCTGCACATATTAAGTACTTAACTAATGCTTGCATATAGTGTTTCAAATAAGGAGACCAGAGGGTCCTTTGTCCTCAGATGTCTTTCTCTTGTCATGTCTTTCTGTCATAGACTAAAATAGAAGATGTCTTATTTTGAGTTCTGCTGCCTTTGTTTTCTTCTTTGGTTTTCCCTAGGGCACTTTTTCTGTGCAGGGGGTCTTGAAGTCACTAAATAAAGAGGTCCACATTGGAAAATGAAAGTAATGACAGCTGGTAGCTATTGTGAGTTATGTGATCCTAGAAGAAAACATGCAATGTTTGTTATTTAGACCAATTTCCACATGGATTCCTATTACTCACACCTATGGCTGCTTCAATCATGATCACAAAGGTCATCTTTAACTACCTACTTTTGTTGGGAACCACCCTGCCTGGTTTCAGAAGCTGTAACACCCATGGCTAAGGCTGAGTAAAAAGACCTTGGGACCATAAGCCACTGAGGAGACAAAATTTATCTTCCCAGCAAAGGCACAGCCTCTGCCCTCTTTATTTCACCCTGTTTGTCCCCTGGAGGATCGCTGGATAGTCAGTGATGGGTAAGATTCCTCAAGGAAGGAACAACCTAAGACAGGTATGGTCTTGCAGGGGCTATCAGGAAAGGATTTAGGGGATTATGAAGAAGGGACAAAAGACCCTCACCCCCCAGTTTTGTCATAGCCTGAGTACTCATTCTATTTGTAAAAAGTTTCCTAATCTCTTGGGTGCCCGCATACCCCATCTGATTCAGGCTTGAAACAATGCCAGAAGGTGGTGCAGTCCTGTGCAGGAACCATCAGTTTCTTAGGCCAGGGGCAATCAGGCCTAAGAAAGAATGCAAAAATCCTGTGAAACCTGCTTTGCTAAGAATGCCCTCAATTTAAATGATAAGAGTCCAAGCATAAAATGAGTTTGTTTCCCAAAGTTTTATGGCCCTTTGACATCACTCTATCTGACCCTGACTCAGAATAAGCCCCTAATAGTTCTTTGAATGTTATCTATTCCTTGACCATTACTGTCTGACAGTGATTGATGATATATATATATATATATATATATATATATACCCTGTATTCGTATGCAAACTAAACCCAATAAAAGCCCATTGAAAAAGAGACTTAAGGCCTTTCTCCTCTGAGAGACTGGTCAGCCTTTTCTCCCCAAGCAGATTATGTCTTGGTAGACTTATCTCATCCATGACAGCTAGGAGACCTGTACTGGACAGGTACTCCCTGGACAAAACTCCCCCACATACATAGGAGAACTTTGGGTCAGAAAATGTGAGGTTTTTTGCATAACATGTAGGCAACTGGGCATTGTTTTAATGCAAGGATTTTAACACAGATGCTTCACTTTGTGGGCAGCACTTGGACCCTGCTACATGCAGTCACCCAGTGGAAGCTGGGCCTTTATCAAGTACTTATTATGTGCTAAGTCCTGTTTTAGGTATGTTAAAGAGACACTGGGCATAACAGACATGCTATTGTAATATCCTTGAGAAACTGAAAATGTAACAGGAGAACACAGCAAGTGCAAATGAAATCTTAAAACACCAGTTGTATCTCACTTGTAGATCAGTCCAAAGATTCAAAAACTTGTTAGGGGCCTGTGGGTATCAGACTGTTTACCTGGACTATAAAGAGTTAGAAGTAGAGCTAAATCAGGAGGCAGCAGCAAGAAGTTATGGTGGTGTCAGAATGGCCAAGTCTCACATGGTGGCAATGCTAATCCCAGGACTCCAAGAATAGCACTTGCAGTGACCTTCATGATAATCATTAAACTTCTATTTTAGATGTCCTCCAGTTCATTTACTGAGATCCTTTGGATTCTATACACTTATATATCCTATTACATTATATTATACTTATATTACATAACCCTAACCCTAACCCTTATATCTGCCTCCACCCTTTTAATTTGAGTACTGGTGGGGGTTACCCTACTTCTATTCCTGCTGCATGTTAGAAACAGAAAATACATATCTTCACTTCACAGGTTGAGAGAAACTATACTTGTGGTGCCTTATCTGTGTCCGGGACTGTTTTAAAGCACCAGATAGTAGATTTCAGATGGTTAGATTGGAAATGTCTTATGGGAATCTTGGAAAAAAGGTGAATTAATTTATGTGTCTGGGGTATGTGAATCATTGAGTGCCAGAGGTCAGACTGTGGTTTCTACTCCTTAACATGGCCCCCCAGTGACCTTTGCTCCTTTGTATTCATATCTTTGAGCAGTTTCTTCCCACATTGTCCCAGGATTGGGATGGCAGAATCGATGGCCTGTCACTTCTGAGGTTAGGTTATAAAAGACACTGTAGCTCCCATTTTGGTAGCTCTATCTCTGTCAGATCATTTTCTCTAGTTGAAGCTAGCTGCTATTTTTGAGTGTTCCTAAGCAAAGGCCCACATGGCAAGTAACAGGCCTCCTGCCAACTGTCATGTGAGAGCACATAGAAGCAGATTCTCAGCCCCAGCCAAACCTCAGATGACTGCAATTCTGAATGGTATTTATTACAGCACAGTGAGAAACTCTGAGCCAGAATCCACCAGCTAAGGCGGTCCTGGGCTTCTTCTGACCTTTCAAACTTTGAGAAAACATTTTTTCACCATGTTTCAGGATAATTTGTTACATATCAGTAAATAACCCACATACAGGGTAACTTTGTACTGTTCTATACTGACTGTAGAAAGTTTAATTGGGGCCTTGATTTATATTCTAGAGTGTTGAGGACATCCAGCTGAGGAGGAAATCAGGTACCTGAGAAGATGGTGACTCCCAGTACCACATGAAAAGGTAAAAGTCTGCATTGTGATTAACGTGTCTTGAGACTACCAACCAATAAGGAGGACCATCTTCAGGGAGCAGTGATTGAAAACCAAGGGCTGAGTAAGGCTGATGGAAGCTGAAGCTGATGGGGGTATCTGCTTAGAAGGAAGAATATCTGCAAGCACCTGAAGATGAGAGTGACTGTGAGAGCTGCTAGTAGGGTGTCTGGAGGACCAGCCTTGCTGCTTTCCATGAGACTGGGTCTGCATTGGTTTACTAATGTATTCTCAATACCTAGCAAATGATAGATTGCTCTCAGGTTTTCAGATTTGTATTCTTATAAGATTTACTATGTTTAAAGATTTTATTTATTTATTTTTAGAGAGGGAAGGGAGGGAGATAGAGAGAGAGAAACATCAATGTGAGGTTGCTGGGGGTCATGGCCTGCAACCTAGGCATGTACCCTGACTGGGAATCAAACCTGCCACACTTTGGTTTGCAGCCCACACTCGATCCACTGAGCTATGCCAGCCAGGGCTAGATTTACTATTTTTATAAGGAGAGAATCTTAAAAGCATCAAGAGAATAGAAGACAGTTACCTAAAAAGTAGTTCCTGTAAGACTATCAGCTGCTTTCTCAAAAGAAACCTTACAGGCAAGAAGGGGCTGGAAAGAAGCATTTGAAGTCATGAAAGGCAAGGACCTACATCCAGTATTACTCTATCCAGCAAAGCTATCATTTAGAATGGAAGGGAAGATAAAGTACTTGCCAGATAAGGTCAAGTTAAAGGAATTCATCATCACCAAGCCCTTATTATAGGAAATGTTAAAGGGACTTATCTAAGAAAAAGATAAAAAAAAATATGAACAATAAAAGGAGTTACCATTTTCTGATTTAAACTTAATTGTATTTTTGCCATTACCATTTAGACCTCTTATATATTCCTCCCCCCAGTAACCACCACACTGTTGTCCATATCCACAAGTCCTATTTTCCTTTTTTGGCTTAATCCATCCATGCCCTAACCCACACAACCCCACTAGCTGTCATCTGCTCCCCACCTATAAGTCTGTCTCTGTTTTGCTGATTAGTTCAGCTTGTTCATTAGGTTCCATATGAGTGAAATCGTATGGTATTTGTCTTTCACTGATTGATTTATTTCACTTAACATAATGTTCTCCACATCCATCCTTGCTGTCCCAAAGGATAAAATTTTCTACTTTTTTATGACCAAGTAGTATTCCATTGTGTAAATGTTCCATAGTTGTTTTAGCCATTCATCTATTGATGGGCACTTGGGCTGCTTCCAAATCTCGGTGATTGTGAATAACACTGCAATGAACATAAGGGTGCTTACATTTTCATTTGGTGTTTTGGGTTTCTTCAGATATATTCTCAGAATTGGGATAACTGGGTCAAAAGGCAGATCCATTTCTAATTTTTTGAGGTATCTCAATACTGCTTTCCACAGTGGCTATGCCAGTCTGCATTCCCACCAACAATGCAAAAGTGCTCTACTTTCTCCACATCTTTGCCAGCATTGGTTGTTGATTTATTGATGATAGCCATTCTGATATGTATTAGATGGTATCTCATTGTGGTTTTTATTTGCATTTCTCTGATGATTAATGGTGTTAAGCATCTTTTCATATGTCTATTGGCCATCTGCATGTCCTCTGGAGAATGATCTGTTCAGGTCCTTTGGCCATTTTTTAATTGGGTTGTTTCTTTTTCTTCTTTTTTTTCTTTTTGGTGTGAATTTTGTAAGTACTTTATAAATTTGGGGTAGTAATCCTTATGAGATGTATCAGTGAATATGTTTCCCCATTCTGTGGGTTGTTTTGTTTTGTTTTGTTTTGTTGATGATTTCCTTTGCTGTGCAAAGCTTTTTTAGTTTGATGTAGTCCCATTTGTTATTTTTTGATTTCCCTTGCTTTATATACCCTTGCTTGCAGAGATATAGCCAATAAAAAGTTGCTAAAAACAACATCCATGATTTTGATGCCTATGTTTTCTTCTACAACTTTTATGGTTTTGGGTCTAATGTTTAAGTCTTTGATCCATTTAGAATTTATTCTTTTGTGTGATGTAAGAAGGTAGTTCAGTTTCATTTTTCTGCATATCTGTACAATTTTTCCAACATCATTTATTGAATAGATTCCATTTAGCCCATTGTATATGCTTGCTTTCTCTGTTGAATGTTGACTGTAAAGGTGTGGGTTTATTTTTGGGCTCTCTATTCTGTTCCATTGATTTATGTGTCTGTTTTTTATGCCAGTACCATGCTGTTTTGATTGCTTTGCCCTTAGAATATAGTTTGATATTGGTAGCACGATTCCTCCAACTTTGTTCTTCTTCCTGAGAATGACTGATGCTTTGCTGGGCCCTATGTGATTCTGTATAAATTTTTGAAATATTTGTTCCAGTTCTGTGAAATACATCGTAGGAATCTTGATAGGCATTGCATTGAAAACTATTGATTGTTTTGGGTATCATGGACATTTTAACAGTTCAGTCTTCCTATCCATGAACACAGTATATACTTCCACTTATTTGTATCTTCCCCAATTTCTTTCTTCAATGTCTTAAAATTTTCTGAGTGAATGTCTTTTACATACTTGGTTAGGTATATTCCTAGGTATTTTATTCTTTGAGAAGCAATTGTGAATGGGATTGTTTTGTTACTATACCTTTCTATTAGCTTGTTATTGGTATTTAAAAATGGAACTGATTTCTGGATATTACTTTTGTATCTTGCCACTTTGCTGAATTTATTTATCAGTTCTAGCAGGTTTTTGTTTTGTGTGGAATGTTTAGGGTTCTCTGTATATAGTATCATGTCATCTGCAAAGAATGACAGTTTCACTTCTTGCTTTCCAATTTGGATGCCTTTTATTTCTTCTTCTTGTCTGATTGCTATATCTAGGACTTTCAGTACTATGTTGAGTAAGTGAGGTGAAAGTGGGTATGCCTGTCTCATTCCCAATCTTAGAGGGAATACTTGTAGTATTTGCCCATTGAGTATCATGCTAGCCATGTGTTTGTCACATATACCTTTATTATGGTAGGTATATTCCCTTTATTCCCACCTTGCTCGGAGTTTTTATCATAAATGGGTGCTGGATTTTATCAATTTTTTATGCATCTATTGATATGATCATGTGGTTTTTATCCTTTATTTTATTTATGTGGTGAGTCACATTTATTGATTTGAAAAGGTACCAACCTTGCATTCCTGGAGTAAGTCCCACTTGATCATGATGTATGATCTTTCTTTCTTGTTTTTTATTGTTGTTGTCAGTTATAGTTTTCCCACCTTTTCCCCCATTGCTCTTTCCTGCTCCTTCTTCCCCCAACTCCCATAGTCACCCCCCCCCCATTATTGGTGCCTATCAGCCTCTAGTCATGTTCCTTGGCTTTCCACTTCCCTTTCTTTCCCCCATTATCCTCCACCCTCCTCCCCTCTTGTCACTCTCAGTTTATTCTTTATTTCCAAGTCTCAGATTCTGTTTTGCTCATTTGTTTGTTGATTAGGTTCCACCTATAGGTGAGATCATACAGTATTGTTATTTCACAGCTTGGCTTATTTCACTTAACATAATACTCTCTAATACCATCCACACTGTTGTGAGGAGTAGGATTTTCTTCTTTCTTTCTGCTACATTGTATAAATGACCCACAATTCTTTGGTGTTTTGCTGTATTTGGTTTACCAATATTTTTGAGGATTTTAGACATACAGATGGCCAACAGACATATGAAAGGATGCTCAACATCACTAATTATCAAATAAATGAAAATTAAAACCACAATGAGATGTTGTCTCACACCTGTGAGAATGGCTATCATGAGTAAATCAAAAAATGAGAAGTGCTGGTGAGGGTATGGAGAAAGGGGAACACTTTTGCACTGTTAATGGGAATGCTAACTGGTGTAGCCACTGTGGAAGCTGTATGAAATTTTCTTAAAAAATTAAAGATGAAACCACCTTTTGAACTAGTAATTCCACTGCTGGGATTATACCCTAGGAATCCTGAATCACCAATTCAAAAGAACTTATGCTCCCTAATGTTCAAAGCAGCATTATTTACAAGAGCAAAGTGCTCAAAACAGCCTAAGTACCATTCAGTAAAGGAGTGGATCAAAAAATGTGGTACATTTATACAATGGAATACTATGTGGCAGAAAGAAAGAACTCCTACCCTTCACAACAGCATGGATGTATGTAGACAGTGTTATGCTAAACTAAATAAGTGTGGCAGTAAAAGTCAAATATCATATGATCTCACCTATAAGAGGAACCTAATCAACACAACAACAAAAATTAGCAAAATAGAGTCCAAGACTTGGAAATAAAGAACAAATTGATAGTGACCAGAGGGTAGGGTAAGGGGCATAGTGGGAGGGAGGGGAAGGGGGAAAGCCAAGGAATGAGTTTACAGGACTCATGGGCATGGACAATGGGAGGGATTGACTATGGGAGTAGTGGGGAGACTTGGCAGTGGAAAGCAATGAGGAAAAAGGCAGGTTGATTGTAACTGAACAACAATAAAAAATAAACAATAAAAATGGATTTGCCTTTTGACCTCACAATCCCACTTCTGCGAATATCTGAAGGATCCTAAAACACAAATTCAAAATAACAGAAGGAATCCTATGTACATTGTGGTGTTACTTAGAATCACCAGGATATGAAATCAGTCTAAGTGTCCATTAACAGATAAGTGGCAAAGGCAACTATGGTACTTTTGCATAATGGAATACTAACTGGCTCTAAGAAAATAAGAAATTTTTATATTTTGTAACAGTATGGATGGATTTGGAGAGCGTTATGCTACATGAAATAAGCCAGTCAGAGAAAGACAAATATCCTATGATTCCATTCTATGTGGAATCTAATGAACAAACTGAACTAACATGCAAAATAGAAAGACTCATAGACAGAGAGCAGGGTGGCAGCTAAGAGAGGAGTGAGGTTAGCGGGTATAGGGATTAAGCAAAAAGAGGAAAAAGGACTCATGGACAACAGTGTGGTGGCTGCACGAGGAAGAGGGTATAAGGGGACTTAATGTTGATGGAAAATGCAATGAAAGAAGAAAAAATTAAGTACCAACTGTGGCTATACCATAAAGACCACCCCCCACTGTGGATCATGGACCAAAGCAGTGGCAATCTATCTGTTCTTTTGTAAAACCTGTACACTAGGTTGGGTGAAGAATAAATAGGCCTTGTTTAATTTCAGGCACAAAGATGAATAAGGATCAAAAACAGTTTTATCTAATGAACTCTGAAATTTCAAAGCTTGGCTTTGCCTCTGAAACTTGCTTTTGTTTCTTCAGAGTCCTTTGGTGAAGAAGAAAGAAAAATCACAGCCCCTGTGCTCTTAAGAGACTGGCTTGAGCCAGAGAGCTTGCCCTTTTAATGAAAGGTTTCTGAAAGCTGATTATAGAAAACTCACCTCAAGTTGTCTCTGCAAAGAATACTGTGTTTCCAATCTGCTGAGGAAAGCACTGAATATTGCATTCCTGTCCCCAATTCCCCTGTGTTCATGTTAGCATTTTCAAGGTCTTGGAACTTCTGCATCAAGACCCCTGGCTCACTTTGCTTAATCCTATATCTTCTAAGTTTGTGGTACAAATGCATCAGGTAGTGACTATCAGGCAACCATGGCCCTAGGCATTGGGGAATGCTGCCCAGTTTTACCCACCTCTGGTAAAGGCTGTGTGTGGTCAGGGTCCTGGTCCTGCTCAGGCACTCAAAAATATATGGGAGAATTGGCATGCCTATGAAGATGCAGTGAGGTCCAGATCACAAAGTGGATTGAATGAAAGCATGGACTCTGCACCTAGGTTGCCAGCTCTGCCATGTACTGTTGGTGGAAAGGTTGTTTACCCTCTTTTTGCCTTATCTTCCTCATCTTCAAAAGAGATTCAATAATAATACAAGTGAGATAATGCTTGTAAATAACTTAGAACAGGGCCTGACACACAGAAATTGCCCAAAAGTGGTTACTGCCATATTTATGGAATTAGCTTGTTTCGTCAGCTCTGGCTGGACTTACTGAGACATTCCTTACAGCAGAATTTATGGGTCCATGAAATATTTCAGATATAGCTTATTCTTCCTCTTTGGTGGATACAAGTTCTTTTTAATCTATCTGTGAAGACATTTATATCAAAATTGTGAGCAGCGAGATTCTAAGGAATGTGCCATTTGCTGACAAGGGAAAGACTGTGGATGGAACAGCTTTCTGGAAGACAAGTGTGAGGCTACTTTTGGTTATGGTAAGTTTGAGATGTCTATTATATATAAAATGGAGATAATGAGTAGACACCTGGGAAATATGAGCCTGGAAAAAGGCCGAGGTAACAATAACAGTTCCATTTTTTTTATAGTCAGCAATGAATTTAAAGCAAGGAGCCTGGAATAAATCCTCAAGGTCAGTGAGTTGATGTAGAAGAGGAAAGGGTAAAGGAAACTTCAAAATGTAGAAGCCTTAGCTGAATTATAGATTGTGAGGGAAAATTGTTGGCAATGAGGAGGAAAGTGGATTAGAAAAGAGTTGAGGCTGGCCTTCAAGAGCTTCTAAGAATTTACAAGCTATTTAGCAATTCAGTGGCTAATGTTTAGGATTCCTAAAAGTGCTTTATTTATATAGATGAGTAATTGTGTTTCCTTAACATCCAGAAGTATTCAGTTTATATGAAACTTCCACTCTAAGTCCACTGACCATCGTTACAGAGATGCTGAACTTTCAGCACAGGTTCCCCTTAAGCAGCTCTGGGATCCAACTGAACGAAATTCCAGTCAACATGCTGGTTTACTGCTGTTATGGAGGACCTTTTCTGTAAGTGTTAAAAAGAACAGCAATGGGAATTGTGATCTGTTCTTTGGGTCAAGTTGAAAGATGTACACTTTTTGGAGAAGCAAGCTTTCTTTCATATCATGTAAAATTATTTTCTATATTGTGGAAAACTCATAGATATTTCAAGCTGAAATAACACTTTTGATGAAGTAAATATAACTTAAATGATTGCCATTATTATAAAGCATATATCATCTCAACTGCAGTAACCACAGCAATAGTTCTTTTTTTTCTTGCTCAGTTCAGGATTACAATTCTGAGTCCTATGATTCTCTGGCTCAGAGGATAAAAAAGGTATGGACTCCACTTTGCAGGGACTTTTGCCTGAGGGCTTCTTTTGACATTCTTCATTTCATGATCTCTTCCTGAGTGACTACCTACTTCTGCTTTGTGCCTGGGGAGAAACCTCTTGAACTTGAAGATTGTAATTGTTACCCATAAATGGGTAGTGTTTTTAATTCCAGAAGTCAGAGAGTTCATTCATCCATCCACTCATCAACCCACCCAACACACATCCACCATCTACCCATTCATCTCTCCATCCACTCATCTATCCATGCAGCTATCATTTCTTCCTTTCATTCTCACCCCACCTACCATTGCACACATCCATATACTCACCCATGCATCCATCCATTCATCCATCTATCCATCCATCTATCATTCATTCAGTCACTCATTCATCAATGTGTTCATCTATCCATCCATCTGTCCATCCAACAGCATTAATTGTGCATATACTGCATGCCATGAGCTCTGTTGGGAGTGCTCCTTTGGGGAGGTGGATGAGTATAGGCACATTATAATGTGCAACAGTATAGGTAGAGAATGTATAGTGAAGAGGAAAGAGAAGTTTTTCAAGGGAAGTACCACCTAAGCTTAATTTCAGTTGTCCTCCCAGGGGACATTGGGCAATATATGGAGTCATTTTGTTGTCATGACTAAAGAGGTGCAATTCTTACTTGTGGTTGAGGTCACATCTTACAATGAATGCAACAGCCTCATGGAAAAGAAATTATTTGACTGAAAAGGTCTATAGCACCAAGTTGAGAATCCAGACCTGGAGGGACAGATGGACATTTAGTTAGACAGAGAAAGGTCAGAGTGGGTATAAGGAGCACTGTGTGTTCAGAATGCTGTGTCCAATGCAGTAGGATCCCTGAGGCCCAGGAGTGGTGAGATGAGTCCCCCAGAGCATCAATAATCTCAACTCTCTTGAAGGCAATTGAGAGATGTGAATGGTTCTGGTAGGGAAGGGATGTGATCAGAGTCACATTTTCAAGTTAGAATCTTCTGTGGCAAGCAGTGTAAATGGTGTTTTGAGGCAGAGGGTTTGAGAGGCCATTGATGGGAGTTATGAGGGGAGAGTGGGTAATCAAGGATTTCTCCCCCATTGCAGCCCACCATAATCATCAAGGACTAAAAACCTTAATACGTATTTAATCTTCTCATTTTGAATATTTGGCATAATGTGATTCTTCTTTTAGATATTTTAATAATTATTTTTAATAATATATATTTTTTCAAAAAACAGACTAGATGAAATAACAAGGACTTTAGCTGCCTTTTGGTCTGAGAGAACATCTGGTGGTAACATTGGATTGAGGATAAACTCTTCCTGACAAGAGAAACACTTTTTGAATCATGTTATAACCAGAGTCAAATTCATGGTTGCATCCCAGAAAAAGAGCACCAGAAGCCCATTCCAATAATTCCCCTGGAAAAGAGAATTCTAGTTTAGCCCATTTTTTCTGCCCCCAAACACAAGATTTAATAGAAGGCAAAGACAAGCAATTTACTCTTTTAATTTAATTTAATTTATTTACCTTATTGTTGTTCAAGTACAGTGGTCTCAATTCCCCCCACACTCCTCCTCCTTGGCCCCATTTCTCCCCATGTCCCACCCTTGGCCCTACTCCCTTTGGCTTTGTCCGTGTGTCCTCTATATGTGTTCCTTCATGACCCTACCCCTATTTCCCCCATTATTCCTCTTCCCCCTCCCCTCTAGTTATTATCAGTAGACAAAGCCAAAGGTGGGGTAAGATTGAGGGTGGGAGGTGGAGTGGGTGGGGTGAGGGAAAGTGGTGATGGGAAAATGGAGACAACTGCATTTGAACAACAATAAAAATGATAAAAAAGAAAATTAGTGCAATTAAAAATGGTCATTGTAGAGACTTCCAGTCAAGACAATGGCATAGGCAGGCATGGCTCTCTTCTTCACACAACCATATTAAAATTACAACTAAAATGTTGAACAACCATCACTCAGAAGGTTACCATCAGAAATCAAGTTGAATGGAAGTCTGAAAACTATTAAATAAAGTTAAATGGAAGTCTGACACCTTTTTTTTTTAAAGAAACCACATCCATCCAGATAGATAAGAGGGACATAGACAGGGAATGGGCTGGTCCCACACACATGTGCTGGATAAAAATTCAGGAGGGATATCTTGGGAGTGAGGAGTCCCTGTCCTATACCAGCCTCCCCAGAACAGGGTTGAAGTGCCAGGGAGATAAGTCCCCACAACTTCTAGCTGCAGAAGCCAGCAGAGATTGAGACAGTGGAAGAAACTTCTGGAGCCCCAAGCAGTTCCTCCCAAAGAACCCACCACACAAGCTTACTCAGATTCCCTGTGAGCTCCGGCACTGAGGTAACAACTTGAAAGGCATGGTGGTATACCATGGAGAGACTGAAGTATGTGGCATCAAGTTCAACCTAGGCCACTGTTTCCTTTTCTAAAAACCCTCCCCCCACAGAGCTGGCAAGTTGATGTTATATCTAAGACTCCATAAACCTGACTCACACAATCTGACTCATCTTGGAGATCCTCAGAGAATCTATTCCACCTAATCTATGGGCCCACCCAAGCTACTCTCCATATGGATAGATGGTCTTGGCACATGCTTTCCAAACTTCCTAAATCCTATAAAACAAGCCACAGCTGGCTTAGTGAGCCCTAGGCCCAGCACTAGCAGCAGCCAGCTTAGATTCATAGTTTAAGCTTCCCTGGGAATCTCCAAGCCCAGCATAAGTAACAGCCATCTAATATTGCTTTATAGCTCAGGCAGAGTGGTCTGGGAAAATACTAGGTCAGGGCTGACATTGGCCCACACTGTGTGTTTAAACCCCAGGGCCAATGCACCTAGTGGATGGCTACAGACCATCTTAGAGCACCTCCATCATGACCCCTGCACATCTGATCCTTCATGGATGGTGGAGAGATTGTTGGTCAATGATCACAGCCAATCCTCACAGCTGACTAGCCTGGGTAAATTTTTGCCCATTGACCTGCCAACAGCAACCAAGGTTCCACTATAAGAGGAGGGTGTGCTTAGCACACATGAAGGATGCAGCTTGAATACCCAGCTTGGGTGAGAGGGAAGGCTGTGCCACTGGAACCTACAGGATATTTACTACATCAGGCCACACTAGCAAGACACAGGATCAATGCAGCTCTACCTAATACATAGAAACAAACACAGGGAGGGTTGCAAAAAATGAGGGAAAGAAACATGGCCCTAATGAAAGAACAGATCAAAACTCCAGAAAAAGACCTAGACAAAATGGAGATAAGCAATTTATTAGATTCAGAGTTCAAAACATTGGTTATAAGGTTGTTCAAGGAATTTAGTGAAGACCTCAAAATTGTAACAAACATTCAGTCAGAAATAAGGATATACTATTGAAATTAAAAACAATTTACAGGGAAACAACAGTATAGTGGATAAGCTGAGAAATCATTCAGTGATTTGGAATATAGGGAAGCAAAACAAACAACCAGTCAGAACAACAAGAAGAAAAAAGAATCCCCCACATGAGAATAGTATAAGCAACTTCTGGGACAGCTGCAAGCAGTCCAATATTTACATCATAGGGTTTGCCAGAAAGTAGAAGAAAAAGAGCAATAAGTTGGAAATCTATTTGTAGAAACAGCAAAAGGAAAAAATTCCTAATTAAATGAAGGAAATAGACATACAAGTCCAGGACACATACAAAGTCTGAAACACAATGAATGCAAAGAGGCCCACTCCAAGACATATCTTAGGAAAAATAACAACTGTTAGTATTACAAGGTCACTGTAATCAAAAGAGCCTGGTACTGTCATAAGAACAGACACATGGACCAATGGAACACAATAGAGAGCCCAGATATAACCCAAGTCTCTATGGTCAATTAATATTTGACAAAGGGGGCAGAAGCATAAAATGAAGTAAAAACAGCCTCTTCAACAGATGGTTTGGGAGATCTGGACAGCTACATTAAAAAAATGAAACTCAATCGCCTACTTACACCATACACCAAAATAAATTCAAGGTGGATAAACGACTTAAAAATAAGTCATGACACCATAAAGTACTAGAAGAAAACATAGGCAGGGAAATCTTGGACATTCCACAGAGCAATATTTTCAATGATATGTCCTTTAGAGCAAGGGACATAAAGGAAAGAATAAACAAGTTGGACCTCATCAAAATAAAAGCTTATGCACAGCTAAAGAAAACAGCCCTAAAATAGAAATATAATCAACTATATGGAAAATGTATTTGCCAATGATACCTCTGACAATGGCTTGATCTCCAAAATATATACAGAACTCATACAACTCCACTCCAGTAACAGAAACAACCCAGTTAGAAATGGGCAAAAGACCTAAACAGACACTTGTCCAAGGAGGACATACAAAGGGCCCAGAAACATAGGAAACGATGCTCAAACATCATTACCCATCAGAGAGATGCAAATTAAAACCACAGTGAGATACCACTTTACACCAGTGAGAATGGCCATCATAAACAAAGCAACAAACAATGAGTTTTGGAGAGGATGTGGATAAGAGGGAACCCAAGTGTAATGTTGGAGCTAATGCAGACTGGTGTAGCCATCATAGAAAAACAGTATGGAATTTCCTCAAAAACCAGAATATAACTGCCTTTTAATCTGGCAATTCCACTAATGGGATTATATCCTAAGAACAATAAAGAACCAATGCAAAATAACTTATGCCACCCCAATGTTCATAGTAGGATAATTTACAATAGCCACGTCCTGGAGGCAACCTAAGTGCTCCACCAGGAAAGCGAATGGATCAAAAAACTGAGGTACATTTATACAATGGAATACTATGCAGCAGAAGGAAAGAGCTACTTACCCTTTGCAAACAACACGCATGGAACTGGAGAGCATTATGCTAAGTGAAATAAGCCAGGCAGTGAAAAACAAATACCATATGATCTCACTTTTAAGTAGAACCTAATCAACAAAACAAACCAGCAAGCAAAATATAACCAGAAACATTGAGATTAAGAACAGTCTGACAGTAATCAGAGGGGAGGTGGGAAGGCATAATGGTGGGAAGGGGGAAGGAATATCAGGAACAACTATAAAGGACACATGGACAAAACCAAAGGGGGTTACAGTCAGGCGAGGGAGGTTGGTATGGCTGTGTATGGGTGGAGTGGTGGGGGGTAAATGCAGAAAACTGTACTTGACAACAATAAAATAATTTTAAAAAAGAAATCACAAATATGGGAAAGAAATATTAATGCCTAGACAGACCTGGTAGAATGCATAAAACATGGGCAAATAGGTGTAACATATCAATACAAGAAAAAAAGTAATGGATAAATGGAAGAAAATGCAAACTAAGAAAACAGGTGTTTTGCCCTGGCTGGTGTAGCTCAGTGGATTGAGCACGGCTGCAAACCAAAGCATCGCAGATTCTATTCCCAGTCAGGGCACATGCCTGGGTTGCAGGCCACGGCCCCCAGCAACTGCACATTGATGATGTTTCTCTCTCTCTCTCTCTTTCTCCCTCCCTTCCTTCTCTAAAAATAAATAAAACCTTAAAAAAACAGGTGTTTTGAAGAGGTAACATTGGTAACTGAACATTAGTAATAATCAAAGGAATTATTTCTTTTTAAATTTCAATTATTTTATTATTGTTCAATTACAGTTGTCTGTATTTTCTCCCCAGCCCTTCCCCCACCGCCTCCAAACCCACCTCCCTCTCTTGCTTCCACCCTCCCCCTTGGTTTTGTCCACGTATCCTTTATAGTAGTTCCTGAAAACCCTCCTCCCCACTGTCCCCTTCCCCTTCCCCTCTAGCTATTGTTAGATTGTTCTTAATTTCAATGACTCCAATTATATTTTGTTTGCTTTTTTTTCTTTTGTTGATTATGTTACAGTTAAAGGTGAGATCATATGGTATTTGTCCCTCACCACCTGGTTTATTTCACTTAGCATAATGCTCTCCAGGAATTATTTCTTGAATTAGTATATTTTTTAAAAGTTTCCAGACCCTGGACTTGAGTGTATAGATTAAAGTAAGTATTTTTTTATAAAACAATAGTCCTCAAGAAACAATACCTAGAGAGCCTGGAAAACTGTTTTTATTAGAAGGCTGGAGTGCAGTATCTTCAACCAGAGAGGAAAGAAAAAGTTACCAACAAATGAACCCAATTCAGACTTCTGTTAAATAATATTTGGGCTACAATAAAATATTTATAGTTTTTTGAGTTGGGGAAAGATTATCACACATAAATTTTATTCTCACCCAAAGATGACATGATCAAGGACATATATCTAAATTTTATCTTTTTATAAAACAGTTCAAGAAGTTAGTACTCTAGAAATAATTTTGAGGTAAGAAATTAAGGAATTTATGAAAGTAAAGGGATGGTTAAGGACACTTGAAACCAGTGAAAGGTAGCATTTGCTTAAATTGTTCTTAAATACTTGCAAATCTGCAAGCATGTATCACAGCTAATATTTGATTCTGGAGAAAAATACAAATGAATTACATAGCTCATTTAAAGGCCCAATTGTTGTAAAAATAAAAGACTCAAAAGTGTGGGATAGAATATGAAGAAGCAAAAACATGGTAAAGTCCACATTTATGCATATAAGAAGGCACGAAGAAATATGTTCTATTTTGATTTGAATAAAATATAGGTGAACAACTAAATCCATAATATAAACTTAAACTATTAGAGGAGATAAAGAGTTAAACATGGTAACCTTCATAACTTTATATAATTATAATAGAAGAAATAACACATAGGAGGTCTTACAATAAATATGTGTATTGGATTCATTAAAGAGGGGAGGGGGAGGGAGATAATAAGGGAAAGAAGGGGACGGGATAAGTCAAGAAACATGAATAGAGGACTCATGGGCACTGACAATGGTGAGGGGATTGACTGGAGTGGGGCAGGGTGGGGCAGGGGAGAGCAATGGGGGGAAATGTGGGACAACTGTAGCTGAACAACAATAATAAAAAATAAAAATAATGAACTTAAAATAAAAGATATAAATTCTAAAACTGTTTAAAAGTTAATGTCAACCTGGCCTAGTGGTTCAGTTAGTTGGAGTGACAGCTTATACACCAAAACGTCACAGGTTTGATCTCTAGTCATGGCACATACAGGAAGCAAATGATTGATGTTTCTGTCACATCTCTCTCTTTTGGTCTCTCCCTTTCACCCTCTCTCTAAAATCAATTTAAAAAATCCTTTAGGGTGAGAATTTTAAAAGGTTAATGTTTACACAGTTTGTTTACATTCTATACAAAAATATATATAAAATTAAGTTATATAAAAAATACAGAAGGAGCCCTGGCCAGTGTGGCTCAGTTGGTTGAAGCATTGTCCCATAAACTGGAAGACTGCAGGTTTGATTCCCAGTCAGAGCACATATCTAGGTTGTGGGTTTGATTTCCCATACAGGTGTACAAGAGGCAGTAAATTGATGTTTCTCTGTCACAATGATATCTCTCTCCCTCCCTCTCTCTCTCTCTAAAAGCAATGAAAATTTGGCCTTAGGTGACAAAAAAATATAAAATGGAAACAGATAGCATCATTGTTTTCAAATATGCTAAGTGAAATAAGCCAGGCAGTGAAGGGCAAATACCACACCACCTTTAAGTGGAACCTAATCAACAAAACAAATAAGTAAGTAAAATGTAACCAGAGACCCTGAAATAAAGAACAAACTGACAGTAACCAGAGGTAGGGGGAGAGGGATAATCAGGGAAAACAGGGGAAGGGCCATCAAGAAACATGTAAAAAGGACATATGGACAAAGCCAAAGGGGTAGGTTCAATGGTGGGAGGCAGGGATGGGTGGGGCAGGGGGGAATGGAGACAGCTGTACTTGAACAATAGTAAAAAATTATTTAAAAAGGAAAAAGGAAGACAAATTCAAGGCAGAAACCATGAAATAATAGAACTGAGAAGAATCACAGGAGATAACATCTGTGAATAATCATGCACTAATTAATATTGCAAAATATATAAAGCAAATACTATTAAAATAAAATGGGAAATTGATAGATGATACTTATGGAAGTTATAAATATAACTCAAACACATATAACAAGGACAGAGAATAAAGTAGATATTATATTTTGCTTCAGAAACATACTTTTTAATGTTTATAAACATTTACAAAAATATCAAATACGATCCCCACAATTTTTCTAAATCAATATCACTGGACACTCTTTCTATCAAGCAATAATAAAATAAGAAATGAATGTAAAAAACTTGCAAAATGTACTATATGTACTTATATAAGTTATTGGATCAAGGAAAAATAAAACTTTAATTAGAATCTTTTACAATATGACATATCTTAAAATAAGCTTAAACATGAATTGAGTATAAATGTGTTTTTTAAAGTTAATCTTTATTGTATGTTTATCATTACCATTTCATCCCCTTATACCCTCATATCCTCAGTAATCACAACACTGTTGTCCATTTCCATGAATACTTTCCCTTTTTGCTCAATTCCTCCACACCCTAACCTTCATCCCCTAGCTCTCATCCTGCTCTCTATGAGTCTGTGTCTACTTTCTTTGTTCAATTTGTTCATCAGATTCCACATATGAGTGAAATAATAAGGTATTTGTCTTTCTCTGATTGGATAATTACTTAGCAAAATGTTCTCCTGGTCCATCCATACTGTTGCAATAGGTAAAATTTTTCTTCTTTTTAGTGGCCAAGTAGTATTCCATTGTGTAACTGTCCCATAGTTGTTCTATACAGCATCTACTGATGGACGCCTCGGCTACTCGATATCTTGGCAATAAATAACACTGCAGTAAACATAGGGGTACTCATGTTATTTTGAATTGGCATTCCTTTGTCAATTCACATATGTTGTTTTGGATTCCTTTGGATATATCCCCAGAATTGGGATTGCTGGGTCAAAAGGAAGATCCATTTTTAATTTTTTGAGTTATCTCCATACTACTTTCCACAGTGGCTGTACCAGTCTGCATTTCCACCAATGGTGCAAAAGGGTTCCCCTTTCTCCACATCCTCCCCAGCACTGTTTTTTTGTTGATTTATTGATGACAGCCATTTTGACAGGTGTGAGATGGTATTTCATTGTGGTTTTTATTTGCATTTCTCTGATGATTAGTGACATTGAGCATCTTTTCATATGTCTATTGGCCATCTGTATGTCCTCTTCAGAGAAGTGGCTATTCATGTCCTTTGCCCATTTTTTAATTGGGTTGTTTGTTTTTTCCATTCTGTGTGTTGTCTTTTTATATTGTTGAAGATTTCCTTTGCTGTGCAAAAACTTTTTAGTTTGATGTAGTCCCATTCATTTATTTTTTTCTTTTTTCTCTTGTCCAGGGAGATATAGCTGATAAAAAATTGCTAGGATCAATGTCCATGATTTTGCTGCCTATGTTTTCTTCTACAACTTTATAGTTTTGAGTCTAATATTAACTATTGATCCATTTAGAATTTATTCTATGTGTAGTATAAAAAGGTGGTCTAGATTCATTTTTTCTGCACATACCTGTACAATTTTCCCAACATCATTTATTGAGTAGACTATCTTTAGCCCATTGTATATGCTTGCTTTCTCTGTTGAATATTAATTGACTATAAAGGTGTGGATTTATTTTGGGGCTCTCTATTCTGTTCCATTGATTTATGTGTCTGGTTTTTATGCCAGTACCATGCTGTTTTGATTACTTTGCCTTTAGAATATAGTTTGATATTTGGTAGTGTAATTCTTCCAACTTCATTCTTCTTCCTGAGGATGACTGATGCTATGCTGGGCCTTTTGTGATTTTGTATAAATTTTTGAAATATTTGTTCCAGTTCTGTGAAATACATCATTGGAACTTTGATAGGCATTGCCTTGAATTTATAGATTGCTTTGGATAGTGTAGACATTTTAACAATGTTCATTCTTCCTGTCTGTGAATGTGGTATATACTTCCCTCACTTCTATCTTCCTCAATTTCTTTCTTCAGTGTCTTATAATTTTCTGAGTAAATGTTTTTTACATACTTGGTAAGGTATATTCCTAGGTATTTTATTCTTTGAGAAGAAATTGTGAGTGGGATTGTTTTCTTAAATCCCCTTCTGTCAGTTCATTATTGACATATAAAATGCAATTCAGCCCTGGCTGCTGTGGCTCAGTGAATTTAGCACTGCCTGTGAACCAAAGGGTTACCAGTTGTATTCCCAGGCATGGCACATGCCTGGGGTGTGGACCAAGTCCCAAGTTGGGGGCATGTGAGAGTCAATCACACATTGATGTTTCTGTACCTCTCTTTCTCCCTTTTTTCCCCCTGTCTAAAAAGAAATAAATGACATCTAAAAATGCCACTGATTATGGATATTAATTTTGTATCCCCCCACTTTGTTGAATACATTTATTAGCTCTAGTGATTTCTTGGTGGTCACTTTGGAGTTTTTATATATACAGTATCATGTCATCTGCAAAGAGTGACAGTTTTACTTCCTCCTTTCCAATTTGGTTGCCTTTTATTTTTTCTTCTTGTCTGATTGCTATAGGTAGGACTTGCAGTACTATGTGGAATAAGAGAGGTAAAAACAGAGAACCCTGTCTTGTGCCTGATCTTACGGGAATGCTTGTAGTTTTTGTGCATTGAGTGTGATGCTGGTAGTGGGTTTGTCATATAAGGTCTTCATTATGGTAGGTATGTTCCCTTATCCCCCCTTGCTGAGGGTTTTTATTATAAACCTGGTGTTGGATTTTATGAAATACTTTTCTGCCTCTATTTATAGGATCATGTGGTTTTATGCTTTATTTTGCTTATGTGGTGAATCACATTTATTGATTTGTGAATGTTGTAGCAATCTTGCATCCTCAGAATAAATCCCCCTTGGTCAATGTATATGATCTTTTTGATGCATTAGTATATTGGTGTGCTAATATTTTGTTGAGGATTTTAATGTCTAGGGATATTGGACTATAATTTTTTTTATTTGTAGTCTTAATTGGTTTTTGAATTAGAGTAATTCTGGGCTCATTATATGTGTTTGGGAGTCTTTCCTCCTCTTGAATTTTATGAAATAGTTTGAGAAGGAGAAGTTTTCTTCTTGAAACATTTGGTAAAATTCACCTGTGAAGCCATCCAGTCCAGAATGTTTGTTGTTGTGGTTGTTGTTGTTGGGAGGTTTTTGGTAACTGCTTCAATTTCACTAGGTGCATTATGTCTATTCAGATTCTCTGATTCTTCCTGATTTAATTTTGGAAGGTTGTATGTTCTAGGAATGTATCAACCTTGTCCAGGTTGTCCAGTTTTTTGGTATATAATAGTTGTTCATAATGTTTTCTTACAATCTTTTTATTCCTTTCATGTCAGTTGTTATATCTTCTCTCTCATTTCTGATTTTATTTATTTCGGTTCTTTTTTTCTTAATAAGACTAGTTAAAAGTTTGTCAATAGTAGTTTATCTTTTTCAAAAAGCCACCTCTTTTGTTCCATTTTTTATACTCTGTTTCATTTATTTCTGCTCTGATCTTTATTATTTCCTTCCTCACTTTGGATTTATTTGATTTTCTTTTTCCAAGTTCATTTTAAGTGTGAGGTTAGGTTGTTTATTTGAGCTTTATCTTGTTTTTCAAGATACACTCTAATGCTATGCATTTCCTTCTTAGGATTGCTTTCACAGTGTCCCACAGATATTGGATTGTTATGCCCTCATTTTCATTTGTTTCAAGGTGATTTTTTATTTCTTCTTGATTTTCTTGACCTATTTACTTAATAATAATGTTATTTAACATCCATGTTTCCATATTCAGTGTTCTTCTTATGATTGATTTCAAATTTCATTGCAGTGTAGTAGAAAAGATGCTTGAAATGATTTAATCTTCTTTAAATTTATTGAGACTTGATTTGTGTCCTAACATGTGATCTATTCTAGAAAATGTTCCATGTGTCCTTGAAAAGTATGTATATTCCTTTGCTTTGGGGTGAAATGCTCTTAAGATATCAATTAAACCCATTTGATCTAGTGTGTTGTTTTAAGGTTGCTGTCTCCTTGTTGATTTTTCTGTCTGGAAAATCTATCCATTGAAGTCAATGGACATGTTAAAATCCATGGCTATGACTGTGTTTCTGTCAATCTTGCTCTTTAAGTCCATCAAGATTTGCTTCTCATATTCAGGTTCTCCTATGCTGGGTACATAAATGTTTACTGGGGTTATGTCCTCTTGTCAGATTGTTCCCTTTATTGTTATATACTTTCTTACTTTTTCTCTTACTATAACCTTGGTTTTAAAGCCTATTTGTCAGATATAAGTACTGCTACCCCAGCTTTGTTCCCCGTTCCATTTGTATAAAATATCTTTTCCCATCCCTTTACTTTTATTTTATTTTTAATTTTTTAATTAATTTATTTTAGAGAGGGAGGGAGAAAAAGAGGAGAGAAACATCAGTGTGTGGATGCCTCTCACGTTGGCCCCCACTGGGGACCCGACCCCACAACCAGGCATGTGCCCTGACTGGGGAATCAAACCCATGACCCCTTGATTTGTGCTGCACTCAATCCACTGAGTTACACCAGCTAGACCAAACCCTTTAGTGTGTGTATCTTGTGATCTGAGATGGTTTTCTTGGAGGAAGCATATATAGGTCTGATTTTTTTCTCCATTCCATTACCTTGTCTTTTGGTTGGAACATGTAATCCATCTACATTTAAGGTGTTTTTGATAGATATGTATTTAGTGCCATTTTATTGCTAGAATGCTTTCATCTGGTTTTCTTTCTTGTCTCTTTCATTGTCTTTTTAAAAAATGTTTTAGATGGTGGTGAGGGAGGCTGGAAGCAGAGTCCAGTTCTCCCTGTGCCCAGCTGGTACACCTAGCTGATCTTCTGAGGAACAGAGTGGACAGCCAATGGAATCCTAGCTTGTGTGAAGTTTGGAGACCAAAAATTGCAGAGGACATTGAAAAAACAGATGGTGAGGAGATTGAGCTGGGGTGGTAAGGTCCCTGGGATCTGTGCAGGAACCAGACCTATGGCATTCTCTTGCCTGGCACCTGCTGCAGGGTATGAGGAGGAGAGTTTGATCACCAACGCCCTCCCCTACAAGAGCAACAAAGGCAGCCCTGCACCAGGAAGGACCTGGATGCTGGAAGTAGCTGAGGGAAATAGAGATGAAGTGGGAGATGCATAGAGGTGCTACACATTGGCTGGGACTGTGGACACTGGCACCAGAGAAATTAAGCTCCCAGGTGACACCTGGAGAAGGGAGGAGTTGGGCAACATGGGACACTGACTTGGATAGTCTCTGGACTGGTTGGAAAGTAGGGCTGTATGAAAAGCCATGCCCTTGTTAAGAATGAGGAGGGGGGAAGCTGCTTTGTAAGGAATGCTCCAGCAGTGGCTGGCTCACCCCAAGGGAGATTCAGCTGTGTGATCCAGAGACTGAGTGGCTGAGTGTGGAACCTAGTGTTTGTCTTGTCTCATGCTGTGTGCAGCTAAGTGGCTGATTTGAGCCCTACAGCTCACAGAGGACCTGGCTGGAGGCTGGGAAACTGTGAATATTGGGCCCCAGATGTGGGCCCATCATCTCAGAATCATAGGAAGGGGAAAAAGGTGAAGCCCAGCCCCATTCTTTGTGTGGCATCTAGGAAGACCAGCAGAACTCTCTGAAACAGGATTAACGTCAGAGGGAGCTTATTATTTTTTTTTCTTTTTGGTTCCTCTCTCTGTTTTTTTCCTTTTTTTTTCATCCCCCAAGTGAGACAATAAGACCTGAAGTTATGAAGGGTCCAGAGACAGATCAAAAGGGGAGCACAAGGGGAGACTAACCCCCAAAACTGAGAAATTGAGACAAATGTCACTTTGCTATCCCATAGAGCTGGCATTTTATTGTTTATGGTATTGCTATTATTTTTCATTCATTATTTACCACTTTATCTTATCAGTATTTTTTTATTTCTCCTTATGTTTAGTTTTCCTCATTTAATTCTCTGTTTAACTGCATTGTTTGATAGGTTTTCCTTATTTTCTCTTTATTGTATTTTAATTTTCCTTCTTTTACTTCACCCAGTTTCAATAACACTCAGCTCTGATTGTGTACTTTCTATTCTTGTTATCAAAACATGTATTTCTTGTCATATTATTGTTTTTCCAGTACTATTATAAATAATTGTTGTTCCATACAATTGTACTTACTACACAGCAACCCTCCATCATCTTACCCACTTCACTTTATTCCTGAGCTTTATTATTGTTGTGATTAACTTTCTTTCTCTCTCACTATATGCCTACCTTCTATCCTTTGCTCTCACTATATCTCATGATATAACCTTGTACAAACACTCTGTTTTCTGGATTCAGCTCACAATCATCCTCCCCTCTAACAAGAGTCTTATCTCTCTTTCACCTTTTATAAAAAGTGACTGATTGGGAGAAATAGCACAACTAATGCTATACTTATCCAAAGAATTTCCTATCTCTTCTCTACTTGCTGGTACTTTAAATCCCATAAAATGCTCTCTCTCTCTCTTAATTCATTGTGACTACCCCCTGCCACTGATCACATAAAAGAATAGGTGGGAGCTGTGAACATCAGTAACCTGCTGGAGGGGATAAAACACCAACAAAGGAACTACCAAAAGGTAAAACCCAAGCACAACAAGAGAGCCTACACAAACAGAAGAAAGGGCAAACCTACAGGGCCCAGACAAAGAGGTCAAAGAGACCACACCACTGAATGCGATAGAATTCCTACTGTAGAAGTTCACCCTACAAAGACAGCTAGCAAAGCAAAACATTAGGAACCACAGAAACAAAGAGAATCACCTAGAATGGACAAAAAAAGGAACATGCAATCAGAAGGAATGAAAAACTCTTCATTACAAGAGCTAAATGAAATGGAGATAACCAAACTATCACATACAGAATTCAAAATAATGGTATGAAGATGCTCAGGGAGTCCACATAAAACTACAGGAACTGAGTGAAAAATACAACAATATGAAAAAGGAAACAGAAACTATAAACAAAAACCAGGAAAGAAATGAATAATAAAATCTCAGAAATAAAAAAACACATTAGAAGGAATTACAAGCAGGCTGGATACAGCGGAGGATCAAGTCAGTGAGCTACAGGATAAGGTATTAAAAACACCTAAATAGAGCAACAAGAGAAAAGAGAATCAGAAAGAAGGACAAACATATGGTAAGGGAGCTGCAAAGAAACATGAAATATAACAATTATCAGTATAATAGGGATACAGAAGAAGAGAGAAGAGAGAAGGATTAGAAAACCTGTTTGAAAAGTAATGATGGAAACTCCCCTAATTTGATGAGAGGAAAAAAGTCACACAAATCCAGGAAACACAGAGAGTCCTAATCAAGAGGGAACTCAAAGAGGCCCACTTCAAGACACATCATGATTAAAATGGCAAAATTTCAAGACAAAGAGAGAGTCTTAAAGGCAGCAAGGGAGAAACAGGAAATAACATACAAGGGAGACCTGATAAAGCTAGCAGCTGATTTCTCAATGGAAACACTCCAAGCCAGAAGGTAATGGCAAGAAATATTGCAACTAATGAAAATCAGAGGCCTTCAATGAAGTCTACTTTATTCAACAAGGCTCTCAATTAAAATGGAAGGCAAACTAGGAGCTTCCCAGACAAAAGAAGCCTAAAAGAATACACTTCCACCAAAGCATCCGTGCAAGAGATGTTAAAGGGACTGCTGTAAGAACAGGAAGGAAAAGAGTGTGAGAGAGAAGCACAGGTACAAAAAATGGCAATGAATAAGTACCTATCAATGATAACTGTAAATGTAAATGGATTAAATGATCCAATCAAAAAACATAGAATAGCTGAATGGATAAGAAAGCATGGCCCACAATATGCTGCCTACAAGAGACCCACCTAAAGACCAAAAGACCTACAGAGACAGATAGTGAATGAGCTGGAAACAAATGTTCCAAGCAAACAGATAGAGGGAAAAAATCCAGGGGTAGCAATACTCATATAAAGACAAAATAGACTTCAAAAAAGGGCCATGAAAGAGATCCAGAAGGTTCATTATATAATACTCAAGGAATAATCCATAAAGAAGAAATAAACATTGTAAATATAACATGCCCCAACATAGCAGTACCCAAGTACATAAGGAAAATCTTGGAGGATTTCAACAAACCACATTGACAGCATACTTATAGTGGGGGATTTTAACACCCCACTGTCAAAAATGGATAGATCTTCCAAACAAAATATAAAAAATATTGTGGCATTAAACAATGATCTAGATCAAATGGGGATAAATATATATATATATATTATATATATATATATATATTATATAAGTTTTCATCCCAAAGAAGCAAAATACACATTCTTTAGAAATGCACATGGAATATTTCCAAAGATAGACCACATGACATGACACAAAACAAGCCTCAACAAATTCACAAAAATTGAAATCAAAGCAAGCATTTTCTCTGACCACAAGTGACTGAAACTAGAAACCAACCTCAAGGAGAAAAGTCAAACATGCTCAAATCATGGAGATTGAATAGCATGCTATTTAACAATAAATGGGTCAAGAATGAGACCAAGGAACAAATAAAAAAGTTTCTGGAAACAAATGAAAATGAACTCACAACAAACCTAATACTTACGGGACACAGCAAAGGCAGTCCTGAGAGGGAAGTTTATAGAGATACAAGCCTACCTAAAAAAAAAGTAGAACATTTCAAATAAACTAGCCTAACACTAAACCTACAATAAGTCAAAGAACAACCAACAAAGACAACCTAGACCATGTAGAAGGAAGGAAATAACTAAGATCAGAGGCAGCATTAAATGGATTGTAGAAACTAAAAGCACAATTCTAAGGGGTCAATAAAGCCAGGAGCTGGGTTTTTTTTTAAAAAGGATAAATGGAATTGATAAGCCTTTAAGCAGACTCATCAAGAAAAAAAAAGAGAGAGGACCAAATAAACACAATTAGAAATGAAAGAGGAGAGATTACAACTGATACACAGAAATATTAAATGACAGTTGGAAATTATGATGAAGGACTATATGACAAGAAATTTGAAAATCTAGGTGAAATGGGACAAATTTCTAGAAAAATGTAATCTTCCAAAACTGAATGAAGAAAAACTAGAAGCCTGAACAGACCAATAAGAGATGACAAGATAGAAGCAGTAATTAGTAAAAGGCAGAAAATTGTACTTGAACAACAAGTAAAATAAAAGATTAATTAATTAATTAAAAAAAATAGAAGCAGTAATCAAAAAACTTCTGACACCCCAAAGCCCTGGATTGTACAGTTTCACAGGAAATTCCACCAAAGCATTTTAAGGGAAAGCTAACCCCTATTTTTCACAGACTATTTCAAAAAATCCAAAAAGAAGGAAGACTCCCAAACTCTTTTTATGAAGCTAGTATCATTCTAATCGCAAAACCAGATAAAGACACAACAAAAAAAAACTTCAGACCATGATCACTGATGAACATAGACGCTAAAATCCTCAACAAATATTGGCAAACCACATCCAGGAATATATTAATAAGATCATACATCATGACCATATGGGGTTATCCAGGGACTCAAGGATGTTACAATATTTGCAAATCAATAAACATAATATATCACATAAACAAACAAAAGACAAAAATCACATGATCATATCAATAGATGCAGAAGAAAGCATTTTATAAGGTACAGCACCCATTTGTGATAAAAATACTCAGCAAAGTGGGAAACAGAGGGATCATTCATCAACATAATCAAGGCCATATATGAGAGAAACTACAGCCAACATTATACTCAATGGGCAAAAACTAAAAATTTTCCCACTAAGATCAGGAACAAGACAAGGCTGTCCACTTTCACCACTTCTATTCAATATAGTATTAAAAGTTCCAGCCACAGCAATCAGACAAGAAAAGGAAATAAAAGGCATCCAAATTGGAAAAGAGGGAAACAAAACTGTTATTGTTTGCAGATGACAGGATAGTGTACATAGAAAATCCTATGGACTCCACAAAAAAACTGCTTGACCTACTAAATAAATTTGGCAAAACAGCAAGACACAAATCAAAATTTAGAAAGCAAAGGCATTTTGGTACACCAACAATGAAATAGCAGAAACAGTAATCAGGAAAAAAATCCCATTTAATATAGCAACAAGAAAAATAAAATACATAGGAATAAAACCTAACCAAGGATGTAAAAGATCTGTACTCAGAAAGCTACAGAACACTGGAGAAAGAAATATTAAAGAAGACACAAACAAATGGAAATGTATACCGTGTTCACGGATTGGAAGAATTAACATCATCAAAATGTCCGTACTACCGAAAACAATTTATAGATTCAATACAATCCTTATTAAAGTACCAATGACATATTCCACATATATAGAACAAACACTTCAAAAATTCATATGGAACCATAAGGAACCCCAAATAGCTGCAGCAATTTTGATAAAGAAGAGCAAAGTAGGAGGGATTACAATACCTGATATCAAACTATATTACAAGACACCGTAATCAAAATAGCCTGGTACTGGCATAAGTACAGGACACATGGCCCATGGAACAGAATAGAAAGCACATAAATAGACCCAAGTATCTATTTGACAAAGGGAAACAGCAGCATAAAATGGAGCAAAAATAGCCTCTTCAACAAATGGTGTTGGGAGAGTTGGACAGATACATGCAGAAAAATGAAACTCAATCACCAACTTACACTATAGACAAAAATAAATTCAAGGTGGATAAAAGACTTAAATATAAGACTTGGACAACATAAAAGCCCTAGAGAAGAACATAAGCAGGAAAACCTCAGATTTTCCATGAAGCAATATTTTCACTGATATGTCCTCTAGAGCATGGGGCATAAAGGAAAGAATAAACAAATGGGATCTCGTTGAAATAAAAAGTTTCTGCATTGCTAAAGAAAATAGCATTAAATTAAAAGAGACCCAATCATATAGGGAAGCATATTTGCCAATGATACCTGAGAGAAGGTATTGATCTCCAAAATATATAAAGAACTCTGATAATTCCACTCTAAGAAGACAAGGAACCCAGTTAAAAAAATTGGCAAGGGATTTAAAGAGACACTTCTCCAAGGAGGACATACAGAGGGTTCAGAGACATATGAAAAAATGCTTGATACACTAGCCATCAGAGAGATGCAAATTAAAACCACAATGAGATACTACTTCACACCTTTGAGAATGGCCATCATAAACATTAACAAACAACAAGTGTTGGAGAGGTTGTGGAGAGAAAAGGGAACCCTAGTGCACTATTGGAGGGATTGCAGACTGGTGCAACCACTATGGAAAACAGTATGGAATTTCCTCAGAAAATTAAAAATGGAACTGCATGTTGACCTGGCAATTCCAGTGCTGGGATTATATCCTAAGAACCCGGAAACACTAATCCAAAAGAACCTATGCACCTCAATGTCATAGCAGCACAATTTACAGCAGCCAAGTGCTGGAAGCAACCTAGGTGCACATCAGTAAATGAATGGATTAAAGAAAGTATGATACATTTACACAATGGAATTTTATGCAGCAGAAAGAAAGGAGCTCCTACCCTTTGCGACAGCAAGGATGGACTGGAGGGCATTATGCTAAGTGAAATAAACCCAGATGGGTGAAAGATAAATACCTTATGACCTCACCTTTAATGGAACCTAATCAACAAATGAACAAGCAATCAAAATATAACCAGACGTTAAAATTGAGAACAGGCTGACGGTGATCAGAAGGACAGGGTGGGGATAATGGGGGAAAAGTGTGAAGTGTTTACAGGACCAATTAAAAAGGTCACATGGACAATAACAGTCGGGGGAAATGGGAAGGAGGTGGGGAGGGCTGTGGTGGTGGGGATGGGTGGGGTGAAAAGGAAAGAAAACTGTACTTGAACAATAAAAAAGCTTTTTAAAAAAGGTTTTCTTTTTTTTTTTTTGAGCAAAAGGAGGGAGAAAGAAGGGAGAGAAACATCGATGTGTGTTTTCCTGTCGCATGTCCCCTGTTGGGGACCTGGCCAGCATCCCAGGCTTATACCCTGACTGAGGATCGAACTCGCATCCCATTGGTTTGCAAGTCAGCACTCCAGCCACTGAGCCACACCAGCCAGTGCTTCTCTTTCTTCTTCTTAAATCAAGCCCTTTAACATTTGCTGCAATATTGGCTTGGTTTTAACAAACTCCTTAACTTTTTCTTGTCTGGGAAGCTCCTTATTTTCCCTCCCATTTTACTTTATTTATTTTTAATTATTTTATTGTTGTTCAATTGCAGTTGTTTGCCACTTACCCCCAACCACTGCTTTTTATCACCTTGAATATTTCCCACCACTACCTTCTGTCCTGAAATCTTTCTGTTGAGTAATCAGTTGACAGTCTAACTGGTGCTCCCTTGTAAGTAACAACCTGCTTTTCTCTTTCAGCTTCTAGGATTCTCTCCTTGTCTTTAAGCCTTGCCATTTTAATTATAATGTGTCTCAGTGTAAGCTTCTTTGGTTTTAAGTTGTTTGGGACTATCTCTGCTTCCTGGACTTGTGTTTCTTATTTCTTCCCAGATTAGGGAAGTTTTCAGTCACTATTTCTTCAAATAGTTTCTCAATCTCTTGCTTACTCTCTTCTCCTTCTGGTATTCCCCTGATGTAGATGTTATATTTTCATGTTGTCCAAAATATTTCTAAAGCTCTTCTAATTTTTAAGTTATTTTTTTTTCTTTTTATGCTCTGCCTGGGTGTTTTTGTTTTTTTTTTTCTGCTTTGTCTTTAAAATCACTGATTTGATGCTTGGCTTCATCTAACCTACTGCTCTCCCTTCCAGTGTATTAATTATTTCAGATTTTACATTCTTTATTTCTGACTCACCCTTTTTTACTGCTTTATGGTCTTTTGTTGTGCTGTTTGATATCCTTATAATCATTACTCTAAACTTTCTATCTGATAATTGCTTACCTCCATTCATCTAGTTCTTCTGGAGAATTTTCTTGTTCTTTCATTTTGGGTCTGTTTCATTTCCTTCCCATTTTTGACTGCTTCTTTGCATTTCTCACCTTTGTTTTTAAACTAATCAGTGATATAGACATAATCAGCAGCCTTGCTTAAACACCACAGGTTGGGGCAAGAGTAATTCCTGAACTTGAAGCTATTGTTCTCTTCAGAGACTGATGCCAGGTTGAGAGGAGTGGTCTGTCTGAGAAAGATGGCTTCTACAATGTGGGGAATGACTCAGCACAGGGATCCTGGCTGCTGTTTCTCTCAGTTCTCTTCCCAGAATCACCAACTCCTGACTCTCCTCAAGTGTATCTAGTCCACTCTGCCATCCCACTGCCAGAGGCCAGCATATAGGGTTACAAATGAAATTTTTGTATTGACCCTTTCAGAGGCTCTCTGTTTCCAGCCATCTCTCCCTGCAGACAGAAATACTGCTCTTTTCACAGCTGGATGTCATCTGGATTCCTTTCTGGCCTCTGGTGCTATAAGCTGAGGAGGCAAGCTTGGGGTTAGATCTCATACTTTCTCAGGGTGGACCCCTGGTCTCTGAAACACCCCTTTGGAACTTCAGCTGCCACCCATGGGACCCTAGCCAGCCCTCTGTGCCTTCTCCACATTCCCTACCAGTCTTGTTGTGGGGAAGTGGTTTCTTCAGTTTGTTCTTTGTTATAAGGCTTCTCTCCAGAAGGTGTTCAGTTGGTTATTCAGGATGACATTTTTACAATTTAGTTTTAATTCTGGATCAGTCCTGGGAGGAGGTTAGTGGAGCTTCCACTTACTCTTCTATCATATAGGATCCAAAACTGAATATAAATTCATAAATAGTGAACAAAGTGTGTAAACTAAGAAAATTACAAATAAAAAAGTAAATAACTTTAAAGAAAGCAGAAGAAAGGAAATAATAAGAATAATTAAATAAATAAAATAAAATGTATAAGGTTCTCACAATCTGTTTCTTTGGTGAAAATCATTGACAAACCTCACCAAGGAAAAAATATACAGAAACCAAAACCTGAATGACATTAAGAGAGAATATTGACAGGCTAATATTTTCAACCTGCTTCCTGATAAATAATAAAATAGTAAGTGAATTTTTTTTTTTCTGGGAAAATAGCAGTTAAAATGGCCGCCGATTGAAATAAATGGACTGTTGTGGAAAGATGGTGATTTGAAGCTCATCCTTGATTTTCTCAGTTTCTAGTTTCATCTTTTCTTAGATTTCTTGGAGAGAGAGTAGTGTTTTTGGATTTGTTCTTCACAGTTAAGAATCATGGGCCTGTACAAAAACTGAGGCTTTTCTATTACTCTGTAACAAATTGCCCCAAAATTTTGTTACTTAAAAACAATGGCCATTTCATCTGCTTATGGATTCAACCAATCTGGCCTGGATTATCTGGGTAGTTCTTCTGATCTTGCCACTGCTTTCAAGTTGACAATACTTCCTGAGAAGCTAGACTAAGCTGCGGTGTTGGCATAACATCTGTCTTTCTCTACTCATTCAAATTCCAAGGTCTTGCTCTCTCCATGTGTTTTTTCCACTCACATACTCAAGCATTCTTCTGTGGCAGCCTAGGGCCTCCCAAAGCATAACATCAGAAACTGCCAGGTCTTCTTGAAGCTTAAGCTCAGAACTGTACAACAATCAGTTCCTTCAATTGAATTGGTTAAATCTTGTTACAAGAGTGAAGTTCTACTCTGGGGACTGTGAATGTTGCACCTTCCCAATGTAGCTTGATCAGTAAAAGTCTGTGTATCTCTCAAGAAATGAAATTCAGGTGTGTCCTTGGAGGCCCTTCTGATCTTGATGACCATGGAAAAAGAGGGACTTAACATTGGGCTGGATTGTGGGTAGCCCTTCTGGATGGATAAAAAACTATGGTTTGGACCTGGCTGGTATGGCTCAATGGCTGTGAGTGCCAGCCTGCAAACTGAAAGATTGCTGGTTTGATTTTCAGGCAGGCATATGCCTGGGTTGTGGGCCAGGTCCTTGGTTGGGTATGTGTGAGAAGCGATCAATTGATGTTCACACATTTGATGTTTTCTCTCCTCTTTCTTTCTCCCAACCTTCCCCTCTCTCTAAAAAATAAAATCAGTTTTGCTCTGGCTGGTGTAGCTCAGTGGACTGAGCACAGGCCTACAAACCAAAGGGTCACCTGTTTGATTCCCAGTCAGGGCACATGCCTGGTTTGCAGGCCAGGTCCCCAGTGGGGGGTATGTGAGAGGCAAGCACACACTGATGTTTCTCTCTCTTTCTCCTTCCCTTCCTCTCTCTCTAAAAGTAGATAAATACAATATTTAAAAAATTAAATAAAACCATTTAAAAAGAGAGTGGGGTTTGACCTTAGGAGCAAGGAAACTTCTTTTTTGTGCCCCGACACGGGGGGTGATGATCTACTAGATTATTTCTTGCCCTTTTTGAATTAAAGTTAAATGACACCAAGGAGAGAAGATTGTCTCCAACATAGTGGACATACACACAAACACACACATCACACATTACACACACTCAACAATATGGGAACCACAAGACAAAAGATAACAGTCTTGGAGGGAAAATTTAGGATACCTGATATATGATTAATAAACATTCCAAAACCAAAAATAAATAAATAAGAAAAATAAATAGATAAAATAAAAGTAAAACTTAAAGATTTAGTGTAGTCATGAGAGGCTTAAGTATATTCTTGGCTAGTGCATTGGGTGGTGGCCTAGAACTGGTCATACTCTTTCATGTATTTAGAGGGAGTCTTCTCTGCCATGGCTGTCATGACTTTCTTTGGGCTATTTACCATTTGTGAATACCCTACATATGAACTGCTGGATCTCAGAGAGATGACTTGGGAACTAGTATTCTTCCTAGAAAATATTTCAGCCATGTTAGTCTCCTATACTAAACACCTCCCTCCTCCTCCATCCTCAAGATATTTAAGTTCTATATCATTACCTCAGAAAAGCAAGTGTAACAAAAAGTTTGTAATTTTGTTATACTCACACATATCCTAGAAGTCATAGATTGCAAGGGGGTATATTACTGTCCCATGGCATGCCAAGACTTGTGCTTAGTCATGATGCAGATATCAGGTGACAGGTATCAATTTAATACATATATTACTACTTTTGACACAAGACAAGTAATATGGTCCTGTCAGACCATATACAAAATGAAATATTGTGGTGCATGCATCATCCTCAATGTAGGCTATCCCAGCTGTGATGGTCTGTGATTTTTCCCCTCTGTGAAGTCTGCTCCCTGCTCCCTCTCCAGACTGGATGTTTCGCAAGTTGTCCTCATGTGTAGGTGTTATAGCCTTCTCTTTAATGTCTACCATGTCTAGGAGAGGCTGAATATTTACAAGCTTTCTAGGTCACAGATACCCTGGTGTAAAATACATTTACTGGTACTCAGTCATAGAAGTTGGAGCATCTGCTTGGAAATTTTGAAAGTGTAACTTATACAGTATGAACATTTAAATATTCAGTAAATAAAATTGATTTGAGCTTTGGCGGTTCAACTGCATGGCCAAGTGGTCCTGGACCCTTTCAAAATTGTGTCTCTAAGATTCTAAGGCATGAATGGGAGCAAACATTTTTTTTTTGTACTCTATATTTTCTTTCTTTTTTTATTGTTGCTCAAGTACAGTTTTCTGCCTTTTCACCACATGCATTCCCACTACCCCAGCCCTCCCCACCCTCCTTTCCTTGTTTCCACCAGCCATTGTTATTGTCCATGTGTCTTTTATAGTTGTTCCTGTAAACTCTTCACCCTTTCCCCCCATTATCTCCTCCCCTCACCCCTCTGGTCTGTCAGGCCTGTTCTCAATTTCAATGTCTTTGGTTATATTTTGCTTCCTGTTTGTTTTGTTGATTAGGTTCCAGTTAAAGGTAAGATCATATGGTATTTGTCTTCCACACCTGGCTTATTTCACTTAGCATAATAATTTAATATAATAACAGTATATTTACATAAAACTAACTCCTGTGTGAGACATGGAAGATAATGCTTGCATTCTCATGCAGCATTATGCTGCACTATGTCTCACCTGTCTCAGGGTAACCTAGAATGTAAGCACAAGGGGCTCAGCTTAGCCTCCAGGAACTGACTGAAAGCCATTGATTTCCTTTTGGAGATCTGATGTCTAGACTTTCAGGTCAGAGAAAGAGAGAAGAATTTGTGGTGGTGATATCCTGGAAATAGTGAATATCCTTTATTACCTAGAGAGATTCTTACTTCAAAAGTGCTGAGGGATTTTTTCTAACATCAAAAAATATTTTTAACTGAGTTAGAAATAATCTAGAATCTGTATACGGTCATTGTAGTAGATTGAACAAAAGGTCATGAATCCTTCCTTACATGCATCTGCACCAGTAAATATGACCTTGAAAAATCTTGTATCAAAAGACAAGCTCAGAAAAAAAAAAAAAAGACAAGCTCAGAGTTTATTTCTCTAACCATTGAATCTGGTTTGGCCCTTACGACTTTCTTTGCCAATGAGATTTTTGAAAATATGATATAAGCTAAGGCTTGAAAAGTAACTCATATTGCCATTTCATGTAATTTTTTAATAAAAATGCAAGAACATGTAGTAATCTCAGTAATATTATGTTGGCTTCAAAAACATATTTTTTTAAAAAATTACATTATTTTAATGTGTTGTTCCATTACCATTTATCCCCTTATACTTTCTTACACCTTAACCCAGCTCCTAAAACATATTATCTTAAGACGCATGGGGGAATAAGTGCAAACACAATAACAATATTAACATTTAACAATAAACACAACAAAGAAATCATTTTTTTCTCAGCTGAGAGTGTAGTCCTTCTTTCTTGGGGCACTGGCTGGAACTAAGTGGCATCAACAGCCACCCCTTTGCCAAGGTCCTCTCTGAAAGTTTCAGTCTCCCTTCAACATTATGGGAATTAAAGGCAATGGGTTGAGGATAGACTTGTTTGGAAGACAATTGGTGTATTGGGGTATCTGTAGGGGAGAGTAGGAGGTTACAGTGAAGGAGGAGAGTCACAAAGAGTTGAGTTGAAGTGGAGGACTGAATACAACATGGGGAAGCATGTCATGATAGACAGGAGGGACAATTGATGCACTAGTGTTCAAAGGGAAGACGATTATTTGCTGAGAGCAAGAAAGTTACTCAGAGGTGAGTACTTGACTAATGACTTATTAGCTTCTAACTCTGGCAAATTGTTTTCACTGTCTGAGCATGAAGGCTGCTCCTTCTCTTAAGCCTCCAGGTCTCATACACATGGACTCAAGAGCAGTGATTACATGGGACCAGACAGGGCAGGGCTGTTTTCTTTCAGTGGCTATGGTGATTACACTGACTGACTGGACAGTGCAGTGGGTCTGAAGCAGTGATGGCAGAGTCTTTCTCTTACTTTTGACTTGACAAGGCAGATAACATTTGAGTTGACTCTACACAAAAAGAGAACATCTGGGGTGGCCTCTATAGTAAACTTTACTCTGATTTTCATAAAGAAGGAAGGAACTTTCAGGACAAATTTCTAATAAATCTTGGGCAAAGTTTTGGATAAGGCTGTGGTTTTATGAAAGCTAGTCTGCAAGGACATAGGAAATCTCCTTCTGAATGAGCCATCTGTGTTACCAGAAATGTAGTGGAGAAGGGGCCAGGGGGTCTACCTGTTCTCATTTGGGGAATTTCAGTTTCTCTTATTAACCATTTCCATTAACCTTTAAAAATGTTTATTAACCACTCTGCCATTCATATCTTTATCTAAACCCTCTTGGGGATGCTTCTCAAAATTGGAAATCACCATATATGTTTATTCTCATCTTTGTCTTTCAGCTTTGTGACAAAAGCATGTTTACATAAGCACACATTCTCACTAATTTTTCCGCATGCCCTATCCAGGTCCCCTTCCATGGATTTCCCTCACTCCTATTTGCTTCCCCCCAAAAAAACAAGTCCCCAGCTACAAGTACCCAGAAGTGCTACCACTTTATTGCCCCCTCTTTTTGCCAGACTCAGGACATTCAATTCCAGACTTAGTCTATCCTTTCCCTTCTCCAGTCCTGGCCCAGGTACATCTCATTTAGGCCTTACTCTCTGATCCTCCTTGCCTCCTCCAGCTCCTTCAGGACAGCTGCAGAAGAGGGCAAACCATTGCCTCCTCTAACATGCTTGGTTCTGACCTGCCCTGAACATGCTTTTTTTTGTCCCACCTCTGCTGTCCTTCTGGAGCTACATTGAATATGCCAGGTTCACATGAATCATAGAATTGAAGGATAGGATATTATTTATGCTCATTTTTTAGTTTTGTATTGATGATTTATCCACCATTTAACTGCCTTTTTTGTAGGTGCACATTATAACAAAATATACTTTAGTGATGACGACAGAATTGTTGGCCACCTGTCCTTACTTCTACCCCCAAATACAAGAGTGGATCCCAATGCTTTTATCTTAACATCATTACCTCTTCACATGGGACTCATCACAGGATGGACTAACTAATGTGCTATCCAGTCCCATCCCAGACATGATTCCTAAAGGTCTATGCCAGGGAGTAACATGGGTTAGGTGTTGTTACTGAAGGTGGGATCCTCAGTGGTCTACCTATAATCTGCTCACTATAGTTTTAAAGGACTCCTCTGAGCTCTAAGTTTCATTCTTTTCTGAACTTGTGAAAGAGTGTTATGGATTGCTCCTTCCAGTTAAGAATAGTTTGGGGTTATAATTTACTTTCACATCATGAGTGGTTTGAACTAGATAAACTATTCCCCTCTAGCTAAAATTTTCTATGGTCTTATCTTTATAAAACTTGTGTATACACAGCATCTGAAAATATATCAAGAAATAAATTTCACCTTCATTTACTATTCATTGACCTTTCCATCCAATTACACAACAATTCCTTACACAGAACCTTATTAAATCACTACTGATTCCTCAGTAACTGCTCTGTATATGTTAGACCAGCAATTTATTCCCTCTGTACTTGAGAAACAGAAAGCCAGGCCTTCCAGGTTTGATAGTATGTGCTTCTTCTCTGAAACTTCTTTGATGGCCTATAAAGTTGGCATAAAAGAAAAATACCATCTTGGATGTTTCATGTTCTCAACAGATTGAAAACTATTTGGATCACATGCAATTAAAACCAGAGAACCTTCTCATGCTTTATATGTTCTGCATTCTGTAAATGCTTCTAAATACACAAAGAAGCTTATTGATGAGAGAAGCAAGACTCCAAGGACTCCTCATTTAACCAAGGACTCTTTAATGCAACCTTGCAAAATCTTTCTAATTCCTAGCTACCATCCTCATTGCTTCTCTCATGAAGGCATCATCAGCCATTTCTACCTGACTTGCTTGTGGAACAATTACTGAGTATTACAAAAATGTTATAAATGCAGATCTGTTGCCCCACTAATAACTTTAGAGTATGAGATCTCATAATGTAATTTCATAAAATGGCTCATACATTTACTGTGGATTATTTATTACTTTTTAACCCATATCATCCTGGAAAGGACTAGGTTTCATTTATAATCTAAACTCATGCAAAGATCTTCAAATCTTGCTAATTCAGGAGTCTGACCTATAAAAATGAACAAAACCACTAAAATCAAATTCATTCCTTTTCCCAGTATGACTACAAAAATGTCCTAATTAAGATGGGGGAGAATACAAAAAAGCATCTGAGTTTCCATTCCTCTATTTTATTTTGATGACTTTTACTTCAACACATGAAACACAATCCCTTTAGCTGATCCTCCCCCTTCACTCCTTCTAGACTCTCATTAATTGAACATTGTCATCAGCATTTATTTAACAATGCATCTTCTGCAGATTTTAATATTGTAGTAAAATATTATAATCTAAGTTATAATAAATATTATCTAAGTTATTATCTAAGTTATAATAAATATTATTATAACAAAAAATGTATCATTATAATCATTTTTAAATATCCAGTTCAGTGGCATTAAGTATGTTCATGTTTTGGGGCAACAGCCACCACAATCTATTTAATTTTTTTTTGTCTTTCCAAACTGAAACTTCATATCCATGAAACAATAACTTATATTCCCATCCCTCTCCCCAGCCTCTAGTAACCACTTGTACACTTTTTGTCTTTACAAATTTGATTACTCTGGTACTTCATATACTGGGATCATACAGTATTTGACCTTTATGACTGGCTCATTTCACTTAACACAATGGCCTCAACAAGGTTCATCCATGTGCAGCATGTTGTCAGAATTTTCATCCTTCTTAAGGCTGAATAGTGTTCCATTTTGTGGATACCACACATTTTGGATGTTGTATTTTACATTCTCTCCACATGCTTCCTGAAGATCTTCCCATTAAGTACTTACGCTCAAGGCCTTAGTTCAGGTTTTGCTTTGAAAGGAGCCTGATTGAGGCAGACTTAGATTTTTTTTCATTTGAGATGTTTAGATCCTTCTTTATACAAAAACATAATTTAAAGACATACTGAATGTGAAAACATTCTTCTGAAAGAGCAGAAACAGTTACCAAGAAAATTGAGAGAAAACTCAGGGCACAATCTTAAAGGCGCACAGACTCCAGATAAGTGCACAGTATATTCTGTAGATGCATTGAAGAGATAGGACTGGTAGGAGCTTGGTAAATGGGTCATAGTCCCCAGCTGGTGAATTTCTGGGTGGGAGAGACTGGGATTAGATTCATTCTCAATGCAAGGCCTTAGAGACTTTGAAACTATTTAGGACTTTATTAGGGACCAAGAACCCAGGCAAAGGAAATGACTGGCAGTTGGGAGAAAGGAGCAGCTTGCTCCTGATGATGGGTATAAAAAGGGAATTTCTAATATTCCCCTTTTTTGGCTGGCCCCTTGGTGGCTGAGAATGTGGTTATTGTCAGTGGTAATTGTGGTTAGTTGGAGCAGGGCCAAGGTTGCAGGGCCGAACTAAACCTTTCAAAGTTCCCCCACATGGTTATATTTGCTTCAGTGGACCCCACATTTGAGTCTATAAATAAGAGCACCTTGAATATGTGGTGTCTGTTTCCTTTTTTTCCTTTTCTGAGGCTTTCTGTGAAGCTGTCAATTGTTTTTTTTTTTTTTTTTTTTTTTTATATCTACCCATCCTTTGACAAAGTGGCAGAGCTGTTCTCAGGAAGTAGACTCTTGCCTGTTAGTTCCATATTTATCCTTGACTTGGCCTGCAGTTCTTAAGTGTCTTCCACTAAAAACTGATGATTTATACTGTTTGTTCCCTTAATTAGGTTATGAAATTTTGTTGTCATCATGACTTTTTCTAATAAGCCTGCTCTTTTCCAAGGTGGGAGGTTAAAGTCTTGAATGAAACCACTAGAAAATTTCAGCCTTTTCATGATATCCTTTATAAGCTACATGTGTAATAACACTGATGAAAATGCTCAGTAGCCCAGAAATGGGAAGCAGAGGTGAAGTTCAGCTTAGAGAACCAGAAGCCATGAGGGCACTGGGTTGGGGGATCCCTGGAAACTGACATAACAGTGGTGCATCCCTTGGAGGTGGTGCTCCTCAATTGTCTCCCCACCTTATTTTTCTTCCATTTTGACACTGAGTATTCAAAGAGTAAACAGTTGTAACAAATACTCTACAAGGTCTGCCTGTAATTCCTGGAGAATCTCTGTTCTCAAACCCTCCCTTGGAGTCCTGCTCTATGTACCTGTTACTCCTACTAAGACTGTGCTCCCCATGCTTTCATGGGACAGTCAGGAGACACCAGCACTTGATATGGCAGAAGCAGCCTTCAGCCATATTAGATGGCAGATGGGGGTGGAAGATAAAACTTTCTTTTCCTAACCTATTTAGGCAAGTCTAAGAAAACTTACACATCGTCTCTTAGAAGTCCCCAGACTGCACATGAGTTGTCCATAGCAGTGGTCTGCTCACCAACGGGCTTCCTTTTTTCTCTATATAACCTTCCAACATGTCATTTGGGTCCTCAGAAATCAGACTTTGAGAGTCAGAAGTACCAGCACTTTATTGGGGATAATACTTATGAAAGGGAATTTGGGGAAGAGAATTAGATTGGGAAAGAAGGACTCTTCTATGCAGATATAACACCTCTGAGAGGAAAAGGAGTCTCAGGATTGGGCAGAGAGAGTCTCAGGGCCATGGCACAGTCTCTACAGTCTCAGCCAACTTTGTGAAAGTACCCTGCAGGAGTCTCACATTGAGCATACATCTGGTAAGAGATGATCTGAGATTTCCATTCAGGTCTGTGGCTGCTTCATTTACAGCAGTGTTTACTGAGCCCACAAGCTCATTTTCTTTTGTACAAGATGATATTCTTTGTCAGGTGTTTCTTGGCCTACATACTTAGTACTTCATTAAATATAGATACGGAACAGATGGACATGTTTTAGCAGGCACTGAGCCATTGCTGAAGTTGTCTTCTCAGATGCAGTGTAGTGTTCACTGGAAGCATGTAACTCCTGGGCATCCCTCAGGAGCATGTGCATTGCAGGGGCCATGTTGTATTCTGTCTACAGCTCCCAGGTCCTCTTATCAATGTGCCATGTGCCTGCAGAGAAAGTTGGCAAGGGGTCTCCAAGAGGACTGCAGCCACTTGAAAATTGCAGGAAATTTAATTAGGATGTTACAGAGGAATTTGTTCTGTCACCTGCACAATACACACTCTGAACAAGGAAGCAAAGCAACAGGGCATTGAGAAGGGCATAGCCAACACTGTGGTGATTGCTGGGGGGTGGGAGTATAAGAGGACCAAATAGTAATAGAAAAATTCAATAAAGATTAAATTCAGAAATAAAGAGAGAAGGGCACTGGGACCTGGGTGTCATAGCCCCAGTGTTTGGTGAACACTAAGTTTTCATTTTGTAAGGCTGATCCATGAGGCAACTTTTCCAATGTATTTTTCCCTTTATGAAACCCAAAATAAATAAGTTAGATGGAAAATAAATTAAAAGGATATGAACATTCACAGGATTTTAGATAAGCATCCTCCTGTAAGGAAGCAATTGTATAATAAAATCAGTTAAGATTAATATTTTTAATTTATATAAATGCTTAGATTTGTGCCATGGGTTATTAAACCTTAATAATAAACTTCTCATTTTGTTTGTAGACCAAGTGCTACAAAGCTAATAACTTGCATACATCTTGTGTGCTTCAAAATTGAAATTACCTTTTTTAATTTTATCAGCATAAAGCAAATATCTGTTCCTCAGTGGACTTGATTTTAAAAGTAGCTTGAAATTAAGTCATTCCAAGGCCTTGTGGGTGTTTCTGCAGCAGTTAGAAAACAGGATAACTTACTGTGCAATTGAGAGAAGTTCAGGGAAACTTAAAATAATGAGGGAATTGTCTTTTTTCCTCACTTACTTTCTTTATTCTTTGGACTGCATTGTCAAACAACTGATTAGTTCCTCCACTTCCCAATTCTTTGAGACACACATAGAAAGTGGTAAGCCTACAAATTGAGTGGAAGCAACTAATTGCTTAGATAATGATCCCAACAAAAGCTTCTTCAGTAAGACAATGCTCATGATATTACCAGGTGGGACCTGGCTCCTTCTGTTCCTCTCTGTTCACTAGTCACAGCACAGATCAATTCCACCAGCAAAAGTGCACAGCTCACCTCTTCAGTTCCCTAGAGAAGAAACAGAGGGGGCTAGAGAAAATGGGATACAAGGACTGGTACTCTGAGGAAGAAGAAGCACTGGGAGTAAGAAAAGAAATGGGACCAACCAACAGAGACAGGTGCAGGAAAAGAGGTTTGAGGAGGAAAGAGAAAAGGATGAAGGCAACAGCTTAAGCTCTGCCATGCTTAATGACAGTACACTTTTCAATTCTCTCCACCAGGCTTACTACTAATGGCATCAAATTAAGGCTATTTTTCTAAATGTGCTCTTTGAAAAACTCAATAATTATAATATGAAGGTCACTTGCCTTTAAACAGTGTTTCATTTTCTCTGATATACTTGTGTTGATATTTACAGTTTTAATGCACAAAGTACTTTCATGTATGTTACTTCTTTGAGCCACACCAAGAGAAAGTTAGGGTTCAACCTAACTTAGTACAATAAGAGAGGCCTTCCAACTAACCCTCTTTGGGACTGAAAAGTATTTGGTTACTATCAATGTATAATAAATTACCCCCAAACTCAGCAACTTAAAACATAAACTAATTTTTCTCACAATTTTGTGAGTCAGATATTCAGGAAGGGCTAGGCCAAGCAATTATCTGCTAGACTTTTTATGCTATTGCAGTCAGCCTCAGCTGGAACTACACAACTGATCTGCATACCCAACACAGCTCATTCACACAGCTGATGTATCTTGAGGACTCTCCAGCATAGAGGACTCAGGGAAACTGGACTTCTTATGGGGCATCTGACTTCTCCCCACAAAAGCAGCCAGAGAATGATATGAAGCTGTATGCCCTCTTGCATCTCCTGTTGGAAGTCACCCAGTGTCCCTTGTGTTGCATTCTGCTCAGTGCAAATTCAAGGTTGAAGGCTCATAAACTCCACACCCCAATAGCAAGAACATCAATAATTTGGGTCCATATTTTCAATCACCCCAAGAGATTTTCTCAGTGAAGTGACTGAAGAAACATAGACCTAGACAAGTTTATCCTAGAATTGAATCTTAGATATCCCACAGTGCTCCAGGGATCTCACTGCTTCTCTACCCTGCAAATGCTTCCTGACCCTTTTGGCATAATACAGACAGCATACTCCAACATGAGACCTAGTGTATGGTATTGGTAAGTATATTAAAGTATAAGTGACCTACCTGTAACCAATTGTCAATCAACTTATCTTCTGTTAAGTGGCAAGAAGAGGATCAAAAATGGTGAACAAGGGAGAGAAAAATATTGATCACATTCCTGAGTCTGCATGCAATAAAAGTTGAGCAGTACTTAATACAGAACAAATCAGCATGGCTTTTTTATTTGTCTTGTAATTAATTTGTGGAGGAAATGGAAACCTCAGATAAAAGCTGTGCTACTTTGTCTGGTCCATGCTGAGAACCTGGCACAGAGGGTGGTGCAGGTACAGTGCTCTACACTCTGCCTTAGCCCACTTGATGAGTACTAATTCAGTTGCATTTGACATGTGGCCATCTTCTGTAGAACTAACTATTCATTTCTCATATGCCTTTCCATTAAAGACAATCACTGTGTATAGGTGTGCCTGGTGCTGATATAGCACTGGGAATAGTTGAATATTAATGCATAGACCCTGTGTTCAAGGAAATTATGGCCCAGGGAAACAAAGTCAAAACTAATGAACCTGAAAGTATGCTGAAAGCTGCAGATTTTTTCCCTTAATGTGTCATAAAAGTCTTCTTAGAAGATGTAAAATATGAGTTTAATTCTATAAATTATATGTTTTTTATCTGTCTGGTGTGTAGAGATGGAGTGGAACAGAGTTAGTAAAACGGCAACCTCCAGGCTGAGGGGTAAGTATGAGAAGTCAAAGGGGAGGGAAAATGTGAGGTGTTTAGATATTCTAAATAGTTCCTGAGAGTTCTATCACATCTACTATTCCCAGGCAGGAATCTCCCCAAATACAAACCATGTCCTTAGCTCCTGGTTAGATTTCAAGCAGAAGCAAGGGGAGAATAAAGAGATGGATCTGTCCAGCACCCTAGCACAACTTTTTTGACTCTGCTCCACCTCAGCTCTTTCCTTCAAGGCCACCCTGATTCCCCAGAAGTCCCCAAGATTAGGATGAATACCTCTACTATGAGAAATCTTAGCTTCCTTTGACTCTCAGGCTGCCTTCCATTAAGTCTGGTTCTTTCGTAGGGCTGTAAAATAAATGTAATTTCTATCCCTTAAATCAGTTCTCAGGTGTTCACCAACAGTTATACAATTTACCATAGCCAGATTTTTAAAATCTGAGTTCTACTCTTTCAAATTTTTGAGAACATACTGCTACTTCCGCAAACATCTAATTTCTTACCCATTTCTTCACTTGAAGTATCACATTTCTTTAGTTGTGTAAATTAATTTCAGTCAATAAACTGTGTTTGTTATTATCTTGTGTTTATTTAAACAATTGAGGTGACAAGTTCTGTTTTTAGATTGAGTTTGCTGCCAGGAGTGCTGACTGTCTTGATAGCTATATAGAAACTATTCTCACTCAAACTGCATTTTAGTGGAGATAAACACTCACCACAACATCACAATGCCCCTCTAATTTATTATTTCTGGTACACAAGTGACATAGATGGCTTAATAATCATGTGAGATACTTGGCCTGCACAAAAATAAAGAAAATCAAACTCTACTACTAAGCCAATAGTGGAGAGAGCTCTTGACTCAGAGAAACCATCACATGAGCAGACAGTTGCTCTCATTTACATTAGTTTTCCCTATAGGAATTCAGACAGTTGGTAGTTGTCACCTGCCTTTCAGGATATGAGAGGTTAGCATGCCTATTTTCACCTAGACAGTGATTAGAGGCCATGAATCTTGTAATATTTGCCATAGAATGAGCCCACATTGTGCCAGACAGAAATAAGATTGTAACCCATTTAGAATCAGCCAGCTCAAATGCAGAGATATGCAGTAGAATAAAAATACTACAATTTTAATATGAAATAATTTAAAATTGTATGGTGGTTTAATATTTTGTCAAAATAATACACATATGGTAAAGAAAAACAAAAAAAATTGATTGTATAGTGAAAATCATAGTCCTCTGAATGTCTCAATTTCTTACCACAAATCTTTCAACTTATAAGTTCTGCTGGTTACCACAAAAAACACTAATACTATATTCTGCTACTTCATTAACATTAAAATAATTTTCTGACATTATCTAGTAACTCTCTGGCTTGAAATTTCAATAGTTAGCTCATTGAACCACCTCCTCCTCTTTTCTCTGGCCTCTTCCCATTTTAGGTAGTACAGTTGGCTCTTGAATAATGTAGGTATTAGGAGCTTCATTGCTCTGTGCAGCTAAAAATCTGAATATAAACTTTTTGATGCCGCTAAAAACTTAATTACTAATAGACTGCTATTGACCAAAAATCCTACTGATAACATAAACACTTGACTAACACATAATTTGAATGTTATATTCTTAACAATAAAGTTACCAGAGGTGGGAGGGAAAGGAGAACTGGAGGAGGGTAATAAAAAGGCAAAAAAAAAAAAAATCAGGAGAAGTGAAAGATGGCCACTGAGTAGGTGGAAGCTGAGACCATTTGCTCATGACCCCAGCATGGATTTTCAACTGATCTTCTGATATGTGACTTGAACAATTAACAGAACCTTAGCTAGCATTAATTTTTAAAGCCAGTGAGTGTAGAAGAAGCTTTGCACTGTCTGCTAAGAGATTTTACAAATTGAAGTGATAATACCCTGCACAAAGTGACTAAACTAAAGGAGGGAGCAAGGAGAGAAAGCACAGTTTGGTGGCTCTCACCCCTCCAGGATCAGGACCCTAGTCCTGCACAAGAACCTCCCATCCTAATCAGAAATTACTTGGGAGAATATACGGAGTCTGAAAGACTCAGGCTGCTGCCGCATTAACTGGGAGAGACCAGGAGAGAAGTTCTGGCTAATAAGACTGTTGGAGGCCCAGGAAGTCTGTGTACAGCCTGACCAAGAAAGACTTTTTGCCTTTAGGAGAAATGGAGTGAACAGAGAGCCAGGCAGTAGTTTAGAGCTGCAGTTTAGATGTCATACAGGGACTCTTAATTTTTTTTTATTTTATTGTACTACAAGTACAGTTGTCTGCCTTTACCCCCTACCATCCCCGCCCCCCCCCCCAGGCATCCCCATCTCCCTCTCCTGATTCCACTGCTCCTTGGCTTTGTCCATGTGTTCTTTACAGTTATTCCTGAAAATCCTTCCACCTTTCCTCCCATTATCCCCTCCCAGCTCCCCTTTAGTTACTGTCAGTTTTTTCTTAATTTCAATGTCTCTGGTTGTATTTTCTTTCTTGTTTGTTTTGTTGATTAGGTTTCACTTAAAGGTGAGATCACATGGTATTTGTCTTTCATTTCTTGGCTTATTTCACTTAGCATAATGCTCTCCAGTTCCATTCATGCTGTTGCAAAGTGTAGGAGCTCCTTCTTTCTTACTGCTGTGTAGTATTCCATCGTGTAAAGGTACCATCGTTTTTTGATCCATTAATTTACTGATGGACACTTAAGTTTCTTCCAGCACTTGGCTATTGTAAATTGTGCTGCTATGAATATTGGAAAACAGCATTAAAATCAAAAGAGAACAAACTATATGGGAAGACATATTTATCAGTGACACCTCGGAAAAGGGTTTGATCTCCAAATATTTAAAGAACTCACATGACTCCACTCCAGGAAGACAAAACCCCAATTAAAAAATGGGCAAAAGACCTGAACAGACACTTCTCCAGAAAGAACATACAGAGGGCCCAGAGACATATGAAAAGATGCTCAGGATCACTAACCATCAGAGAGATGCAAATGAAAACCACAGTGAGATATCACTTCACACCAGTGAGAACGGCCAGCATAAACAAATCAACTAACAACAAGTGTTGGAGAGGATGTGGAGAAAAGGGAACCCTACTGCACTATTGGTGGGAATGCATACTGGTGCAGCCACTGTGGAAACTGTATGTAATTTCCTCAGAAAACTAAAAATGGAACTGCCTTTTGACCTGGCAATTCCACTGCTAAGATGATATCCTAAGAACCCTGAAACACCAATCCAAACAACCTATGCAGCCCAATGTTCAGATAGGGATTTTTATAAAGAGGGGAGTGGAGGAGTGGCTGAAAGGGGAACCCACATACATGCAGCTGCTTTGCCAACAAAGAAGCCAGATTCAGAGTGTAGTTTGAGCCCACTGGAACCAGCTGGCCAGGAAGAGTAGATGGCTGCACAGAAAAAGGATTGCAGGGCCCTGCCCAGCATGGCTGGTGAGTGGGGGCACTGTGCACAGAATGAAGGGTTTGAATCTGAGCCTTTAGCAAGAACAGTGAGCCAGGAACTGTATGGGCTAGAGCTGAGCACTTGAGATCCCTAACATCCAGGCAAGAGCACACAAACTATGGAATACAAACCTCTTGGAAGGGGAAGGCATGCCCATTCCACACCTACAGGATTCCACATCTACAATCTCCTCAGAACAGTAAGGCCAAGCTCAAAAACCCCTTGTCAGGTGCACATTTATAAGGGAAAGAAAGATGATTCAAAGGAGACCTTTATGAAATTTTATAATACACTATGTTGGCTGCTTCTTGGACCCCATTCAAATGAAGACAGCAAGACAAAGAGATTAGAAATTGGCACAGAAAGAGGTATTCAGGGGCCCACCCAGCCTCAACTTTCACTCATTGCTGGCATCAGCACCAAGCAGGAAAGAGCTGACCCTTTTACACAGATTGACCCCTCATATAAAATGCTAATTCATCAGATGGATTAGCAGAAATAACCTGGGACAGATTGAGGCATGTAACATAGGGGTGGGAAACACACTCAACCATTTTCCCTGAAGGCTGAACAGTGCCTCCTGCCTCCCCAGGCTTGATCCAAGGACCCCACCCTCATGATTGCACCAGAGATCTCCTCTGGAGGCAGGTGGAAGTGGTACTTGTACTGCTGTCAGAAGTTAAATGAACCACCCCTTGGTCTTGTGCTGATAAAAAGCCATCAGGGACAAGCCAAGCCTACAGGGGATAGCCACAGACTGTGGGTTGCTTTTAGCTTTGAAGACACTGCCTAAAGCTAGACTGGGACAGCAGCTGACATAGACAGATCGTAAAGGAGAAAACATCACCCAACAAACACTAGACTCTGCTGAGATGAATTCTACCTCATTTTGTTCATTATTTGTGCTATTTTCTCTTCCATAGCCTTTTAACATTGTTCTTTGTCTTCAATTTTGTTTCTATTATTTCATTATTTTTATTTTATTATATATATTTAGTTTATTATATTTTATTTTTGTTTTATTTTAATTCCAATTTCATATTTTACTCTTCCCTTCACTTACTCCATTTTCCCTTCATTCTTCTCTTTCTTATTTTTATCTTAAATTTTATTTTTGCCCTTTCTACACCTGGTTTCTATTCCTTACTGTTTCTCCTCTCTCCATTCTCTCAAAACCATCCTTCTTTCATTAATCATCTCACATTCCTTTTCCCTTTCTTATAATAGTGTTTTGTAATTCCACATTTATTAATATTTGCTCAAAAATGTCATTGATATTGGGGTTGTTGTTGCATTTCTTAAATTCTATCCCTACATGTTCACTTTAATATTTTTTTAATTTAAATCCTATTTTTAATTTCCAGGCAAGATGGAGGCATAGGTAGAAACACTTTGCTTCCTTGCACAAACAAAAGAAGGATAACAACAAATTTAAAAACAATAAGCAACCAAAAGTTCTAGAAAATCAAACTGGATGGAAATCCAATAACAAGGAGTTAAACATTTATCCAGTTCGATAGGAGGGACAGAGACAGGAAGCTGAGCGGAGAGGACACACAGCAAAGCAACAGACCACACAGGTGAGGCGGGACTGGCTGAACAGAAAACTAAAGACTCAAGAACCTCTAGCTGTAAAATACTGTGAGTGTTGCAATGGCAGGAGAAACCTCCCAGTCTCACAGGAGAGTTCATTGAAAAGTGGGGCTGGAGTAGAGTGAGCAAGAGCATTATTCCTCCTCTGACCCTCCCCCACAGACAACACTACAGCACAGCAAAGAGAGTTGCCCTGCCCTGGAAAATACTTAAGGCTCCATCCACCCCCTTACAGCATAACAGGTGCACTGAGACAAAGAAATACGGCCCAAATGAAAGAACAGATCAAAGCTCCAGAAAAGGAGCTAAGCAATGAGGAGATAGACGGCCTACCTGATGCAGATTTCAACACACTGGTAATCAGGATGCTCACAGAATTAATTGAGCTCAGTCACAAAATGAGGGAAGAAATGAAAACTATCCAGAGTGAAATAAAGCCAAATATGCAGGGAACCACAGTGAAGGGAAGGAAACTTGGACTCAAATCAACAATTTGGAACAAAATAAAGAAATAAACATCCAAATGTAACAAAATAAAGAAACAAGAATTCAAAAAAAATGAGGAGAGGTTTAGGATCCTCTAGGGCAACTTAAGAACTCCAACATCCAAATAATAGGGATGTCAGACAACAAGAAATTGAAAACTTATTTGAACAAATAATGAAGAAAAACTTCCCCAATCTGGCAAAAGTCCAGGAAACCCAGAGTCCCAAAGAAATTGGACCCAGGGAGAAAACACCAAGACATATCATAATTAAGTTACCCAAGAGTAAAAATAAACAGAGAATCTTAAAAAGCAGCAAAAGGAAAAGAGAGAGTTACCTACCAAGGAGTACCCAATAAGACTATCAGCTGATTTCTAAAAAACAAAACAAACAAACAAACAAACAAACAAAAACCTTACAGGCACTGGCTGCTGTGGCTCAGTGGACGGAGCACCAGCCTGTGAAACAAAATGTTTCTGGTTCAATCCCCAGTTGGGGCAAATGCCTGGTTTGCAGGCAGGGTCCCCAGTGGTGGGGAGCATGAGAGGCAAGCACACATTGATGTTTCTGTCCCTGTCTTTCTCCTTCTCTTCCCCTCTCTGTAAAAACAAATAAATAAAATCTTTTAAAAAAGGGAAGCTTACAGGAAAGGAAGGACTGGATAGAAGTATTTGAAGTCATGAAAGACAAGGACCTACATCCAAGATTACTCTGTCTAGCAAAGCTGTCATTTAGAATGAAAGGGCAGATAAAGTGCTTCCAAAATAAGGTAAAGTTAAAGGAGTTGAGTATTACCAAGCCCTTATTATATGAAATATTGAAGGGACTTATCCAAGAAATAGATGACGATCAAAAACTATGAACAGTAAAATTGACAACATATTCATAACTATCAGCAACTGAACCTAAAAAACAAAAACAAAAACTAAGCAAACAACTAGAACAGGAACAGAATCAGAGAAATGGACATGACATGGAGGATTATTATTAGGAAGGATGAGGGGGAGAATGAGTGGTGGGAAGGTACAGTGTATAAGAAGCATAACTGGTTGGCATAAAATAGACAGGGGGAGGTTAAGATTAGTATAGGAAACATAGAAGTCAGAGAACTTATATGTTCAAACCATGGACATGAACTAAGGTAGGGGAGAATGCTGAAGGGTGGAGGTTTCAGGGAGGAAGGCTAGATAAAGAGAAGAAAAAATGTGGACAACTATAATTGCCTAATCAATAAAATATACTTAAACAATCTTTCAATTTACCATTACCCTGTGTTATTTCATTTTGCCTTCCTCCAGCCCTGCCTTGTTTTCATTTTTAAATTTTATTATCTCCCTTCTTAGCCTGCTTTCTAACCCTTACTCTTATTTCTCCTCCCTCTATCCTATCAAAAGTAATTTTCTTTCCTGTAGACATCTCACAGACTTTTCTTTTCTAATATAATATTATTAATCTATTTCCACCTTTAACAGTCTTTGGTCCTTTGATGTGAGGTTTGTTGAGGTGATTGTTTACTGCAATTTAGTTCCTATTTTCCTTTACTACTTTCCCCCCCCAAACCTCATATCATACTATTTATTTGTCTTACTCCAGTCTTCCCTATTCCCTCATTATTTTATTATGTTGTAAGTTTTATTTTCTCCATTTCTTGCCTTGTTTCTATTTCCTACTCTTATTTCTCCTCCCTCTACTGTCTCAAAATCAGTTTTCTTCCCATTAGTCACCTCATATTCTTTTTTCCTTTCATATAATAGTCTTATTCTCTCTCCACATTTATAAATCTCAGTTCCTTTGTTGTCAATATCATGGTAGTGGTTGGGGTATATCTCCTGGTGTGCATTTTGTTTGCTGCATTATTTTGTTTTGTGCTAGAATATTCTGTGAAACAGCATACACAATGTGGTGGGTTTGTGACTCTCAATCAATCAGATGGAAGAGAGAATCTGACAAGGAATGAGCCCCAAACAATCAAAGTTCAATAACAAGAAGATAGCCCACAAAAACTGCATGAGGGGCATCCTTAGAGTATATAGCTCAGGAGTTCAGGGAGACTGCAACACTGAGTCTCACAGGACTCCTACCAGAGAAGGCCACTCCACAAAGACAGAGAGTCAAAGCAGATCAACCTACTATGCAGAAAAAAAAGAGCCATCTAAAATGAGAACACACACACACACACACACACACCACACACATCTAAAGAAGGAGGAATCCCTAGAAAGAATGCTAAATGAAATTGAGACAAGCAATGTAGCAGACATAGAATTAAAGTAATGGTTATAATGATACTAAAGGAGTTTATTGAGAGCTACAATGAACTAGTGGGAACTACAGTCAGCATGAAAAAAGGAGATAGAAACTATAAATAGAACCAGGAGTAATGAAGAATACAATACATCAATGAATGCACTAGAAGGGAATTAAAAGCAGGCTCAATGAAGCCAAGGATTAAATCAACACATTGGAAGACAAGGTAAACAAAACACCCAGCCAGTGCAACCAACTGGAATAAAAAAGACTGAAAATGAATGAAGATATTTTAATGGCGCTGCAGGACACCATGAAACATAATAATATCCACATCACAGGGGATTTCAGAAAAGAAGAAAAGGAACAAAAAGGTTAAAAAGCATGTTTGAAAAAAATGACAGAAAACTTCCCTAACTTGATAACAGAAAATGTCTCACAAGTTCAGGAAGCACAGAGGGCCCCAATTAAGAAGAACCCAAAGAGGGCCCACTCCAAAGCACTAATATTTAAAAATGACAAAATATAGGACTCCCGGTCAAGATGGAGGCATAGGTAGACCATTTTGCCTCCTTGTGAAACCATAGAAAGAATTACAACCAGATCTGAAACTAATACACCCAGAATGATCAGAAAACTGAGCTCTATGGAAGACCAACAACTAAGGATTTGAAGGAGACACATTAAACATGAGTGGAAGGAGTGGAGATGTGATGTGGTGTAGAAAGACAGTGGTGACACTGGAAGAGATGAGAGTGATACCTTGAGAGTGAGTTATCCCAGACCCAGGCTTCACGACTCAGCCCAGGGTTCTAGCACTAAAAAGATAGGTCCCTGTTAACTCTGGCTGTAAAACACTGTGGGGATTGGGATGGCAGAAGAAACTGACAGCTTTTTGCTCCTAAAAGGTCCAGCATGGTTTTACAGTCTTAGAATGTATGCAAACTCACCCACTACAATATTCACCACAGGGGCAGCAGGAGGAAGGGTGTCAGTCTAACATGGGAAGGGGTTGAAGTGACTGGAAATGGAGCAAGTGCTGGATGAACTACCAGAGGCCAAACAACAACATTGTCCAGTCTCTGAACCCTCCCCACACAGCCACAAAACAGTGAATTGGGTTTCCATAACCTGATAATTACCTGACTCCACCCAACACAATTTACAGATGGCTTTTCTACACAGGCCATGATAATAAGATAGAGAATAAAAGAATCTCTATCTAATACACAGAAGCAAACACAGGGAGGCTGCCAAATCAAGGAGACCAAGAAATGTGGTCCACATGAAAGAATAGAGAAAAATCCCAGGAAAATAACTAAGTGAAATTGAAATAGCCAACCTATCAGATACAGAGTTCAAAACACTGCTGATAAAGATGCTCAGAGAACTCACTGAGTTCAAGCAAAAGCATAAGGAAATAAATGACAGCTACACTAAGCTAAATAAAGAAAAATCCACAGGGAACCAACAGTGAATGGATAGAAATAGGGTTCAAATCAATGATTTGGAAAATAAAGAAGGGATAAACATTCAACCAGAACAAAAGAAGAAACAAGAACAAGGATAGGCTTAGGGACCTGTAGGCCTTCTCTAAATGTGCCAACATCTGAGTCATAGGGATGACAGAAGGAGAAGGGGAAGAACAAGAAATTGAAAACTTATTTGAAAACAATAATGAAAATAAAGTTTCTTTTTTAAAAAAAGATTTTATTTATTTATTTATTTTATTTTTAGAGAAGGAAGGGAGGGAGAAAGAGAGAGAGAGAGAAACATCAATGTGTGATTGCTGGGGGTCATGGCCTACAACACAGGCATGTACCCTGACTGGGAATTGAACCTGTGACCCTTTGGTTTGCAGCCCATGCTCAATCCACTGAGCTATGCCAGCCAGTGCTGAAAGTAAAGTTTCTTAATTTGGTGAAGGAAGTAGACATACAAGTCCTAGAAACAAAGAGAGTCCCAAACAAGCTGGACCTAAAGAGGAACACACCAAGATATATCATAATTAAAATACCAAATGTTAAAGATAAAAAACCTTAAAAGCAGCAAGACAAAAGCAGAATTACCTACAAAAGAGTTCCAATAAGACTATCATTAGATTTCTCAAAAAAACTTTGCAGGCAAGAAGGAACTAGCAAGATGTATTCAAAGTGATGAACAGCAAGGACTTACAACATAGATTACTCTATTCAGCAAAGCTATTATTTAGAATGGAAAGGCAGAAAAGGTGCTTCCCAGACAACATAAAGATAAAGGAGTTCATCACCACCAAATCATCATTACAGGAAATATTAAAATAACTTATTTAAGAAAGATGAAGAAAATCAAAAGCATGAACGTTAAACTGGAAACAAATTCACAACTATCAACAACTGAATTAAAAAAAAAATAAGCAGACAACCGGAACAGGAGTAGAATCATAGATATGGAGATCATTTGGAGTGTTATCAGCTAGGAAGGGGGAGGAGGAGGGTGTGGGAATGGTGTGGGGTGAAGAAGCATAGTTGGTAAGAACAAAACAGACAGGAGGAAAGTAAGAATAGCATAGGAAATGGAAAGTCAAAGAACTTACAAACCCGATTCATTGACTGAAACTAAGGGGAGAATTGCTTAAGGTAAGGGGGCACTGAACAGAAGGAAGCAAAGGGAGGAAATTGGACAACATTAATAGCATAATTAATAAATATACTTAAAATAAAATAATTAAAATTAAAAAATAAAGTGACAAAATTTAAAGACAGAGAATCTTAAAAACAGCAAAGGAGAAACAGCTAGTAACAGACAAGGAAGTTCCAATAAGTCTCTCAGCTGATTTCTTAACAGAAACACTACAAGCAGGGAGGGAATGGCATGAAATATTCCAGGTAATGAAAAACAAAGACCTGCTACTAAGACTACTCTACTTAAAATGAAGGAGAACTAATGAACTTCCCAGAAAAAGAAGGCTAAAATAGTACATCCCTGCCAAATCAGCATTGCAAGAGATGGTAAAGGGACTGGTAAAGGGGTGGCAAAAGTGGTAAAGAGATGGTAAGAAGATGAAGAAAAAGAGAGAGAAAGGTAGGAACATAGGCACAAAGAGGAACAAATGGTGATGAATAAACACCTGTTAAGAATGTTCCATGCAAATGGATTAAATGCTCCAATCAAAAGACATAGGATAACTGAATAGATAAGAAAATATGACTGCATACATGCTATCTACAATAGACCCACCTCAGAACAAAAAATCTACAGGCTAAAAGTGAAGGGATAGAAAAAATAATTCAAAGTAAATGGGCATGAAAAAATGCTGTCATAGCACACTTACATTAGACAAAATAGACTTCAAAACAAAGGTCATAACAAGAGACAAAGAGGATCTTCATATAATACTTAAATGAGGTGTCCAACAAGAAGATATAACTCTTGTAAACATATGTACCCAACAAAATAGCATCTAAAAACAAGGAAAATCTTGGAGGACATTAAGAAAAAGGTCAACAACAATACAATAATCATAGGGGATTTTAACACCCCACTGTCAGCAATGGACAGATCATCCAAACAAAAAATCAACAAGGATATTATGGAATTGAACAAAGCCCTAGATCAAATGGCATTAATTGCTATCTACAGGGCATTTAAATGAAAAGAAGCAAAATATACATTCTTTTCAAATGCACATGGATAATTTGAAAAATAGACCACATAGTAGGTCACAAAACAAGCCTCAACAAATTCAAGAAAATTGAAATCATATCAAGCATCCTTTTGGACCACAATGGCTTGAAACTAGAAATCAACCTGAAGGAAAACACTAAAAAACATTCAAATACATGGAGACTGACTAATACATTGTTAAATAATGAATGAGTTAACAATAAGATCAAGGGAGAAATAAAAAGCATCTGGAATAAATGAAAATGAACACACACCAGTGAAAACCTATAGGACAGTGGAAGCAGTTCTGAGAGGGAAGTTCATAGCATTACATGCCTACCTAAAGAAGATGTAAAAGTCTCAAATAAACAACCTAAGCCTATATCTAAAAGAATTAGAGGAACAACAACAAATAAAGCCCAGAGTCAGTAGAAGAAAGGAAATAATAAAGATCAGAGCAGAATGAAATAACACAGAGCCTAAAAAAATATTCAAAGATTAATGAATCCAGGAACTAGTTCTTTGAAGAGATAAACAATATTGACAAGTCTTTAACCACACTCATCAAGAAAAAAAGAGAGAGTACCAACATAAACAAAATCAGAAATGAAGACAAGTATAAACCAATACCATAGAAATACAAAAGATTGTAAGAAATTACTATGAAAAACTATATGTCAAGAAATTTAACAATCTAGGTGAAATGGACAAATTTCTAGAAACATACTCTCTTCCAAAACTGAATCAAGTAGATTCAGAAAGCCTAAATATGGCAATAATAAGCAGCAAAATTAAACCAGTAATCAAAAAACTCCCAGCAAGCTTTCTGGCTGGTGTAGCTCAGTGGATTTACCACAGGCTGTAAACCAAAGGGTCACTGCTTCAATTACTAGTCAGGGAACATGCCTGGGTTGTGGGTCAGGTCCCCAGTAGGTGGCCACATGAGAGGCAACCACACATTGATGTTTCTCTCCATCTCTTTCTCCCCCCCCTCTCTAAAAATAAATAAATAAAATATTTTTAAAAAACGCCTCCTAGCAAACAAATAACCTGCATCAGGTAGTTCAGCAGGTAAATTTTACCAACACCCAAAGGAGAACTAACTTCTATTTTTCTAAACAATTCCCCCAAATTCAAGAGAAGGATCCAAATCCCCTTTTTATGGGCCCAGTAGTATGCTAATTCCAAACCAGGAAAAGATTCTACAAAGAAAGAAAAATTAGAGGCCAATATTTCTGATGAACATAGATGCTAAAATTATCAACAAAATATTGGCAATACAGATAATACATTGATCAAGTGGGATTTATCCCAGGGATGCAAAGATGGTACAATACTCACAAATCAATAAATGTAATACACCACTTAATCAAAATGAAGGACAAAAATTACATGACCATATCAATAGATGCTGAAAAAGCATTTGCTAAAATCTAGTATTCACTTATGATGAAAATACTCAGCAAAGTGGAGAGGAATCATAATCACAAAAATTAGTAAAAGCCATATACTAGAATCCTACTGCCAACATCATACTCAATGGGAAAATATGAAAAACTTTCCACTAGGATCAGGGAAAGTTTTTCCCTGGATCAGGAACAAGACAAGGGTGTCCACTTTCACTATGCTTATTCCACATGGTACTGGAAGTTCTAACCACAGTGATCAGACTAGAAGATATAAAAAGCATCCAAAATGGAAAGGAGGAAGTAAAACTGTCATTATTTACAGATGACATGACACTGTTCATAGAAAACCCTAGAGTCACCAACTAAAAACTACTTGATCTAATAAGTTAAAATGGCAAAGTAAGGACACGAAGTCAATATTCAGAAATAGAATTTTTGTACACTAACAATGAACTCTCAGAAATAGAAACTAGGAAAAAAATCCCACTTACTATAACAACAAGAAAAATAAAATACCTAGGAATAAATTTATTCAAGGAGTTAAAAGACCTATATTTAGAAATCTATGAAATAGTAAAGAAAGAGATTCAGGAAGATACAAATAAATGAAAGTGTATACCATGTTTATGAATTGAAAGAATTTACAACATTAAAATATCCACACTACCCAAAGAAATCTATAGATTCAATGCAATTCTTATTAAGAAAACAATGGCATATTTCACTGATCTAGAACAAATACTCCAAAAATTCATATGGACCAAAAAGACACCAAATAGCCTCATCCAATCTCAGAAAAGAGAATAAAGTAGGAGGGATCACAACACCTGATGTCAAACTATACTACAAGGCCATAGTCATAAAAAAAGCCTGATAATGGCATAAGAACAGACACATAGGAGAAGGGCCTAGTTTACTTGTAGGTAGTGGAAGTGACTGAAAGCCATCCCAGAGCTGAGCAAGTGGCATTGCTCCCTCTTTGATTCTTCCCCCACATCCAGTGCCATGACACAGGGATGTGGATTGCCTTGCCTTGGTGAATTTCTAAGACTCTGACCCTTACTGCATAATAAGGTGCAGTGAGACTATATATTTATATCATATATATCTATATCTATTCATCCATATATCCCAAATGAAAGAGCAGATCAAAGCGCCAGAAACATACAACTAAGCAATGAAGAGATAACCAACCTATCAGATGCACGGTTCAAAACACTAGTAATCAAGATGCACACAGAATTGGTTGAGTATGGTCACAAGATAGAGGAAAAAATGAAGGCTATAAAAAGTGAAATAAAGGAAAATGTACAGTCCCCAATAGGGGATGTGTGAGAGGCAACCACACATTGATGTTTCTCTCCCTGTCTTTTTCCTTCCCTTCCCCTCTCACTAAAAATAATAAATAAAATCTTAAATAAAAGATTATACATCATGATCACAAGGATGATACAATATTTGCAAATCATTAAATATAAAACATCACATAAACAAAATGAAGGACAAAATTGCACTATCATATCAATAGATACTGAAAAAATATTTTATGAAAACCCAGAATCCATTTATGTAAAAACACTCAGCAAAGTGGGAATTGAGGGAGCATACCTCAATATAATAAAGTCCATATATAAAAAACCTACTACCAATATCATACTCAAGAGTAAGAACTGAAAGTGTTTTCCTTATGATCAAGGATGTCCATTTTCACTGCTCTTCTTTAACATAGTATTGGAAGTTCTGGACACAAAGATCAGAAAACAAAAATAAATAAAATGCATCCAAATTAGAAATGAGGAAGTAAATTTGTCATTATTTGCAGATGGCATGATAGTGTAGGTGGGAAACCTATAGGCTCCACCAAAAAACTACTTAACCTAATAAGTGTATTTAGCAAAGTAGCAAGATACAATGTCAAAATTCAGAAATTGATGGCAGTATGGTACACCTACAGTAAAGTATCAGAAAGAGAAACTAAGAAAAGAAATCCCATTTACCACAGCAACAAAAAAACATAGAATATCTAGGAATAAACTTAACCAAAGAGGTAAAGGACCTATACTCAGAAAGCTATAGAACACTGAAAAATTAAATTGAGAAAGATACAAATAAATGGAAGCATAATGTGAGTTCATGGATTAAAAGAATTAACATAAAAAGTCCATACTACCCAAAGCAATCTATAGATTCAATTCAATTTTCATTAAAATACCAATGGCATATTTTTCAGAGCTAGAACAAATACTCCAAAATTTACATAGAACCAATAAAGATCCTGGATAGCTTCTGCAATCTTGAGAAAGAAGAGTGTACATAGTTGGAGCAATCACAATACCTGATGTCGAACTATACTACAAGTCCACTGTGATCAATACAGTCTCGTACTGGCATAACAACAGTTGCATACAACAAAGGAATAGAAAAGAGAGCCCAGAAATAAACCATTGCCTTTACCATCAATTAATATTTGACAAAGGAGGCAAGAGCATACAATGGAGTAAAGATGCTTTCTCCAATAAATGGTCTTTGGAGAACTGAACAGGTATATGAAAGAAAGAAAAGAAAGAAAGAAAGAAAAAGAAAGAAAGAAAGAAAGAAAGAAAAGAAAAAGAAAGAAAGAAAGAAAGAAAGAAGAAGGAAGGAAGGAAGGAGGAAGGAAGGAAGGAAGGAAGGAAGGAAGGAAGGAGGAAGGAAGGAAGGAAGGAAGGAAGGAAAAAGGAAGAAACTAGAACACCAATTTACACCATGCACCAGAATAAACTCAAAATGGGTATAAGTTGTGATACCATAAAAATCCTAGCAGAAAACATAGGCGGTACAATTTCAGATATCACACACAGCAATATTGTTGAGAATATATCTCCTAGGACAAGGACAAAAAAGGAAAAAAATAAACAAGGTAGACTACATCAAAACCTCTGACTGAAAAACCTGTGAGGGTTGAGGCAGGGGAGAAACTCCCAGCCTCACAGGAGAGTCTTTGGGAGAGACCCATAGGGTTCTAGAATGTACAAAAACCACCCACCTAGGAATCAGTGTCAGAAGGGCTGAATTTTCTGGAGGGTAGTGCCAGGAGTGACTGAAAGCCATCAGAGACATGATCAAGCAGCACTGTTCCCTCTGTGACTCCTCCCCCATGTCTAGCAACACCTAGTAGTTTATCCCACCTTGATGAACACCTAAGGCTATGCCCCTTGCTACATAACAGGCACACTGAGACAAAAAAAAAAAAATGGTCCAAATGAAAAAAAAAAAAAAAAAAAAACAGATCAAAGCTCCAGAAAAAATACAACTAAGTGACAAAGAGATAGCCAACCTAATAGATGCACAGTTCAAAACACTGATAATCAGGATGCACACAGAATTGGCTGAGTATAGTCACAAAATAGAGAAAAAAGGTAAAGGTTATGAAAAGTAAAATAGAGGAAAATGAACAGGGAACCAATGGCAAAGGGAAGTAAACTGGGACTCAAATCAACAGTTTGGGCCAGAAGGAAGAAATAAACATTCTACCAGGACAAGAATTCAAAAATATGAGGAGAGGCTTAGAAACCTCTGGGACAACTTTAAACATTCCCACATCTGAATCATAGAGGTACCAGAAGAAGAAGGAAGAGCAAGAAATTGAAAACTTATTTAAAAAAATAATAAAGGAGAACTCCCCCAATCTGGCAAAGGAAATAGACTTCCAGGAAGTCCTGTAAGCTCAGAGAGTTTCAAAGAAGTTGGACCCAAAGAAGGACACACCAAGGCATATCATAACTACATTACCCAAGAGTAAAGATAAGGAGAGAATCTTAAAAACAGCAAGAGGAAAGGAGACATTTACCTACAAAGGAGTTCCCATAACACTACCAACTGACTTCTCAAAAGAAATCTTTCAGGCAAGAAGGGGCTGAAAAGAAGTATTCAAAGTTATGAAAGGCAAAGACCTACATCCAAGATTACTCTATCCAGCAAAGCTATTACTTACAATGGAGGGGCAGATAAAGTGCTTCCCAGATAAGGTCAAGTTGAAGGAGTTCATCATCACCAAGCCTTTATTATATGAATTTTTAAAGGGATATCTAAAAAAAAATTAAAAATATAAACAGTAAAATGACAACAAATTCACAACTATTAACAACTGAACATAAAACAAAATAAAAAACAAACTAATCAAACAATTAGAACAGAAACAGATTCACAGAAATGGAAATCACAGGAAGGGTTATGGGGGAAAGTGGGAGGAGGAGGGGGGGAAAGTACAGTGAATACATAGTAGCAATGGTAGACAGAAAATAGACAGGGGGAGGTTAAGAATAGTATAGGAACTGGAGAAGCCAAAACACTTACATGTATGACCCATGGAGATGAACTAAAAGGAGGGGAATGCAGGTGGGAAGCAGTGGGCAGGGTGGACTGGAATAAAGGGGGGAACATGGGACAACTGCGATAACATAATCAATAAAATATATTTTAATAAAAGAAATGAATTCCATTTACAATTGCATCAAAGATAAAATACCTAGAAATATATTTAACCAAGAATGTAAAGACCTGTGCTTGAATAAGTATGACATTGAAGACAGAATTTTAAGAAGACACAAATAAATGGAAGCATGTAACATTGTCATGGATAGGAGGATTTAACATTGTTAAAAAATTGATACCACCCAAAGCAATCTATGGGTTTAAAGCAATCCCTATCAAAATACCAATGACATTTTTAACAGAATATTTCTAAAATATATATGGAGCCACAAGGACCCCAAAAAGGCAAAACAATCTTGAGAAAGAAGAACAAAGTAGAAGATATCATGCAACCTGATATCAAATTATTCCACAAGCCTACAGTAATCAAAACAGCATGGGCGTAGCATACAATTAGACACATAGATCAATGAAACAAAATAGAGTACAGCAATAAGTCCACATCTACATGGTCAATTAATGACAAAGGATGCAAAAATATACAATGGGATAAAAACAGTTAATTAAATAAATGGTATTAGGAAAACTAGACAAATAAATGCAAAAAAATATTTAAACTAGATACCTTCTTAAACCAAGAATAAACTCAAAATGGATTAAAAGCCTAAATGTAAGTTCTGGAACCACAAAACTGCTAGAAAACATAACAGTAAACACTTACCATTACTTCTTGGTAATTTTTGATATTTCTTTTCAGGTAAGGGGAAAAATAAACAAATAGGAGTACATTCAGTTAAAAATAATTGTCACAGAAGAAAAACAAAACGAAAAGATGGCCTACTAAATGAGAGAAGATATTTTGCTCATAATACATTTGATAAGAGATAAATATCCAAAATATAAAAAACTTATTCAACTTAATACTGTAAAACACAAATTATCTGATTAAACAGTGGATAGAAAACCTGAATAGACATTTCTCCAAATAGGACATACACATCTGACAAATACATATGAAAATTTGTTAAACATCATTAATCATCATTAAAATAAAAATTAAAACCACAATGAGATATTACCTCACACCTGTCTGAATTACTACCATCAATCAATCAATCAATGACAAGTGTTGTGGAGAAAAGGGAACCCTCATGCACTGTTGTGAAATTGCAAATTGGTGCAGTCCCAATGGAAAACAGTACAAAAGTTTCCTTAAAAATTAAAAGTAGAACTACCTTATGACTCAGCAATTCTACTTTTGGGCATTTATCTGAAGAAATCCAAAACACTAATTCAATGAGATACATATTCATTGCAGCATTATTTAAAATAGCCAGTATTTGGAAGTAACAAAAATGTTTATTGATAGATGATTAGATAAAGAAGATGTGGTACATATATACAATGGTATATTTCTTGATGATAAAAATGAATGAAATCTTTCACCATGCTCTCCAGTTCCACTCATGCTGTCAAGAAGGGTAGGAGTTCCTTCTTTCTTTCTGCTGCATAGTATTCCATTGTGTAAGTGTATCAGAGTTTTTTGATCCACCTTATTTACTGACGGGCACCTAGGCTGTTTCCAGCACTTGGCTATTGTAAATTGTGCTGCTATGAACATTTGGGTGTGCAGGAACTTTTGAGTTGGTGTCTCAGGATTCTTAGGGTATAATTCCAGCAGGAAAGACAAATACCATATGTTCTCACCTATAAGTATAACCTAGTTAACAAAACAAACAAGTGCACAAAATAGAACCAGAGACATGGAAATAAAGAACAAACTGACAGTGACCAGAGGGAGGCGGGGAGGGGAATAACAAAGGAAAGAAGGGTAAGAGTCTTCAAGGAAGACTCTACCTTGAAGGACCCATGGACAAAGACAATGGGGGTTAGGATTGAATGTGGAGGTGGAGATATGTAGGACAGAGGAGAGTAATGGGAGATAATGGGGACAATTGTAATTGAACAACAATTAAAAAAAGAAAAAAATCAATAAAACCTTATCATTTGTGACAACATGGATGAACTCAGAGGGTATTATACTAAGCAAAATAAGTTAAAGACAAGTAACATATGATTTCACTTATACGTGAACTCTAAGGGCCAAAATAAATGAACAAAAAAAAACCAGAAACAAACTCATAGACAGAGAACAAATTGATACTTGTCAGATGAGAGGAGTATTGGGTGGGGACTGGTAAAAAAGTTGAAGGAATTAAGAAGTAATTATGAATTGTGACAAGTGATTAGTAGACTCATCAGGGGAACCACCTCATGAGTTTCATAAATGTATTATCACTATGCTAAAACTAAAATATTGCATGCCAAGTATAATTTTTTAATGTGACAATAATGTCAGAAGTGTTCTTCTATCCCTCTCTTTTGTTCATTTTTTTTAAAGCAGTCGCTTTAGCATATCCTGCAATGCTTTTTTGGTGGAGATGTATTCTTTCAGCCTTGTTTTTTTTTTTTTTTTAACTAGGAAAGGTCTTATTTTGTCTTCTATTTTAACTGAGAGCCTTGTGTATAGAGTAGTCTCAGTTGCAGGTCTTTGCTTTACATTACTTGGAATACTCCTTGCCATTCCATTCTGGCTTGTAGTGTTTCTGTTGAAAAATCAGCTGCTAGCCTTATCAGAGCTCCCTTTTATGTTACTATCTGTTTCTTCCCTGATGTCTTTAAGATTCTCTGTCTTTGAATTTTGTAATTTTTAATATGTTGTGGTGGACTCTGCTGGCCAGAGTTGTGACTCTGTTGTGACTGAAGACAGGAATAAATGCACAGGTGACAGTAATCCTGTGGAGAAAAAGGGAATGGCATGGTTACTCTCCCAAGGGGAGAGTGCCTCTGAGTGCCTCAACCACTCTCTCAAGATGAGAGTGCCCCAGCCCTTGCCTAGACAAGCTTTTATTGTTTTTCTCAACACCAAAGAAATATTTATTATCTATTACATATTATTGTCTACATTTTAGGTACCATCAAGGAAATGAAAATAACATGCAGAAGGGAAAGGTGGCATGCTGATTAGCTCTGTCCTTGGGAAAATTCACACAGGCTTTGGAAACTACCTTGAAGATAAACAACACACATTTGTTGTTTTAGACCAGGGTGATGGAGTTTTAGCAAAAGCAAGCCATAACAGTCTGTATGCATTTTCTTAGGCCTGATTGCCATGGGAAAACTTGGTTGGAAGGTCTGGCTCCTGCCCACCACCCTCACTTCTGTAGGCTTTCCATACAGAGCTGAGTCACATTTGCCAGAGCAAAACAAAACCGGTACCCTACAATATGTGTTTTGGAGTGGGCCTCTTTAAATTCATCTTGTTTGGTATCCTCTGTGCTTCCTGGACTTGTGTGCCTTTTTCTCTCAAGTTAGAGAATTTTTCTATCATTACTTTTTCAAACAGACATTCTATCCCTTGCTTCTCTTCTCCTTCTTCTGGTATTCCTATTATATGGACATTATTATGTTTCATGTTGTCTTGAAGCTCACTTAAACCTCCTTCATTCTTTTGAGTCTTTTTTCATTTTGTTGCTCTGTATTGGAATTGTTTTCTACCTTGTCCTCCAGCTCACTGATTCAATCCTCTGCTTCATCTAGCTTGCTTTTTACTCCTTCTACTGTGTGTTCAGTCCAGATATTGTATTCCTCATTTTATCCAGGCTCTTATTGATAGTTTGTATGTCCCTTTTCATGTTAGTGTAGTTCTTAATAAGTTTCTGTAGCTCCTCTGGAGTTCCTTGTAGTCTTCATTGAGCTCCTTGAACATCCTTAAAACCATTATTTTGAACTTGATATCTGATAGTTTGCTTGCCTCAATTTCACTTAGCATTATTTCTTGGGATTCCTCATTTCCTTTTGATTGGAGGTTGTTTCTTTGTGTCCCCATTTTTTATGTCTCTGCTTATTTGATTCTGCATATTAGATTTATCTGCTTCTATTCCCTGTCTTCATGGTATGACATTCTGTAGTAGAAGTCCTATGGGACTCAGTGGTGCAGTCATTTCTTTCTTGAGCTTGATGCTCGTGGGGTGCCCTATATATCATTCATATGGGATCTCTGGTTGTAACTGGGTTTGGTTGTTGTTGAGTCATTTTTTTGGTAGTACCTTCCCTCCAGCTGGCTGACTGAAAGTCACACTGCCCACCATGTCTTGTATGCTAATGTACAAGTGCTGTCAGAATAAAACCAACAGCTCCAGAAACCATCCCACAACAACTTAAACAATGTACATCCACAACCACACTGTCAACAACAAATGTACCAGCATTAATAAGGGTGTAAAGAGATTAAGGCTATTATAAGAAAATAAAAATGAGTACAAACTGACTAACTGAAGGAAGATTTATTTTGAGGGGGTAGGTGAAAGAAAATTAGTGAGTAGTGAATAGAAACAAGGTGGATACACAAATAAAATAAAATTTACATTTTAAATAAAAATGAGAGGAAAGAAGGCAGAATGGAGTAAGAGAAGTAAAGAGTATAATATTGGGTTTAAACAAAAATTTAAAAAATATAGTGAATAAAGAAAAATTAGGAACCAAATTGTACTTAAAGATCCACCATAGCATTATCACCAGCAAATGAACAAAGGTTAGTATAGGTGGGATAGTAATAAGAGGAAAAAATAAGAAAGAGAAGCTTAAGAGATTTCTGGAGGGAAGGGAAGTGATTTTGAGAAGATAGAGAGAAGGAATACTAAGAGTAAGGAATGAAAATCAGGCTAGCTCAGGTAAGTATTAAAATTTAAAATGAAAAAAGAAAGGGCAGGAGGAGGCAAAATGGAGTAGGAGAAAGGAAGAGTAAAATATAAAATCTGAAATACAAAAAGTGAAAATCTAGAAATAAAATTAAAGAAATGCAACAACCACTGCCATATCCAGAATCAATAAGCAAAATCTGAGAAAAGTGGGGAGAGAACAAGGTATTTAAGAACAGGAAAAGAATGTGAGATGACTAATAACAAGAAAAATGGTTTTGATGGCTGGAGAGAGAAATAGTAAGAGTTTGAATAGAAACAGTTGTAGTAAGAGAGAAAACAAATTTAAAACAAAAATAACAAGCTGAAGAAAGAAGCCATAATGGAGTAAGAAAAGGGTAGAGCAAAATGTGAAATATGAAATGTTACAATATAAAAACTTGTGACATAATATTCACAAAGTTGAAGGTAAAGAAATGAATGTTAAAGAGCTATTGTTACAGAACAAACAAGGGGGGCCTGGGACGATATACTATTATTGAAAAAAAAGCCGCCAAGTCCATCACGTCCGCCGCCAGAGGAAAGATGTCTCTCAATGCCAGAGATTTGTGAAAAGGAAAGGAAATGTTTATTTAATGCTATACAAACTTAAAGTAGTGACCTAATGTCTTTATCAAAAAATCCTAAAGTCCCTTAAAAGACCCACAAACAGACACAGTCCTTCCTTCCTTCCCCCTTTGCCCGTCCAGAGTACCGTATCTCAGGAAAGGAAATAGAAGTCCATGGCTCAGGCAGTCCTCTGGTTATTCCCAGTTAGTACTCCATCTCGACTGGGAGACCTCCCTGGGTTCCCGGCACCCTCAGCTGAGTCGCCGGGATCTCTGCTAAAACCAGGCGGTGGTTCCCCCTTCTAAAGCTGCGGGGGTCCCCACTCTGGCAAAAGCATGTGTTCCTCTCTCCCAGGGCCACAGGAGTCCCCACTCTGCCAGAGCCACGTGGTTCTCCCTCTCAGGGCTGCGGGAGTCTCCACTCTGTCAAGGCCACATGGTTCTCTCTCAATGGCTGTTGTGTCTGGGTTTAAATCCCCACACCAATCTTCTTCTGCAGCCCCATTTCTGACTCCTCCTACACTTGGGCACACTTGCCCTCAATCTGCTGTCTTCTCCAGCTTTTCTGGTCGCCATCGTGGGTCTGGGCAGGTGGCAGGTGTGACCCCATGTCCCAGAGCCAGTCTTCTCCGAGCTCCCACGCAGGCACTGTAACTCGGGGGACCTGCCCCCCAGTCACATCTTGGGGGGAGGTCCCTTTCCATTCCCCTGGCCTTGAGCATGGCCATAGCTATTTAGCATATCTAAGTGACCAGCCAAAGGCTATAGGTATGCTAAATGACCGTGCCATGGACTAGCTGCAAAGCTGCCCTGCATGTTTTTGCTCTGTGTGCCCCTTCCCCCAACTCACACCTGTGGGGGAAGGGGTGAACACACCTTAAAATCTCCTGGACACCTAGAGGTCTAGACCCCATTTCAAATGCCTATTGGGGGTCCCCCCTCTTGGCTGCACCCTGTAACACTATGCAGGAAAGAAAATAACACAAATCATGAAGACTAAGGTGGTATTCATATCTGTAGAATCCGGTTTTCACCTCTGTCTTCTCTTTCTGGATCTACCCCTGGTGATGTCATATGGTTCCCCAGTCTGGTGCTAGACAGCCTGTTCAAAGTTGCAGGTGATCCATAGTTTGTGGCTGTCTCCTTCAGATTTTGCTGGATCCTACTATTCTGCCCTACTGGGTTTCCATCACCCTTGGGTCCATCAGTGGTTCCTTTAATGACCTAAGAGGGCTGACAGTACCTTCTCCACCTGCCTCTACAGGGGGCCTTTGGTGAGACCCGGTGTGTGGTAACCCTGGTTCAGCCCTGGAGTACACTATTCAGTCTTCAGGGAAGATGGCGAGAGTGTTTTCCCATCCCTTGCCACATACCTTTTTTGTTCCTGATTTTTTTTCAGTAACGTATGGTTTCTGGTGATTCGCTGACTGTTTCCTCTGAGGGACCAATCTGTGTAAAAGGGGAAGCTCTTTCCTATTTGGAGCAGGCAGCACCTCTGTCTAGACACCAAGGTTGGGTGGATCCCTAAATCTTTGTACCTGTCTGTACTTTCTCTGCTCTGCTGGGGTTAGTGGATCCGGGCCCAAGGAACAGTGTGGTTGTAGTGTCTGATTAAGGGCCCTTTCAGAAGATTGTTCTCTTTCCCTTGCAGAAATGTGCCCAGCAAGATGCTCCTGAACCTAACCTCACTGATCTGCAGAGCCAGTAATCCTGCAAGTGGGGGTTGGGCTTGCCTGTCTCTGAGGGCCTCTGGAAGGCTGAAACAAGTCTCAGGCCTTCAGTTCCTGGCCTTCCAGTCCCCAACTCAGCACTCTCTCCAGGAGGATAGGGCCTGATTTCTCCACTCTGAACAGCACTCAGTTGGTCAGCCATGCTGGGTGGGACCCACAGACCCTAAAGTATGACTCTATCCCTCTGATTTCTCTGTTAACACAGCCACTGTGTGTGCCCGAGAGCCCCAGATCCCTGCTGAGTCTCGGATCTAGCTTCAGTGCCCCTTTTAAAAGAGTTTCTATGTGGCCCCCACTCTGCAGCATGGAACCTTACAGGGCCTATTCTCCATGTGCTCTCCCTCCTGCCAAATCACAGAGCCTTCCTTTCACAATCAGTGCTGGCCATCACCTGTCAGAGCTTCTGACAGTTTTAGGTAAAGTTGCTCTCTGGATCTTTCTCAGATGGTGTTAGGAAAAGCCCCACATTTACACTATTACTATAACACAGGGTGTTGCTGGGGTGCTGTCCCTGCTTCCTCCAGAGATTTTCAACCTGGGGTGGTCCTGCACCCACCACACTGTTTTGGAGCCAGCACCTCTCAGGCTGTCTCGCTCTGCCACTGGTGATCAGAGCTCCTGCACAGATCCACAGCCATTATGACTCTGTGCAGCCAGAAGTACTGGTTTGGGCCACAGTAGTGGCAGTTTCCCTGTTTGGAGAGCCCAGGCTGCAGGTTCCAGGTAGCCTGCAGGCAGGCAGTCTCTTGTCTACTCCCATGCACTCTCATCTGTATATGTGCTCACTCACTCACACTCTCTCTCACTCTCTGTTGGATTTTCAAGCTGACCATTCTGTAGCTAGGCTGCAAGACCAATCTGGGTCAAGGAGCAAGTAGATGGAGCCCACCTACTATGCAGCCATGTTGGATCTCTCAGTAAGTTAATTTCTTAATGGTTGCCTTTGGAATTACAATTACCATCTAAACATATAACAATCTAGTATAGATTAATATCAATTTAGTTTTAATAATGTACACAAACTGCTTTTATATAGCTCCATTTCCTTTTTACTTTGTTATATTAATGTTATAAAAATTATATATTTATGCATTATAAGGCCATCAATACAATTGTTTTATGTAATTGTTTCTTTTAAATTAAATTAAGAAAGGTGTTACAAGCAAAGCTACACTTATACTATCTTTTCAATTTACCTATGGTGTCATGTTTGCTGCTGTTTCTTACTTCTTTATGTGGATTTGCTATTGTTCAGTGACATTTAATATCAACCTAAAGATTTATTCCTTTCAGTATTTCCTAAAAGATGGATATACTAGTGACAAGTTCTCTGTTTCATTTTAAACTGGTTATGTACTAATTTCTCATTCATTTTAAAGGATAGTTTTCTTGTATATAGAATTCTTGGTTAATAGTTTTTCCTTTGAGTGCTTTAAATATGTTATTCCACTACCCTATAGCACCCATGGTTTCTGATATGAAAACAGAGTTAATCTTACTGAGGATACCTTATATATAATGAGTCACTTATCTTTTTTTGATTTCAGTCTTCTGTCTTTGACTTTGGACAGTTTGATTATGTCTTGGACTAAATCTCTGAGTTCACTCCGTTTGGAATTCACTGAGCTTCCTAGATGTGCAGAATAATATTTTCATGAAATTTTGGAAGGTTTTAGTCATTACTACTTCAAAAAATATTCACTAATCTTTCAAAAAGACTTCGATAGTCTATTTTCCCTTTTCCCAATATGCCTATGCTGGCATACCTGATGCCATCTACAGGCCTCTGAGGCTCTGTACATTTTCATTCATTCATTATATATTTTCTATTCCTCACTTTGTGTAATCTCAATTGACTTATCTTCAAATTCACTAATGATTTTATCTGTGAGCTCAAATCTTCATGTACACCCCTTCAGTGATTTTTTTAAAATGTCAGTTGTTGAAAATAACTGCAGAATATCAATTTATTTTAAAATAATGTGAATCTCTTTATTGATATTGTCTATTTAGTAAGATATTTGCCTTATACTTTTGCTTTGTTTTTAGATATAACTTTTTCAGTACTTTGAACATATTTAAAACAGGTTTTATAAACTATTTTTATACAAAGTCTAATGTCTCAGTTTTTTGAAAGACATATTCTCCCTGGCTGGCGTAGCTCAGTGGATTGGGCGCGGGCTGTGAACCAAAGTATCGCAGGTTCGATTCCCAGTCAGGGTACATACCTGGGTTGCAGGCCATGACCCCCAGCAACTGCACATTGATGTTTCTCTATCTCCCTCCCTTCCCTCTCTAAAAAAACCATAAAAATTAAAAAAAAAGAAAGACATATTCTATTGATTATCTTTTTTACCTTTGTGTGGGGCCATCTTTCTTATGCTTTGCATGTCTCATATATTTTTTGTCATTGTTGTTGAAAAGGGGACATTTCAAATAATATAACAAAGTAACTCTGAAAATCAGATTATCCATCTCCGGGGTTTGTATTTCATTCTATTTTTGTTTCTGTTTGTTTGTTTAGTGGTTTTTCTGAACTAACTCAATAAAGTCTGTATTCTTTGTCATGTGTGGTCTCTGAAGACTGTTAAGTTAGCTTAGTGGGCATCTGATGATTAAACTAAGACTTTCTTGAATGCCTTGAATCTATATGCCTTCTAGACTGTGCTAAATGCTCTATGTGTGTTGGAGCATGCTATTCACACTCTGTTAGGCAGCTTTCAACTTGACTTAACATCTTCAAGGTCAACCAGAAGTAGATCTTGGGGTCCTGTTAGGCTTTTTCTGGATACACAAACAGTCCTAAATATGAACATGGCCTTCTAGATTCTTAGGATGTGATAAACTTTTTTCAAAGCCCTGTAGACATATCATTACTCAGGTTTATATTATAAATGTTATGTTGGGCTTCTTATTTGATACAAATGTATCACTATGTCAGGCAGTTTTATGTTGCCATGCTGTTTTTGGAATGTGCCATGGAGAAAAAGTTGTTCACATGAAGTTAGCTCTGAGTCAGATGAAATAAGGATAAGCATTACAATTGGGGTTTTCTAGAGACATTCCATACCAGTCTACTAATGACAATTCTCTGGGGATGGGGTTCTGGGGAGATTTAAACCCATACATTTTCCTTCATTCATTATTAGGTTATGGTTTTCACATCTACTGTGATTTCAAATCTGTTAGTTTTCAAGGCTACTGCTGCAGAACTGCTGAGAAAAGGAAAATAGGAATATATCAAGTTAAAATGCTTCAAGGATCACTGCTATTACTAATACTCAGCTATTTTTCTTTAAGAAGCCCTCTATTGATTTCTGTGAGCCTTTGGTTAATTTTTTTTCTGAAAAAGATGATTTTGACAAATTTTGCCATCCTTTAGGTTACTTTTATGGAGGATACAATATTTGGAGGATCTCATTCTCCTATCTCATTGATATCACTCCACCATTTTAATATTGTAGTCAATGAAATGAGAATAAACATACCTGAATTATCTGCATTTATTTGTTTTTAGAATCACATCTAAGAAAGCATGGAAGAAAGCTGCAAATTTTGTCTTTTTAAAATTATTTTGAACCCATAATAATCAGGATAAGGAATGATGGCTTCTCTTTCATCAGGAATCATTGGAAATACAGGAAATTTCTGTGGTATCTTTCCTTGTTTCCCAGAAGCACAAAACCTGAAAAAGAGACCTCTGAGGATTCTCACCTCAGAGTACAGAAAAGATAAGGAAAAGTTCTCATATGCTAGGGCAGTCATAAGCCAACTCCCAATTTTTTGTACTAATAAAAAGAAGAGCCTTATCAGTCACTATTTTGAAAGTTTTCTCTTTAAATTTGAGTAATGTTTCTCAAAATTACTTTGAGTCACTACTTTGAGCTCTATTGTTATTTTGAGATGACTTGAAGGAAACTAAATTTTGTAAAAATGTAGTGAGTAATAATGGGAATGATAACATATCCCTTTACTCAATTATTTTTTCTTGGAAGATCCTTCTCGAGATTATAATTAATTTTTATTTCTTATGTCATTTTAATACAATCTGCAATGATTTTTTATTTTTAAAAAATGACTGAATTTATCAAAAAGCATACGATTGCAATTTTCTTGAAAAACCAGATTCAAGGTGACACAATGTATAGTTTCCCTCCTAACTTTGTTTGTGGCCTATCTGATGTACAATAATGAAACAAGGAAAAATATCACAAATGGAAATGTGCAGATTAAACTCCTTTGCTACCATAAAAATAAATGTTTTAATTATCTTTAATAAAAACATTTACTAGCTAAAATACTTTTTATTAGCTAGTAAATGTTTTATTTAACTTCTTCAGAGATTAGTAAAAAAGATAATAAAAACATTTATTAGGTAAATTTTATAGGTAAATGTTTTTATTATGTAAATATTTTATTATCCTTTTTACTAAACTCTGAAGAGGTTTTCATATCCATTCTCTGCAAGTGTGACTGTGTCTTCCAAATGAATATCCAACAGTGGACTGCAGTTTCAAAGTTTCCTTGGTTTGAAGCATTGGTGGAAGGAACACTATAGCTTTCTTTCAATGAAGATGAAATCAAGAAACAATGGTGTAGTTATGCCAAAACCTGTTCAGATAATCAAAGCAGACAGCCAGGAAATTTTATTCATAGCCTCATTTTTTAGGCAAGCTAACATAATTTTTATGTTGAGAATGAATGATGTTGTTCTACATGGATCATCAAAAATGTGAAAATATAATAGTTTTAACATTAAGGTATGGTCATGATGACTTCCTCAGGATACTTGCCCACCATTTGAAAGGTCTATTTTGGAACAATTGCCATGAATTATGCAATTGGCATCTATGAGTACTAAAGAGAAGAGGAAGATACTGGGACAGGAAAGATCTGTCTTTGTTTCAAGTTATTTTATGAGATCATTTCCTTTCAATTAGGATCTCTACTAAGAGCTCTTATAATACTAATTAGTTCTTAAGATCAAGGTGAACCAGCTGCTTAAACATATCTATTTCTATTTTTTACTTAAGGTACCCTAATAAGACAAATAATCCTGTAGAAACCCATCAGTAAGTGACATAATAAATGGGTTGGGACCATGAAGAACCCCACTGTTGGTTGAGCCTCCCTGTCTGTGGGCTCAGTGATCTATGATACTTTCGAGGCTGAGGGCCCATTTGCTTTCATCAGCAGAAATCAATCATCAACCTGGCCTTACCCTAAGTGTATGTCTAAATAATATTTTCATGAGGATTTACTTCGCTTTACATATAGTTATTTGGGATTTTTGATGTTATCATCAAATACTTTTTTCCTGTATAGGAAATAAATTGTCTTAAGATCTCTCAATAAGAATCCCTAATGCTGCAGGGCTGGATTGGCACACTAAGGGGGAGGAGTAGGCTCCTCCAGCAGAGGAGAGCAGCAGGGCACACTGAGTTAGCAGTTCAGAATGACTTAATTCAATGGGGGAGATGAACTACCCTGAAAACATTTTGAGAAGTGCCTAGCACCTAGGACAGCAAAGAGCAAGAAGGTGGTGTGTGAGTTGCCCCTAATTGGTGCACCCCTGGAACAGCAAAACTGGTGGACTGAAGACATTGGCCTGGTGCAGAAGGGCACTGGGGGCCCAGCAGAGAACAAAAAAAACTGGACAGGAGGCTGGGAAACTGTGAAGAATGTGGCCCAGACCTGGCCCCCAACAACTCAAAACCATAGAGGGTAAAGTGAAATGCAGCCCCTCTCAGCCTGCTGCAGCAGGAAAGATCTACAGAACTCTCCTGACTGGTTTAAAACCAGCAGGAGGCTTTTTTTCCTTTTCTTTTATTTCTCTTTCCCACAAGTGAGATAATAAGATCTGGAGCTGTGAAAGGACAAGAGTCAGACACAAGGAGGGATCATCCCAACAACTGAGAAACTGAGATAAATTTCACTTTGCTATTCCAGAGAAATTACAAGTTATTGTTTATTTGTATTATTATTTTTTCATTATTGTCACTTCTTTTATTTTATTAGTATTTTTTATTTCTCTTCTTCTGTTCAGTCTTATTCATTTTGTTTGTTTAATTGCAGTGTTTGACTGGTTTTCCTTGTTCTCTCTTTCATAGTGCATTTTTAATTTTCCTTCTTTCACTTCACTTGTGTTCCAATAGCACACTACTTTAGGTCATGTACTTCCTATTATTGTTATTCAGGTCACATAGATTTTGTCATATGGTTGTTGTTCCAGTATTATTATAAATGATTGTTGTTCCATATAATTGCAAATACTACAAAGCACTCTTCCCAGAATTAGCCCAGTTCACTGTCTTTCAGAACTTTATTACTGTTGTGGTTAACTCTATTCTCTTGCACATGATGCCTATTTTATATCCTTTATTGTCCTTATATCTCATAAGCTGACCTCCCATAAGCTCACTGTTTTCTGGATTAAATTCACAATCCTTTACCCCTCTAACAGGAGTCTTATTCTTTTCCACCCTTTCCAAAAAGTGGCTAACAGGGTGAAATATCACGGTTAACAACATACATATCCACAGATCTCCAATCTGTTCTCCACAGGTTGGTACTTTAAATCCCATAGAATGCACTCCTGGTCTCTTAATCCATTTTGCCTTCCTCCAACTGATCACATAAAAGGGTAGGTGGGAGCTGTGAATACCAGTGTACTTCCTGGACCAGAGAACCCACCAAAAAAAGGAACCACCAACATATAATAATGGAGGAAGGTGAAGGAGTGAGTGAAAGCCACACTAACCTCCACCCAGGACCAATTGAGAACTACAACTATTTGGTGGGAAAATTACCCAGAATAAACAACTGAACAATAGTGAAAGAGAAGCCTCAAACACTCAGACAGAAAGAAGAACCATCTTCAACACCAATTGTCTGCACTTGCACAATGCCATACAGGATGTGTATGGGCAGAGTGACCCTCAGGTAAATAGCTGGAGGGAAGGACCCACCAAAGAAAGACCCGACAACAATCAAAACCCAAAGACATACATAGAGCCAATATAAATGACAACCCAAGAGCAGCAAGTACAGGAGACCAAGGAGACTGCAACATTGAATCTCAAAAGTCTCCTACCATAGAAGTCCACACCACAACCTAGGGAGTCAGAACAGACCAATTTAAGAAGGAGAGGGTAACAAGAATTGTCTAAAAAACAATGGGAAAACAAAGAAATAAACCCCAGATGAAAGGAAAGGAGGAAGCCTCAGAAAGAATGCTAAATGAAACTGAGGCAACTCAACTATCAGATATTGAGTTCAAGGCAATGGTTATCAGGAAGCTCAATGAGCTCACAGAAATTACCAGAAACTACAGGGAAACTATGATGAATTCATAGTTTCATCATAGCAAGCTATGATGCAACTATGCAAGCTATACCAACATGAAAAAGGAAATAAAAACTATAAACAAGGGCCAAGAGGAAATGAAGAATACAATTATTGAATTGAAGAACACAGTAGAAGGAATCAAAAACAGAGTAGATGAAACAGAGGATCAAATCAGCAAGCTGGAGGGCAAGGTAGAAAAAAAAACACCTAGAATGAGTAAGAAAAGGAAAGAACAAAGAAGTGTTAAGGGAACTGCAGCAGGACAACATGAAGCATAATAGTATCCATACAATAAGGATAACAGAAGGAGAAGAAGTAGAGCAAGGGATAGAAAAAACATTTGAAAAAAAATGATGGAAAACTTCCCTAATTTGATGAGAGAAAAAGTCACACAGATACAGGAAATACAGAGAGTCCCAGTCAACAGGTAACCAAAAAAGCCTACTTCAAGAAACACCATAATTGAAATAGCAAAATTCCAACACAAAGAGAGAATCTCACAGGCAGCAAGGGAGAAACAGGAAGTAACATACAAGGGAGACTGATAAGCCTAGCAGCAGACTTCTCAATGGAAGTGCTCCAAGCTAGAGGGAATGGCAAGAAATAATACAAGTAATGAGAAAGAAAGGCCTGCAACCAAGAGTACACTATCCAACAATGCTCTCAATTAAAACAGAAAGCCAAATAAGGAGTTTCCCAGACAAAAGTGACCTAAAAGTATAAAGGTCCCCCAAACAAGCTCTGCAAGTAATGCTAAAGGTCTGCTTTAAGAAAAGGAAAGAAAAGAGTGAGAGAGAGAACACAAGTACAAAAACATAGCATTGAATAAGTACCTATCAATAATAACCTTAAATGTAAATGGATTAAATGATCCAATCAAATTGATAGAATACCTCAATGGATAAGAAATCATGACCCACACATATGCTGCCCACAAGAGACCAACCTCAAAACAAAATTCCTACACAGACTGAAAGTGAAGGGCTGGAAACAAATATTCCAAGTAAATGGACAGGAGAAAAAAGCCGGGGTAGCAATGCTCATATTAGACAAAATAGACTTCAAAAAAGGGCCATGAAAAGAGACCCAGAAGGTCACTTCATAATACTCAAGGGAAGAATCCATCAAGAAGACATAAACATTGAAAATACAAATAAACCCAACATAGGAGCACCCAAATACATAAGGAAAATCTTGGAGGGCTTCAAGAAAGATATAGACAGCAACAAACTTATAATAGGGAATTTAAACACAAAACTATCAAAAATGGATAGATCTCACAAATGAAATAACAAATATATTGTGACATTGAACAATGTCCTGGATCAAATTCACTTAAATGATATATACAGAGAGCCTTTTATCCCAAAGAAGCAAAATATACATTCTTTTCAAATGCACATGGGACATTTTCAAAGATAGACTATATGACAGTACACAAAACAAGCCTCAACAAATTCAAGAAAATTGAAACCATATCAAGCATTTTCTCCATCCACAAAGGACTGAAACTAGAAACCAACCCCAAGGGAAAAACCCCAAAATATCCAGAGAGAGCCCAGAAATAAACCCAAGTCTCTATGGTCAATTACTATTTGTCCGTGCTTCCTTTCAACTCTAACAGCAGTTGTTATTTTCTTTTATTTAGGTGATAACATGTTCATGGCTCTCTCACTGAACAAGAAAATCCTTGAGAGCAAGATCATGATCTATTTTATTAAAACTTCTAACACTACTAATGTGGGTTGAAAAATGTAAGAATTTGCATAAGGGCACCTATTTGAACTTGGCTTATTGGACCAACCATGACTCATCTGGATGGATAACACACAAACAAATATTCCTGCATCAATATTGTTTGTTATTCTGGTGCCAATATGTTGAGTTCCTTCTTCTTCCCTTTCATTTTTGTCTTGGGTCCTAGTATACTTTCATCTTCTAAAGGGCCATATTTCTGATAACAGCATGGATGTTTTAGGGAGCCAGAGAGCCTGGTCATATTCCACCTGTACTAGTTCTTGGTTGTGTGGTCTTCATCAGGTTTCCCAACTTCTCTGTGCCTCAGTTTTTACTTCTGTAAAAGAGGAATAATATTATTTCCAACTTCATGGAGTTATTTTGAGAACTACATACTAATGAACTAGTGCATGTAAGCATTACTTAGAGATACCTGGCACAGAGGTAGCATTTGATGACTGCTTGCTATTATTACTCAGATTTACCAGTCTTTATTTAACTTTTTTATAATCAAGCATGTACCTTATCTTTCTTCCTAATAGTATTCTTCTTGAAGACATCTTGGACCCACTAGATAAATATGTTTTCTCATGTGTTAAAAGAGAAGATTTTCCTGAAAGGTAACTGTGGTTCCTTCCAGCCCTAGGACACTGTACTTTTATATCATCCTCCATTGGGAAGTATGTGTATTACTCAGTCCCTTAGTTTACATAGACATGAAATTCAAATAGGAGAGACAATGACCCAGCTGGCCTTGTTAGCATGTATGAAGAGTAAATAATTATGAGTTGAATTGGAAGAGAAATAATAGGGGACCTTAGTGGATTCAGAAGAGGGGTGTGTGTGTGTGTGTGTGTGTGTGTGTGTGTGAGGACAGTCATCAGCCTTAAGGACAAGACTTGGCTCATCTCACTAAAGAAAGTGGTTCCACACACAAGTATTGTTTATACCAAATACATGTGGATGCTTATCAGAATCTCCTTGATCCTTTCCCTAACTGTAAGAGGCTAGAGATTCTCTATGATTTTGGAGGTTCAGTTGTTTCAAGCAATCTTTTCTCATAACTCCAAAGGGGGTTACATTTTGAAAAGGTTAAATGAGTTCTCCTTCCTATTCCAGGCCCAATATTTTGTGATGATGAAGAACAAACAAAAAATATCTTTCAGGCCACCAAGATAGAGCAGACAAAAAAGAATGGTAAGAATATTTACATTACATTTAGAGTATCATCATCAGAGAAAAAATCATGATGCCATAGGTATAGAGGGCTGCCTGGCAGGATAGATCTTTTCCAGTGACAAAGGAAGCATTACTACCTCAACACACTTGGAACGATTTCTTTCTATTCTTCACCTGGCCATGTAGGGACAATGATTGTAAGACTTATTCACTGCCCTTCAAGAGGACAAAATAAGGGACAAATTAGAATAAAGAAAGTCTGAAAAGTAGTTTTAACACTCAGTCTTAGTAAGTTACACCACACAATTGTTTTAGGCCATAATAACTATGGAAATTATATTTAGAATAAAATAACATTTCTTAATGTTTTCCACTAATAAAACACTTGGCCTCTTCTCCAAACAATTCTGCTTCTGTTGTTTTGTGTGAAAGCCATGAATCTGAATTTTAATAATATCTCAGATGATTCTTTTGAATAGTAAATATGGAAAAATATTAAAAAGGGTCAATCCACCAGGAGTTGAACAAATACCTTTTTAATTAACAAACTTTATTTTTAAAGCCATTTTAAGTTTACAATAAATTTGAGAGGAAAGTAAAGAGAGTTTGCATATACCCTCTACCTTCAAACATCCACAGTCTCTCCTACTGTCAACACAGGGCCATCAGAATGATACCTTTGTTACAATCAGTGAACCTTCACTGACACATCATTATCACCCCAAGTCCCTAGTTTACATTAAAAGTCACTCTTGGGGGAGTTCTGGCCAAGATGGAGGTGCAGGTAGAAACCCTTCACTTCTTCACACAACCAAAAGGAGAATAACAATCAATCTGAAAAACAATAAACAGCCAGAAGTGCCAGAAACTCAAACTTCATGGAACTCTGACAACCAAGGAATTAAAAACATAGTCAACCAGACCAACCAGACCTGTAGGAGTGAAACAGGGTAGACGGGTGGACAGAGAGAACCCAGGGCAAGGTGCTGGAAAGTGCAGGTGGGGCTTACTAAATGAGAAACTGAGACTCAAGAGCTGACTATGGACTATGGCAGGGGTTGCCACAGTGGGAGAAACTCCCAGTCTCACACAAAAATTTGTTGGAAAGTGGGTCTAGAGCCCAGCAAGCAAGCTGCATTATTCCCTCTCTGACCCTTTCTCCACAGACAGCACCACAACATAGTAAGAGGATTGTCCCACCCTAGTGAAAAACTAAGGCTTCACCCCCTTACAACTTAACAGGTATGCCAAGACAAAGAAATATGGACCAGAAAAAAGAACAGAGCAGAACTCAAGAAAGAGCTAAGTGACAAGGAGATGGCCAATCGATCTGATGGTGAGTTCTAAAACCTAGTAATCAAGATGCCCACAGAACTGACTGAGCTTGGTCGCAAAATAAAGGAACAAATGAAAACTGCCCAAAGTGAAATAAAGCAAAATATTCAGGAAACCAACAGTGACAGGAAGGAAACCAGAACTCAAATCAATGATTTGGAACAAAAGGAAGAAATAAACATCCAACTGGAACAGAATAAAGAAAGAAGAATTTTTAAAAAATGAACAGAGGCTTAAGAACCTCTGGGACAACTTTAAATGTTCCAATATCTGAATTGTAGGGAGAAGGAGAAGAACAAGAACAAGAAAAAGGAAATTTACTTGAAAAAAAAATAAAGGAAAACTTCCCCAATCTGGCAAAGGAAACAGATTTCCAGAAAGTCCAGGAAGCCCAGAGAGTCCCAACAAAGATGGACCCACAGAGGAACACAGCAAGGTGCATCATCATTAAGTTACCCAAGATTAAAGATAAAGAGAGAATTTTTAAAGCAGCAAGAGAAATGGAGAGAGTTACCTACAAAGGAGTTCCCATAAGCCTAACAGCTGATTTCTCAAAAGAGACCTTACAGGCAAGAAGGTGCTGGAAAGAAGTATTTGAAGTCATAAAAGGCAAGGACCTACATCCAAGATTACTCTATACAACACAGCTATCATTTAGAATGGATGGGCAGATAAAGTCCTTCCCAGATAAGGTCAAGTTAAAGGAGTTCATCATCACCAAGCTCTTATTATGAAATGCTAAAGGGATTTATCAAAGGAATTGAAGAAGATCAAACACTATGAACAGTAAAATGGCAAAAAAAATAACCTCACAACCACCAACACCTGAATCTAAAAAAAAACAACAACAACAACAACAAAAAAAAACAATGAAAACAGAAACTAAGCAAACAACTAGAACAGGAACAGAATCAGAGAAATGGACATCACATGGAGGGTTTTCAGTGGGGAAGACAAGCGGAAGAATAGTGGGGAAAGGTACAGGGAATAAGAAGCATAATTGGTAGGCATACAATAGATGGGGTGAGGTTAAGAATTATATAGAAAACAGAGAAGTCAAAAAACATACGTACAACTCATGAACATGAACTAAGCAGGGGAATGCTGGAGGGTTGGGGGTATAGGGCAGTGGGGGGATAATGGGGAAAAATTGGGAAAACTGTAACAACATACTCAATAAATATACTTAAAGTCACTTTGGTGTTTTATATTCTATGGGTTTTGATAAATTTATAATAACATGTATTTATTATTATAGTATCATACATAATGATTTCCCTGTCCCAAAAGTCCTGTGCTCTGCATATTCTTTCTCTCTTCTCTAACCCCTGGCAAACTTAAATCTATTTACTTGTCACAGTTTTGCCTTTTCTAGAATATATAGTTGAAATAATAAAGTAAGTGTATTTTCAAATTGGCTTATTTCAACTGGAAATATGTAGTTAAGATTTCTTCTGGTCTTTTCACGGCTTAATATCTCATTTCCTTTTAGTACTGAATAATATTACATTGTCTAGATGTAATACAGACTATTTATACTGAAGGGTATCTTGGTTGCTTCCATGTTTTGGCAATTATGAATAAAGCTTGTATAAATATCCATGCACAAGTTTTTCTATGACTATAATTTCTTAAGACCTTGGGGTAAACACCAGTAAGTACAATTGCTGGATCATATGATAAAGTGTGATTTTTTTTGTAAGAAATTGCTAAACCAACTTCAAAAGTGGCTGTAACGTGCAATGAATGGGTGTATCCCTGTTGCTCTATAATCTTGTCAGCATTTGGTATTGGCAGTAGTCTGGATTTTGGCCACTATAATAGATATGTAGTGGTATCTTATTCTTTTTTTAACTAGCTATTTTCTAATGACATATAATGTTGAACATTTTTATATGCCTATTTAACATTTGCACATTTCTTTGGTGAAATGTCTGTTCTGGCCTGTTGTTTTTTTCCAGTGCTAAAGCAGTTACTGTTTATTAACTGACCAGATTACAAAAATGACCATGATAGATACCTTAGTTCATTCTGTTGATCTGATCCTCCCCATTACCAGCATCCCCACCTTCTACAAAATGAGTGATCTTTTTCTTCATTCCTCCTCTTGGAGAAGATAATTTGAAGGGCCACAGGAAGTTGTCTGCTTCTTTGAAACATTCCCCAATAGCACAGATCTCATGAATCAAATTCTCCATGAAGATGATGCCATATTTACCAAGAGTTCAAGCAACCAATGCATTATCTTTCAGGGCAATTTGTTTTTGTTGATTTTGCCATAACCACGCTTGTAGATCAATTCATTTTCTGACTTCAAGTTTTTGTACCCCCATGTTATATAATGGTTCCACAATCCTCTGCATGTTAATTGAAGCCTTGTTGAGCTAACAAAGGTTCCATTGAAAATCTGGTGAAGAAGCTGCAGTGCCTTTTGGACCTTTGGGCTTACACCATTGATACCTCTGATCCTGATGACAAATGCTAATTTGGGTTCCACAGGTACCTAGAAGCTGCCAGCTTTTCTTGCCATTCTAGCCATTCAAATTTCAGTTCTGTAGTTCTGCCTGTATTCCTTGTGCTTAGCTTTTTCATAGATAAGCTTCCTCCTTGCCTTTCGAAGCACTTTTGGGGCAAACTTCTTTCTCAGGCAGTTGATTTTCAGCTCTGTAAAGTTCCTTCACTTTTTCTTAAGGGGTTCTGGCACAGCAGGAACCTTCTTCTTTGCCCTTCATAGTTCCAGCCAGAAAAAGAAGCCGTTGCTCATTTTTAAACTGGATTGTTTGTCTTATGGTAAATTTTAAGAGTTCTTTATATATTTAGATGACAGTCCTTCATCAGATATCTCTAGTAAATATTTCTTCCCAACCTTTATTTTTATTCCCTGTATTACACTCTTTGTTTTTGATGTCATGTATTACATATTTTGTGTGTGTGTCTCCTGGTTATGTATTGTAGTTATAGTTAACTTTGTTACTATTTTCTTTTAACTGCTTGGTCCAGAGACAGTGCTTGTCTCCTTGTTCTCTTAAAAATGTCTTTTGCAGAGAAAAAGTTTTTATTTCAGTGATCAAATTTAAATATATTTTTCCTCTGTTATTTTCTAGGAGTTTTATAGTTTTGCATTTTACATGGGTCTACAATCCATTTAAAGTTAATTTTTGGAAGACCTAAAGTCCACATCTAGAATCGTAGTTTTGCATGTGGATGTCCAGTTGTCCTACCACCATTTGTTAAAAAGATTATTTTGGTTTAGGGACAAGATGGTGGTATAGGTGGACTCTGGGCTTGACATCTCACAAGAATACATTAAATGTACACCCATATTTACAGAAAATTCTCCTAGAGACAACTATGAGCCAATTGAACAGCCTCTGTACAATAAGCAACAGAGAGTGACTACATGGAGAAAGTCTAAGAACCATGAGAGCTCTTTGGAAGCTGAGGGACAACTCAAGCCTGGTGGAATGAGTGAAAGCCATGGTTTACATTTCCCTTGACCTTGGATAAAAGGCAGAAGCTTTATCTAAGTTATCTGGCATACCTGCGGGGCACTGCAGCATGTCTTCAGCCAGCTCTAATGGAAATAGAACCAGCAGAAACAAGAGAGTGCCATAGCATGCATACAAAAGGCTGCCTCATCCAGAGATTGATGCAGCAGGTGCAGCAGGATGCTGCTTCACACTCCATTGGACTGTGGTACACAAGGGTTTCTCCCACCTGAAGGAAATGCAGAGCTGACAGAACACTGCAGTATCCACTTGCAGGGCTTCCCTGTCCAGAGAAAGTGCTACTGTGTGCTCACATGGTGCTCTCCACCTAGCAAGAATGAGGAATTGACACAATGCTGTGGTGCCCATAGGTAGAACTTCTTAGTTCAGAGACAGTACAGATAGTGGGGACACTGCTGCATGCACAAGTTAAGTGCAGACTTGAAGGGACTTTGTGGTGCCCAAGGCTGTGTTGCCCTTTGATGAGGAAGTGAGTTGCACCATGGGGAAATTTCTGCCTCTGCCAGTGAGAGTTCAGAACTACCAAAGTACAGGTGCTATGATAGTGCTATGTAACACTTCCTCACCAGGAGAGTGGCCAAGCTGGACAGGCACACAGAGCAGGTGCACCCATGTTCTACTCTCTAGACAATTGAAACAACAGGGCTGACCTGTGAAAAGTGAGAGGGTGCTGATATTTGTACCACCCTCCCCACTCCTGTGAGAGTTCAGAACTAACAGCTGGGTATATACATGCAAGGCTTCCTCAACTGGAGAAAGGGAGGAACTAGAAGGGCTTTGAGTCTCATGTACCCAGAGTGGCTCCCCTCAGACCTTGCTCTGACTACTGGATCTTTATTTTCTTAAAAACAAACACAAATTTATTAACACATATATGTTATGTACACATGTGCAATACCCAGGGGAAAAGAGTAACTCCCCAACATGTATTAGAATTAGACTTAGCCCTGGCTGGTATGGCTCAGTGATTGAGTGTCAGCCTGTGAATCAAAAGGTCGCTGTTTCGATTCCCAGTCTAAAGCACATGCCTAGGTTGCAGTCCAGGTCTCTAGTGGGGGGGCACATGAGAGATAGCCACACATTGATGTTTCTCTCCCTCCCTTTTCTTCTCCCTTCCCCTCTCTAAATAAAATCTTTAAAAAATTAAGAATTTAGACTTAAATATAATCTTAATAGGGAAAGTAGGCTCCTTAGGAGAAAGTGATGTTTAGGAATATAAATGGGCCCTTAGAAGACTATATGTGAGTAATGATACTTTCTGACAAATTCTGTCTGGATGTGGTGTTCACTTCTAGTCTCTTCTCCTGCAATGAGTCAGTTTTCCCTGGTTGATGAAAATCTCAGGAGGTGATCAATGATAATTGAGAGTTTTGTTTGTTTGTTTGTTTTTAGAATCTGTCTGTAGACAAATAAGGAGATTTTAGGGAAAGCTTCTACCTGCATTGCTGCTTGTCAACTGTCTATAGCTTAAACTAATCAATATGCCAAAGTGGCATATTATGAGGTGGCATGTGCTGAACTCCAACAGTTATATTTTGGGGCAACATATACTGCTATGCATCTCTTATTTTCCTTAATCTTTTTTTTAAAGATTGTATTTTATTTTTTATTTTTTAGAGAGGGAAGGGAGGGAGAAAGAGAGAGAGAGAGAGAAACATCAATGTGTGGTTGCTGGGGGTCATGGCCTGCAACCCAGGCATGTACCCTGGATGGAATTGAACCTGCGACCACTTTGGTTCGCAGCCCGCTCAATCCACTGAGCTCACACCAGTCAGGGCTTATTTCCTTAATCTTAACTTGCACTTTGCAGTCTTTAGTCTCAGACCTCTGATACATCCATTGTGCTGTTCATGGACAACAGCCACTCTCTGGACCTGGACAGAATCATCACTGAGGTTAAGGCCCAGTATGAGGATATCACCAACTGCAGCTGGGCTAAGGCTATTGCCCTGTACCAGATCAGTATGAAGAGCTGCAGACATTGGCTGGGAGCATGGGGATGACCTGCACTGCATGATGATGGAGATTTCCGGATTAACCAGAACATCAGCCAAAACCCAAGCTGAGATCAATGGCCTCAAAAGCCAGAGGGCTTCCCTGGAGGCCATCATCACTAATGTCAGCAGCATGGCAAGCTGGCCATCAATGATGTTCAGCCAAGTTGGCTGCCTGAAAGTCACTCTGAGAACTGCCAAGCAGGTTCTCATGCCTGGCAGCTGATAAGTGCCAGGAGCTTATGAATGTCAAGCTGGCCCAGGACATGGACACTGCAAGCTGCTGGAAGGCAAGGAGAATTGGCTAGAGTCTGGGATGCAGAACATGAGTATCCATACCAAGACAGCCAGCAGTCACTCAGGTGAGCTGAGCCCAAACTTATAGGAACCTCACTTACAGCCTAGGCTTCCAGGCCAGCCTGGGCTCTTGGCAGGGGTCTGGTTTCTTCATCTACACCAGCACAGCTCCTCCAAGTCAGTGGTTGTGAAGAAGATTGAGACCGTGATGGGAAGCTGGTGTCTGAGCATTCGATGTGCCTGCCCAAATAAATGACTACTGTGGTTCATCTGTCCTCTGAGAGGATAGGAAAGGAGCTGTGCCAGGAAACTAGGGCACAGGAGATCCACTGAAGCTCAGCCCAGTCCTTAGTTCACCATTGGGGTGGGAGAATTTCCTTCTTTGGGGACTGCCTCTTATCCATGCCCCAGACTAAAAGCCAAATCAACTATATTTTTGTTTTTTTTCCCCTGAAAATAAAGTCTCAGCTGGCTCTGCAAAACAACAACAACAACTTGGTTCCCTTTATTATTATTTTATATTCAATATTACTTGCATTACTTTCAGGTATAACAATATAATAATTAGAGAACCATATACTTTAATAAGTGTTTCCCCTATATTTCCAGAATCCACTGGTACCATATATAGTTACACTATTATGACTATAATTCCCTATGCTGTATTTAATCCCAAGACTATTTTGTAACTACCAGTTTGTACTCCTTAATGACTTCACCTTTTCACCTAGTTCCCCAACCCTTTTCTCCTCTGGAAACTATATCTATGTGTCTATGAGTCTATTTAATTTTTGTTGTTGTTGGCTTAGAATCATTTAAACAACAGGGAACATGTACACAAGGTTGCCTGTGGAGTGAGAGGAAGCTGTATTGCTCTGAAGAGGAGCAGAAATAGCAAAGCACTGAGGTGTGTACAGGCAGATCTAACTGAGTAGAAGATGGGGACAGCACTTGTGGGGCCTTGACACTCAAGCTTGCAAGCAACCCCCAGACCTAGTTGATTCAAACAGATAAAGCAACAAAGCACTCCAAGAGTGCACAGAGCGGCTCAACTGCACCAGGCAATGCCACCCAGATTAGAAAAGCTAGGATGCAAGCACACACCAGGCTACTACACTCAGAACTTACCCCTTCAGGCCAGGTGATGCACCAGACACTGCAAGCATCTGCCTTGACTGCACACAGTCTACTTAGAAACCATTATTTCAAGACAGGGAGAGACAGCTATTCTACCCAACTCATAGTAACAACACAATAAAAAAAAAAAAAAAAAAAAAAAAAAAAAAAAACACAAGAGAAAGAAGAATATGAAGAAAAAGGAAAAACTCCAGAAAAAAATCCTAATAAAATGGAGGTAATTTTTTTTCTTAAAATTTTCAAAAAGAAACAAGAAGAAATTACTGGTTTTAAGAGTCCAGAAGATTAAAGATGGTGCCAAAGTAATTGGCAGTTTTGTCTACTTGCTTTCAGACCTGGACCATACTTACAGTCAAAACACAGAGCAGACAGTGAGTGAGGAGTGTATACACAGATGAGAGTGTAAAAGGTGTGGAAGTGGGCAAGAACAGGCCAGCTGTAGGGCACCCTGGATCTGGCTGCTTGGGCTTTCTAAGCAGAGCCACAGGCTGCCCAGCCCAGCACTTCTAGCTACACAAATCTGGGGAAACTGCAAATTGACTCAGGAACTGCAAGCTACCAGGCGCAGAGAGAAGGCCTGGGAGGTGCAGAGTCCAGAAAGAACATGGCAGGATCAGTCCCTCCCAAGGCTGAAAATCTCTGGAGGGAGGGAGCAGGGTCAGCACTCTGTGACCACCCTGTGTTAAGAGTATAGCTTCAGAGCCATTCCCAGCACTACCTGGGAAAGATCCAGAAAGAACTATCTAAAATTGTCAGAGGCTCTGGAAGGCAGTAGCCAACCCTGACATGAGAGGCCCTATGATTTTGGGGGTGGGAAGCACTGAAGAATAAGCCCTCAGGACTTGATGCTGCAGTGTGGGGGCCACACATAAACTCTTTTAAAAAACGGAGCTGAGGTAAGACCCAAGGACTCAGTAGAGACCTGGCCTAACATGCCTCTGGTGTGTGGCAGTGGCTTTGCTAAACTCAGAGGGATAGTGTACACTGAAGGAACTGTAGGAGTTAAACCAGCATGACTCATGAGCAGGGGGCTGTTCAGAGTGAAGATTTGGGTCAAACACCTCATGTGAGGAGCGCTGCAAGCTCAGGACTGTAAGGCAGGAGCTGAATGCCTGAGAGTTGGCAGTCAGCCAGATCTTCTTACAGCAGGGGAGCCTAACTTCACTTGAGGAATTACAAACTCTGCAATCAGTGAGTTCACATTTGGGAGTCTCCTACAGGGTACACTTCCACAGGGAAAGGAAGGAAAAATCCTTGAAAGGGGCCCTTCACCAGACACTATAAGCTATGTAGTCCTCAGGTCCTGATCTACTAAACCCAGCAGAGCAGAGGGAATAGAGACAGGTGAAACAAGGCATCTCTTCTCTCTGCATAGCATTTTAACTTCACCATATCCTTCAACTTTAGGCCTAATATATCAAGTATTTTGTATTATAGTTTATTTTAAATCTCATATTTTGCTCTTCCTACTCTTACTCTATTTTACCTTTTTCTTTCTTCTTCTAATTTTTTTTTAAATTCTATTGTCTGTCTTGCTATGACTTGTTCATTCTTCACTCTTACTATTTCTTTCGCCAGAGCCTCTCAAAACCATTTGTGATTTTCATTAGTCATCTCACAGTTTTTTACTGTTCTTAAAATACCTTTATTCTCTTTCACATTTATCAATCTTTGCTCATTGGTTGTGGACAACTGGTTGTTAAATTTCTTCAGTCTTATTTCTAGACAGTCGTTATTTTTATATTTCAAATCTCAGATTTACCATTTCTCTCTCCTGCTCCATTTTGCCTTCTCTTGCCCTTTCTATATTTTAGTTTAAATATCAATTTTTCCCTGTCTAGCCTGATGTGGACCCCAGCTTATGGGGTCTGCAACATTGTGGATGGGGAAGAGACATTCACATAGACTACTGAGTCCTGTGGAGAGAAAAAGGGCGGGCAGCTTCACTCTCAAGAGCAGCCAAAAGCTGTGGCCTCCATCATGACAGGCCTTATTTCTTTTTTCTGGTCACATTACATGATGGTCCTCATTTACTATGCACAGTTGGCTTTAGGTGGTATCCTTTTAAGAAAGAAACAAGGAGCCATTACCACTAATCATATCACAGAAAAGGGATATTTATAATGAATGGATCAAAAACTATGGTACATTTACAGAATGGAATTCTATGCAGCAGAAAGAAAGAAGGAGTTCCTATGCTTTGCAACAGCATGATGGAGCTGGAAAGCATTATGTTAAGCAAAATAAGCCAGGCAGTGAAAGACAAATACCATTTGATCTCACTTTTAACAGGAACCTAAACAACAAACAAAGAGATAAGCAAAATATAACCAAAGACATGAAATAGAGGACAAGCTGACAGTGACCAGGGAGGAGAGGGGGAAGAGGGAATTTCAGGGGAGAATGGGAAGGGTTTATAGGAACAATTTAAAGGACACATAGACAAAAACTAGGGGGAGGGTGGTAATGGGAAGGAAGGGGTGGGATGGTTGGGCAGACTGGAATGGGGAGTAAAAGGGAGAAAACTGTACTTGAAACAATGATTAAAATAAAATTTAAAAGACTATAAACTAAGTGAACAATCAATAAAAATGATTGAAAAAAAGAAAAGAAAAAAAAGAAAAAAAGAAAGAAAAGAAAGAAAGAAAAGGAAAGGAAAAAGAAAAAAAGAAAAAAAGGAAGGGAAAGAAAAGAGAAAGGAAAAAAAAAAGAAAAAAAGAAAAAAGAAAAGGAAAAAGAAAAAGGAAAAAAGAAAAGAAAAAAAAGAAAACAAAGAAAAGAAAAGAAAGAGAAGGACGAGTAGTTGGACTGGTTACAGTCATCCTTGGAAGGTTTAGACATGGATTTTAGGAAGTTATAGTAGGCACTTGCTGTCTCAATTCAGGGTGAGGGAGTTTTAGCAAAGCAAGTCTCAAAGAGGCCTAGGTACATAGCAGGCTTAGTCCCATGGGAGATCCTATCCATGGGCATGGGTCCTGTGCACCTCCAAGTGGGAGCTGGACCCACACCACACAGAACAGTCCTACATTAGTCTCCTACATTAGCTTTTCATTCCTCAGTCTTGGTGTCCTTCTCTCCTATTTCTGAAAATAACTTCTCTTTCCTCTAGTATCTTTTAAGCTTTTCTTTCGTTCTTTCTTTTTTCTTCTTCTTTCTTTCTTTCTTTCTTTCTTTCTCTTCTTTCTTTTTTTTCCCTTGTGTTCCCATCCCACCTATATGAATCTAGTTCATTTTAATAGGGGACTCAAGACTTGGAAAATTTTAGTTTAAAGTAAAAAATTATAAGTCTAGCAAGTAATGTGTATGCTAAAGCTTGTGATTCAGAACAACAGATAAGGCCCATCCTGAATCCTGGGAAAACAGCTGGCCTCCTGGGGCACTGATAGAAGATTACCACCTGGGGACATCCAAACTTTTGTTACTGGGAGAGCAGAGGACCACCCTCCTTGGGAAGAGCTAACCTCCCAGAACAGGAATGCTGCAGCTTTGCTCACCTAATCTTCCCTGAATTTCAAAGCCCTCACTGCACCTTGTTTATCCCCACCACCCCCCTTATAAAAGATCTGGCCAGGAAAGAGAAGGGAAGATGGCTTGCTAGGGTATGAACCTGCCATCTTCTCGGATCCCTGGCCATCTAAATAGAGTGCCCATAAAAGATTCAATTGCTGTCATTGCTTATTGGATTTGGTAGTGACAGGCAGCCCAATGCTGGTGTCTTTTTCAGTTACAATTTGTTGTTGATATTGCTGTGTGATTCATTGTTTTCTCCAAATATATGTGTGTGTGTGTGTGTTGTATGTGTATAATGTTTTCTTCTCTCACCATACACACACACACACACATATACATACACACACACAAATAAATTTTATTTTAACCTACTATTATATGCTTCTTTTCCTTATACCATTCCACCATTCTCTCCTCACTTTTTTACTTATGACGTAAATTTTATTTTCTTTCTCTCTTCCTCTTGTCTCTATTCCTTACTCTTATTATTGCTTCTCCCCTATCCTCACAAATCACTTTTCTTTCAGTCAGTCACATCATATTCATTTTTCCATTCTTATAATTGTATTAATCTCTTTATACTTTTATTAATATTGGCAAGTTTGCTGTTAATAGTCTCATTGTGGGTGGGTGTTATTTCTGTGGGTGTGGGTATGTTTCCAGGGCTGTTTGGTTTTGTTGTGGCTGTTCCTGTACAAGAGTATAAAAGACATGGTGGGTAGAGTGACTGTCAGCCAGTTGGAGGGAAGGACCCACCAAATAATGACTCAACAACAACCAAAACCCAATTACAAACAGATATCCCACATAAATGGCATTAAAGGCATCCCAAGAGCATAAGTCCAGGAAAGCAAGGAGACTGCACCACTGAGTCCCCACAGGACTCCTGCCACAAAAGTTCACACTATGAAGACATGGAGTGAAAGCAGAAAATCAAATTTACAGAAAAAGGAAGAGTCACCTAAATTGGGCACACAAAGAAAGAACCTCCAACCAAAAGAAAAGGAAGAATCCCCAGAAAGACTGTTAAAACTGAGGCAAGTAAACTCTCAAACATCGAATTCAAAATAATAGTTATAAGGATTCTCAAGAAGCTCAGTGAGAACTTCAAAGAACTCTAGGGAAGCTTCAGGGAACTCACTGCTTCAGGGAAACTCTAGGGAAGCTTCAGGGAGATATTCCAGCATGAAAAAGGACATAGAAACTATCGATAAGAGCCAGGAGGGAATAAAAATACAATATCTAAAGTGGAAAACACAGTACAAGGAATTAAAAGCAAGTTAGAGAGTTAAGTCAGAAAACTGAGGACAAGGTAGGAAAAGATTCCTAGACAGAGCAACAAAATGAAAAAAAGACTCAAAAACAATGAAAAGGTGTTAAAGAAACTTCAGAACAATATGAAACATAATAATATGTATATAATAGGAATACAAGAAGGGGAAGGTGAGAAGCAAGGGGTATAAAAACTGTTTTAAAAAGTTATGACAGAAAACTTTTCTAACTTGATAAGAGAAAATGTCATGCACAACCAGAAGCACAGAGGGTCTCAATCAAAATGAGCCCTAAGAGGCTTCTTCAAAATACATCATAGTTAAAATGGCAAAATTCAAAGACAAGTATAGAATATTAAGAAAGCAAGGGGGAAACATCTAGTAACATACAAGGAGCTCTGATAAGGCTCTCAGCTGATTTCCCAACAGAAACACTACAAGCCAGAAGTGAATAGTAAGAAATATCCCAAGTGATGAAAAGCAAAATCCTGAAACCAAAACTACTCTACCCAGTAAGGCTCTCATTTAAAATGTAAGGCAAATTACGGAGTTTCCCTGACAAAGGCAGGCTAAAAGAACATATCTCCACTGAATGGCATTGCAAGACATGCTAAAGAGACTGCTTTAAGAAGATGAAGAAAAAGGAAAAAAGAAAGGAACATAGGTAAAAAGGGGGAAAATAGTAATTAGTAAGTACTGATCAATAACAACCTTAAATGTAAAAATCAAATGCTCCAATCAAAACACATAGGACAGCTGAATGGATAAGCAAACATGCTCTCAACAGGAGACCCACCTCAGAACAAAAGATATACACAGACTGAAAGTGAAGGGATAAAAAAATTCCAAGAAAACGGACATGGAAAAACAGCCAGGATAGCAATAATTATACCAGACAAAATAGATTTTTAAAAAAGCCATACAGTACAGAGAGAAGGGTACTTCATAATACTTAACAGGGTAACCCATCAAGAAGATATAAACATTGTAAAAAATATGCACCCAATATAGGAGCATCCAAATATATAAGGAAAATCTTGGAGGACTTCAAGAAAGATATAGACAACAATACACTCACAGTAGGGGATTTTAACACACCACTGTCAACTATGGATAGGTCTTCCAAACAAGGAATCAAGAAAGATATTGTGGCTCTAGATGATAAACTAGATCAAATGGACTTAATTAATATATAAAACTTTCCACCCCAAAGAACAAAATTACATTCTTTCCAATGCACATGGAACATTTTCAAACATAGACCACATGGTAGAACACAAAACAAAAGCGTCAACATATTCAAGAAAATCAAAATTATATCAAACATTTTATCAGACCATAATGGCTTGAAACTAGAAACCAACCTCAAGGAAAAAACTCAAAAACATTTAAATTTATGAATACTGTATAACATCTATTAAAAATAAATGGGGTAATGATAAGAACAAGGAGGAAATAAAAAAAGTTTCTGGAAACAAATGAAAATGAACATACAACAGCCCCAAACTTATGGGACACAGCAAAGCAGTCCTGAGAAGGAAGTACTTAGCTATACAGGCCTACCTAAAAAAGATAGAAAATTTTCAAATAAACAACCTAACCCTACATCTACAATCACTAGAGAAACAATTAAAGACAAATCCCAGAGTGAGTAGAAGGAAGGAATAATCAAGATCAGAGCAGAAATAAGTAACATAGAGACTGAAAACATTTCAAAGCATCAATAAATCCAGGAACTGGTTGTTTGAATAGATAAACAATTTGACAAACCTTTAACCAGACTCATCAAGAAAAAATGAAAGAGGACCCAAATAAACAAAATGAGAAATGAAAGAGAAGTTACAACTGATACCACAAAAATACTAAGGATTGTAAGAAATTACTACAAACAACTATATACAAAAATTTTGAAAACCTGGGAGAAAGACAAATCTCTAGAACATATAATCTTCCAAAACTGAATCAAGAAGCAGAAAGCCTGAATAGACCAAAAACAGCTAGTGAAACTGAAGCAGTGATCAAAAACTTCTAGCACACAGAACCACTGGACAGGACAACTTCACAGGTGAATGTTACAAAACATTTAGGGGACAGCTACCTCCTACCGTTTTCAATATATTCCAAGAAACTCGAGAGGACGGAAGACTCCCAAACTCTTTTTGTTTTAATTTCATACAACTTTTTAAAATATTTTTTTATTGATTATGCTATTACAGTTGTCCCAATTTTCCCCTTTTGCCCCCACCTCCATCCATCACCATCACTCCATCTGGCAATGCCCCCTCCTGAGTTCATGCCATGGGTCATGTGTATAAGTTCTTTGGCCACTCCATTTTATATTATTTGCTCTTAATATCCTCCTGCCCATTCTTTTTTTTTTTTAAATGTTATTCAAGTGCAGTCGCCTCCATTTTACCACCTCCATTTCCCCCCACCCCACCCATCCCCACCTCCCACCCTCAATACTACACCTCTTTGCCTTTGTCCATGGGTCCTTTATACATGTCCCTTGACAATCTTTACCCTTCTTTCTTCCATATCCTCCTCCCTTCTCCCCTTTGGTTACTGTCAGTTTGTTCTTTATTTCAGTGTCTCTGGTTGTATTTTGCTTGCTTGTTTTTTTTGTGTTGTTGTTGTTGATGATTAGGTTCCACTTATAGGTGAGATCATACTGTGTTTGCCTTTCAACATCCAGCTTATTTCACTTAGCATAATGTTCTGCAGTTCTATCCATGATGTTGCAAAGGGTAGGAACTCCTTCTTACTTTCTGCTGTGTAGTATTCCATTGTGTAAATTTACCCTAGTTATTTGATCCATCTATTCACTGATAGGCACTTAGGCTGCTTCCAGCACTTGGCTGTTGAAAATTGTGCAGCTATGACCATTGGGGTGCATAGGTTCTTTTGAATTGGTTTGGTGATGGTGGTGGGTAGGGCAAGGGAAAGTGGTGGCAAGAAAATGGAGACAACTGTCCTTGAATGACAACAAATAAAATAAAGAATTCCTACTACTTCATAGGGATAATAAATCTTTTTTTCTTTTCATATACTTTCATGTTTGTATAACATGTAAATAAACACAGGAATACATGATGAAGTTACACAATATGATTTATCAAAGGGAGAAAATAAACTTCTGACATTTTTTAGGCTTTGAAAAATTAAAATAAAAAAACTTAATGCAGCAAAAACAAAAAACAAGTCATGCACCAAGGAAATTCCATAAGGTTATCAAATGATTTCTCAGAAGCAACTTTACAGGCTGGAAATATTTAAAGTGCTCCAAGAAAGGAACTTACAACCTAGAATACTTTATCCATCAAGGTCTGCACTTAGAATTGAAAGAGAAATAAAAAAGCAGTCCAGACAAGCAAAAACTAAGGATGCTAAGCAACAATAAACCAGTTTTACAGGAAATGTTAGCAGGTCTCCTTTATTTACAAAAAAAAAAAAAAAGCCATAACCAGAAATAAGAAAGTACAGCAAAGGAAAAACATCTGACTGGTAAAGGAAAATATATAATAATCTCAGTGAATCAACCACTTGAAAGGTTACTAGGAATGCTAAAACAAAATAGTAACAAAGTTAACTATAACTACAACAAATAACTACAACAAATATAGTTAATTATAACTATAATGAATAAGGAGATACACACACAAAATATGTAAAATGTGACAACAAAAGCAAAGAGGAGCAGGGGAATAAAAAATAGTGCTTTTAAAATGCAATCCAAAAGAACCTATGCACCTCAATGTTCATAGCAGCACAATTTACAATAGCCAAGTGCTGGAAGCAACCTAAGTGCCCATCAGTAAATGAATGGATCAAAAACTATTGTAAATTTACACAGTGGAATTCTACTCAGGAACTTATTACTTTGTGACACCATGGATGGAACTGGAGAGGATTATGCTAAGTGAAATAAGCCAGGCAGTGAGGGACAAATACTATATGATCTTACCTTTAACTGGAATATAATCAACAGAAGAAAAAAACAAACAAAATATAACCAGAGTCATTGAAACTAAGAACAATCTAACAATAGCCAAAGGGGAGGGGGAAAGGGACAGTGGGGAGAAGGGTTTTCAGAAACTACTATAAAGGACACATGGACAAAACCAAGGGGAAAGGTGGAAGCAAGGGAGGAAGATGGGTTTTGGGGGTTGAGGGGAGGGGTGGGCAGAAAATACAGACAATTGTAATTGAACAACAATAAAATAACTTATATTGAATAAAAAAGTTAAAAATAATTGTCAGTTCGAAAAAAGAATGCTACCTGAATATAATAAAGAGTTTGTTCCATGCAAATAAATAAATAAATAAATATTATAATATGCATTTGAACTTAAATTACTATCAACTTAAAATAGATTGCTATAAATATTATATATAAATCCTCATGGCAACCATAAACAAAAAACATACAAAAATATCCCCCACAAAAGAGGAGAAGAGAATCCATCAAACCACACAGAAACACAAATTTTAACAAATAAGAAGGAAAGAGCTCCAGAGGAGAAAATAATAGTGAATAACAACAAAAACAAACAAAAATAAAAAAAAAGAAATAAACACATACTTGTCAATAATTATCCTAAATGCAAATGAACTAACTGCTCCAATCAAAAAAGTACTACACAGCAGAAAGAAAGAACTCCTACCTTTGTGACAGCATGGATGAAACTGGAGAGCATTATACTAAATGAAATAAGCCAGGTAGTGAAAGACAAATACTATATGGTCTCACCTATGAGTGGAACCTAAACAACAAAACAAACAAGTGAGCAAAATATAACCAGAGACATGGAAATAAAGAACACACTGACAGTAATCAGAGGGGAGGGGAGAGGGGCATAATGAGCGAGAGAAGGGAAAGGGTCACCAAAGAACATATATAACTCACCTATGGACAAAGACAATGGTGGGGAAGGGTTGAATGTGGGGTATGGGGGATGGGTAGGGCAGACAGAGAGTAATGGGGAGGAAATGGGGGCAACCGTAATTGAACTACAAAAAAAATTAAAAAATTATAATCTACCAGGGGGGAAATAGGGTGGCAGAATGGATTAAAACACATGACGCATCCACATGCTGCTTACAAGAGACTCTCTTGACATGGAAAGGTACACACAACTGAAAAGTGAAGGGACAGAGAAAGATAATACTTGAAATAGAAATTAAAAGAAAGCTGGTGTAGCAATACTCATATCAGGTAAATCAACTTTAAAACAAAGAATACAAAAAGATAAAGAGATAAACTGCATAATTTTAAATGCATGATCCAAGAATAAGTTATAATTATCTATATACTCAACATAGGAACAGTTAAGTATGTAAAGCAAGTATTAATGGACATTAAGTGAGAAATTAACAGCAATGCTATACTAGTTGGAGACTTAATATTCTACTTACCTCAATGTATATATCATCCAGACAGAAAATTAATTAAAAAAATGGCCTTAACTGGCACATTAGACCACTTTGACTTGACAGACATGTATAGAACTTTTCATCCAAAACTGCAGGTTACTTATTTTTCTTAAGTGTACATAAAACATTTTCCAAGATAGGTCACAAACTAAGCCATAAAACAAGACTCAGTAAATCCAAAAAGATTGAAAATTATATCAAGCATATATTTTCAGGCCAGAGTAGCGTAAGACTAGAAATCAACTACAGGAAAAAAATACTGGAAAATAACACAAATATGTGGAGATTAAACAACATACTTCTGAAAAACCAACGGATCAAAAAGGAAATCAAACAGGAATAAAAAGCTATATTGAGACAAATAATGATGAAAACACAACCTTACAAAATCTCTGGGACAAAGCAAAAGCAGTGGTGAGGGGAATGTTTATACCTATTCAGGTCTACCTCAAGAAGCAGGAAAAACCCTCCTGAAAATAATCTAACTTTATACCTAAAGAAACTAGAAAAAGAAGAACAGACAAAACCCAAGTAAGCACAAACAAGGAAATAATAATCAGAGCACAAATAAATAAAATACAAAAGAAGAAGAGTATAGAAAATATTAATAAAACTAAGAACTGACTTCTATTTAATTTTCACCAATATATTTATTTATTTATTTACTTATTTATTTTTAACATTTTTTATTTTGATCACATACGGTTTTCTGCCTTTCCCCCCACCCCTTCCCACCACCCTAGACTTCCCCACCTCCATCCCATTTCCACCCCTGCCCTGTTATTGTCTATACGTCCTTTATAATTGTTCCTGTAAACCCTTCACCCTTTTCCCCCATTATCCCCTTCCTTCCCCACTCTGGTCACTGTCAAGAACCGGCTTTTTAAGAGGATAAATAAAATTAACAAACCTTTAGCAAGACTCATCAACAAGAAAAGAGAACACAAATAAATAAAATTAGAAATGAAAGAGGAGATACAACCATCACATCACAGAATTATAAGTGATCATTAAAGAATGCTGTGAAGACTATTAATAACAACAAATTTGGCAATCTAGAAAAAATGGATAAATTTTGAAATTTTTGGAAACAAACACATTCTGAAATAAATAAACCAGAAAGAAACAAATTCTGAATAGATGGAATTACTAGCAATGAAATTGAAGTGGTAATCAGAGAGGATCAGAGTAATCAGAGATGGAAGTTACACTTGTCTCCCCACAGCACCAAACTGGAATCACAACTAAATTAGATAAACCTGAATAACCAACTGAAGATTAACTAAACAGTCTGAAAACCAAAGATTTGCAGAAGGACACATTGAGAGTAGCAGGAAGGACAAATACAGAAAGAGCTGGCATTGAACTCAGATGAAGTGGTTGAGAATTTGGAGGGATATCTCAACTGCGAAGGTCCCCTCTGAGGAATGTTGGTTCTCAACCCATGACAGGCTCTCTAGATAAAACCACCAGAGCTAGGGAGAGGAGCTAATGTAACATCTAATGTGAATATCAGTGGGGATTCTGTCCAACAGGGAGAGATGGGAGTCTGCTAGAAACCCAGATGCCCTCTTAGAGGCCCAATGTCCCAAATCTCATTTGCAGCATGGACCCTGGGCTCTGATAGAGATAAGACAGCTTGGGTCAAACTGTAGTTGTGTGAGAGAGACAGGGTTGTGTGGTTGTGAGGAGGGAGCTGAAGTGACAGCCAGCAGGGTCCCTGTGCTGAGTTCTACACTGTGCACAGATGCCAATCTTTCCTGGATCAGCAATTCCCTTCATGTGATATTAGCCTGGGGGAATGCAACAGCCACACCTTTTCAACTCCTTGTCACCCCCATTCTACCAAGCTCACATTCTTCAGAAATGTCAGCTGCCTGAGCCCATTGTGGAGGCTTTCTTAAAGGGTTCTTGAGGAGGTATAGGCAGAATCAGGATTTCAGAGATTAAGATGTGTGGTTCTGGGGTGGGAGACATTCCTGCCTCTCACCTACACACATGACTGGTATGCCCTCCTCATGGGAAATCCACTAGATCCAGTGAATTCCCAGTGATTTCCAGTGGCCCCACCCTGCTGAGTTTGTGCCCTGAAAAACTGTCAGCTTGCTGTGACTAGCCTGGGTCCACAGAGCAGACTTTTTTAGAAGTCCAGTCAGAATCAAAGCAGGGGGTCATACTTTCCTCACACACTGAATGGCTCCATCATTCCTGTGCAGAGAACTCCCTTCACAGAGCCAAATCTTGGTTTGTTTGGACTGGGTGAATTTCACTGTCCTCACCTTGATGATTCACTGAGACCTGTCCCACCACAAAAGACTGCAGACATGCAGCAGATGGCAGCTGGCCTTGGTGTACCATGGAATATTGCTAAGAGGCCCATACCCTAACAGTGATACCAATTCAAAATCTGTATCACTCCAGTGAACAACACTAATCTCTGCCTGATGACTCACTGAGAACCTACCTTACACAACTCATGTACAGCAAGAAGCTCTTTCAGTGACTGAGTCTACAGCCATCTGACAGACAGAAGCAATCATAGGGCACTTTGAGCCTTTTGCTGACATACCCCCAAGCTTGCTTCTAGTGACAGTCTGCCTTGGTGCATGATGCAGACACTGGCCTGCAGTGTCCGAGTCATTATGGATGAAATGAGACATTCACATGGACTACTGAGTCTGGTGGAGAAAAAGGGACAGCATGGCCTTTCTCTCAAGGTGAGCAAAAGCTGTGGCCTACATCATGACAGGCTTTTATTTCTATCTCTTGGCATATTGCATGATGGTCCTCATTTACTATGCACAGGTTCCTTTTAGGTGGTTGTCTTTACAGAAAACAAAGGAGACAATGCTGCTAATCACATCACAGAAGAGGGATATTTGCAAATGAAAAAGTAAAAGTGGTTGTGTTACAGAACAGAGTGGGGGGAGTGCTGAATGATATAAAAGACCCCCCTTTATCTCCAGGGGTTCCTCCCCACCTACTGGGTTTGTTTTGCCCGTCACCTGAGGAAAGATGTCTCTTAATACCATAGTTCAGTGAAAGGAAAGGAATTTATTAATTTGAAATAACACAAACTAAAGTTCCCCACAAATGCACACAGTCCTCCCAGCACCCTCCATATAGCAAAAGGGAGCACTTCCAAAGTCTCGTGGTTCTGATTCTCACCCAAGCTGCATGGTCCCAACCAAGACACCAAAGCTGTGTGGTTCTAAACAGACGTGTGGTCCCAAAAAGAGAGACCCCCAATGGCTGCCATGCCTCCATTTAAATCCCAGTGCTAATCTTCCTCTGCAGCCCCATTTCTGGCTCCTCTCACAACTGGCCACAGCTGCCAGCATTCTGGGCAGGTGTGGCCCTGTGGTGTGGAGCCAATGATCTCCAAGCTCTTCTGGACCCTATTATAAATCCCTATTTGGGGCTCCCCTCTTGGCTGCAACCTGTTACAGTTGAACCAGTTACTCTCATCCTTGGAAGGTTTAGCATGGATTTTAGGAAGTTACTTTGCAGTAAATGTCTTCAATTCAGGGTGAGGGAGTTTTTAGCAAGAGCAAGACTCAAAGCAGCCTAGGTACATTGCAGGCCTGATTCCCCATGGGAGAACCTATCTGTGGGTGTGGGTCCTGTGCATCTCTGAGTGGGAGCTGGGCCCATGCCACACAGCATGGTCTCCTACAGGTACACAGTTTAACCTCTCCTGTGAAGAACTGGGCCCCCCAGGGCAGCCACAAACAATGAATTAATTTCAGCTTCAAACAAGTAGCCCAGGGCTGGACAGAGGCAAAACCTGACATTGACCTGCACTGGAATTCTTCCCAAGAGGCTTCAGAAACAATACACTTTGTGGTATTCTTTAGACCACATCAGAACTTGCCTCTTAGCTCCATAAGTGGCACACCCAAATGAAAATCTCAACAGACACCTAAGTCTACTTGGGCAAATTCTTCTTGTTGAGGTCAGCTTCCACAAAACAGTTTATACACTGCTGTCAAGGTCAATTTTCACAGCCAGTTATCCTGAGTGTTAACCCCACTCAAATATGGAACAGCAGCAATCAAGACACAAATACACCCAGAGGGCTCACCTAACTCAAACAAGAGAAATTCCTGTAGTGCCTAGCTCAGATGATCAGAGAGAGTAGGACACTAAGACCTAGAAGACACCTACCACATAAAGCCACCATATGAAACTAAAATAGGGAGACAAAGAAATATGCCACCGCATGGGTTGAAGAAATATGCCACAGCAAGAGAAAGACAGTTATATACAATGAAGCTTACATAAGACTGTCAGCTAATATTTCAACAGAAACTTTTCAGTTTATAAGGCATTTGGCATAAAATATTAAAAGTGATAAAGAGCAAGGAATTACAACCAAGACTAGCTTACCCAGCAAGGTATTATTTAAAATTGAAGGAGAAATAACAAGATTTTCAGACAAAAAAAAAGCCAAAGGAATATATTACCACCAAAGCAATATTATAATAAATGTTAAGGGGACTTCTTTAAGGAGGAGAAATAAAATAGGGACCTATGGCTTTAATTATGAATCTATCAATAATCACTTTGAATTTAAATGGATTAAATGTACCAATAAAGAGGTATTGGATAGTTGAATGGATAAAACATCTTTAAAAGACACATGGACAAAACCAAAGGGGGATAGATCAAGGGTGGGAAGTAGGGATGGTGGGGGTAGGGGGAGTGGTGGGGAGGTAAATGGAGACAACTGTATTTGAACAACAGTTTAAAAAAACAGGTTTCAGATGCTGCCTACAAGAAACCCATCTCAAACTGAAAAACACATACAGAGTCAAAGTAAAGGGATGAAAAACATATTTGATGCAAATGGAAAGAAAAAAAGCTGGGGTAGCAATACTTAGATCAGACAAAATAGACTTTAAAACAAAGAGTATAAGCCCTGGCTGGCAAAGCTCAGTGGATTGAGTGTGGGCTGAGAACCAAAGTGTCGCAGGTTCGATTCCCAGTCAGGTACATGCATGGGTTGCAGGCCATGACCCCCAGCAACCACACATTGATGTCTCTCTCTCTCTCTCTCTCTCTCCCCCTTCCCTCTCTAAAAATAAATAAATAAAATCTTAAAAACAAAACAGAAAGAAAAGGGTATAATAAGAGACAAAAAAATTAAATAATGATAAAGTAGTCATTCCAATGAGAGAACATAACTCTTGTAGACATATATGCACCCAACATATAAGCATCTAAATATATGAAGCAAATTTCAATGGATATAAAGGGAGAGACAGGCAGTAATATCATCACAGTAGAAGACTGTAACATCCCATTGACATCAAAGGATAAATCTCCCACACAGAAAGTTAACAAGGAAACAGTGGTCTAAAGTGACTCAGTAGACCAGATTGATTAAATAAGATTTTCAGAGAATTTCACCCCAAAACATGAAATTAATATTTTAGTGCACATAAATATATTTTCTAGGATAGATAATATGTCAGGACATAAAACAAGTCTCAATAAATTTAAGAAGATTGAAATCATATCAAGCCTCTTCTTTGACTACAGTGATATGAAACTAGAAATCAGCTACAAGAAAATAACTGAAAAATATACAAACAGATAGAATCTAACTAGCATGTTACTAAACAATGAATGGGTTAACAGTGAAATCAAGGAGGAAATCAAAAGATACCTTGAGGCAAATGAAAAAAGAAAACAACAAACCACAATCAATAAGACACACACAAAAAAGCAATTTTAAGAGGGAAATTTATTGCATTACAGGACTACCTCAAGAAATAAGAAAAATTTGAAATAAACCTTATACCTAAAGGAACTAGAAAAAGAACAACAAACAAAGTCCAAAGTAAGGAGGATGAATAATATAATCAAAATCAGAGTGGAAATAAATGAGAGTTAAAAAATACAAAAGATCAATGAAACTAAGACCTGGTTCTTTGAGAGGATAAAGTAAATTGATAAATGTTTTACCAGACTTGAGATGGAGAGAGATAATCCAAATAAATAAAATTAAAAATAAAAGAGAAGTAACAACTGGCACCACAGAAATAAAAACAAATACATTATAAGAACCTAATCAACAAAACAAACAAGCAAGCAAAATATAACCCGAGACACTGAAATTAAGAACAAACTGACAGTAACCAGAGGTGAGGTGGGAAGGGATACTAGGGGGAAAAAGTGGAAGGGTTTTCAGGAACATGTATAAAGGACACATGAACAAAACAAAAGAGGGGTAGGATCAAGGGTGGGAAGTGAGGATAGCTGTGGTGGGGGAAGTGGTGGGGGAAAATGGAGACAACTGTACTTGCACAACAATAAGAAAAGTTAAAACAGTTAAAATAAATAAATGTGCCTGGCTGGCATAGCTCAGTGGATTGAGCGCGGGCTGGGAACCAAAGTGTCCCAGGTTCGATTCCCAGCCAGGGTACATTCCTGGGTTGCAGGCCATAACCCCCAGCAACCGCACATTGATGTTTCTCTCTCTCTCTCTCTCTCTCTCTCTCTCTCTCTCTCTCTCTCTCCCCCCTCTCTTCCCTCCCTAAAAAAAATAAATAAAATCTTAAAAAAAAATAAAATTTAATAAATAAATAAATAAATAAATGTGAAAAAAAATTTTTTAAAGGTAGTCCAGAAAATGTCCAGCCATAGTTAATATAATGAGAAAGGTCTGCATGACATCAATATAACCTGGAAGCCAAGCAGAGTGGTCTGAAATGTGCATGTATGAATAATGATGACTTCATTATACCAGTCAGTGGGGTGGTAGACACGGTTGAGTGAGCATGTGTACTGTGTGGTTGTGACATTCAAAATGACTGAGCAAGTAGAGCAAAAACTGCATCAGATTTTTTTGTGTGTTAATTTTTCTCTACAGAAACCTTTTGGATGATTCAGAAGGCCACAGCTATGGGCAGCTGGTGATTGGCAGCTTTATCACAACAACATGCCTGTTGCATGTATCATGTCTCAAGCAGTTTTTTGTGAAATGTCAAATCACTCAGAGGACTCAGCATCTTACAGCCCAGAATTGGCACCCTGTGATTTGGCCCTGTGGCTTTTCCCAAAACTAAAATCACTTTTGAAAGGGAAGAGATTTCAGACCATCAATGAGATTCGGGAAAATATGATGGGGCTCCTGATGGTGATTGGGAGAATAATGTAAGGTACTAAGGTACCTACTTTGAGGCTGACCGGAGCACCATTGTCCTGTGTACAATATTTCTTGTATCTTGCATCCTCTTCAATAAATGTCTCTCTTTTTCATATGACATGGCTGGATACCTTCTGGACAGACTTTATACTGCAAACAATTATATGTCAAAAAAATGAAGAATCTGGAAGAAATAAATTAATTTTCAGAAACATATGCTCTTTAAAAAGTGAATCAAGAAGAAATAAAAAAAAATTAACAGACAAATTACAATGAACCAACTGAGTCAGGGGAAAAAAAAAAAAAACCTCCCAGAAAACAATGTCCTAGATCAATGGCTTCATGTACCTGTTCAATTTTCCCAATACTATTTATTAAGTAGCCTATCCTTACCCATTGTATTTTCTTTCCTTCACTGACAAATATTAATTGATCATATAAATATAGAATTATTTTAGAGATCTCTATTCAGTTCCATGGATCCATTTCCTTTTTTTACACCAGTTTCATGCTGTTTTCATTAATATAGCCTTGCAATATAGTTTGATACAAGTTAGCACTAAACACTACTTTTTTGATCTTTCTCAAGATTGCTATAGATTATTTCAGGTCTTTTATGATTCCATATAAATTTTTGGATTATTTGTGCTAGTTCTGTGGAATGCACCATTGGTATTTTGATAGGAATTGTGTTAAATCTATAGATTGCTTTGGGTAGTATGGACATTTTAATGATATCAATACTTTTTATCCATAAGCACAATGTATGCTTCCATTAATTTGTATTTTTTAAGTTTCTTTCTTCAGTATTTTATACATTTCTGAATACAAGGCATTAAATAATTCCTAGATATATTTTTTATGCAATTGTAAGTAAGATTGTTTTCTTAGTTTCCTTCTCTGGTAGTTTATTACTGGTGTATGAAAATGCAACCAATATTTGAATGTATGAGTAAAAAAATTCTGACATTTCTCTCAGCAATATATTTGATATTATTTCCTCAAGCAAGAGAAATAAAAGGAAAATATAAAGAAATAGAAGTACATTAAACTGAAAAAAATTGCACAGTAAAGGAAACCATCAACAAAACAAAAAGACAACTTACTGAATGGCAGAAGGTATCAGTCAATAATACAACTGATAATGGGTAATATCCAAAATTTATAAAGAGCTCATATAGCTCAACACACCAAAAAACAAGCAATCTTACTAAAAATGGGTGGATAAACTGAATAGACAGTTCTCTAAAAGGATACACAGATGTCTAGTAAATGTATGAAAGGATGTCAATCACTAATCACCAAAAAGATGCAAATTAAGACCATAATGATGTATCATCCTACACCTATCAGAATTGCTGTCATCAAAAAATCAACAAAAAAACAAGTATTGGCAAGCATGTTGAGAAAAGAGAACCCTGGTGCACTTTCAGTGGTAATGTAGACTTGTGCAGCCACTGTAGAAAACAGTACAAAGTGTCTCCTCAAAATAAAAATAGAACTTCATTATGACCCAGCAATTCCCCGTGTAGGTATATGAAGTCTTTCTAGAAAAAGCCATTTTCAATATAATGAGAACAGCTTGCACTACTCTAGGGAACCACTTAGTGTGGCATGGAATTTGTAGTTCAGCCTCCACATGGAAAAGCAGTGGGGAACAAGTGGCACCTAGGACCACGCCCATGAAGAGGTTTTCCATGGGGAATCAGGCCTGCATTATACCTAGACTGCTATGAGATTTGCTTTTGCTAAAACTCCCTCACCCTGAATTGAGGCAGCAAGTGCTTACTGTAACTTCCTAAAGTCTGTGCTAAACCTCCCAAGGATGGAGTATGCCTGGTTCAACCACTTTTCTTCCTGATCTGCAACATCCTTCTCTTTGAAGGAATTAGCAACATTCTTTCCTTTGTTATCTGTAAAAGGTAATCCTCTGCAGTGAACCTGTACATAGTAAATGAGAACTACCCTCCTTGTAATGTACTCAGGAGAACAATAAAAGCTTGTCCAGGTGGCGGTTGGGGCCCTCTCTCTCTGACTTAGAAAGCAGCCATGCCATCCCTTTTTTCCACAGGATTCCTGTAGTCCATGTGTATTTGTTCATTAGCAGCCACAACATCCACAGATCCTGCCAGCCAGGATCCACCACACATCAATGTAACTTAGCAGTCAAGGAGAGTGGACTGGAATGTGTATGTGTGAACAATGATGACTTCATTGTACATGATAAATGTCATTGAGTGAGCATGTGTACTGTGTGACTGTCACATTAAAAAATGACTGAGTGAATAGAGCAATGAACATGCATCAAATTTTGTGTTAAGTTTGAACATTCCTCCAAGGAAAATATTCAGTAGATTCAGAGGGTGGGAGCTGTGGGCAACTGGTGACCAGCAGCTTTATCACATCTCATGCAGAGATTTTTGGTGAAAAATTAACTCATCCAGGTGACTCAGATTCCCCTCAGCTGAGATTTGGCACCCTGCAACTTCTGTCTTTTCCCAAAACTAAAATCACTTTTGAAAGGGAAGAAATTTCAGACCATTGATGAGATTCAAGAAAATATTATGATGCGGCTGATGACGATTGGGAGAATTGTGTGTGGTTCCATGGGCCTACTTGGAGGGAGACTGAGGCATTATTCTCCTTGTACAATGTTTCTTACATCTTGTGTTTTGTTCAATAAATGTCTATTTTTCATATGTATGGCTGGATACCTTCTGGACAGACCTTGTGTATCCAAAGAATGCCAAAACAGTAACTCATAAGAATATATCCTCCCTATTTTTGTTGCAACATCATTTACAGTAGCCAAGATATGGAAGTAACCCAAGTGCCCATCAATAGACTAGTGGATAAAAAACTGTAGTACATTTAGACAGTGGAATATTACTTTGCCATTAAAAGAGTGAAATTTTACTATTATGACAGAGTGAGTTAAACCAAGGTTTATTATGTAAGTTACATATTCAGTAGGAGAAAGACAAATACCATATTTCACTTGGAACCTTAAGAACAATATGGAATCTTAAAAACAATATAAAGAAATAAAACAGGAATAGACTCATAGATACAGAGAACAGAGTGATGTTTGCCAAGAGGGTAGGATTGGGGAACTAGGTTAAAAAGGTAAAGGGGATAAGAAGTAAAAATTAGTAGTTACAAAACAATCATTAGGATGTAAGTAAACCATAGGAAATATAATCAATAATACTGTAAAAACTATCTATTATGCAAGGTGGGTACCGCAGAGATCAAAGATAATACTTTGTAAAGTATATGGTTGTGTAAACACTATGCTGTATATCTGAAAATAATTCAAAATAATATCTGTCCTTAATTGTAATTAAAAATAAAATTGAGGACTTCCAGCCAAGATGGAGGCGTAGGTAGACGCACTGTGCCTCCTCACACAACCAAAACTAAGGACAACAAAAATTTAGAAACAAAAAAACAACCAGAACAGAGAGAAATGAACTAAATGAAAGTCTGAAAATCATTCATCCAGACCAGTAAGGAGAGGCGGAATCAGAGGCCTATGGAGAGGGGTCAAGGGGTTCCGGCAGGAAAAAGCGGTGACTGGCAGATGCGGGCGCGCAGGGCACAGGCAGCACTTGGCAGACCCCAGATATGCAGGGGCAGCTGATGGACCCGGTGGCAGACCATGGGTGCAGGAGGCAATGAGCAGACACAGTGAGGGGGCGCAAGGCAGCTGGCTGTCTGCAGTCACACATTTGCATGCAGATAAACTAGGTGAAAATGGGCAGCAACACAGACCATGCAACCCAGGGACCCCACACCAGGAAACAAAGCCTAAAAGCACCGATTGAAAACACCTGTGGGGGTTGAGGCCAGGAAAATCTCTCAGCCTCAGAGGAGAGCTCCTTGGGGAGACCCACAGAGTCCTAGAAAGTACATAAGCCCACCTGCCTGGGAGCCAGCACCAGAAGGGCCCATTCTGCTGGTGGGAAGTGGCAGAGGGGACTGAAGTCCTAGAGAGAGCAGGGCAAGTGACATTGTTTCATCTCAGACCACACCCCCACATACAATATCACAACCCAGCAAGTGAGGTGCCCCACCCTGGTGAACACCTAAGGCTCCGCCCCTCATACATAACAGGTGCGACCAGACCAAAGGGAAGAAAAAAAAAGATGGCTCAAACAGAATTGAAATCTCCATAGCCAGTACTTTTAAGCAACTGAGATAGCCAACCTATCAGATACACAGTTCAAAGCACTGCTGATCAGGATGCTCACAGAATTAGTTGATTTTGGTCGCAAATTAGATGAAAAAATGAAGGCTACAATAAGTGAACTGAAGAAAAATGCACACAGAACCAATAGTGATGGAAAGAAAACTGGGTTTCAAATCAATGGAATGGACCAGAAGGAAGACAGGAACAACCAAACAGAAAAGAATGAAGAAACAAGAATTCAAAAAAATGAGGAGAGGCTTAGGAGCCTCCAGGATGTCTTTAAACATTCCAACATCCAAATTATAGGGGTACCAGAAGGGGAAGAGGAAAAATAAGTGGAAAAACAACAAGTAGAAAAGTTATTTGAACAAATAATAAAGAAGAACTTCCCCAATTTGACAAGGGAAATAGACTTCAGGAAGTCCAGGAAGCTCAGACAGTTCCAAAGAGGTTGGACCCAAGGAAGAACACGCCAAGGCATATCATAAGTACATTACCCAAGGTAAAAATGAAGGAGAGAATTTTAGAAGCAGCAGGAGATAAGGGGACAGTTATCTGCAAAGGAACTCCCATCAGAATGTTAGCTGATTTCTCCAAAGAGACCTTACAGGCAAGAAGGGGCTGGAAAGAAGTATTCCAAGTCATGAAAGGTAAGGACCTGTATCCAAGATTGCTCTATCCAGCTAAGCTTTCATTTAGAATGGAAGGGCAGATAAAGTGCTTCACAGATAAGGCCAAGTTAAAGGAGTTCATCATCCCCAAGCCCTTATTATATGAAATGTTAAAGGGACTTGTCTAAGAAAAAGAAGATAAAAAAATATGAACAGTAAAAAAGGACATCAAATGCACAGTTAGTAACAACCACACCTAAAACAAAAGCAAACTAAGCAAACCAATAGAACAGGAACAGAACCACAGAAATGGAGATCACATGGAGGCCTAGCAACAGGGGAGTGGGAGGAGAGAGGGGGAAAAGGTATAGAGAATAAGTAGCATAGACAATAGGTAGAAAATAGACAGGGGGAGGGCAAGAATAGTATGGGAAATGTAGAAGCCAAAGAGCTTATGACACATGAACATGAACTAAAGGAGAGGAATGTGGGTGGGACGGGGTTTGCAGGGTGTAGAGGAGTGAAGGGGGAAAATGGGACAACTGTAATAGCATAATCAATAAAATATTTTTTAAAAATAAAATTGATTAAAATAATGTAAAGCAGTAATTTTAAAAACTCTCAACATAGAAAATCCCAGGACCAGACAGCTTCACAGGCAAATTCTACAAAACTTAAGAAAAAAATTAGTACCTATCCTTTTCAAACTATTACAAAAATTTGAAGAAGAAAGAATAATTCCAAACTTATTTAATGAGGCTAGCATTTCCTTGATGCCAAAACCAGAGAGAGACACTACAAGTAAAGTGAATTACATGCCCAAACCACTGATGAAACAAATGCCAAAATTCTCAAAAACACAGTAGCAAAATAAATTTAACAGTAGATTAAAAAGATTATGCATCACAATGAAGTGTGATTTTACCAGAAATTCAAGGGTAGTTCAATATCCATAAAACAATTAATGTGATTTGTCACATCATAAAAACCAAGGATAAAAAGCATATGATTATCTAAAAAAATGCAAAAATAATGTGACAAAATTCACCATCCACTTATAATAATAAAAAATACCCTCTAAACAAGGTGGATATGGAAGGATCTTATGTCAACTTGATAAAGGCTATATATGACAAGCCAACAGCTAACATCATATTCAGTGATGAAAAGCTAAGTTTTTCCTCTAAGATCAGGAACAAGAAAAGAATACCCGCTTTCACCACTATTATTTAACAAATAGTATTAGAAGTTCCTAGCCACTGCAATCAGGCAGAAAAAAAAAAAAAAAGAAAGAAAAGGCATCCAAAGAAAACTAAAGAAACTAAAGAAAATAAAATTGCCAGTATTTTCAGCTGATTTTATACATTATATATATGTGTGTGTGTGTGTGTGTGTGTGTGTGTGTGTGTGTGTATATATCGTAAATAATCCACCAAAAACTAATAGCATTAACAAAATTATTCAATAAAGTAGCAGGATACAAAATTAATATACAGGAGTATGTCACCTTCTTATACACTAATAATAAGCAATTAGAAGAAGAAACAAAGAAAACAATCTTTTTCTTTATTTATATGGAACCAATTCATATGAAACCAAAATAAATAAATAAATAACCCTCAAAACCTTGAGTAGCTACAGCAATCTTGAGAAATAAGAACAAAGTTGGAGGCATCATGTGCCCTGATCTCAAACTATACTATAAAGCAATACTAATCATGGGCATTTAGGTTGTTTCTAGCACTTGGCTATTGTAAATAAAGCTGCTATGAACATTGGGGTGCATACCTTCTTTTCAACTGGTGTTTCAGGATTCTTAGTGTATAATCCCAGCAGTGGAATTGACAGGTCAAAAAGCAATCCCATGTTTAGTTTAAATGAATGGATCAAAAACTGTGGTATATTTACACAATGGAATACTATGCAGTGGGAAGAAAGAAGGAACTCTCATGAAAGCATGAAAGGAACTGAAGACCATTCTGTTAAGTCAAATAAACCAGGCAGGTAAAAGACAAATACCATATGATCTCATGTATAAGTATAACCTAATCAACAAACAACAAGCAAGCTAAATAGAACCAGAGACATGGAATAAGAAACACACTGACAGTAACCAAAGGGGAGGGTAGAGGGGGGTAATGAGGGAAAGAAGGGGTAGGGTCATCAAGGAACTATGGACAAAGACAAATGAGGGAGGGAGAATTGAATGTGGGAGGTGGGGGTGTGCAGGGCGGGGGAGAATAATGGGGGGGATGGGGACAACTGTAATTGAACAACACTGAAAATTTTTTAAAAAGTAAAACAACACTAGTCAAACTATATGGTATTGGGACAAAAACAGACACATGTCAATGTAACAGAATAGAGAACCCAGAAATACTCATTTATATGGTCAACTAATCTATGATGATGCCAGTGAAAATATATACTGAAATGAGGACAGTGTCTTCAAAGAGTGGTGTTGGGAAAAATGGACAAGTACATGCAAAAAAAAAAAACAAAAAAGAAGGAGAAGAAAGAAGAAGAAAGAAGAAGAAGAAAGAAGAAGAAGAAGAAGAAGAAGAAGAAGAAGAGAAGAAGAAGAAGAGAAGAAGAAGAAGAAGAAAAGGAGAAGAAACTGGACCACACTTTTATACCATATACAAGTATAAACTCAAAAGGAGTTAAAGACTTAAAGGTAGGGTCTAAAACCATAAAACTCCTTGAAGAAAACATAGGAAGTAACCTATCTGACTTTAGTCTGAGAAATATCATTGTGGGCACATCCTTTTGAGCAAGGAGACAAAAGAAAAAATAAACAAATATGACTACATTAAACTAAAAGCTTCAGTATAGTGAAGGAAACCTTCAAAAAAAAAACATAAAGGTGGGACTTTTGGCCAAGATGGAGGTGCAGGTAGATATATTTTGCCTCCTTGCACAACCAAAAAAAGAAGAACAACAAATTAAAAAGATATATCAAGAACTGGCATAAAATCAAACTGTATGGAAGTCCAACAACTGAAGAGTTAAGAAGAAACATTCATTCAGATAGTTAGAAGGGACAGAAATAGCCAGCCAGGGCAGAAAGGATGAGCAGCAAGGCAGTAGCTAGAGAACTTAGTGGGAGAGGAAGTGGCTGGAGGACAGGGCAGTTCCACATTTGCAATCAGATAACCAGCGAGGAACAAATGGGGAGTGAGACAGACCCCTCAACCCAGGGTTCCAGCATGGGGAAATAAAGCCTCAAAACCTCTGTCTGTAAAAACTTGTGGGAGTTGTGGTGGTGGAAGAAACTGCCAGCCTCACAGCAGAGTTCATTGGAGAGATTCACAGGGTTTTAGAATGTAAACAAACCCACCCATATAGGAACCAGCACCAGGAAGGCCCAAGTTGCCTGTGGGTAGTGAGAGAAGTGAATGAAAGCTGGCTGAGAGCCAAGTATGCATCATTGCTCCCTCTTGGACCCCTCCCTCACATGTGGTGCCACAAAGCTGCAACTTGGGTTGCCCCACTCTGGCAAATACCTAAGGCTCCATCCCTTAAAACATAGCAGGCATGCTGAGACAAATACATATAGCCCCAAAGAGAGAACAGATCAAAGCTCCAAAAATAGAACTAAGTAATTAAAAGATAGCCAACCTATCAAATGCAGAGTACAAATCACTGGTAATCAGGATGCTCACAGAAATGGTTGAGTATAGTCACAAATAGAGGAAAAGGTGAAAGCTATGAGAAGTGAAATAATGAAAAATACACAGGGAAGGAAAGGAAGGCTCAAATAAACTATTTGCAGCAGAAGGAAAAAATAAACATTCAGCCAGAACAGAATGAAGAAAGAAGGATACAAAACAATGAGGAGAGGCTTCAGAATCCTCCAGGACAAACTTTAAAACATTCCAACATCTGAATCATATGGGTGCCAGAAGGAGAAAGGAAGAGCAAGAATTGAAAACTTATTTGAAAAAATAATGAAGGGAAACTTCCCCAATCTGGCAAAGGAAACAGACTTCTAGGAAGTCTAGGAATTTCAGAGAGCCCTCAAGAAGTTGGACCTAAAGAAGCACACACCAAAGCACAGCACAATTACATCACCCAAGACTAAAGAATGAGAGAATCTTAAAAGCAGCAAGAGAAGAGGAGACTGTTACCTCCAAAGGAGTTCCCATAAGACCATCAGCTGACTTTTTCAAAAGAATATTGCAGGCAAGGAGGGGCTGGAAAGAAGTATTTGAAGTCATGAAAGACAGGGACCTACATCCAAGATTAATCTATACAGCAAAAATTTCATTTAGAACAGATGGACAGATAAAGTGCTTCCAAGATAAGGTCAAGTTAAAGGAGTTCATCACCACCAAGCCCTTATTATATGAAATGTTTAAGGGACTTATCCAAGAACAAGAAGAAGATAAAAAATAAGAACAGTAAAATGACAACAAACTCACAACTATCGACAACTGAACCTAAAAAAAACAAAAACAAAAAATTAACTAAGCAAACAACTAGAACAGGAAGAGATTCACAGAAACAGAGATCACATAGAGGGTTACCAGTGGGGCGGGGGAGAGGGAAGAATGGAGGAAAAGTTACAAGGGATATGACACAGAAATGATAGGTACAAATAAATGGGGAAACCTGGCTGGCATAGCTCAGTGGATTGAGCGCGGGCTGAGAACCAAAGCATTGCAGGTTCAATTCCCAGTCAGGGTACATGCCTGAGTTGCAGGCACGGCCCCCAGCAAACCGCACATTGGTTGTTTCTCTCTCTCTCTCTCTTTCTCCCTCCCTTCCCTCTCTAAAAATAAATAAATAAAATCTTAAAAAATAAAATAAAAAATAAACAGGAGGATGTTAAGAATAGTATAAGAAATGGAGAAGCCAAAGAACTTTTATGTACAACCCATTAACATGAACTAAGGGAGGGGAATATTGATGGGAGGTGGGGGTGCAGGATGGAGGGAAATGCAGGGGAGAAAACATCGGACACCTGTAACAGCATAAACAATAAAATATATTAAAAAACAAAAAGGTAACCTATTGACTAGAAGAAAATATTTGCAAATGATATATCTCATAAAGGATTGATATCCAAAATATATAAGAAACTCATATACGTCATGAAAAAAAAAAGAAACAATCCAACTGCAAAATGGACAGAGGACATGAAAAGACATTTCTCTAAGGAAGACATACAGATGATTAGCAGACATATGAAAAGATGCTCAACATCACTAATCTTCAAGGGAATGATAATTAAAACCACAAATAGATATCACCTCACACCATTTAGAATGCCTGTTATTAAAGTGCACAAATAATGTGTTGACAAGGATGTGAAGAAAAGGGAAACCTTGTTACTTTGGGACTGCAAACTGCTGCATGCCCTACAGAAAACTGCATTGAGATACCTCAAAAAACTAAAAATAGAGCATATGGCCCAGAAATTCAACTTCAGGGTATTTATAAAAAAAATGAGAACACTGATTCAAAATATGTGTACATCTATATTAATTTCAGGATTATTTACAATAGTCAACATATGGAAACAACCATGGCGTCTGTTGATGATAGATGAATGAATGAAGGTGTGGTATATATAAACAAGGGAGTATCATGCAGCAATAAAAATGAATTAAATCATGCTGTTTGCAAGAACATGGATTGATATAGAGGGTATTATGCTAAGTAAATAAGTCAAGAAAGAAAGACAAACACTGTATGCTTTTGTTTATATGTGAATCTAAATACCAAACAAAATAAACAAAACAAAAAACAAATTCATAAAATTAGAGACCAGAGGGATGGTTATCTGAAGGGTGGGAGAGGGTGGATGTGTTTAAAATGGGAAGAGGAATTTAGTCAATAATATTTTGATAAGTTTACATGGTTACTTATGATTATTAGAATCAATAATCACACTGTTAGATCACGCTGTTAGGTATAAAATATAAAATTACTGTATTGCACACCTGAAACTAATATAAGCAATATTAGATTATGTACCAGCTATATTCAAATAAAAACAAATTAAAAATTATTTTCTCCTTTTATTGTCTTGCTTTCTCATCAAAGATTATTTGACTATATGTGGGTCTATTTCTATATCCTATTTCATTGATCCATTTGTTTATTACATTGATATATTTGTCTACTTTTAAAATCCTTACTCAAGGACATGCTTATTGATTTTAGAGAGAATGATGAAGTGAGGGAGAGAGAGAGAAGGAGAGAAACATCCATGTGAGAGAGAAACATTGGTCGACACCCACACTCACCTCCACAGGGGATTGACCCCACTACATAGATATGTGCCCTGACCAGGAATCAAAATCATGCCCTTTTCACTTACAGGACAACACTCCAATCAACTGAGCCACACTGGCCAAAGATGCATATTTGTATATTATTTTGTCAATCCCACACTGTTTGATTGCCAAACACTTTTTAAATTAGAACAGGACACCTGTTAATGACTTATAGTGATATTTACATATTTGAAGTTTAGAGTTATAGCATAGGTATTATACATGTTTTATGTGGTCACAGTGGTTGGATACTAATCTAGATTAATATGAATTAGAGAAAGGAGATCAACCACATGCCCCCTTGTGCCCTCACCCCAGTTTACTGTTACACATTGGGGTAAAAATAAAATTAAATAGACCATTAAATTGTAACACCTCTGCCATACCTGAATCTGATTCTGAGGCTTGCTTTGTATCTTCAAACTTTGTGTGTTTTTTTTTTTCTTTTATCATGAATTGTAATTTATTTTTGAAAGCTGAACATGATGACATGATGTGTAAGGTAACAGGAACTGATATCAATAGGCCTTTAGTATGAGATGTTATATTTATTTGACTAGCAATTAAGCTGCTTTTTAATGTTTGCCATAGCTATATTTATCAAAGGCTAACATTTCCTTGTGTCATCTTGTGTTTGTATCTCTTGATATTTTGGGGTTTCCTACAGGCTTCTTCTTAGATAAGGTCTGAGACACACAGTTTTTATCAGTTTTAACCTCTTTTATTATATAGCAACCCTACTGATGTAGTGGTAAAGTATAAGGGAGAGAAGCATTTATAGTCCAATGATTAGGTCTTAGTCCCTTAGTGAGCATATGTTCCTGGGCTGTGGCTTTCACAAGTGCTTTTTTGTCTACACCATCCCTTGGGTAGGACAGGAAGACTAATGGGGGCTGGGTTTAGTATTTTTTCTTCTCCAGGTTGGTTAGGCTCTGACAAAATAGTTTATTTTGAGAACAAACTTGTTAAGAATAACAGAATGTTCTGCCATATTTAATTCTTTTCCTTTTTTTTTCTCCTCCCCTTATTGAAAGTATTTTTCATCAGTCTTAACTGTGAGGACTCCTGGAGCTAAAACATGCAATGGTGGGGCTTTCCAATAAGTGGCCCCCCCTAGAGTGTCTTAACTCTCAGTCTTGCCTTCATTAAACCTCCACCAATTTGTAAGTTATGCTTTAGGTTTTATCCCAGACTGATTCCTAGAGTGTTCTTCTCCCGGGCTTCTGATCTGTTCAGTCGTAATTCCCTGAACCTGCCTATTTATTCCACTTTAGGGGCAATGTTTTGTCCCATGAGCTCAATTCTCTAAAGAATTTAAGAAGAGTTGTGATTTTCGGTTTGTTTAGCATTTTTTTTTTTTTGTGGGCATGGAGTGATGATGACGTCCAAGCTCCTTAGGTGCTAGAGTAACACTGTGAGTGTTGCTCAGACTTTCCTTGTTTTAGAGAACTCCGTAGTTTTCAGGAGAGTACTGGTCAGGTGTATTGTAGGTTGTCCATATGATAAAATATGTCTGATGTTTTCTCATGATTAGACTTGTTTTGAAGGAGGAAGACTCTTAAAGGTTAAAGTGTCCTTCTTATTACTAATACTATCAACATGATTTTTGACTGTTGATATTGAACTTAATGACCTTACTGAAGCTGTGGTTGTCAACTTTCTCCACTTTAAAGTTACCTACCCCCCTTCCATATAGGTAGTACTCTTTGAAAGGATATCACTATACAGCTCACACTTAAAGAGAGTTATCCTCACCCTCCTACAGAGTGGCGCAATTACAGAAATTATTTGAATTAGTTCCATGGAGACTTGTCTCCTCTCTCTCAGTTATAATTTATGAAATCATTGATTTATATGTGTGAACTTATATTTGCTTGTAGTGAGAGTTACAACTCTATACTACTTTATTTTTTAAATTTATTTATTTATTTATTTTTACAATTTTTAAAATTGTTTTTCAAGTACAGTTTTTCTGCCTCTTTCAATTGGTTCCTGAGTCCCTTTGAGATATCTCTCATTATTATGTTTTTGTTTATTTGCTTTAGTATTCCTTACTTTCTGGAATTGCAATATGTTCAGAGATAATCTTGTATAATTTCTGTCCCCATTCTAGAATCAGTCATTTTGTTAGGATCTCTGGTATTTTGATTGGAGAATAATACTAGAAACCAACCTCTGTGCTCCTTGCTACTTCACTTTCCCTCCCTGGTGATTTTGGTGATAATTTTACCATTCTGACCTTCAGCCCCACCCCATTCTGCAGAATGTATGTTGGCCCTCAGGATGCAGAAAACCCCAGAGATGGGCCCACTGACCTCAAAGGAGAAAATTATTGGAAGGAAAATCATTAATACTATGACTATGCTATATACTCTATACCCTAAGTGACCCCCTGGGATACTTCTCCCAGTGTTGTCTTTAAAAAGCAGCTTTGTATTTTATAAGAACCCTAGGTACCTCTCATTCAGGTTCCTGGAAACTACTCCTATTTAATTTTCTTGAAAAATAAGTTCAAACAAACACCCAGTGAAGACCATGCCCCCACTATATTCATTCTAATCCAGCAGAAAGAACACTCTTTTAAAATGTAAGGAAAAAATGTTTCATTTTTTGAAGGCCTCCAAAGGCTTCCACTGGACTTAGAAGAGAGGGAAGTTTCTCACTCTGGTTTCTGAGGTCTCCAGCTCTGCCTTCCTCCCACTCTCACACTTCATCCTTTTCCTCATGCTCACTGTGCTTCGGCCACATTGGTTTTCTTTATTCCTTTCCCAGGCCCAAGCTTACTGACTTTTTTGGAATTTGCTCACTTGTTGCCTGTGTTGGAAACACTTTTTCTACAGGTGTCCCACATGCTGAGGTCTTCTCTTTACTCTGGTCTTTGGTAAAATTCCCTACCCTGAATAGTTCAATCTAAATAGGAAGTTACCCCAACACTGTCATAACACTCTCTAAATCTTTAATAGTACCCAATATTATCTTGAATTATATTTGTTTATACATAGGGTTTTTCCTATTTTCTTTATCATTGTAATCTTAGCACCTATCTTAATTTGGGTGTCAGAAACCCAAAATTCCTGAGCATTTTATTTTCTTAAAAGGAGCCTTTTCTACCTTAATACTCAAGTGTTATTTATTCCATTGAATGTTCTGCCAGTTTGGTTCTGCACAGCTGGGTAGTCCCCGGTGTGAGACCAAGCAGAGTCCTACCATATTTGGTGGGTGTTTTTCCCCTGATATTTCACTGCAAAATTGTTACAATTAAATAATAAATTTTCATTTCTTTATTTGACCCTTTTGTGTCCTCTGATTGTGTGTCCATGTTAAATGGAACAATTAGAAACCCTTAGTTATTGATGTTTTTACAATAAGCTCTAATTCAAGAGCTCAAGGCAGCCTGCAAGTCTGCTATGAAAGCTACAAGGCATGCCAGCATGCCCCATGTCACCCTGAGACAGATAAAGCAAGGCTGGGATCACTTCCTTCTCTCATAACAAACATTTATACATCATAACATTATCTAGGTGCTCTTTCCAAAATTGAAGGCAATTCAAGTTTGCATGTCGAAAAGAATGTCATGTCACTAAGTAGAAGAATTTGCAATCTAACATGTACTACAAGGAATGCCAAAATTAGTGATTCCAAACCAGAAACACAATTATCGTCCATAATCCCACTTGGCCACATCTGTTAGCTTCAAAATTCAGGTTAATTGTCTAGTTACCGAAGATATCTATGTTTGTCCATGAATACATTCTAGCAGGAAATAACATTTTTCAAATTAGATTTTTTCAATAACAGCATGATGGGAGTTTTTCTATGGTATCTAGCACATGAAAATATCTACCTTAAAAATTTTCTAGGCTATCACAATCACATTCATTCTTTATGAAGTCTTATTTTTTTGGTTCTGTCAGCAATCAAAGCAGGCAAAGAACAATTCTTTGTGAAAAGATTCTTTTTTGTGTGACATCTCACCTTCCTGAAAAGTTTACATAATATCTTTACAATGATAAGCCCCACTTTTTCGATGAAATTTAGCCTCCCCATCTCATCTCCTATTTTCTAAAGTATATGAATTATGTCTCAATTCACAATTCAAACATCAACTCTTTCAGAGAAATCAACTTCAAATTATTGACTGATAGTACACATGTAAAGCCTGATGAAAAGACAATTTTTGTTAATGAGGTAATTTTAATAACTTATTCCCCCACTTGAATGATCTAAAAGTGTTTTTTGCACATCTCTATTTTATGTTCCACTGTATTAAATTTATATTGCTTTCAGAAAACTGAAAGAGATATCATTATTAAACTTTATGAGATTAATAAGCTGTTTCAGGATGTTTTCTTTTAGTTGAAATACACACACTCAGTGTAATTTTTAAAACTTTTTATTGAAGTATATTAAATTTCAATAGAAAAGGACATATAATAGAAAGGTACATCTTGATGAGCTTTTACAAACTGAGCTCACACTTGTAACCAGCACTTAGTTTAAAAGCCAGACCTTAAAAATACCTCAGAGACTTCATCATGCCCACACCCAATCATTCATTACTACATTCATGGCTAGGTACTATCTCGATTTCTAACAGCATAGATAGTTTTTCCAGTTTTTGAACTTTAAATGAATGGAATCAATTTAACCTGATTTTAAATATACAGAATTAGCATGAAAAGGCCCTCATTGTCACAACACTGACAATTTCACTGCCTCTTTGCCTCCCTCTTCATCACACAACCTTAGACTTGCTTTTTCACTTTATTATGATAAACCAATGATATTCACATGGTACATATACACAAGGAATGTTGTGCAGCAGAAAGAAAGGAGCTCCTAACCTGCGCAATAGCATGGACGGAACTGGCGAACATTATGCTAAGTGAAATATCCAGGCAGTAAAAGACAAACACCCATATGATCTCACCTATAAGTAGAAACTAAACAACAAAACAACCAAGGGAACAAAACAGAACCCAGAGGACTTTGAATTAAAGAACAAACTGACAGTAACCAGAGGGGAGAGGAGAGAGGTATAATGGGGGAAAGAAGGAGATGGATTATCAAGGAACATGTAAAAGGTACCATGGACAAGCCAAAGGGGGAAGGATTAAGGGTAGGAGGTGGGGGGGGTGGAACAGGGTAAAGTGGTGGTGGGAAAATGGAGACAACTGTACTTGAACAACAATAAAAAAATGCAAAAAAATGGGGGGGAAAAGGGAATTAAAAACATTTATACACATACAGAATTAGTGCTACCCATGTATAATTCAGATCCTTATTTTTCCCTCAACAATTTGGGCAAAAATGTGAAAAGACAATTTTGGGGGATGTTTTAAAACCTGTGTAGGTCATCTGTTTCTCATGTTATCCCTCAGGACTATTTCTCCAGCCATTGTCAAATGTCTTCTACTGACCCATGCTTCCATAGTCTGCCTTTGATTTTACTCAATGAGAACCCAGGCATGGGTTCATTAACAGTGTTGAGATAGATATCCAACGAAGGCAGACACTACTGAGGCATCCACCACTCTCCCTGTGAAGTCTCACAGGGAGCAAATGCTCAAAGACTCAGTGAGAGTATTGTGGGGAAGGGATGACCCTCTCTGTCATGGAAACTGTGCATCACCTCTGCTTAACTGCTAGAAAACCCTGAATGGATGCCAACCCCATTTCTGCATCCTCTATTAACCATTGTTCTGGCAGTTATATAATCTTTGTTTCAAATTATTGCACATTTTATGGCAGGTTATCTCAAAACCTTGCAACTTTTGAGAATATCAATTATTTAAACACTTAGTAAAGGTATTAAAGAGGGAATTTTAGAACAGGATAGAAAAATGATTATCAAAATTTCTGTATAGCCCAGAGATTCCACAATGTAGATTCCACATTGTTTATTAGTTAGGACTAAAATGCTCTCTCTTTTCCATTGTCCTGCTGTAAATGTTTGTACCTTCAAGATAGACCTTGACAACTAATGGCTGCTAACTACTTTTTTTCTTCACCATGTAGCACTAATAATAAATGTGCTTGCTGATTCAATGTTGATGTTTTTTCATGTTTAGACATAAAAAATCTGATGACTAATTAAAATGCAATGTCTGCATATATTATGCGAATTTCTGTATTTTTTGTTAAGGAGACAAACTACCCAAGAACATTTCTCAGGAAGTACCATAAGAACATGGCCCATTTACACAACTTTGAAACATCAGTTTGATAACTGTCTTTCACACTGAATTTATTTCTGCTTTGCCTGTCTCTTTTACTTCCCATTGCATTTTCTTAATAAGTTTTTAAATGTGTGGAGGTTCTCAGATTAGTGGGGGGAGCAGAAGACCGAAGGAGCCAGTATGTTTGAGAAATGGCTCACCAGTCACAAAGCAAATGTGGAGCTAATGTGGCACGTACTTCCTTTAGTTTCTTCAGAGAAAGTATTTACAGTGGAGAGAGGATTTGATTTTGTGTCCTAAAGGGTGATCTTCCTTCTGACATCGCTAAAGTAAAGAACAATGGAAATTGGAAGCAGGGGTCAAGCTGGAGGTGTAGGCAGAATTGCTTTGCTTCCCTGAACAACCAAAAGAAGGAATATAATGAATTTAAAAACAAAGAAAAACCATAACTGCCAGGAAAAACATTTGCATAGAAGTCCAATCAACAAGGAGTTGAAGAAACATTCAACCAGATGGTAGGAAGGGGAAGACAGGCAGTGGTGTCAAGAGAACTTGGTAAGGTGGTAGCTGGAGGACCAAGTGGGCAAGGCAACAACTGATGGACTGCATAAACGATTCTACATTTGCATGCAGACAAACCTGGGGTAAAGTGGGGGAGCAAGAGGGACTGCAAAACCCTGAGTTTCAGCGTGGGAAACTAAAGACTCAAAATGGCAGGCTGTGGAAAAAATCTGTGGGGATTGTGGTGGTGGGAGAAAACTCCCAGTCTCAAAGGAGAGTACATTGGATATATCCACAGGGTACTAAAAAGTGCACAAACTCACCCACCTGCAAATCAGCACATAAAGGTCACAAACCAATTTGTGGGAAATGAAAGAAGTGATGGAAAGTGGGACAAGAACAGAGCAAACGCATTGTTCCTTCTCTGGTCCCTTCCTCACAGACAGCACTACAACACAGCAAAGAGGGTTTCCCTGGCCTGGTAATATCTAAGGCTCTGCCCCTTACATGTAACAGGTGTACCAGACAAAGAAATATGGTCCCAATGAAAGAAGAGATGAAAACTCCAAATGAAAGAAGAGCTAAGCAAGGGGGAGATAGCCAACTTATCTAAAGCAGAGTTCAAAACACCGGTAATCAGGAGTCTCACAAAATTGATTGAGCTCTGTTACAAAAAAGAAGGACAAAATGAAGGCAACACAAAGTGAAATAAAAGAAAATATACAGGATACCAACAGTGAAGGGAAGGAAACCAGGACTCAGATCAGTGATTTGGAACAAAAAGAAAAAATAAGCATTTGACTGGAACAGAATGAAGAAGAAACAAGAATGCAAAAAAATGAGAAGGCTTAGGAACCTATGGGACACCTTTAAACATTCCAACATCCAAATCATGGGAGTGCTGGAAGGAGAAGAGGAAGAGAAAGATATTGAAAAAGAAGAGAGGGACGGGTTTTTGGGAACAACTAAAAAGGACACATGGACAAAACCAAGGAGGGCAGAATCAGGGAAGGGATGGTGGGGGTGGCTAGGGTGGGGGGTGGAGTCATGGGGGAAAGGCAGACAACTGTACTTGAACAATAAAAAGAGAACTTTTTGGAACAAATAATGAAAGAAAACTTCCCCAATCTGGCAAAGGAAATAGACTTCCAGGAAGTCCTGGAAGCCCAGAGAGTACCCAAGAAATTGGACCCAAGGAGGAGCACACCAATGCGCATCATAATTACATTACCCAAGATTAAAATTAAGGAGAGAATCCTAGAATCAGCAAGAGAAAAGGAGACAGTTACCTACAAAGGAGTTCCCATAAGACTGTCAGCTGATTTCTCAAAAGAGACCTTACAGGCAAGAAGGGGCTAGAAAGAAGTATTTGAAGTCATGAAAGATAAGGACCTACATCCAAGGTTACTGTATCCAGCAAAGTTATCATTTAGAATAGAAGGGCAGATAAAGTGCTTCCCAAATAATGTAAAGTTAAAGGAGTTCACCACCACTAAGCCCTTATGAATAAAATGTAAAAGGTCTTATCTAAGAAATAGAAGATCAAAAACTATCAACAGTAAAATGACAACAAACCCACAACTATCAACAACTGACCCTAAAAACACAAAAACTAAAACTAAGCAAACAACTAACAACAGGAACAGAATCACTAAAATGGAGATCACATGGAGGTTTATCATGGGGAGGGAGAGGGGGGCAATGGGGGGAGAGAAATACAGGGAATAAGAAGCAGAATAGGTAAGCACAAAATAGTCATGGGGAGGATGAGATAGTATAGGAAATGGAGAAGTCAAAGAACTTATGTGAATGGCCCATGAACATGAACTGTGGTGGGGGAGATGCTGTAAGGTGTGGGGAGCAGTACAAGGAGGAGAGAAGGATAAAGGGGAGAAAGAAATTGGGACAACTGTAATAGCATAATCAATAAAATATACCTGAAAAAAGAAAAAAGAGTCATAAATTGGTAGGTAAAGTTTAGGCAGGGGGATTTTAAGAGCAGATATAGGAAATGGAGTAGCCAAGAGCTTAAAGGCATGACTCATAGGTGTGAACAAAGGAGGGTGGATCACTGGATGAAGTGGGGGATGCTGGGTGGAGGGAGGCAAGGAGGAAATATGGGAGAATTGTAATAGCATAATCAATAGAATGTAATAAAAACAATAAAAAGCTATCAGAAAGAAACATAAAAAGAAAAGAACCATGGAGTTTTCTGACAAAAAAATTAAATAATTTGACTCTTGCTATGAAAAGTCCATCATCCAGAGCACACAGGAAACAATAAATCCTCAGAACTGTGCAGTACTCAAGGTAGGCACTGAGAATCTGCTGCCACAACAAATGCACCTGGACAACTGCAGTGATTCCCTTCAGTCCATTACCTAAATGAGCGCTCTCTGAAAAGAGCATTTGTGTGAAGCCCTGCCAGGACTGTTTTAAGAAAAGAGTCAACTTTTTTAACAGAATCCATGAAGCATGCTCTATGTCCTTCTTCAAGTTTCATGTGATGAGACACATCTTTTCTGTTTACTTCCTAAGATCATACGTCTCTGTCTTCCCTGGATATCCAAACCTGTTTTCCCCTCTACCTGGAATGCTCTCTCCACCTCCACACCTCTAGTAGGACCATATTTCAGGCTTTCTTCAGCCATTTCTTCAATACTAGTGTTCCTATTTTTGTCTCATCTTTTTCTTATAGCTATTATCAGGTTTTTTTTTATTTATCCAATGATTAGAAGAAGAGTGACTGCATATGGTTTGGGTTTTATATGTGACTATTAAATGTTGGATATTGTATGGGTTCAGCAATTACATATGTGCCATTACTCCCCAATCTTTATCTTCCGGGCCTTTCTCCTGAGCACTAAATTTGAATATTTGTCTACTTCCTAATATGACGGCTGTAACTGACGTATCTGTCAGTCACTATGCCCTCAATTAAATAATTTCAAGTAGTGCAACTGAAGGAGCATAGACCTTTTGAAATGCCTCACGTGCATTCAGATTCCAGTTCTTGATATTGCATATACAGTTTACTTTTGAACAACATGGTTCAACCATGTGGGTCCAGATCCACTATATGTTCATTCTTTACCATAAATACTGTAAATGTATTTTCACTTCCTTATGATTTTCTTAATAACATTTTATTTTTTCTAGCTTACTTATGGAAGAATACAGTATATAATACATATACCACATAAAATATATGTTAATTAACAGTTTATATTATCAGTGAGGCTTTTCGTCAGTAGTAGACTATTATTAGTAGTTGAATTTAAGGGACTCAAAAGTTACATGTGGATGTTTGCAAAATTCTGTATTGTGCTCATCCCACTGACATGAGTTAAAACTTTGACAGAGCATAGGACCATTGAAGGGATTGATCAGAAGAATCGTATGAGTGATGTCTCATTAACACTGAATGCTGGTTTGCAGCTGGGAAACTGGTGTGAGTTCAAAGCTTGGCATCACATGTGTGTGAAGCATGGGGGCTTGTCACAGCTTTTAAGAGTACATCAGTAAAGGCAGCTAAGTTCCCAGGCACAATGACTGAGAGAGTAGAATGGTCTTAGTTTCCAGATGTTATGGGATCAGAGAATCTAATCAGGACTCTCAGAACAAAATGCAGGAAATCAGACTGGAGTAAATCACTCAAGAGACAGACAAGAAGAAGGAGTTTTGGGGGTGGAGGGCACTGGTCAGTGTCTGATTTGAAAAAATGGGTTGTCCAAAGTTAGGAGGGCCTGTGTGAATGGCTATACTCATTATGTACAACACAACTGCATTATGGAGTCCTCTGGTATGCAGTTCAGACACTGCAGTGATGTAGCCTGCTCTGAGTAAGGAAGAGGCTTTGTGTCAGTGCACCATCCAAATAAATTAGGTCTTACTGAAGGGTTCTGGTCTTTCAAGAGAAAGACAAGGCCTTAAAAGTCAGGGTGGGAGCTGTAGGTTAGCCTCAGGTAGAGCACATTTGGACAAGATCAGATTTCCAGAGTTCCAGCCACATTGGGTTACAGACACTCCAACAATAATCAGGACTCATTCTCTGTTTGACCTTCTGTGGGGTGGGTCCAGTATAAAGGGGATTTGAGGTTCAGGTGTTCCCTGAAAACTTAATCTGAGTCCAGAAGTGTGACAATCCTAAATTATATTTGGTTTGGTGAAGGAGACTAGACAAAAAGGGGAGACCTAAGATCTATAAATTTAAATCCTGCATGGGTCTAACAGTAGGGTTGGTATATGGTTGATTTGTAAGGAGCTGAGAAAGGTGTAAAAATCAAATAAACAAAAAAACTATTAGACAAGGAGAGTTGTAACCAAGTCTTATTGTAACAAGCTCCCTAGTGGCCATCTAGGGGGCTTAGAAAATACAGCATTATATTGCATTACTAAGACTTCTTGTATTACCAAATGATCTTTATTGCAAAAAACATATTTCAGGGGAGGATAGGGTGCTTTATACCTGAAAATGTGTTTTGTAATTGCAAATTAAAATTTAGAAATTGTTTATCTAGAGCTCAGACAAACAAACAAATCTAAAAATTTCCTCCTTTGTCCTCTAAATCCATATGCTCTATAGCTCTTCAAAGTTTTCTGTCATCTTGCTTATTGTGAGATGTAACTCAAGCAATACTTGGAAAGTTAGACAAAGAATAACAATAAAACCCCAAGGGGGAAGAAAAGAACAGGAAGTTCTTTATTTCCTATTCATTCAGCTCTAGTTCCAGGCCCTAATCAAGTTAGAGCCAATCCTGGTCAAGTCTTAGCAAATCCTATTATCTAATTCATGAATCTCAATAAATCCAATTCATGGTGTGACTACTCAAGAACTGGAAAATGTCTGAATTAACAATGTAGGAGAACCATCTATGACACTCTGAACACACAGTCAGCCCTAGTGCCACACAGCTTGTTTGTGGGACCTGCTTGTGTGGGCACCTCCCTCTATGCTGAGGTGCCTGTGTGCACACCAGTGTAAGAAGACAAAGAAATTCACAGTAAGATATTACTGTCACAAGACAAACACATCACTTGTGCCCAGCTGTTCTTGGTCTCTGCTTGGGCAGACGTCTCAGACTGAAGAAGCTATTTTTCACTAGAGCCAAGCCAGACTAAGAAAGGTGAGTTTCTGACTTCTTCAGCTTGCCAAAATTTTCAGCATTACTGCTCCAGAACATATCTCAAATGTAATCACTTTTGTCCATCTCACCACCACATACAAGTTTAGGATTTTGTCAGTTTTCACTTAAATTTCCTTTAGAATCTCTTCAACCGCCCATCTCCTCCATTGTCACACAGGCTGCATTCAGCATTGTCAACATAAGAAACATCCAAAACTGTAAGAATTTTTATGACTTTATTTTAGCCTAATTGATGACAATTGCTGGGAAGCAAAATATCAATGAATTGAGGATATGCTCCAGAAAATGGCAGTTTTACCACTTATTTTATATATCAAAATCAAAGGGGAAGATGTAAATGGGTTACATGAAATTCACTGGTGATAGATTGGGGAGGTGGGAGAAAGCAAAGTAGGGAACTCTTTGGGATTGAATAAAAAGTTAAATAAATAGACACATATTTCTTTTACATAGAGGGCACAGAATAGTTAACAGTCAACAATCAATAGGATAACAATAACAATGATGGGATTTGTGGTTGCTCTGGTGTCTGTGCTTTGAGGGGTCTTGGAAAAAAGAAATTACTTTGTTATTCCAAAGGCCTGTTTGCAGGTATGTTATCCTTGAAGCAACAAGACAACAGACACATTCAATTAAAGTAATGATTGGCCTTTATTAGAGAAAAATATTGTCCTATGGCATGACTACCACCATAAACTGCTTTTAATTAGAAAGTGTTAATTTCAGAACATCCTATGTGGTTACCTTCTATCCCTGAGTTTGTAAGGCTGCTATGTAGGCCTCCCTGAGCTTTTCAGTTTTAGTATGTGGCCCCTTTTTGTCTACACTGTGTCTTTCTAACATTCATAGTAGAGTAGGCCACCTGGCAGATTAGTCTTTCTGCAACTTTAACAGTCTTTAGAATATGTTTTAAACTTATCAGGCAAAAAAAAAAGGTATTTTATCTGACCCTGCACAACTCCATGACTCTGCTTCATTCCACTAGCACCCTGAACTCCTAGATTCTTAACTGAAAGCTAACTCTAAACTCTATTTTTTATCTATCTATCTATCTATCTATCTATCTATCAACCTAACTATCTCTAACTCCCTCCTACCTTTCCTAGCCCCTTCTTTATTCTTTTCTGTGATAATCTTTTCACCCGGCAAGACTTTACTCTGATACATTCTTTTAGGACTGAATGACTCAATTTACTCAGGAACTCAGGAAACTTTCCTTGATCTTAGAGGCTGCACTGTTTTCCTTATACCTTTTATCAAATAAATATCCTTTTCTAAACAGTTCTCAGACAGTTTAAATGGTCTGTTTCCCCAACTAGACTGACAGATTACTGAGGGCAGGGATCAAATCCTGTTAAACTGTTTCTACAGCCTTTACCACTCTACTTAGAATGTAAGGGCACAGAAAATGCCTCTGTTAAGATGTATGAATAAATGAATTCTCTGTAAGTAATTTATTATTTTAGTAATAAAATTTGGTGCCAAATTAGAAAAAAAAAAACATTTTCCCCATCCTGTGAGGACTTACTCTGGAAAATTTAAAACAGAATAGAAATCTGAGTATGGTATAGGGAAAGGAGGGGGTTAGGTAAAGACTGAGAGATGCTTCTATGTCAAGACATCTTTCTGTGTTGAATTTTTGGATTAATCTCCCAATTAAGGATAACAGAAAACAGAAAAATAAGATAAGAGATGAATTATTCTTCCACTTTTAGTCAAACATCCATGATTCTCCATCCCACATGCCTTCAAGTATATTATGATCTGTAAAGGGAAGCAGAGTTTGTCACCCCAAAACATGCCTTCTGGGATATTAACTATTTAAGCTGGTTATTTTTAAGAAACAAAGGATTCAGAAAGAAGCTTGACCTTTCCCCTAATTGCCTAAAAGTAATTTATATAGAGGACCTGATCAAGGAAAGGACATATCATCACATTAACTGTAATTTAATATGACCTAAATATGAAGACAAAGAGGAACCTAGACAAGCCCATTTGATGAAAGTTCTTTCAGTGTCCCATTGTTAAAATGGTCCAGCAATAATCTGTTTATTAATCATTTGCTTTTCCAGCTTCATGTGGCTTGCTTTCCTGACCTTTTAAGTTGCAAACCACATATGACCTTTTCCTTAGCTCTGGCTGGCATATAAACCTTAACTGTCTGCTTTTTAAAATTTTTTTTTATTTTAATCATTGTTCAAACACAGTTTTCTCCTTTAACTCCCAATCCAGTCCCCCCCTCCCAACCTCCCCACTTCCCTCCCATTAGCACCCTCCCCTTAGTTTATGACCATGTGTCCTTTAAGTTTGTTCCTGTGAACCCTTCCCACTGTCCCCTTAAATTCCCTCTACTCTCTTCTGTGGGCACTGTCAGCCTGACCTCTATTTCAGTGTCTTTGGTTATATTTTGCTTGTTTCTTTGTTTTGTTATTTAGGCTCCTGTTAAAGGTGAGATCATATGGTATTTGTCTTTCACTGCCTGGCTTGTTTCGCTAAGCATAATGTTTTCCAGCTCCATCCATGCTGTTGCAAAGGGTAGGAGCTCCTTCTTTCTTTCTGCTGCATAGAATTCCATTGTGTAAATGTACCATAGTTTTTTGATCCATTCATTTACTGATGGGCATCTTGGTTGCTTCCAGCATCTAGCTATTGTAAATTGTGCTGCTATGAACATTGGGATGCACAGGTTCTTTTGAATTGGTGTTTTAGTATTCTTAGGATAGAGTCCCAACAGTGGAATTGCTGGGTCAAAAGGCAGATCCATTTTTAGTTTTCTGAGGAAGTTCCGTACTGCTTTCCATAGTGGTAGTACCAGTCTGCAGTCCCACCAGCAGTGCACTAGGGTCCCCTTTTCTCCACAACCTCTCCAACACTTGTTGTTTGTTTCTTTGTTTATGATGGCCATTCTGTCTGGTGTGAAGTGGTATCTCATTGTGGTTTTAATTTGCATCTCTCTGATAGCTAGCAATATTGAACATCGTTTCATGTGTCTTTGGATTTTTTGTATGTCCTCCTTGGAGAAGTGTCTGTTCAAGTCCTTTGCCCACTTTTTAATTGGATTCCTTGTCTTCTTAGAGTGCAGTCTTGTAAGTTCTTTATATATTTTGGAGATTAAACCCTGGTCTGAGGTATCATTGGCAGATATGTTTTCCCATACAGTTGGTTCTCTTTTAATTTTGATACTGTTTTCTTTAGCTGTGCAGAAGCTTTTAATTTTGATGAGGTCCCATTTGTTTATTCTTTCCTTTATGTCCCTTGCTTTAGGGGACAAGTCAGTGAAAAGTTCCTGTGTGAAATATCTGAGATTTTCCTACCTACGTTCTCCTCTAGTTAACTGTCTGCTTTTTACTACGTTTCATATTCTTATGGAGCCCCCATACATCATACATGATAACTTTGGTTACTTTATCTATTAATCTGTTTCATGTTAATTTGATTATTAGTCCAGCCAGAAGAAGTTTCTAAAGTGTAGGAAGAAAATTTACTTCTGGCCCCCACATCTTTTTCTTAGCATATGCAGAAACTGGGAGTTTTGTTTTATTTTGTCATAAATAAGGTGGCAGCACCATTTGAACTTGAGTTTTTCTTTCACCAACTGGTGACATGGAATATCCCAAATGATCTTATGGCATGACTCCAGAGAGTGAGACTTGGCTCCCAATCAACAACTTTTGAAGTATATCAAAAGTCCAGAGTGATGAATGAGAGCAGACTTAAAAATTATTTGTGTATAAAAAGATAATTAACTACCATTCAATATTTAGTGGATACAACTCACAATTATTTACTTTTCACAATCTGAAAGTTGGCTACCAGGTAAGTCCTTCTTTCCTTTCCTCTGGGGTCTCATATGCGTTGCAGGTCAATAGGTGTTATAGGCTGTTGGCTTGCATTCCTCAGTGTCCTCTAAGTAGCCTCTTATTCTCCAGGATGCTTACCTAGGCCTCTTCAAATACAGTGGGCCCAGGGTTTCAGAAGGGTGAAGGTGGCAGCTATAGGCTACTCTGAGGCTCTAGAATCCACATAAAGTTTGTTCCCCCACCCTCCATCAATCAAACAAGGCACAGGGAGTGCCCAGGTATAGGGAGAAAGAGAATCTTAATGGAAAGTCGTCTTTGCAATTTAAAGGGGAGTAGGATTCACTGGGGCCTGAATCAGACAATCTGCCACAGCACAGATTATATCAACACAAGTGACTCATTGGTCTAGAATAAAACCAGCCAAACCTAGGAATACAACTACAATAAACTAAGTATCTACTTATATAAAAATGAATGTTTCCTATAGGTGAGATCATATGGTATTTGTCTTTCACTGCCTGGCTTATTTCACTTAGCATAATGCTCTCCAGTTCCATCCATGCTGTTGCAAAGGATAGGAACTCTTTCTTTCTACTGCATAATATTCCATTGTGTAAATGTACCATAGTTTTTTATGCACTCATTTACTGATGGGCACTTAGGGTGCTTCCAGCACTTGGCTATTGTAAATTGTGCTGCTATGAACATTGGGGCATGTAGGTTCTTTTGGATTGGTCTTTCAGGGTTCTTAGCGTATAATCCCAGCAGTGGAACCACTGAGTCAAGAGGCAATTCCATTTTTAGCTTTCTGAGAAAATTTCATACTGTTTTCCACAGTGGTTGCACCAGTCTGCATTCCCACCTACAGTGCACTAGGATATATTTACACAATGGAATACTATGCAGCAGAAATAAATAAGGAGCTCCTACCCTTTGCAACAGAATGGATGGAACTGAAGAGCATTATACTAAGTGAAATAAGCCAGTTGGTGAAACACGAATACCATATTATCTCACCTACAAGTGGAATCTAACCAATAAACAAACAGCCATTAAAATATAACCAAAAGACACTTGAAATAAAGAACAAACTGACAGTATCCAGGGGCGAAAGGGAGAGGGATAATAGGGGAAAATACGAAAAGGACCCATCAAGGAACATGTGTAAAGGACACATGAACAAAGCAAAGGAGGGTAGGATGGAAGGTGGAGGTAGGGATGGGTGGGGTGGGGGGAGTGGTGGGGTGAAAATGGAGACAATTTTATTTAAACAATAGTAAAAAAATGAATGCCTCTTTGTTGGGAAATTCATCCTGCCTGGCTTCAGAAGCTGTAATCCCCCATGGCCAAGGCTGAGTAAAAAGACCTTGGGACCATGAGCCACTAAGGAGACAAAATTATCCTCCCAGCAAAGGCATAGCCTCTGCCCCCTTTACTTCATTCACCCTGCTTGGCCCCTGGAGGATGGCTGGATAGTCAATATGTGTAAGATTCCTCAAGGAAGGAGGCAACCTAAGACAGGTATGGTCCTTGCAGGGGCTATCAGGGAAGGATTTAGGGGATTACGGAGAAGGGACAAAAGACCCTCACCCCTCAGCTTTGTCATAGCCTGAGTCCTCATTCCATCTGTAAGAAGTTTCCTCTCTTGGCTGCCCACATTCCCCACTGATTTAGGCCTGAAATAATGCCAGAAGGTGGTACAGCTCTGTTCAGGAACCAGCAGTTCCCAGGGGCGATCAGGCCTAAGAAAGAATGCATAAAATTCTATGAAGCCTGCTTTGTTAAGAATGTCCTCAATTTAAATGATAAGGGTCCAAGCATAAAATGAGTTTGTTTCCAAAAGTTTTATGGCCCTTTGACATCACTCTATCTATCTGACCGTGACTCAGAATAAGCCCTTATAGTTCTTTGAATGTTATCTGTTCTTTGATCATTACTGCCTAACAATGATTGATGAGCTTTACATATATGCCTTGTATTGTATGCAAACTAAACCCAATAAAAGCCCATTGAGAAAGAGGTTTGAGGCCTTTCTCCTCTGAGAAACTGGTCAGCCTTTCTTCCCCAAGCAGATCATGTCTTGGTAGACTTATTCTCATCCACAGCAACCAGGGAGCTCTGCAGGACAGAGCATCACCCTGCCCCCTCCACCCCCAACACCTCTTGATATAGGAAACAAAATGGACAAATCTCAGAAACATCATGCTGAGCAAAATAGGCCAGACAAAAAAATATATACATAGTGCATAATTCCATTTGTGTGAAATTCTAGGAAAGCAAATTTAAACTGTTGTGACAGAAGATCAGTGGTTGCCTTGGTCTGGGTGTGGTGAGGTAGTGATCACAAAGGTTCATGGGAACATGAGAGAATTTGATGATGTGGGGAGTGATAGAAATACCTTGATTATGAGGATGAGTACACAGTGCACATATTTGTCAAACCTAGCAAACACTGTACTTAAAATTGAGTTTTATTGTGTGGCCTTTGGCTTCAAGAAAGTTATTTTTAGAGGCCCTTTAAAATGAACTTACTAATTATGTTCAGTACCTTGCACTGCCTTGCTCTGATCAATTAGTGAGAGTGAATAATGGTGCCCTGGCTCCAATTTGGCTTAATTAGGTGGTGACATTCCCTCTGTTTGCATTTCATCTCTGTCCCCTATTCCTCTCAGGACAGAAATTACTTTGCTAATGGGATTCAGTCTGTTCAGTTAGATGCTAGAAATGATCAAATAATTTCTGGAGATTAAATCAAACCCAGTCTCCTTGTAAATTGAAATGTTGACTATTGCCAGTTCATTTCTCCTCAGTCCCTACAAGAATCTTCTGACAAGGAAATGCTGTTAGCATTTTCTCTTCTTTTTCAGTCCAAAGACAGGGTCAGTTTTTCTTAAAGCTGAAAGAGAAAATGCCAGGTGGACTGTATTTTTTCTAGATTAACAATAGATATAGTGATTCTGTGTTGACATATTTTACCAAATGGCAAAAAGAACTTTAATAAGATAAACATGATATTTACCCTCTCTGCCTACACAACAAAACAATGATATTCCGAAAATATTCATTAAATAATTATGATACTGCCATAAATCTATAGCTAAACACAAGACATAAATCTATCTCCTTTTCAATGCGTCTTCTGATGAAGTGTAGAATGGAAACCTTTTTGAAGCTGAAATGAATACTCTTTGGGCAATGATGAAATGATATCATAAAATATAGATTCCCTCAAATAAGCAAAATAACAATTCAGAGAACATTTTATATCCTTCATCATAACCAAAGTCCAGTGGTGCCTCCTGCAATGCTATCATTTCAGACCAGAAACAGCATCTTATTAAATCTTGTCTAAAGTTGACCCATCCTAAGTTGAACCACACTAGGGAAAGCCAAATCCCTGGAATAAAGATTTAGCCTCTTCTAAATGGTTTCTTTCAAGATGGTTCACATTTCAAGATAAAAAGGTCAGGCTGATAACACAGTGGGGAGTTTTTGAAAGCAGATGGTGTCCTTTTTCACCTTTTGATTCTGATAGTAAGTGGCACTGGGATATAAACTTCTCAGTGTAGAATTTGAGTTTCTCCAGTCATTATTACTTGTGAAAGCACCAATCAATAGAACTGGAAGTAGGTGCCTGCTATCTACAAGACAAGGACTGCAGCCTTGAATCCATCAAGTGCCTGTGCCCGTCACTTAGGAAATCTTTGCAAAAAGAGGAGGGGTTGGGGAGGAGAAAAAAACCTATATTTTCTATTAAACAGAATCCTAAATTTCCGGTTCTGTCATTCTCCCCTCTCTCACTGTAAAACTGGTGTGGTCCAAGGAAGAACTGAAACACCTGAGTCCTGCTCCTTAGTTTTTAATGTGAAAATGTGAAGTACCTCAGCCACTTTCTCCTCTGACATAAGTATAGTAATTTGAGTAATAGTAATAACTTCTTCCAGTAGGAAAAGTGTTTCCTGCAGGCAGGGATGGGACTCCCTCCAATGCATTGAGAATGCCCCATTGTCTGAGGATTTAGCTTCTTGAAGTAGAAGCCAGGGATCTGAGGACAGGGGATTTGTGCCCATCAATATAGTGCTGTGCACCAAGACAGACCCTGACAAGAGCACAGCTGTCCCAGTACCTCCAGAACTTACTGTTGTCATGGCCAGGACCCCTGGAAGTCTAAGGCTAAGGGACTCAGGACCATGATTCATGCTTTTTGACCTGAGATCCTGCCATACCAGCACCACAGGTAGGATCAGAATCTACCTGGTCAAGGTAAAATGAGGTCAGCAGTCAATGAGAAGGTACATTGCAACATCTAAATCCAATCATAGTGTGTGGTAATGCCAACCAGAAACATGCTTTCAGGGAGCATGGTGCAGGACAGTTGAGATTGAAGCTAGGGTGGAGGAGAAAAAAGTAAGTAGAAAGCATGAATGAATCCCTTGTGGGCTGTGGATTAGGAGTCACCCCTGTGACCTGGGAGATGATGAGAACTTCTTGGGAACTGCCAAGACTGATGCCTAGTTTCCTGTGAACCCTTAGAATAGCTTCATTACCTTGAGCTCACCTTAGTGTCTCTGTATTGTTCAGACTTCAATTTTTGATGACAATGGAATTATGTAAAATATCAACAAATAATAGTACTATGGCTAGAAGCCCTCCCACACTACTAGAAATATACTATAAAAATGTATAAGTAATTCATGAGGCAAATGATAAATGAAAATAGAGATTTAAAAACTGCCATAACCATAGAGGCTCTAGTGGGGTAGCTCAGTTGGTTTGGATCATTGTCCTGGTATGTTAAAGGTTCAGTAACTCCCTGGTCAGGACAATACAAGAATTTAATGAACTGAACTAATAAGAAAAATGGGGACAGGACTCATAGATGGAGAGCAGATGATAGCTAGTGGGGTAGTGGGGAGGGTTAGGGGATGGAGGGATTGAGCAAAAAGGAAAAGACTCATAGACATGAACAGCAGTATGGTAATTTCTGTAGAGGAAGGGGATATAGGGAACTAAATGGTAATGGAAAATCAATAAAAATTAAATTTTAAAATAATAAATTAATGAATGCATAAATAATTGGAAAAACATTTGGGTGTTCTCTCTATAAGAAATCAATGAAAAATCAATAATAATAAAAAGGCTAACCATAGACTTTAAGATGTTAGAAAAGGAAGCCCAGATTAAGCCCAGAAGATAGAGCCAAAGAAGTATGAAGGATAAGAATAGTAGCAATTAATGAAATAGAGAAAAACATCATACTTAAAGTTTGTTGCTGAAAAGACCAATAAAGTTGAAAGGCCTTAGACAAAACTGAGAGACAAACTCCAGAAATGACATAAATGACATTAAGCATAAAATTAATGTATAATTATCTAGGTAGCAATAATTAAAACTTTTGATAAAAAGTAGAAATTTGAAATCTTAGGTAACACGCACATATTCTTTTTATTTAAGGGATAAAAAAGAACATTTTTCCTCTTATTTTTATGTTTTTTTTCTTTTTTATTTTTTTTATTATTGTTCAAGTGCAGTTGTCTTCATTTTCACCCTACCCACTCCAGCCACCTTCTCCCACTTTGGCTTTGTTCATGGGTCTTTTATAAATGTTGCTTGATGACCCTTCTCCTTCTTTCTCCTGTTATTTCCCTCTTCCTCCCATTAATGTCAGTTCGTTCCTTATGTCAATGTCCCAGATTATATTTTGCTTGCTTGTATTCTTAAAGAACTACCAATGATCAAGATTGAAGGGAGAAGAAAAGTAACACTTTTGTCACTAAATAAACTAAATATTCAGATAATGTATCATATAAATGTACACTTGAAAACTATATAATCTTAATAACCATGTCACCCCGATAAATTTAATTAAAAAGTTACTAAACAAAGAAATAAATAAATAAACTGAATAAGTGTTTAAAACTTTTTTTTTCACATTTGCATCACTCTATTTAATGTCCCAGTGAATTATTTTAGACTCATGATGGCTCTTCCTTATGTATAATTGCCAAGTGTCAAGAATTGTTCTCATTGGCTTGTGCATATTAAATTATTTAACTGTCACAATGACTTGACTTTGTGGGTAGTATGCTACTCCAATCTGAAGACGAGTTAAAAGGCATGTGACAATTAAGTAACCTGTCCAGGGTCACCCAGAATAGAGAGCCAGGATTTTAACCAAGGCTATTGGTGCACCCAGACTCCACAAAACCCTAGATCCAAAGATAATTTCCTAGGGAGATACAATCCCTGGTTGATGCAAACCCTTCCAGATAAGGATATTCTCTCTCATTGAGCTGATCTAGCACTGGTGGCAGACCAGATAAAGGGAAGGAAAATCAGACCAATCTCTATCAGAAATATAGGTGTAAAAATATTGTTTAACTTTTTGTTATTTCATTTTATTTATTTATTTTTATTGTTGTTCAATATGGTTGTTTCCTCCCCCACCATGACTACCCCCCACACCAGCCATCCCCACTTCCCATACTGATCTTAACCCCCCTTTTGGTTTTGTCCATGTGTACTTTATGGATGTTCCTAAAAACCTTCCCTCTTTCCCTCCATTATCCCCTCCCACCTCTCTTCTGGTTACTGTTAGTGTGTTCTTAATTACATAAACAAAGTGCTGCATTATATAAAAAAGATAATACTCATGACTAGCATGAAATTATTACAGAGTGCAATGTCATTAAAACATTAGAAAATTAATATAATTTGCCTCTTTAATAAAGGAAAGTGACAATACATTTAGCTAAACAAAAGCAAAAAAAAATCATTTGATAAATTTGAAAAATAATTCCATGGTAAAAAAAAGCACTCAATAAATTAAAAATGAATAAAAAATCTTATTCTAATAAAATTATCTGCCAGAAAGATATTAAAATCAATTTCTAATTAAGTAAGGGAAGCCAGAAACACTGTCTTCATAACTGATACCACAGAAATACAAAGGATTGTAAGAAATTACTACAAACAACTATATGCCAAGAAATTTGAAAACCTGGGTGAAATGGACACATTACTAGAAAAACATACTCTCCTAAAACTGAATGAATAAGAAGCAGAAAGCATGAACAGACTGATAAGAGCAAGTGAAATTGAAGCAGTAATCAAAAAACTCCTGACACACAAAAGCCCTGGATGGGAGGGTTTCAAGGGAATTTTACAAAGCATTTAAGGTAGAGATAACGCCTATCATTCATGGACTATTCCAAAAAATTCAAGAAGAGGGAAGATTCCCAAATTCTTTTTATGAAGCCAGCATCATCCTAATTCCAAAACCAGGTAAGGACATAACAAAGAAAGGAAACTACAGGCCAAAATCACCAATAAAACATATACGCTAAAATCCTCACAAAACATTAGCAAACTGCATCCAGTAATAAATTAAAAGGATCATACACCATGATTTAAGAGTGATCCTCCCAGGGATGCAAGGATGGTACATATTTTCAAATCAGTAAACATAATACATCACATAAACAAAAAGAAAGACAAAAAAATCACATAATCATGTGAATAGATGCTGAAATGGCATTTGATAAAGTACAGCAAACATTTATGATAAAAACACTAAGCAAAGTGGGAGTAAGAGGGAGCATAACTCATCATGATAGAAGGGACATATAGAAACCTGCAGCCAATATCAAATCAATGGGCAAAAAGTAAAAGCTTTCCCCACTAAGATCGGAAAAAAAGAAAACTGTGTCCACTTCCACCACTTTTATTCAACATAGTATTGGAAGTCCTAGCTATATGGATCAGGGAAGAAAAAGAAATAAAAGGCATCCAAATTGGAAAAGAGGACATATAACTGTCATTGTCTGAAGATCACATGATAGTGTACATAGAAAGTCCTATAGACCCCACCAAAAAACTACTTGACCTAATAAGTGAATTTGGCAAAACAACAGTATACAAAGTCAATATTCAAAAATCTAAGGCATTTTTTTACACCAACAATGAAATATCAGAAACACAAATAAGGACAAGATCCCATTTGATATAGGAACAAGAGAAATAAAGTGCTTAGGAATAAACCTAACCAAGGATGTAAAAGACCTGTACTCAGAAAACTACATAACACTGAAAAAAGAAATTAAGGGAGACCCAGACAAATGGAAGTATATACCATGTTCATGGATTAGAAGAATTAAGATCATCAAAATGTCTATACTATCCAAAGTAATTTATATATTCAATGTAATCCCTATTAAAATACCAATGGCATATTTCACAGATATAGAACAAACTGCAAAATTTATATGGAACCATAAATGACTTTGAATAGTCACAGCAATTTTGAGAAAGAAGAACAAAGTGGGAGGGGTCACAATACCTGATATCAAACTATATTACAAGTCCACAGTAATTAAAACAGTCTGGTACTGGCATAAGAACAGACACATAGATCAATGGGACAGAATAGAGAGCTCAGAAATAAACCCAAGTCTCTATGGTGAATTAATATTTGACAAAGTGAGCAGAACCATAGGATGGGGTTTAAATAACCCTCTTCAACAAATGGTGTTGGGAGATCTGGACAGCTACATGCAAAAAATGAAATCCAACCACCAAATTACCTTATACGCAAAAATAAATTCAAGGAGCATAAAATACTTAAATATAAGTTGACATGATAAAAGTCCTAGAGGAGAATATAGGCAGGAAAATCTCACACACTCCACGCAAGCAATATGTTCTTTGATGTGTCCCCTAGACCAAGAGACATAAAGTAAAGAATAAATAAATGGGACCTCATCAAATTAAAAAGCTTCTGCTTGGCTAAGAAAAACAGCAGTAAAATGAAAGGGAACCAACCATACGGGAAAAACATATTTGCCAATGATAAATAAGGGTTTATCTGCACAAGGGTTGATCTCCAAAATATTTAAAGAACTTATACTCTTGAAAGACAAATAATGCAATTAAAAGTGGGCAAAGGACCTGAAACAGACACTTTCCAAGAGGACATACAAAAGGCCCAGAGGCATATGAAGAATGCTCAGCAACACTAGCCATCAGAGAGATGCAAATTAAAATCACAATGAAAGACCACTTCACACTGGTCAGAATGGCCATCATAACCAAATCAATAACAACAAGTACTGGAGTGATTGTGGAGAAAAGGGACCCTAATGCACTGTTGTTGGGAATGCAGACTGGTGCAGCCGTGTGGAAAACCAGTATGGAACTCCCTCAGAAAACTAAAAATGGAACTGCCTTTTGTCCCAGATATTCCCCTGCTGGGATTATACCCTAAGGATCCTGAAACACCAATCCCAAAGAACCTATGTACCCCAATTTTCATGGCAGCACAATTTACAATAGCCCAAGTCCTGGAAGCAATCTTAATACCCACCAATAAATGAGTGGATAAAAAACTATAATACAGTTACACAATGAATACTACACAGTAGAAAGAAAGAAGGAGATCCTACTCTTTGTGACAGCATAGAACTGGAGAGCGTTATGCTAAGTGAAATAAGCCAGGCAGTTAAAGCCAAATACCGTACGATCTCACCTATAGGTGGACCTTATTAACAAAACAAACAAGCAAGCAAAATATAACCAGAAAAGTTGAAATAAAGAACAAGCTGACAGTAACCAGAGGGAAGGGGAGGGAGAGAGGGATAATGGGGGAAAATAGGTAAAGGTCCATCAAGGAACCTGTATTAAAAACACATGGACAAAGACAAAGTGGCAGTGCTGTGTGGGACAGTGGGACATGGTGGGGTGAAAATGGAGACAATTTTACTTGAACAACACTAAGAAAAAAAATAAAAAGAAGGAAAGGATGTCCAGCACCCAGCTTTTTAATTCACACTATGTGGGATATCCCAGTCAGAGAAATAAGACAATCCAAAGGCCCAAAGTTTGGGAACGTAAATCTTTCATTACTGGTGATGTAATAGTGTTCACCTAGAAAGTGTAAGATTCTGTAGGCAAATCATGAGATGTAATAATGGAACCTAACATTGTTGTTAAATATGAGGGACTGTATTAAGGCCTATGGTCTTTCGTATTTCAAATAACAGTTCAAAAATGCAATTAAATGATTTTATTTACAATGACCTACAAATATAAGGAACCTAAAATATATTTTTTAATGTGAGGCCTTAACATGAAAATGTATGATACTTTATGGAAAGTCATTATAAAAGTCTTAAATAAGTGGAGAGATATATGCTTATGAGTGGGAGTTCTAGGGAAGTTCTAGTTCTCCTCTAGTATTCTAGAGGTGTCAGGTGTCCTCATAGTGATCACTCAATGTAACAATCCTTCAACAAAAAGCCTCACCAGAACTTTTGAAGGAACTTTGACAAGCTGATTTAACGGGTGTTGGGGAGGGTAAATGACCAAAAGAACCTGTCAATGCCCATTGACAGGTGTCCTGACAGAACCACCCTTCTTCCCTATTCTTCACTCACAGAACCTACTTGGCACACTCCTAGGTATTATCAGGGACCCTGGTCTCCATTTATTTCCCATGTAACAGGTTCATGTGTGGCAGTTACCCACAAGCATACTTCTGATCCCTTAGAGCAGCATTCCCTCTCCATGGAGGATTTTACTTTCCTAGGATACAGGAAGAGGAGTCTGGCCTCCCCTGTATCGTGTCACACTCTGAATATTCCCTCATAGCCAGAGGATCCTCCTGTCGCCTTGCTAAAGCAACACCACTGTAGAGACAACTGACCCTGAGTTTGTCCCTCATCTGGGTATCCTGAATATAGGAGTAAAGTAACCTGCTTCAGAGCCTTCATTCACAAAATAACAATGGCCCAATATCTTGTAAGTGTGCTGGAAGGGTCAAATAACAGTGCTTGGGTCTTAGCTGGTGTAAAACCAATGGTGGACTTGGTTGCTGCTCCAGAAGAAAGCTAGGGGTCTATGGGTCAGATTTACACCCCATCTAACCATTCCCTTCCTGATTCACCCTTCTCCTCACTTTTTCTCCTTTCCATAGGGCTTTCTTCACTATTTGGTAATGCTCATTATGTTTGGAAGAAGGAAGAAGCTAAGAGAGTTTACCTTTTAGAACGTAGGAGAGAAAGAGAGAGAGTGCAACAAGTCAGTTGGTCACCAGCTTCATAAAATATGTGAGGAAACTGAAGCTCAGAGGTGACAGGGCATACAAAGGCCTTGAAATGATACAGAGTATGTTCCTCAGGATGTGCCTTCAAGGTCTCCCTGCCCCTACAGAGAAAGCATTATATTCTGGACAGATATAGGCATCCATCTCTATCACTAGGAGCCCTGTCTCGGGCAGGGCAGGGACCCACCTGGATTATTGAGCCTAAGAGACTGTCCCAGGGGAATTTTGACCCCAGTGATAACCCATGTGTCTGCAGCTCTCCCCAGGAAGCATCACCATTTTTTCTTTCCATTTGCTCTTTCAGGGGCTGAGCAGAATCTATTTCCTCTACCTCCCTGTGTCCAAATAATTAATTACTCCTTTCCTGGGCACTGGGTCATTGTGTTGTGGGTGTTCTGTGTGTGCCTCAAATGTCTTTCAGAATGTTTGGGTCTGTGGCTATCTCTCACTTCCTAATCAAACTTACAGGTTTCAGGATCATGTGGTCAGTGGGTTAGGTAGCAGAAGTAACCATCAGCAAATTGCTCAGACAGGCTCAGACAAAGCATCCAGGTCAGACTAATTTAAATGTGGCTCAAGATAAGCAGAGTGAAGGAAGAGAGACCAGCCTAGGGACACTCAGAGAGTATATTAAACAGATTGGAGATTGACAGTGTCGCAAACATCCAACTCTGAGTCCCACTCCTAGAAACAGTATGAAAGAAGTGAGTGTAGATAGGAAGGGTCATCCCTGGGATGCATGTGAGCCAGAGGAGGATGCTAGGTTCCTGACTCCTAGAATTGTCCCCAGGTGATTGACGCTTGGTGCACTCAGTGTCCATACTTCCTCTCCTCTGAGGTATGAAGAAGTATATTGAAGCCCATGAGCTATCTGAGCCTCTTGGCCCCTGTCAGTGGCCACAAGGCAGACAGCACTCTGGCACATCTGAGGTTCCAGCCAGGAGGGTCTAAGGTACTCAGTGCCACATTCATTTAACTTCCCTTTCCCTTTTCTTTCTTTTTTAAAATTTATTTATTTTTATTTTTGTTTATACAGTTTGCCCAATTTTTCTCCCTTTGCCCTCCTCTGTTCAGCCCACCCCTGGCTCCCACAGTCAATCCCTGCACCATTGTGCATGTCCATGGATCATTCATACATGTTCTTTGACTAATCTCTTCCTTTTTTACCCACCATTAATCCTCTCTTCACTCCCCTATGGCAGCTGTCACTCTGTTCCCTGTTTCCTTGTCTCTGATTCTGCTTTGCTCATTAGTTTATTTTGTTCATTAGATTCATCTTATAAATTAGACCATATGGTATTTGTCTTTCACCAACTGACTTATTTCACTTAGCATAATAGTCTCCAGTTCCATCAATGCCGTTGCAATAGGTAAAATTTACTGATTTTTTATGTTGTGTAGTATTCCATTGTGTAAATGTACTACATTTTTTTTAATCCAATTACTCATAGAAGTTCAAAAGGCAGTTCTATTTTTAGTTTTCAGGGGAAATTCCATACTGTTTTTCACAGTGGTTGCACCAGTCTGCATCCCCACCAACACCAACAGTGCATTAGGGTTCCCTTTTCTCCACATCCTCTCCATCACCTGTTGTTTGTTGATTTATTAATGATATCTGTTCTGATAGGTGTGAGGTGATATCTCACTGTGGTTTTATTTTGCATCTCCCTGAAGTCTAATGATGAGCATTTTTTCATACGCCTATGGGCAATCAATATATCATTTTTGGAGAAGTGTCCATTCATGACTTTTACCCATTTTTGTAATTGGATTATTTGTCATCCTTGTGTTGAGTTATATGAGTTTTTTATATATTTTGGAGATTAAATCCTTGTCCAATGTATCATTGGCAAATATGTTCTCCCATACATTCAATTCCCTTTTGGTTTTGATGATGGTTTCTTTAGCTGTGCAGAAAATTTTTAATTTGATGTAGTCCCATTTGTTTATTGTTCCCTTTATTTTTCTTGCTCTAGGAGATGTATTGGCAAAATACTGTTACATGGGATATCTGAAATTTCACTGCCTGTGTTTGTGATAGGCCTTTTATGGTACCATGGCTTATAGCTAAGTCTTTTAAACATTTTGAGTTTATTTTGGTATATGGTGTAAGTTAGTGGTCTAGTTTCATTTTTTTGGCATGTATTAGTCCAGTTCTCCCAACACCATTTATAGTAGAGGCTATCTTTCCTCCATTGTATGCTGTGCCCACTTTGTCAAATATTAATTGACCATAGTAGCGTGGATTTATTTTGGGGCTCTATTCTGTTCCGTTGATCTATGTGTCTGTTCTTATGCAAGTACCAGACTATTTTGATTACAGTAGCCTTGTAGTATAGTTTGATGTCTGCTACTGTGATCCCTCCAAATTTGTTCTCTTTCTCAAGATGGTTGTGGCTATTCAGGGTATTTTTGGTTCCTTATACATTTTTGAAGCATTTTCCTATGTCTGTGAAATATGCTATTGATATTTTAATAAGAATTGCATTGAATCTATAGATTTCTTTGGGTGGTATGGACCTATTAGTGATGTTAATTCTTAAAATCCATGAACAGGGTATACACTTCCATTTATTTGTATCTTCCTCAATTTCTTTCTTCAGTGGTGTGTAGTTTTGTGAGTACAGGTCTTTTGCCTCCTTGGTTAAATTTATTCCTATGTATTTTATTGTTCTTGTTGTTGTTGCTATAGTAAACAAGATCTTTTTCTTAGCTTCTCTTTTTAATAGTTCATTGTTGGTATACAAAAATGACATCCATTATGAATATTGACTTTGTATCCCACTACCTTGTCAAATTCATTTATTAGGTCTAGTAGTTTTTTAGTGAAGCCTATAGGGTTTTCTACGTGCACTATCATGTCATCTGTGAATAATAACAATTTTACTTCTTCCTTTCCAATTTGGGTGCCTTTTATTTCTTCTTTTTGTCTGATTGTTGTGGCTAGGACCTCTAGTTCTATGTTGAATAAGTAGTGAAAGTGGACACCATTGTCTTGTTCCTTATCTGAAGAGAAATACTTTTAGTTCTTGTGCATTGAGCATGATGTTGGCAGTAGGTTCTTCATATACAGCCTTTATTGCATTGAGTATGCTTCCTGTATTCCCACATTTCTGAGTATGTTTATCATAAATGGTTGGTGGATTTTATTAAATATTTTTCTGCATCTATTAAGATGATCATGTGTTTTTATCTTTCATTTGGGTTATGTGATTTATCACACACAACAACTCAAAACCTTCGGGACACAGTGAAGGCAGTCCTGAGAGGGAAGTTCATAGCAATTCAGGCCTACCTAAAGAAGATAGAAAAATCTGAAATAAACAACCTAAACCTACATCTAAAAGAACTGGACCAACAATGACAAACAAAAAGCCCAGAGCAAGCAGAAGGAAAGAAATCATTAAGATCAGAGGAGAATTAAATGACATAAAAACTAAAAATAATAATAATAATTCAAAGGATCGATGAATCCAGGAGAAAGATAAACAAAATTGACAAACTGTTAACCAGACTCATCAATAAAAAAGAAAGGACCCAAATAAATAAAATCATAGATGAAAGAGGAGAAATAACAACTGACACCACAGAAATACAAATGGCTGTAAAAATTACTGTGAACAACTATATGCCAAGAATTAGGACAACTTGGGAAAAATAGATGTATTTCTAGGAACATATAACCTTCCAAAATTAAATCAAGAAAAAGCAGAAAACCTGAATAGACTGATAACAACTAGCAAAATTGAAGTAATAGTCAAAAACTACTGACACACAAATGTCCTGGACCAGATGGCTTCACAGGCAAATTTTACCGAACTTTCAAGGAAAAAGTAATACCTATCCTTCTCAAACTATTCCAAAAAAATTAAAGAAGAGGGAAAACTCCCAAACTTTTTTTATGAGGTCAGTGTTATCCTAATCCCAAAAGGAAAACATACAGCAAAGAAAGTAAATTACAGGCCAATATCTCTGGTGTACATAGATGTTAAAATCTTCAACAAAATACTCACAATCTAGATCCAACAATACATTAAAAAAGATCATACACCATCATCAAGTGAAATTTATTCCAGGGATACAAGGATGATACAATATTTGAAAATCAATAAATGTGATATAAGCAAAATGGAATACAAAAATTAACCTCCTTTTTCTTAAAGAACTGAAAACCAAGAGGGCTGGATTCTAGTCTTGGCTCTACAGTGCTAGCTGTCTCTCTTTAAGTCATTTTTATTTCTCTGAGTCTCTAGTAACATTGGCTAAGCAAGGTCACTCAGAAACACTGTCCTTTTAAGCACAAATATTCCACAACCTAAAATATTTATGAGGTCTTCTGAATTTCTCAATGACTTAAAATTTTCTTTTTAACATGGAATAAAAATATGGGACTCAGGGCTGGACCTTCTTCATCTTGGAGCAAACAATATGGTTATGTTTGTGGAGGGAAAGTGCCTTCACATCTCGCAACTGAACCCACTTCCTACAGACACTGCACTTGTATTTCACTTGCCTTTTTAATTTTATTTATCACAAAACTGTAGTGCTCCATAGACCAGTAGTCAGCATCACCTGGTACTTGTTAGATGTTCATATGTGCAGGCCTCAGCCCAGGGCCACTCAATCAGAGACTCCAGTGTTGGTGCCCAGCCACCAGGGCTTAGTATATCCTTTGGGTGATTCTCATGCTCATTCAAGTTTGAGACCAATATCATACTGTTTGAGGCTGACATTCTCAGCCTTTCCTATATAACATGTCACCTGTGCAGTTATTTCAGCCCAACATGCCCAGGTGGTCCAGTCAGGGAGGCCTGGAGTTCATGAGTTTGAAACCCCATAGCTGATTCTATTATGCACCAAAAGTGGAGACCCTCAGAGCTGACTCCTGGAGACCTATTTTTACAAGTACGAGTTCTGGAGCTCAGAGATGTTTCTGATGCATCCTTGAGAGAATTTTTCAAGGAGGGGATTGACACTGAAAAATCCAGAATTGATCTCAGGTCTGCCCAGATATTCACTATGCCAGTGGTTCTGAACCCCAGATTTTGGAATCAAGTACACTTTGGTATACATGTCAACCTGATTTCTCACCAGCCTAAGTCTTTGTCTCCCCATGTGGATAATGGAATGGCTTGGTCCCATATGTAGGAGTGCTGTAAAAAGATAGAGGTGACAATTCAGTGTAATAATGGCATGTAATATGTACCTAATAGACACTTAGTATCATTGATAACAATACAAGACTTCCCCTCAAATATTTGATCTATAAGTTCAAGCTGAATTAAGAAATGTTCATTTCTGGAGACATTTGGCTTTTTTTACTTGGACAAAGCAAGGAAGGTTTATAGTACTGCAGTGTGGGCCCCTTGATTCCTGTCATGTTTGAAGGTAGGGAGAGGAGTTAGATATAAGGAGGGAACAGCCATCACCACTCTTTCTGTTTAATGCACTCAAGGAGCTGATCCAATTGAGGCTTGCTACAGGTAGGGTTTTGGGAAGGGAAAAGCTCATACACATTCATCTACCATCCACACTCAACCATAGGCCCACACACTACAACCTCCACATGTGTCCCTTCACCCCACATGCACACTTGCTTTCCAACACCAGCATACCCCCCACACATGCACACATACACACCTCTTCGAACTTCTTGAAAGCCATTATTTATCTTAAGTTACCTTCTCCTCACAAAGCAGAGTAGCACTGTGATACAAGATTGTAACTGAATTTAATACATTTTCTCTAATAAATTCCTGCATACAGCCAGGAAAACTAGGTTTCAGTTTCCTAAGACAGTTACTCTACTTTGTGGGATGTCTATTAGTTTAACTTTAGTGACACCTAATGGGTAACTTCCTTGTGTAATGTCTGTGTCTCAGGTTAGTAGGATCTTATTTAGGCCATCTGAGAGGAAATGGCACAATTCTGCAGGACACTGTAAAGAGGAATAGCCTCTAGCAAAGGAGCAGGACTGTTTGTGTGAGAACACTTTTTCACACTTTATCTTTTTCAAATTTACTGAGAGGACAAGGGGATCCAGTGATGGTTTCTGATTCTGAGGTCAGTCTTCTAGTACCATTCCCTAGTGCTCCCCCTATGACCTTCAGGATGTCTCACCCAGAAAATAGTAGGTATAATTAGAAAACCACCAGCCTCAAAAGTTTGTGAGGATGAGAGAGAAGGGAGAAAAGGAAAGAATGGTCTATTGGCAGCAGGCAAAGTAGTAGCTGTCAGATCCTTTGAATCTCAAGTTCTCTTTTTTTACCTTAAATAATTAACTCTATGTTTAGTTTCTCATGATAATATGGAAAGAATGGGGCTTAGTTCATAAATTTAGGTTCATCTTTTCATTTTATCCTTAGCTAACAGCATGACCTTGGGGTAGGACTTCATCCTCCTGAGGATTTGTTTGCTTTATTTTTTTAATTGTTTTTTTTTTTTTCATTGTTGTTTAAGTACAGTTGTCTCCATTGCTTTCTCATTTAAAGAACAAATTGTGATTTGGGGTCTTTTCTATTTCTAATTGTGGGGTAACTCAGGACATGGCCCTTCCATGACCTCAGAGAACAGGTGGCTGCCTGGCCAGTAGCCATAATCAGTGAGGAAAATAGTCTGTATCTGTATACCCCAGCACTCTCAAGGCACCTATGTCTCAAGGCCCCTGCATTTATAACAAAAGCATAGAATTTTCACATGCTATTCACTCCCTAACCTTATAAAGACACCAAGTCTAGAGGCAGGGTGTGGTCTTTCCTGCACAAATCTGCTGCCATTGGTGCACTGCCCTGTAGTGTGAGTAATGAATGGCATGTCCACAGCATGTCCACATATGCTGGTCCTCTGGCTGGTGTTTTTCAAATATCACAAGCACAAGTACAACTCCCCAGTTTGGTGCTCCTGCCTTACACTAACATTCTTGGACTCTGTGAAGCTCAAGTACTGTGAATCGCAGGGTGACACAAGGTGCTTACCACATAAGGGATAAAAATATGGGGCTCCTCAAAGGAGAAGCATATCTTTACCCAAAATAATAAAAGAAGTTCTGTGAACAGAAGTCTGTGTTTAGCAGTTTCCAAAGCAGCTTTGACCAACTAATATGTTCAGGAAAGTCCTCCTGTTCTCTTAGCCCCTTTCTGTTCCCCCAAGGCCTTCACTTCCAGAGTTCCCATCATACCATAGCTACACAGGACATCGCCCATGCTATATGCCTTCGAACATCAAGCCTCAGCACTTGCTACACTTCACAGCATTTCAAATGAGTTAACATAGCCACATTCTCCCATGCCTTCCCCTTCCTCACAGGTGGCTCAATTCTAGCCCTACTTTCTTTCTAATACTTTATGTTTTGGGGAACCTCAAGGGCAAGCCAATGGGTAATTTTTCTGATGGGTAAAATACTGTTGTTATTTTTAAAAAATGATTTTATATATTTTTAGAGAGAGTGAAAGGGAGGAAGAAAGAGAGGGAGAGAAATATCCATATGAGAGAGAAACATGGATCTTTTGCCTCTCACACATGCCCTAGCCAAGGATCAGGCCTGCAACCCAGGCGTGTGCCCTGACCAGGAATTAAACCAGTGACTTTTTGTTTCCCTGGATTATGCTCAACTATCTGAGCTGTGCTAGTCAGGGCTGGTTGTTAAGCTTGAGATGTTGCAATTCACATTTGTCCTTATTAGTTCTGGTTGCTCAACACTGAATGCATTTTGTGGTTGTACACAGGCCTTTAAGTTGAACAAGTAGAGAAATTATAAACCAGAAGGTCTTTAATTTGGGGTCTGCTAAGATAGTTATGGGCATATGTATAGAACTGGGGCTTTCATTGCCTAAATAAAAGTCTCCTGCTAGTTTACTTAATTTTGATTCTCAATCTGTTGTGCTTAATAAACTTTCATACCTTCTCATATTTTGGATTCTCATAAAAATTAATTTAAATGCAAGTTGCTTATGCTCTTTATTTACATTTTGTCTAAATGCTATTTAACCTTTGCTATTGAAATGTCCTTTAGATTTAATTAAAAAATAATTAAAGCACATTCTTTTACTTTTCCAATATGCAGGTACTGAGATAAGTAACAGGTACAAGAACAGAATGAGCATGCCACTTGCATTCTATGTCCTCCACCAGAGGTGTGGAGGGCCAAGCACTACAACAAAGGGAGGAGAAAAGAAAGTACTACAGATCCACCTAGGTGTTCAAAGTGTGGTCCTGGATCAGCCTCATCAGCCTCACCTTAGATTTTGTTCAAATGCAGAAGCTCAGGCCCTGCCCCAGACCAGACTTCAGAGCCTTAGATCCTGCTTTTTAAAAGCTCCCTGGTGATTTATATGCATATTGTGGTCCTGACAGGAAAAGACTAAGTCTTATAGTTATGAGATGATTGAAGATGACTTCCTGAGGAGAAGGCATCAGAAACTGCCAAGCTCAGGAAAGGGAGAGCAATGTTTTAACTATGGAAGCATTTTATGGAAAAAAAAAAGGAGAAATTGCTAAAGAGCCTGGTTTTCTGGTAACTGAAGGAGTTTGGGGCTGTCTAGGGTCGCAGTGGCAGCTTGGAGGCAAGAGGGGTGTGGTTCTATAGGGTATAACTTGAGGATATATCAAGATGGGATGTCTATTAGCTGGGAGTGTAGCTCTGAAACCTCATGGCTTATTTTCCAGTTGGTATGCTGCAGCCGAGCCGGATGAGTATGGACAAATTATGGAGCCTCTCTGAGCCTCGGTTTCCTCATATGTAAAATGGTGGTTATAGTACCACCTACCCAATAGGCCTGTTCTGAGTATTATCCCACACTCAGTAAGTGTTACCTGAAGGATCAGTGTTATGGATGGCTGGTGGCCTGTAAGTAGTGATGAGTACCATGGGAGATTTAGTTTGTTTTTGTTTTGTTTTGTTTTTAGTTTTGTTTTTTTTGGAAAGTTAATTCTGGCAATAATAAAGATAATGGAATGAAAAGAGGAACAGATGCTACTGAATTTTTGTGGGAAATCAAGAGGACCATGACCCCAGCTTCAGCTTCCTGGAGCACTTCGCTTTGCAAAGGAGAGGCCAGAATCCAAGTTGCCACATGTCCCTGATCATTCATCCCAGGATGTGACCAGTAACAACATTGCTTGCCTTGGTCTTATTCCAACTTGACCTGAGAGTCAGTAAATTCTGGGCCATGAGTGAATATGAGTTTACATCTCTAGAAAAGACTGATTCTGAATCAGGAAGACACCAGGTATACAAGGCAGTTTAGGCAGAGCTATGAGCCATTCCATGCAACAGGACAAAGGATTAGTGCCTTAGCCAGGTCTCATGGGGGCCAGAGGAATGGAGGGCCAAAAGGAGGACAGGCAAGTAGCTTGGTAGGGCTGTCATAGACTTTGATATCCTATACCTGCCATTTGTCAGCCACATAACTATGGTAGAGTTACTCAACAAATTTACTTTTAATGTCTTCCTCTGTGAAATGGGGGTGATGATGGTCTGCTCAGTACTATGAGTAATGTATGAGAGCACATGTGCCAGGTGCTGACACAGCTCAGTATGGGTTGTGTTAGGACATCAGGGTGGGTTTGGTACCCGCAATTGATGCTAAGCCCTCAGGTTTTCTATCAGGGAGCTAATTCACAAAAACAAGGGTCAAATGGGAACCACAGCACTGCTTTGTTAACATCCAGGAAACCAACGGACCTCCATTGGAGCAGTTTGGGAAAAAGCTGTCAGGGGTGTAACTTCCACAAAGAACACTGAGCTAGCCACCTGGTTCCCTCCCTTTACCTGTTGAGTCAGAGGCAGTTCATGATAACAGTAATGATAGAGAAGCAGAAAAAATACAGTAAGGATGGGGCAACCTAGCCCAGAGCCTCAGGGAAGCAGAGATCCAGAGAGAAACAAGTATATGTTCCCCCTGACCAGTCCCATTGTGGTCCCCCTTTTCTCTCTGAGGGGAAACTGGTGAGGAAGGAATATTTTCTGAAGGACCTCTCAGACCCACCCTACCCCACTGAATGGTAGAAGAGCTTCCCTTCTCCACTGACACTGACCAAGATGGCCACCACGTGGGAAACACTATGGTGACTACTTAGAGCATGGTTTAGAAGAATGAAGGGAGGGGGAAAGGAGAAAGGGAAGAAAGCCTCTTTATTGGACAACTACACAAGGCCCTTAGAGGAAAAATTCTCAGAAGAGTGATTCTGAAAAGTCATCTGGAATTTTGGGGGATCTGCAGAGCAATCTTTTATGTTACATAACACAGTATTCATTCAGAAGGAGGCTCTAGGGTGAGGTGATTGTTCTCCTGGAGTGGAAACTTTGTATTTCAGGAAAAGAGCAGGAAAGGTGACAGGCCATGTGAGGGAGACTCAAGGAAGGACTGGAACTGACATGTCTTAGTAGATAGCTTAGAATTGCTTAAAGAATCAACTCCACAGGGGCATTCATACCAAAGAGACTAACCTGTTCCAAAGGTGCTTTTTGTGTCCCTGAGTACTTTCTCCTTCAGTGATACAATGCTTTGCAATTTGGGCTGAAGCTGCAATTATTAAAGTTACTAATGGCATAAAAGCTAGGACTGTATCTCTAGAGGCCTTACATTAAATATACAGTTACCCGGTTCCCACCTTTCACCTACATGCTCAACCTCCTAACACAGTGGTGGGAACCTCTCAGCCACAGATGTTCACCTCATGCCCAAAGCAGAGGTAAAGAGTGAATTTTTGAGCCAGACAAACATTTTATGAATTAGAGAAACATTCACAAGAAGGCTATCAGTTATTTGCTTAGATGACTGATTAAAACAAGTCTGGAGAAAATATATTCCTTTTAAAAAAGTATTTTGGATGAATTATAGGGGTTTTTTCCCCTAACAATCACTCTTCAGTCCCTCTGCTTGCTCTGACTTGTCTATTTCCCCTAGATACCTATTTGTGAAGAAAACAAATGCATGCAGATTTTTAAAAATGCCATGTAGGCATGCCACAATTTACCTTTAATTTATTTCTCTCCCCTCTTCTGCAGTTTCTTCTTAATCTCTTTGAAATTCTGATGTTGTGATTCTCTAAAATATACTACTTTTTCTCAATAAGTTCTCCTCACTCAATAATGAGTATATATATTATTTTAAAAATGCCATTGTTTTCCAACAGTATTTATTGGTGTGTTTCATTATTCTTAACATTAAGTTCTACTTTTTTTATTTTATTACTCATTAAGAAGATAATTATATACATTGGAAATCAACAATAAGAATGGAATAAAGTGGCAATGTTTATAACCTTGCAATATATCAAGTAAATTATTATAAATTTCTAACTTAACTGAAGAAGTCAAAACATTAATAGCAAAACAAAACTACTTGAGTAGAAAATAATATACTGAGTTTCTCTGATCTAGACGAATGGTTGTAGCAATGTGAAAACTTGAAGAAGAAAGAAAGGAAAGAAAGAGGAAGGAAGGAAGAAGGAAGGAGGGAGGGAGGAATGGAGGGAGGGAGGGAGGAAGGGAGGGAGGGCAGGGGGGAGGGAGGAAAGAAATAGCCATGCATGAATTTTAAGTGGAACACTTGCTCTTAGGCCTGCAGGATATAACTCTCAAATTATCTTTTGGAAGCTACAGCACTGAGTGATGACACATGACAGGGAGGTACTGAAAGTCAGACTAGTCAGTTTATTTCTGAACATATGGCAGACTAAATATCCTGAGATTCTCTAGCACTATAAAATAGCCAAGAATGCTCAGTAAAAGTAAAGAGGTTATATCACTGCATTCTCTTCATGCAGTGATAAACTTGTAGGGAAATAAGAAAAATTCCCAGGTACCAGTAACAAAGAAGCTAGAAATCAAAGGGAAAGGGGGAAAGCTCTGGAGAGCTGTCAGCTGGTGGGTGTTGCAGTGCTAATAGCCATGGTAGTGTGAATCTAAACCATTTCACAAGAACCAGCATCAGAAAAGGTTGTTTATTCTTTCCAGCATGTTTATTATATCCAGAACAGAGTGAGCAAAATTAAGACCCTTTTATCATGTGCCTGAGCACAGACAAAAATAGGAACATTATGCAAAGCACAGATCTGACCACATATTCCCTCCTCTCCTCCACCAAGAGTGATTGCTGCTTCTTTACTAATAATAGCTTGAGTCCTGCTCCATTCTTGTCATCCTTAGACAACAATCATTTAATATCCAGTCATGGAGTAACCTCACTTTCTGATAGCATAGAATTCAGACCCCTTCCTTCTTTGACCCCTCCCAATCACCTAACACCGGTCAGAACTCCATCACAAGCTCCTCTAAGCACCCTATTACTGAGATGTGCAAGGCTCTCCATGGTCTGAGGTCTCCTTAACTGTAGCAGTTAATAAACCTGACTTTATCTCCACATCTCTCACAGGGGGCCTGGACAATGTCAACAGGCAATGGCAAGTTGGGGAGAAAAGGGTGGCTATTTCAGAATACAGAGCTGAGTGTGGTAAGGGGGCCAATGAGAGCAGGGCCTTGAAATGTTAGACTGCAGCAGAAAGTGAAATATTTGTATACTTTGTCTGAGAGTTTGGTTTATATTTTATGGAATGGTGGTTTCAGTGTTATTGGACTTGCATCTTAGTATATCACTTTGGCTGTAGTTCTTACATATTATTTGAGAATATGTAAGACTCAAGGAATTCTGACTATATGTGATGACCATCATTGTCCAGAGAAGAGATGGTGCTGCCAGAGAGGGGAAAGAATGGATTAGAGAGGACACATAAAGCGAAAACCACAAGATTCTACACAGAGTTGGCAGAGATGGGGGAAAAAAGAAGACTTTCAGGCTCTTGGATCAGGCATTGGGTGAATGTTTTTGCCATTTGATTATACATAGGAGGCATGATAGGATCAGGGTCTAGGGTTCATTTCAAGTAGGAGATGTTTATTATCATTTGAGACATTTGTGATTTTGGGTGACTTGGGGTATTCAGATGAAAGCACTCCCTCAGGAGGCCTTCAGCCTTGGTGAGGAGATGGAATATGTTGGGGAATGGAGACCAACTGAGGAAGCGGGGTGAGGTCTGTGAGATTAAGTACTCAAGTGAAATGCTTAACCAAGGTAAGGAGGATCTAGCATAATTATGAGCCATGGCCATGTAGTAGTAGTGAGTAGGGCCCACTTGTATAAGTCCATTCACTTCTCAGTCTGTCTTACCTCTGCACTGTAGGAATAAATTTCTGCATCTGAATAATTGTTCTCAGCATTAAACAGAATTTTCAAAGGGTTCTTATTACCTGTGTGCTATTTTCCAAACCCTACAGTTCTATGGTTTCACGGAGAAGTTCTGTGGCATGAAAACATACCCCCATAAGCTTACAGCCACTTGGAAAATTAGTGTTCATTCAGTCATTTTTTTTCTGCTTAACTGTCATATCTCTCCCTACTAATCCACTGATACTTTTGTCATTATTTCTCTGTTGATAGTTGTTAATTACAGATGAATTAAAAAAATGAAAATCACTGCAAAAGTGAAAGTATCAGTTTTGAAGAAGCTGCAGGACCTCAGGAGGTAATGGAGGAGATGTTGGGGGCTGACCAAAGAGCAGCACTCCCCTGGCTCTATCAGAGCCAGATCCACAATGCTGGAAGGAGAGGGACATGCCAAGACTGACAACAGAGAAGTCTACAGAGAAGAATGCCTTGAATAGCCCTGGCTGGTGGGGCTCAGTGGATTGAGTACTGGCCTGAAAACCAAAGGGTCACTAGTTCAATTCTCAGTCTAGGGAACATGCCTGGGTTGCAGGCCAGGTCCCTGGTAGGGGGTGCATGAGAAGCAACCACACATTGATGGTTCTCTCCTTCTCTTTGTCCCTCCCTTCTCCTCTCTAAAAATGAATAAGTAAAATCTTTTTAAAAAGAATGTCTTGAATATAAGTGTATTAAAAGAGGCTTTCGAGAAAATTGGTGTTGGTTTGGAGTATTATCACCCATCTCTCCCACAGACTTCTCTCCTTAGGATAGGAGTCCAGCATAAGGTAAAGGGCTTCATGCTAGGCATTCATGGTATTTTGGGGGAAATATTCGATCCTCACATCCCCACTCACATTTCATTTATTACTTGTTCATTTTATGAAGTAGAGTATGGTAATGAAGAAACCTGAATTTTGTCTAACATCAACTTGTTTTACAGGTTTTATTTTTATCATTCAATATAATATATCATAAACCCGCTTTTTGTTTAAACTATGATTGCTTCTAAGAGGCCTCTCTTGTGACACAAATCTACCTCCAGCAACAAGTACCACCTGAGTAAGGAGCTGGATCTCTACCTTACACTCACAGTAGAAACTTCATAAATGACAATTCTTTCTTCTACTGTGTCATTTTCTTTGAGAGAGGAAGGAACAATCAGATGACAAATGTGGAAAGACTGTGCCAATCAGTAAATGAATGGATCAAAAACCTATGGAGGCTGTGGGGCTGGAGAGAGATGAAGAGTTCACACATTCATCAATAGGTAAGTTGAACAGGGCATTCATTAGGTGCCAAATAGAAACTTGATTTATTTCCTATAAGCTTCTTAAATAGAAGTTAATGTACAATCCATTTAGCTCAAAATGGGATATCTCTTTTAAATCTTGAACCCTCAATACTCATCTTTGCCTTTTAGGTAAGGAGATCTGATTTAAGAATTTGACTACCCTCTCCCTTTTCTAATCACGTGGTTTTGTTGAGTTCTCATTTTTTTTTTTTTAGATTTGTCAAAGCCAAAGGAATATTAAATAGCTCATCATTTAAGAGGGGAAGAATTACCTTGAGTAAATTAGCACTATTTTTTAAGTAGCAGGATGATATTAGTCATCAAGGCTACATACTGTTTTGACAAAATGAATATTACCTTTCCTTCCTGTTACTATTGGAGTGTGAACAAAAGGGGTTGTCTGAGGATGCTACTCTGCTGCAGGCTGGTGCTGCAATTGTTTTTCCAGTTTTTGGAAAATGGAGAGGGTATGATGAAGTCCTCTGTTGGCTGAATGTAACAAGCTGGAGGGATTTGAGGATTTGTTATTGTCATGTTAATTTACTGGATTTTCTAAATGGTCATGGGAGGTTTAACAAGGGACAGAGACAAGGGGAGCTTGCATCTATTTTCCACTGAGACAACACTATGATGTTCATTAGAATTATAAATTAGTACCATCTTTGTTTACAAAGGTCTACTTAACTCAAAAAAGAACAGGTACAATGATATGTTAGTACATTCATCCAAATGAACAAAGACAGAGGCTGATTGTAACTGTGTGGTTGGGTAATGGTTTATCTGAGCAGTTGCTAAACACACAAACTGAAGGAAGAGAGGAAAGAAGAGAGGAGAAAAGAGAGGAGAGCTGAAAGTGTGTTTAGAAAGTCTGAATAATTTGGAGTGTGATTAGTGGCATAAACAGCTAGGAAAAAAGAAGGTGACAGCCAGATATGTTCTTTTAATTTCTTTTTATTTTATTTCTTTTTTTTATTTCTTCTTATTATTGTTCACATACAGTTGTCTCCATTTTTCCCACCACCACTTTCTCCCACCTCACTCACCCCCATCTCCCACCCTCAATCCTTTCTCTCTCTGGCTTTGTCCACGGGTCCTTTACATATGTTCTCTTGTTGTTGTTTTTTAATTATTTTATTGTTGTTTAATTACAGTTGTCTGCATTTACCCTCCACCACTCGCACCCCCAACCCAGTCATCCCCACCTGCCTCCCTTGCTTCCAGCCCCTCTTGGTTTTGTTCATGTGACCTTTACAGTTGTTCCTGAAAACCCCTCCCCCCTTTTCCCATTATGCCCTCCCACCTCCCGTGTGATTACTGTCAGATTATTCTTAATTTCAATGTCTCTGGTTATATTTTGCTTGCTTCTTTGTTTTGTTGATTAGGTTCCACTTAAAGGTGAGATCATATGGTATTTGTCCCTCACCACCTAGTTTATTTCACTTAGCATAATGCTCTCCAGTTCCATCCATGCTGCCGCAAAGGGTAGGAGCTCCTTTTTTCTCACTGCTGCATAGTATTCCATTGTGTAAATGTACCATAGTTTTTTGATCCATTCATTTACTGATTGGCACATAAGTTGCTTCTAGTCCTTGTCTACTGTAAATTGTGCTGCTATGAACATTGGGATGCATAGGTTCTGTTGGATTGGTGTTTCAGCATTGCTATGATATAATCCTAGTAGTGGAATTGCTGGGTCAAAAGGCAGATCCATTTTTAGTTTTCAGAGGAAATTCCATACTGTTTTCCACGCTGGCTGCACCAGTTTGCATTCTCACCAACAATGCACTAGGGTTCCCTTTTCTCCACATCCTCTTCAACACTTGTTTGTTGATTTGTTTATGATGGCCATTCTGACTGGTGTGAAGTGGTATCTCATTGTGGTTTTAATTTGCATCTCTCAGATGTCTAGTGAAGCTGAGCATCTTTTCATATGTCTCTTGGTTTTCTGTATGTCCTGGAGAAGTGTCTGTTTAAGTCTTCTACCCATTTTTTAATTGGGTTTTTCATCTTCCTGGAGTAGGGTTGTGTGAGTTCTTTATATATTTTGGAGATCAAACCCTTGTCTGAGGTATCATTGGCAAATATGCTTTCCCATACAGTTGGTTCTCTTTTCATTTTAATGCTGTTTTCTTTAGCCATACAGAGGCTTTTTAATTTGATGAGGTCCCATTTGTTTATTCTTGCTGTTGGGGACATAACAGTGAAACTATTGCTGCATGGAATGTCTGAGATTTTCCTGCCTATATTTTCCTGTAGGACTTTTATGGTATAATGACATATATTTAAATCTTTTATCCACCTTGAATTTATTTTTGTGTATGGTGTAATTTGGTGATTGATTTTCTTTCTTTCTTTCTTTCTTTCTTTCTTTCTTTCTTTCTTTCTTTCTTTCTTCTTTCTTTCGCATGTAGTTGTCTAGATCTCCCAACACCATTTGTTGAAGAGGTTCTTTTTACTCCATTTTATGCTTCTTACCCTTTTGTCAAATATTAATTGACCATAGAAACGTGGGTTTATTTCTGGGTCTGGGAATTTATTTAAACTTGGGTCTGACATAGACCAATGGGGCAGAATAGAGAGCCCTTTATACATATTCTTATTGACCCTTGCCTTTCTTTGCCCTATTATCCTCCTGCCCCCTCTCCTTTAGTTACTGTCAGTTTGTTCTTTATTTCTATGTCTCTGGTTATATTTTGCTTGTTTGTTTGTTTTGTTGTTAAAACCACAATGAGATATCACTTCACACAGGGCACAATGGCCATCACAAACAAATCAACAAGCAATAAGTGCTTCTGGGGTTTTAGAGGAAAGGGAACCCTAGTAGACTGTTAGTGGGAATGCAGACTTGTGAAGGCAATGGGGAAAACAGTATGGAATTTTCTCAGAAAGCTAAAAATGAAACTGCCTTCTGATCCAGCAATTCCAGTTCTGGAATTATACTCTAAGAATCCTAAAATAGCTATTTAAAAACTTATGCACCCCAATGTTCATAACAGCATAATTTATAATAGCCAAATACTGGAAATAGCCTAAGTGCCCATCAGTAAATGAATGGATCAAAAAACTATGGTACATTTACACAATGGAATACTATGCAGCAGATATGATTTTTCTACAGGGGTCAGATGAGTCCCATTTCTCTGTTACTATCTGGAATTAAGATAGCATTTTGGATATTCATGTGGAACCAAGCCCCAATCATAAGCAGACTTGGCTGCATAAGGACTGCCACCATCAATTCATGATTTTTGAGAGACCATTGGTGCTGCTTGATAAAAAGTAGTAGAGGGAACTAAAAATAAGTGGTCATGAAAAGAAAAAAAGCCCACCTTGGGTTTCCTTCAAACCCTTACATATTGGATTAGTTTTTTCTCATTCTGATGCCTATGTATGTAACTGCATGTGGCTTTTGAATGTTCTAGTAGTCTGTTTAACTGGTAGGAAGTGCTGACTAAGACTGTTTGTTACTATGGTAATTAATTCAAGACCTCTTATAGGGACCTGACCCCTTTCTTCCTGATGAGATAAAGAGACATGTGGGGAGAAGATCAACTGACAAAACTTCTTAGTCTCTGGCTTTCACTTTTTGTGGGCACCCGGCTGTGAAGAGAAGTAGGGCTTGTCTCAATGAGTGTCTGAGGGAAAGTTTCTTAGGCAGAACTCCTCTGTGTTGCTTATGCTTTAGGGAACCATCTGATTCACCCAAGGGGTCCAGCCAAGTATCAGAGGTATTGCTCTGCAAGAAGGATCCAGAGTTTAATTGCCCTCACAAGTGGGAGCCCTTATCATCCCTTTCTTATCAAAAGCAAATCTCAGCCCTGGCTGGCATAGCTCAGTGGATTGAGTGCGGGCTGCGAACCAAAGTGTTGCAGGTTCGATTCCCAGTCAGGGTACATGCCTGGGTTGCAGGCCATGGCCCCCAGCAACCGCACATTGATGTTTCTCTCTCTCTCTCTTTCTCCCTCCCTTCCCTCTCTAAAAAATAAATAAATAAAACCTTTTTTTAAAAAAAAAGCAAATCTCATTTAAAAAAAAATAAACTCAAAATCTCTAGTACTCTGCTCTAAGGATAAAGTCAAGGGTTGACATAGGCCATACTTACAAATTTACATTTAAACAGCCTAAGACAATGACTATACCTTCACACCAATAAATTTTACTTTTATGAACTGTTTACTTATCTTCCCTATTTTTCACACTTTTCACATTGGTTTCTTATTATGCAAAAGTTACGCAAGAAGATCTTTCATCTTATATAAATGTAGAAGCAAAGTTGATCTTTCTATTTTATAACAGAGTGACTTATTACAAGTCATAAGAATGGCAGCGAGATTTCTCCTGAGATACTCAATCTTCTATATTTGTATGCACTTGCATCATGCAAAATGATAAAATTAATAAGGAACAGGGAAACAATTTATGCCCCTTTAATATTATAGGAGTTGTATTTGAAATCACCCACAGATTGTCTTAAATCTGCACAAAGCTCTACAAGGCAGGGTAAAGTTCATTACATGCCATGAAAGTAGCAGAGTCACCTGTGAGCCCCAGTCCAAGTCATATCTAGGGCTCAGTAGATACTAAGTTCCAACATAACATGGTCCCCTCAGTACCAGAGTATAGACATTATTCTGAGCCCCTACATGGTTATTTAGTAGCAGGTAGGCCCTCAGTAAAAAAAAAATATGAATGAATATGTGACTGTATAAATTATAAAGTCATTCAAGTAATCTTACCATCAGATGTATCATCTACCTAGCTATTTCTCATAAATTAATTTATATTTTAAATGTTATCATATTGTTGATGGGACATTTTGACCACACATCAAGGTTCCTGGAGCATTACTCCTTTCTTTTGATGAATTGGCTCTGGCTTCTGTAATGAGATCTATAGGTATTTTTGGAGTTTGGCATTGTGATCACCAAGGAGGTTCATTCAGAAAAATTGTTCCACAGTGGTTTGCTCCTCATGCATAAGCACTACCTCCTGCCTAGTGTGCTACCATAGTCATCCAAGAGAAAGCAAAGGAATGAGAAAGAAAAATTGTAAGAATAAGAGAGAGTGAGACACATAGAAATAGGAAAATATAGAGAGATGTATTGTACAAAGTAAGCAGATGGCAAAGGCACAAAGATTAAAAATATACTGTTTGATTTTCAGAACTGAAAGAAAATGTAAGGAATTATTTCTACCAATGTTGATATACACTTATGTGTTAATCTAAATAAATGTTTGTGTGTAGATGTGCATGTGTATGTATGCAGATGTATGTTCTGGTAGATGTATGTATGTGTATGCATGCATGTATGTAGAAGTATATGTATATGTATGGACATGCGCATATGGTGTCTATGTATATGCAGTTATGCATGTGTGTTCATGTGTGTATATGCATGCTTGTGTGTGTGCGTATATGTAGATGTGTATGTGTGCACGTATGTGTGTATATGCACCTACCTCTGCCTAACACTGTTTATTGTCCACTGTGAAAACACAGGTTTTGACTTCCTCCAGGTCTCCACTACTTGCCTGGTACACCATTCTCAGCTTCTGGGAGACTTCTGGCTAAGTTCTTGAGCTGTACTATCCCTGTAAAACTGCCTTTGATTAATGGAGTTGCCTTTTACTGGTGGGAAATGTCTCTCCTGGGGCCACTTATCCCCACCATTCTACGTCTTATTATTTGCAAAGACTGACTGGTGCTTAGCACAAGGGCCTGGCTTTCTGACTCAGGAGGGACAACTCTCAGGAGTCATGTGCACTCCAGATTTCCCCATGAATTCCAGTTTTTCTATGTGCCATAACAGCCGCCCTGAACTAAGTGGCTTAAACAAGAAGCATTTTATTATATATCATAACCTATGTGTGAAGGATTTACGCACAGTTGGGTAACTCTCCCATTCCACTTGATATTTACTGCAGTTTCAGTGGTGTTTAGCTGGCAGCTTTACTAGTCCTTCATGTCCCAGACAACTTTACTAATGTGCCTGGTGCCTTGGTGGGGAGAGTTGGAAAAGCTGGGCTTGGCTGGGCCCATCTGCCTCTCCCTGGTATCTCAGGGTGTCTCTTTCTGGTCTCTCTAGCATGATAGTTGAGCTTTTAGATGAGAGCTCAGGGCTCTAAGAGCAGGCTTTTCAAAAGACAGGAAATGAAAACCACCAGTTTCTTAAGACCTGGTCTGGAAAACAGCACAGCGTCACTCAACCAAATTCTAATGTCAGAATTGTCAGAGATGCACCCAGGTTCAAGGGTGTGGAGCTGGGTACCTCACCTCTCAATGGGAGAGGTGTGAAAGAACACAGTCTTCAGTATCAGGCTGAAGCTAGATTTCTGATGAAATCACACTTTTCTTGCCCCATCTTGATTCCTTCAGTTCTTTTTTTTTTCTTGTGAACACTTCCCTAATAAGTAACTTCTCAAGAATCCCTATCTCAGATTCTGTCTGCTTAAGGAACTTCACGAAAAGTGTCAACATAACATTGATCCATTGTCCTTCTAACTATCAGACCACAATTTCATTCAGGTTTATTGATGTAACCTCAGGCAATAGTCATCCTGTTTCTAGCTTTTCCAGCTTCCCTTGTAGCTGGGAGGTTATGTGACCCAATTAATTAAGTTTACTTTGAAGTTGGTCTATTATTCTCCACTTATTCTGCTCAAATGAATTTTAATACAGCCCCAATCAGTATTAAAATTTATTCAAATTCAATGTCACTGTTATTACAGCTATTTTATTTTTAATATTTAATCTGGTGGGGCAGATATTTCCCTCTGTGTCAATAAATTGCAACAATGGAGAAATGAACTTGGGCTTCTCTTTTCTTCCTGAAGGATGCAATGGGCTGGGATCTGTTTGCACAGCTGCTAACTCTATCCCTGCAGTTTGTTATCTTTCCAACCATTTACATTTAATAAAGCACTATTTAATATCATGCAGACACCTTTCATCACCAGGTGTTGTAGGGCATCCACTGCCTTAACTTGGGTTCCTCAAAAGAAAGAAAACAATGAGATAAGAATTTGCTACAGGAGAATTTAGGGGAAATGATGCTAGAGAAAAGCAGTAAAACTAGGAAAACAATAAAGGCAAAAAGAAGAAACAATTCAATCTTACAGTTTTAACAGGTCACCAATATGGACAATTGGAGCTCACTCTTGCTGGCCTTCCTTTGGGAAGCTTTGTGGAATATGCTTTAGAATTGGTTATGCAGGAATGGATAGAGGAGTACCCACCACCAACTCCATACACCATCTAGTCAAAGATGCCCTCCGGAGTGCTGCCTCCTTCTTTGAACTGCCAGCTGGCCCAGGTATGAGTGCCAGAGGAGTTTCACAAGTGACACTTTTCATGGCATCAAGGAAGCTCTGGGCATAAGGAACAATAGATGGAGGGTTCAAGGGAAGTGAACTCTACCAGGGCAACCCTTTGCAGAGGTGATCAAGGAAGCAATGGCTAAAGAAAAAATGGACTGAGAGGACATGGGGCAGGGCCCAGACAATGCTCAATACAGCATATAAGGAGAGAGGTAGAAACAAAAGCTTTGTGGAGGAAACAAGGACAGGTGGAGAGCATGTATAAACCCATGGAAAATAAAAATGTGGTAGTACAACTGGAAAACCTGATAGAACATCTGGAAATTGAGAAAAATCATTAGGAGTTAGAGTAAACAAAGACAAAGAGTTATAAAAAAGGTGTAAAAACATAAAGAGCTCTGAAATTCATCAGATCTAAAAGAAGAAACTAAATGATTCCCAAGAAAGGAAGAAAAAAAAAATCACTGTAACAGAGCAGGAATCAAATGATGGTGGGAAAATGGAGACAACTGTATTCAAACATTAATAAAAATATATCAAAAAATTAAAAATTGAAAACATGTTTTTCCCCTGTCTCTCCTTTTTTTTTTTTTTTTTTTTTTTTTTTCCAGTCTGGTTGCTCTTGTTACGGTGGGGGACGGAGCCTTAGGTGCTCACCGGGGAAGGGCACCCCAGTCGCTAGATTGTGACGTTATATGTGGGGGCGGGGCAGGAGCAGGAGCAGGAGCAGAACGGGAGAAAACAATGGCGATAGTTCCGTCCTCCTGGACTCAGACCCTTGTCTGGGCTTCCGGGCTGCGAGTTCTGCCCTGGTCCACAATCACTACCCCTCTGGGTCTGCCAGCCACAGCTTGCATACTCAGGGATCACCGCTGCATTCTTGCACCCCAGATGGCTGTCACGCTGATTTTGCACCAAACTTTCCCCGACCTCCATGCACCGCCGACCCGAGCCAGCCCGGCTCGTCATCTCCTACCAGTCCGGATGAACGCGTCTACTTCAACTTCTTGGCTGCCCGACTTCCATTCAGATAAATCCTCTGCTGGATCTGGGTGTTATTCTGATTGTAAATTACTGTTGTAAATTATTGTTTTTCTAATCTTGGTTGTACAAGGAGGTACGGTGCGTCCACCTATTCCTCCATTTTCAACAGAGCAGATCAGTCCCCCAGGACTCATCCTTTTGAGCGACCAAGAAACAGCCAGTCTATCAGATGCACAGTTCAAAACACTGGTGATCAGAAAGCTCACAGAACTGATTGATTTTGGGCGCAATTTAGATGAAAGGATGCAGGTTACCATAAAAGAGATGCAGGAAGATACGCGGAGGAGAGCCAATAGTGAAAGGAAGGAATATGAGTCTCAAAACAATACAGTGGACCAGAAAGAGGATAGAATCAACCAATCAGGAGAGTGTGATGAAATAAGAATTCAAAAAATTGAGAAAAAGATTAAGAGCATCCAAGACACCTTTAAACGTTCCAATATCCGAATTATAGGGGTACCAGAATCGGAAGGGGAAAAGCAACAAATTGAGCACATATTTGAACAAATAATAAAGGAGAACTTCCCCAATCTGGCAAAGGGAACAGTCTTCCAAGAAATCCAAGAATCCCAGAGAGCCCCAAAGAAGTTGGACCCAAGAAGAAACACACCAAGGCACATCATAATTACATTAGCCAAGGTAAAAACAAAGGAGAGAATCCTAGAAGCAGCAAGAGATAAGGGGACAGTAACCTACAAAGGAGTTCCCATTAGACTGTCAGCTGATTTCTCCAAAGAGACCTTACAGGCAAGAAGGGGCTGGAAAGAAATATTCCAAGTCATGAAAGACAAGGACCTACATCCCAGATTGCTCTATCCAGCAAAGCTCTCATTTAGAATGGAAGGGCAGAAAAAGTGCTTCTCAGATAAGGTCAAGTTAAAGGAGTTCATCATCACCAAGCCCTTATTTTATGAAATGCTAAAGGGACTTATCTAAGAAAAGAAGATAAAGAAAAGGCATGTATAGTAAAAGGACAACAAACTCACAAATATTAACAACCACACCTAAAGCAAAACCAAAAGAAACTAAGTAAACAATTAGAACAGGAACAGAACCACAAAAATGGAGGGCACATGGAAGGTTAGCAGCAGGGGGGTGGGAGGAGGAGAGAGGGGGAAAAGGTATAGAGAATAAGTAGCATAGAATGTAAGTTGAAAATAGATAAGGGGAGGGCAAGAATAGTACAGGAAATGTAGAAACTAAAGAACTCATAAGTATGACACATGGACATGAACTAAAGGGGGGAAATGTGGGTGGGAGGGGGGTACAGGGGGGAGGGGAGAGAAGGGGGAAATGGGACAGCTGTAATAGCATAATCGATAAAATATATTAAAAAATTAAAAATTTAAAAAAAAATTTAAAAAGGGAGAAGGAATCAACATAGTTTTAGAAGTACCAGCAACAACTTTGGATAGTAAAAAATAATGGAACAATGTCTTCAAAATTCTGAGAAAAAATCCAACCAATAATTCTATTCTTAGCCAGATAAACACAAGATTAGATAGTTTACAATGTTAAGTTTTTAAAAATAATTTGCCAAGTCACCTTTCATACAAATCTATGCTAGAGGATGTGCTCCATCAAAACAAGGAACTAAATGAAGAAACAGGAACAGAAAAGATGCAGAACAGGGGACACATCTCTTGAGAGAAAGGTGAAAGGGATCTCAGGATGACAGCTGTACGCTAAGCCCAGAAAACAATCAGTCCTCAGTGAAACAGGTCAGAGAGACCTTGTGGAAATGTTGTCAAGAAAAATGCACTGGTGGAGCACTTGTTACCTTTGCATGATTTAGACCAGGCATCCATAAATATTTTCTTATAGAGACAGTTATAACTTTTGGCTTTGCCATTATGGAGCACTCAAATCTGCCAATATTGGGGAAAAGTGGTAATAGACAATATATAAACAAATGGGTGTGCTTGTGTTCCAGGACACTTTATTTATATAATAAGAAAAGATCATCTTTGACATGCTGCCCATGGTTTGCTGAGTCCTGTTTGGGACAATTGGGATGGAGTTAAGGTATGAATTAATGATGACAACTCACAAGATAACTTTAACTCCATGAAAAACAAATTTCTTTTAATGTACCCCCCAAATGCTAAATAATTGTGTATATAATATGACTCACCTATGAATAAGCTTTGTATAATCACAATAATATAAATGTTGAAAATTTATAAACCCCAACTTATGATATAACCATATAGGGAGAATGGAAGGATGAAAATTATATATGTGAAGGGGTATGTGTGGGCAAGAGAAAGAGACAAACCCTTGTCTGCTGTGATGGAGAGCAAATAAGTGATTCCAAGAAAGATAATCAAAAGCAGTAAAGTCTATATAATTTAGATCCATTCCAGGACACCTCAACAACAAGCAGCTAAGGGTTAGAAAAAGTGAGTTCTCGGAAGAGGAATTTGGAGGAGTGTCTGAAAGCCTGGAAACAATGTCCAAACTCCCTGAACTTGCTCGTATGGCCTTACAGGTACCTTCCCCAGAACAGCTCTTCTAGGGAAGAACACACTGTCAACAGCTGCACTCCTAAAGTGAAGTGCTAGCTAAGGCATGTGGATAGGCCTTGGGTATGTGGTAAGAGTGTCCCACCTGTATGTGAGCAGGGCAGCTCAAAGTGGGGATGGGAAAAGAAAAGGGTAGCCCTAGACTGGGGAAGGGGGTGAGGGGATGGCTTTCGTGGCAATGCTGCCTTCTAGAACAAAATTTCTAGGATTATAAGAATTGTAGGAAATTTGAAATTATATTTGTAAAGGCAGGAGGACATACACATTTTATTCAATGCTTTATTGATTTGCAACCTTTATTTAAACTTGAGGTTGGTGAACTGTTTTCTCTGTGATGACAGGGAATTTGATTTCTTTGCCAGCACTCAGGCCAGACCTCCAGGTGGGGACAAGGAGGTGACTAGAACAGAACCCAGAGGAAAGATTCAACCTCCACACAGGTCCCCAGATATGCAAGGCAAAGATCCACCCCCAGGGAGTCTGCTAATGTCCCTCTCTCTGTCTCGTTCTCCTCTGAGGCTGTTCTGAGAGGTCACTGCTGACTAAAGAGCAGTGCAGAAGAGACCTGGAGAGGGTGGGATTACTCTATGAGTTCTGAGGTAGAAAGACTTCAGAGCTAAGGCTATGAAATAACACTGGACTTGGGGTGGCTGGGGTTGAGTTCTGTATCAAAGCAGGTACAGTTTGGGGGTGCTGTAGTATGAGTCATGGGCATACTGGAGCTGAGGCTAGCAATACTGGGGAAGGGGTGCATGTGAATGCACAGTGGGTCTAAGTGGGCTCAGGTGGGCCCTGAACTCTTCAGGTTCTTTCTTCTCACTATAAAGAGGTAACAACTCTGCTCGAGTGGTCTCTGTGGGCCAGGCCTGAGTGTTCATCTCCCTCATTTTGTACTGAACCAATTTCCCAAATAAGGAAACTCAGGCTCAGAGAATAACATGCCCAAGGCCAAGGTAGCTGCTCTGACCCTGTGTCTACTCCCTGGGGCCTCCAGAAGGTACCAACTCATGGCTTCACTTTTTATCATGGGACAGAGCCAATGGCTACTTAAGTGCTTCATCTCTGAGTAGGAACTACAAGTTGTGTTACAACCTTTGGGGGTGTGCTTTGCATGCTAAAAAAGAAAAAAATAATAAAAGAACTGATTTTGTACTTCATTTCTTTTACTTAGGTTTCATTATCTTCCTTAGTAGTCAGGGCATCATGACTTTAAAATTACTTGGGTCATCTTTATAATACAGCTTTGTTCCAAACCTCAAAGAAGTCATTTGTACATTCTAGATCTATTATTATAGGAACTCTGTAATAAATTGATGCTTGGTGTCACTGGGGGAATCAAGCTACAGAAATACCAAGTGTCTTACTCAGATTTAAACAGCCAACCAGGGAGCAAATGAACTGGGTATCCAGAAGATAAACAGCGTGAACCTACTAGTAGTATGCATGGGCTCACTCCTCCATGTAAGACATGCAATACTATCCCTGTCCTCAACAAGCAACTTTTAGCTGCAGTGCAGTCAACCTTCAATCTCCTACCAAAGCATAATCACTGAGGACAGAAACAGTAGCCTAAAATAAGAACCTTATTCAAGTGTTCAAAAGGCCCAGGCTGTCCCCTGAAAACTCACCGCCACCTAGCAAGTCTGGTTCTGTGGAGGCCCTTGTGCTGACTCATTAGGGGAGTAAGCCTCTGTGCGCTGGATGCAGCTGCATGTGTTATCCAGGCTTTCATCTGATCAAAGGAGGAAGGTGTGAAAAATTCCTATAAAGTGTAAGGTGATGGTGTCAGTATTTACTCTAGTGAATTATAATTATCACAATGTCAAGTTTTGTACCACTGTCTTTGTGTTTTGTGTTATTTTCATGTCTCTAAGGCCTAGTTCCAATATACAGAATTTAAAATAAGCTCAGAAAGTAAGGGACTCATCTGAGACAGAGAAGTAGGCCCAGGGCTCAGGGGAGGCCCAGTTCTTGATCCCAGGACCTCCTCAACTGCTCAGTAGGGAGGGGATGTGGTGCCCCCAAGTTCCTACTCTCATCTCCCACTTCTCCTGCTGTCCAAAGCAAGCCATTCTCTCTCAGAGGGGTTGGCAACTGATTCATTTCTTTAAAAATTTTTTGAATGAATTTCTTCTAATTCCTTAAGATAAAAAATGACATCATTTATTTTAAAAAGGGGATGAAAGTGAGCATGGGGCTTCTCACATTTTAAATGCTTAAATAAATTATGGAGGTTAAACACCACTAATTAGGTAAGAGGTCCTAAGTGTGTTACTGTTTAAAATGTATTGAAAAAGGAATAAATTTTAAGTCTGCCATTTTTCATTGTACTAATAAGAGCTCCTTCCAAATTGTATTTTATTAAACTCCAAAATTCACTCAAAAGCTCTACAGATGTTATGCTAATGCTTGTAAGGACAAAAAGAAGTGTCTCATGTTTGTTCTAGATTCTTCCTATATTCACACCAAGAACAGGGAGCTGGGAGAATACCAGCTAGGGACAACCTGGTATTATGGGCTATTTTTAAATGAATAAAATGGGTGACTCCTGATGGTACCTGTATTAGAATAATCACTTCTTTACTTGGACTGGTGCCCCATTGCTAATGGAGGCATTCACTAGAGGGCCTCAGTCTCTCCCACCCTATGTCATGACCCTGCTTATCCCAGGCTGACTCTTCACCTTCCTTAGGCTGGAAGCATCAAGGGGAAAACACATTTATTTCATCATGGTGGTTAGTTTCCCACCACAATGACAGACAGCTGCCTCTAGGGGCTTCATTCCCAGCCACTCAATAGAACTTCATTGTGACCACAAAGCCACCTCCTCCTAGGGGGTCTTGTGCCCCAGGTTGAATTTTCTCTTCCTTAAGTTTATATTCTGGAAATCCTCAGAATTTAGTACTAGATTGATAGTAGGGAAAACAGAGTCCATGGTGAAACTAAAGTTTTTCCAGCAGAGTGGTCAATGTCAATGCTTGGAAGGGCTTGTGAGAGGCAGGGTAGAGACTGAAGGGGGAGGACAGAATTGAAGAAACTCTCCAGGATTCAAGAGACAGCTTGCAGTGGGTCTCCAAATTGGGTCTGGGTGGGGTCTTATGAAAAAATTCAGTAAGCCTGCAGCAGAGCCTATGGATTTTCATCTCTGTCACTTTCCCTAGTGATGCTGCTGCCACTGGCCTAGAAGCCACACTCAGAGATCCAGCAGTTTAGTTTAAAGCTTTTAGCTAACACACTCCATAGCAAGAACTTCAATGTTTCCATTTGACTGCTTGAAGGTGCACTTATCAGTATAAGGAATGGGGAAAAACAGAGTTTCAGTCACCACATCCCAAGTCTTCCTCTTGGTCTCACACAAGTACCCTCACAGGTTACTGCATCATCATCTTCTTCCCTGTCTGTCACCTTCTCTTGGTCCCACACTCCAGAATCAAACTTGTTAAATTTGACTGCAGATCTGTTCCCCAAATCTGGCCCTTGAGTATGTTTCTATTCTATCCACTACTTCAATTCAGGCTATCTACCTGGACTATTTAGAATCCACTTGAATCCCATTCTCAGGCCTCCTCCTATTATCCCCTTTCCCCTCCTGCTCACCTCACTGTAATGGTTTTCTGAAACACACATTGTAACAGGGTACAGCCAAGAGGGGGACCCCAAATAGGGATTTGGAATGGGGTCCAGAACACAAGGTGTTCAGGAAATATTAGGATGTCCTCACACACCACCCCCCCAAACACACAGACAGGTGTGAGTTGGGGGAAGGGACAGATGGAGCAGGGCCATTGAGAGCTGTTTTATATAGCAACAGCCTTGCAGCTAACCTCTGGCATGGTCATTTAACATATCTATAACCTTTGACTGGTTACATAGATATGTTAAATAGCTGTGGCCATGCTCTGAGCCAGGGGAATGGAAGTAACTTCCCCACCAAGATGTAACTGGGGGGCAGGTCCCCCAAATTACAGCACCTGCGTGGGAGCTTGGAGATGATTGTCTCCATGGCATGGGGACACAGCTGCCCAGACTCATGATGGCAGCCCAGTAAAGCTGAAAGGATATGAGTTCTGGCATGTGAGGCCAAGTGTGGGAGGAGTCGGAAATGGGGCTGCAGAGGAAGACTGGCCCGGGGATTTAAACCTAAATGTGGCAGCCATTGAAGGGAGAACCACACAGCTTTGGCAGAGTGGAGACTCCCGCAGCCTTGCGAAAGAGAATTACCATGCAGCTTTAGCAGAGAACTGCCACTCAGCTTTGGCAGAGTGGCGACCCCCCGCCCCTGCAGCCATTGAGAGAGAGAACCATGTGGTTTTGGCTGAGTGGTGACTCTGCTGGCCCTGAGAGAGTGGACCATGTGGCTAGAGCAGAGATCCCGGTGACACAGCTGAGGGTGCTGAGAACGGAGGGAGGTCAACCAGCTGAGATGGATTACTGAGAAGAACTGGGGGCTGCCTGAGCCATGGACTTCTATTTCTTTTCCTGAGATAAGGTACCCCAGACTGGGCAAAGGGGGAAGGAAGGACTGTGTGTGTTTGTGGGTGTTTTAAGGGACTTTGGGATTTTGATGAAGGCATTAGGTCACTACTTTAAGTCTGTACAGCATTAAATAAACATTTCCTTTCCTTTTCACAAATCTCTGGCATTGAGAGATATCTTTCCTATAGGCGGCAGACATAACGAACCTGGAGGCTTCCTTTCGGGTAATAGTATATCATCCCAGGCCCCCCTCTTTGCTCTGTAACAACATGACACCTTTGTTGCTTTAAGAGCTTTCATCACTATTATGACTGAAGGGAAAAATCCCACAGTCTAGTATGTGACCTATAAGGGCTTCTTGGTCTGTAACTCCCCATGGCATAGCAACAGCAAAACCCTCCTCTGTCCTGAGCAAGGCCCCTTGTTCAGGGTCTTTTTGCTTGAAAGTATAATAGGCCCCCTTTCTCCCACTTTATTTGTAGTTTTTAGTACCCTTGGTCAACCGTGGTCCAAAATATTAAATGGAAAATTCCAGAAATAAACCTCACAAATTTTAAATAGTGCATCATGCTGAGTAGTGTGATGAAATCTCACATTGTTTTGCTCCATTCCTTTGTCTACTGTTTCTACACTGTAGATGTTCCCCACCATACAAACTTAGAAGCCTGCTCAATAATCAGATCAATGGCCATGGTATCTCTGTGCTTGTGTTCAAGTTACCTTTATTTTATTTAATAATGGTGCCAAAGCCATTCACATAACTTTTATTACACAATATTGTTATAATTGTTCTATTGTATCATTAGCTGTTGTTAATTTCTTACTGTGAATAATTTATAAATTAAACTTTATTATAGGTATAATATATATAGGCAAAAACATAGAATATGTAAGATTTAATACTATCCCAGACATCATGTATCCACTGGGCGTCTTGGAATTTATTCCCCATGAATAAGGGGGAAGTACTGAATTCTTGCTTCTCCCTCTAGAAAATGTGCACTCACCCATCAGGGTCTGAGTCAGCTGCTGTGGAATGAAAGGGTAGGGGCTCTGACACAGTGCCAGCTGAGAGGAGAGCTGGTTCTGACACCCCTTCTCATCCAGGTGGGGAACTTGCCCTTCAGGCAGTGCCCAATCTAACCATCTAAAAGCAGGGAAGTACCAGGGTTGCCAGGTATTAAAATGTGGTAACCACATGGGTGGGCAGAATAAAGGTTGAGCCATGTCTTAGGTCACAATGCCATTGGCTCCAAGGGATGATTTAGGGACCTGTGCTGGCTGTACTGAGGGAGGGAATGACTCTGACCTACTCCATCTCCTGGGCACAGCTCAGATCCTACTCATTCCAGCAGAAACATATATTCTTCTTGCCACACAGGTGCCCTGGCACTAGACCTGGAGATTTGAAATCTCTCAAAGGGGCTAATCTCACCCCACTTCCCTCCTCACTCCCACCAAAGCCATGAACTTGTAGCCTGTACTTTAGTTTAGGTTCAAGATAAAGTAGTTTATTTTGGAGATGAATAAACAGTGTCAAGGGAGAGGAGGGGAGGCAGCAAGGAAAGCAGTCAATGAGGGTGTATTGTTAAGCCACTTATTCTAATGTCCAGAGCTTAACCCACAGGAAAAACCTAGGAAAAGCATATATTCCTCCATGCTTCCAAAGTGTCCCACCAGAGGGTGTTATGGGATGAATTGTGTTCCCTCAAAATACATGGTGAATTCCTCACCTTTGGGACCTGTGAATGTGTGGCCTTCAATGGAAATGGGGTCTTTGCAGGTATAATCAAGTTACAATGAGGTAATTAGGGTGGGCCCTTATCCAATATAACTGATGTCCTTATAGAAAGATAAGAGAAACAAAAAGATGCACACATAGAATGAAAATGCCATATGAGGATGAAGACAGAGATGGGAGTGATATTGCCATAGGGCAAGGAGTGTCTGGGGCTGCAGAAAGCTTGGAGAGACAAATAATCCTCTGATGGGGCTTTGGAAAAAGTTTCCCACTGCACACACTTTGATTTCAGACTTCCAGCTTACATAACTTTGAGGAGATAAATTTCTGTTGCTTTATGCTTCTGTGTGTGGTACTTTGTTACAGTAATTCCAAGAAATTAGTGAAAGGGAGTACAGGCTTAACTATTTATCCACTTCTCATCTTTGTGCTCTCAGAGTTGGAGCTCAGTACATGTTTTACTGTTTTCATTTCAGAGGAACAAAATCCCAGAGCTATACTGTGAAACTCAGGGTCCTAGAGTTGATCAGGCCCAGAGGCCTAGGGCTGGGGAGGTGGGGCAGATGTCCTGCTTGCTTCCTGTTGGGAACAAGAAAATTAAGAAGTAAATGTGACCTTAGTAAACAGGAACCGCACTGTAGCTAAAAGAAACTAGCAAGGGAGACAGAGTGCAGGATGTAGTTGAGCAAATGTCCTGTGTCATGCAGATATTCTCCCCTGGGTATGCTAGATAAGCAATGCTTTGTTTAGTTTAAAAAAAAAGTGAATTTTACCCTGTTCCCGCATGCGTGATCTCTGTAAGCAAATAGCTAACTGCCACATCAGCTTCTGTGAAACGCTTGCTTGCTCACGCCAAAACCCCTATACAAGAACTTAGCTGTAAGCGCTCAGCGCGACTCTCATCTGCAGCCCTTGTGGGTACCGTGTCTCCAGACACTTTGATAGTTCGCCCCTGCGCAGGTTAAACTTGACCAACAAAGCAACATCTTTGATATCCTGAAAGTCTCTGATATTTGTTCTCGCGTTTGCTGGATGCAACATTTGGAGGCCCCAGCGAGATCTCCTTCGGTGGAGTTTCGGTTCGGAGACCAAATGGGCAGCTCCAGCTGAGTAAGTATTTACTGAGGATCCTCTTCTGGTTTCTGATTTCTGGGCTCGGGAGCAAATAACCCTGAGGTAGTAGGCGGGGCGCTGCCGGTAGCCTACCCAGGGACCTCCAGAGGCGGGACGCCGCCCCTGGAATCTGGTTCTGGTAATTAAGTAGTGACTGGTCACGTTAGGTTCCCTTCCTTTTGCGCCATGCTGCGCTGTGATTAGTTTCAGTTTATAGGCGATACGACTAGAGTGTGTAACTGTGTGAGTGAATGTGTTTGTAGCCCCACGGGGAAACCTACGGGGCATGAGAGGGCCCTAACCTGTGAATCCTGTGTCAGATCATACAGCATAACGGTTGCTGTATGACTCTGCAACCTTAGCCAAGATCGACATCACCTCGTGAGAGGGCAGGCCAGGCGGATGAGTGACTATGCTCTGTACCTTGTTTGTCTGTGTATTGTATTACGTGTCATGTACGTCCAAAGGTTCGTGTCTTCGTGAAATTGCCTTGCCTGTTGCTTTGTTTGTCTGTGTGGCGTGTTGGTCATTTTCAATCTTAAGCCCTCCCAGGATGGGGCAGCAAGAATTGGTGCCCGGTACCCCACTTGATTGTCTATTAAAAAATTTTTCTGATTTCCAGAGGTGGGCCCGAGGCTATGGTGGACCACCGCCGGATCCTGAGTTCCTGTGAACGCTAAGCCAATTAGAATGGCCCACCTTTGATGTAGGATGGCCTGCTGAGGGTACTTTTGATCTGCCTATCATATTTGCAGTACTGGCCACAGTGTACAAGGTTCCCCATCCCGACCAATTCGTTTATATTGATGTCTGGGTTGACATTGCAACAGAAAGGCCTGGGTACATAAAGAAGTGTTTGCGCAGGAACCAGTGGGGGAGGCGGGCGATTTGCCTGTCCACACCTAACAATAAGGGGAAGGGAAAAGACACAGCACCCACCCCAGAACCTCCCAAAGCTCAGCCTAGGTTATACCCAGTTTTGTCCGGACCACCTGAAGACCATCTAGACCCAGTGAATGCACCTCATCCATACCCTCATAAAGAGGAGCCAGATTCCTCTCTGCCGGGAGTCGGCGGACTTATGAGCCCGCCGCACACTTGGGGAGGGGCCATTTATGGGGCAGGAGGCGCCGCCATTTTGCCTCCTCTGGCGGGAGGCACCCCCGGCGCCGGATGCTCCACCGCGAGCACCCCCACAGTTAATCTATGTCCCCTTTTCTACTAGTGATTTATATAATGGGAAGCATCAGAATCCCCCATTTTCTGAAAAACCCCAAGGACTGATTTCCCTCCTAGAGACTATTTTCAGGACTCACCGGCCAACCTGGGATGATTGTAAGCAGATTTTGCAGACTCTCTTCACGTCAGAGGAAAGAGACTGTATTGTAAAAGAGGCTGCAAAAGCTATACTTGGAGAGGAGGGAGAAACAATGGCTGGTAGAAGGGAGATCAAGGACATCCTCCCATCTCAACCCCCCACTTGGGACCCCAACACTACTGGGGGAAGGGACGTGCTCCTCCAGTATTGCCGGGCTCTACTCAGGGGGCTCAAGGCAGCAGCTAGGAAACCTACAAATTTTAGTAAGGTTAGCGAGGTTATTCAAGGCAGAGAAGAATCCCCCGCTGCATTCTTAGAAAGACTCATGGAGGCATATAGAGTATATACTCCCCTGGACCCCGAGGCAGAGGAAAATCAAAGGCTGGTGAACATAGCTTTTGTAACACAGGCTGCCTCAGACATTAGAAAAAAAACTACAGAAAATAGGATTTGAAGGAGAGAATAGAAGCAAGTTGCTAGAGATAGCTCAAAAGGTTTATGTGAATAGGGGTGACCCAGAAGTCGGAAGGGCAAAAGAAGTTGCCAAAATCCTACTGGCAACACAGCAAACCCCAACTAAGGGTAAAGGAAAAGGAGGGGGCCCACAGAGAAGTCAGAGGCGGCGAGTAGATAAAGACCAATGTGCGTACTGCAAGGAGAAAGGACATTGGAAGCGGAACTGCCCCAAGTTAATGGCAGAAGGATCAGAGCTGCAAAAGGGCCCCGAGGTGTTGCTCCAAACCCTGGACTGATGGGGCCAGGGCTCCATTCCAGTTGGCTCCCAGGAGCCCATGGTCACCTTGACGGTTGAAGGTAAGCCTATAGACTTCCTGGTCGACACAGGAGCCACCTATTCAGTTTTAAAGCAACCTCAAGGACAGATCCAGAAAGCAACTACCAAAATAGTAGGGGCCACGGGCAAGGCAGAAGCATATCTGTGAGCCACTGCACGAATAACTAACCCAGGAAAAGGAACAATTACTCACTCTTTCCTAGTCATTCCAGACTGCCCCTACCCATTGATCAAGAGAGATTTATTGCAGAAGCTTTGGGCTACCATTACCTTCAGGCAAGTAGACAGTTCCTCAGAAAGCCGGGAAGCTGGAGTCAACCTAGACATAACTGTTCCGCTGTCTGAGGAATACCTACTGGCCACCATCCAAGAAGGTAAGGAGGAGACAGCGGGGGTCCCGAACAATCTCTTGGCAAAGATATCTGGTGTATGGGTGGAGACCAACCCACCTGGATTGGCAGCTCACCAACCACCTGTCCTGGTACAACTGTTGAGCACTGCTAGCCCAGTCAGAATCCGGCAGTATCCGATTCCAGTACGAGCTAAACAGGGAATCGTGTGGCACTTGCAGCGCTTACTCGAAGCAGGGATACTTCGGCAGTGCCAAGCAGCTTGGAACACCCCTCTACTCCTGGTCCAGAAGCTGGGGACACTTGACTACCGCCTTGTGCAGGATTTATGGGAGGTGAATGCGAAGGTAGAGACAATCCACCCTACAGTGCCCAACCCGTATACCCTGTTAAGCTCGTTGCCTCCAACACACACCTATTATTCGGTCCTAGACTTGAAGGATGCCTTCGGTCCTAGACTTGAAGGATGCCTTTGGTCCTAGACTTGGCACACCAGAGCCAAGACATCTTTGCCTTTGAGTGGAATGACCCCAAGAACGGGTTAGTGGGCCAGTTCACCTGGACTCGGTTGCCACAAGGGTTCAAGAATTCCCCCACCATTTTTAATGAGGCCCTAAGTAAGGACTTGCAGGCCTTTCGGTCATCACACCCGTCAGTTGTGGTATTGCAGTATGTTGATGACATCCTCATAGTCGCGAGAAGCAAGGAAGACTATAAAATGGCCACCACAGACTTACTGCAGGACCTCGAACAGATGGGGTATCGAGTCTCTGCCAATAAGGCCCAAATCGTGATGCAAACTGTAAGTTACTTGGGGTGTAAGTTGCAGGGTGGCCAGAGGACCTTGTCTAGCCGGCGGATCCAGACAGTCCTACAAATCCCGGAGCCCACCACCAAACTACAGGTGCATGAATTCTTGGGAGTAGTAGGATACTGCTGACTCTGGATCCTGGGTTTTGCAGAATTGGCCAGACCCTTACACAAATTGACCCGGGGAAAGGAGGAATCATTCACATGGACTGATAAGGAGAGGCAGGCATTCCAAGCCCTCAAGGAAGCATTAGTGGCTGCCCCGGCCCTGGCTCTGCCTGATCCGGCTAAGCCCTTCCGGCTATTTGTGGCCGAGAAGGGAGGGATTACACTAGCAGCCAGGAACTCGGGCCGTGGAAGAGACCAGTGGCCTATCTATCCAAGAAGTTAGACCCAGTAGCCTCTGGGTGGCCCACCTGCCTGAGGGCACTTGCCACCATGTCAATCCTAGTCAAAGATGCAAGCAAATTGACTTTGGGCCAGGACATACGGACATACAGGTGATCAGCGAACACTATGTTGAACAGGTCCTCAGGGCACCTCCCAATCGGTGGCTATCCAACACCCGGCTAATGCACTACCAGGCACAGCTGCTTAATCCTCCATCTGTTTTGTTTCCTGAAGACCACGGCCCTCAATCCAGCTACCCTTCTGCCTGTGCCGGACTCTACTATAGCCCATGATTGCAAACAGATTCTAGACACAGTGACTGGCTCCCGTCCAGATTTGAAAGACCAGGCATATGAAGAGGTTGATTTGACTTTGTTCACGGATGGTAGCAGTTTTGTCACGGACGGGTTAAGACATGCAGGGGCAGCAGTGACCACTGAAGATGAAATATTATGGCAGAAGGCCCTGCCTGCAGGAACCTCTGCACAGCGGGCTGAGCTAATTGGGCTAACCCGAGCCCTGCAGATGGTGGAGGGAAAAACTGCCAACATTTATACTGACAGCCGATATACCTTTGCCACTGCCCACATACATGGAGCCATATACAAAGAACAAGGCCTCCTAACTGCAGGAGGGAAAGACATTAAGAATAAGGATGGAATCCTCGCTCTATTAGATGCTATATGGTTACCTACTAAGGTTGCCATTATCCACTGCAGGGGACATCAAAAAGGAGATTCACCAGTTGAGAAGGGGAATTGGCTAGCAGACTCAGCTGTGAGGGAGGCCGTGTATGGCTCCCCAGAGACTGTACTTCCTCTCCTACCTCCACCTACACTGCCCCCTCACCCCAGTTATACACCTTAAGAAAAGCAAGATAGAAAGAGACCGGGAGGAACGCAGAATCGGCAAGGATGGATAGAATTACCAGGCTCAAGACTCTACTTGCCCCAAGGACTCATAAGGCAAATTATTAAAGACATTCACACCAGCACACATCTAGGACAAAATAAGTTAGAGCAATTAATGTGCTGGTACTATTATAGCCCAGGAATGAGAAGTACTATCCTGTCAATTGTCTCCAGGTGTAGTGTTGGGAACCGCGTTGACTAGTATCAGAAGCTGAAACCCCCGCCTAGGCTAGGCTAAGGGAACGCCCTTGGAACCATAAGCCAGCAAGGAGACAAGGGCTTGTCTCCCTGGCAGGAATGCTGCTGCTTCTGCTGCTGAACCCCAAAAAGCTTGGTCGGTTAGCCAAAGACGGGTAAGATTCCCCATGGGGGGAATGACCTAAGCCAGGCACGATCACTTTGAGAGGCCCCCCCAAAAGAAGGACTTGGGGGGCTGCAGCGTAAGAGGGTGATGGACCCTCGCTCCTTGGCTTTGACATAGCCTGAGTTTTCATCATCTGGGAGAAAATCTGCTTATTGCCTTAGTTCCCACCTAAGCCTGAAACAATGACAGGGTGGTGCAGCTCTGTGCTGAAAGGGCAGATTCCCTGGGTGATCAGGCCTAAGAAAGAACATGTAAATTACTGTGAAACCTTCTTTGTTTAAGAATGCTCTCAGTTGAATGAGAGGGGTCCAAGGAGGAAGTTGGTTCCTCAAAGTCTTACAGCTCTTTGACCCCAACTCAATAGACCAGCAGAATTCCTTGTTTTCTATAGTTCCTTACTTCCCCCTGATAAGTACTGTACTTTGCCTGAATGATTATGCAAAATGAGCCCAATAAAAGCATGTGTGGACGGTAAATCAGGGCCCTCCCCACTGGGGGGGGGGGGCCATCTCGTCCCTACTTCCCCACAGAAACTAGTCTTGTCTCTGTGCACGTGTGTTTGTTTCTCGCGTTTTTCTCGTGAGCCATCCACAGCATTCTGTGGTCACTGCTGGCCGGTGACCCACGCACAACAGTGTAGCACATGTGCTAAAGTGAACCCACCAAGTAAGAAACTGCCTCCCTTGGTTAGGTATAGAGGAGGCACTCCAGGGGAACTCTGGGAAATAGACTTTACTGAAATGGCCCCTGGAAAGTACGGCTATAGGTACCTATTAGTCTTAATAGATACCTTCTCTGGGTGGGTAGAAGCATTCCCCACCCAAGGAGAAATAGCATCCACAGTGTGTAAGATTCTACTATGGGAAATTGTACCCAGGTATGGCATACCCCTTGCCCTAGGCTCAGACAATGGACTGGCCTTTATATCTGCCATATCACAGGAACTAGCCACAAAGTTGGGTATTAAGTGGAAGCTACATTGTATACATAGACCACAAAGCTCAGGACAAATAGAAAGGATGAATAAGACTCTTAAAGAAACCATAATTAAGTTAAGAGAGGAGACCGGCGAAAACTGGGTGGAGCTACTCCCTTTTGCCCTTTTTAGGACACGGTGTACCCCGTACCTAAAGAGGTGGACACCATATGAAATCCTGTTTGGGCAGCCGGTGCCGCTTGTACCCTGACTGACCACTGAAGAACTAAAAATGTCTAATCATAACTTCTTAAAGTCCTTACAGGCACTGCAGCATATTCAAGGTGAGGTGCGGACCCTCCGACAGGCAATCCAGGCAGAGAAGGCCAAACTACCAGAAGCACCAGAACCTGGACAGTGGGTATGGATCCTGAATCATAGGAGGGGCAACTTAGAGCCTCGGTGGAATGGACCCTTTCAGGTACTGCTAAGTACCCCCTCCACAGTTCGGGTGGCTGAGAAGCCCTACTGGATCCATCTTTCCAACACCAAGCCAGCCCAACTGCCCGGGGATAGGCAGCAAAAATGGCGAGTCAAGCAAAGTCCAGGAGAACCCCTGAAACTCACCTTCTCCTCCGTTTAGGGTTAATAGTATCCTGGTGTCTAGCCTGCACAGGGCTAGAGAGACAAGAATGGGTCCTAATTAGAACTGCAGATGGTACGGTACTTGCCACTAATAATACATGGGGAGATGCTCCAATCTCTTTAAAAACAGACTTTTCTAAACTTTTTGATGATCAATTTTGTGAGTCCCCTGCTGCCATAGCAGCCATGAACGATCTTTCCAATTGGCAGCATCCCTCACTTCCTTTCTCCCCTTGTGATAATGCAATAAAGAACTATGCCCTCAGGTATGCCCAGCACTACGGGTGTCCAGAGCCCCCACCGAAGCAGAGTCCTCCTTGTGGGGGTTTTAAAGACTATTATTGCAAACAATGGGGCTGTGAAACTTTAGCCAACGGCTGGGTTCCTGGAGGAGGGACTGATAAACATGTAACTCTATTCCATGATTTCAGCAAAGGGCCAAACAATAGGGATTGCTTAGCTAACAAATGTAATCCAGTCACTATAACCATCCTGCATCCAGGAGACCCTGAATGGATCAAAGGTCGTACTTGGGGAGTTAGGCTTTATGTATCTGGAGATGATCCAGGGACTTTCTTTACCGTCAGAAAGCTGCCTACTAATAACAGACCCCTTTTGAAAGGACTAGGAAGCGGGTTGCCCCCTAGACCGGTTGGACCAGTTGTCAGTCCTCCAGGTGGAACCAAGCAGCCAAAAGGAGAGAGCCCTCTAAACCAGAATAAGACAGACACTCCCTCGCCAAGCCTGGAGGAACCAGAACATAATTTGCCTTTCTACTCACCTAGCCCGTCAATAGACAGACCCCACCATAGAGAGACCGATACTTTAGACCTGTTAGGTAAGGTGTTCCCTTTCTTCAATAATACTCAACCAGATATTACAGAATCTTGCTGGCTATGTCTAAGCCCAAGACCTCCCTTCTTTGTAGGGCTGGGAGCCAACACTTCTGTAAGATGGGCACTAGCTCCCACCTTAGTTTCCCTAACCAATACCCTAAATCCAAATCAGTTGAATTGCTCATTTGATAACTCCCTCACCCTGGCAGAGTTCCATGGCAGAGGGACCTGCTACCTCCTAGGAAACTCTACCTCAGATAAGTCTGACTATGAAGATTATTGCCTAAACCGAGAAACTCTGCTTCATAACCCAAAAAGCCCAACAGTAACTAAGGCTCCAGAGGGTATATGGTTTGTTTGTACTCAAGGCATTTGTAAGTGTATATACCCTGCTCAGCCTAAACTGTGTGTAAGCGCTTACATTATTCCTCAAGTATATCTATATGGAGGAAATCCTGAATTCTTAGTGACTCCCCCGAGACTAGCCAAGCAGGTCCCACTCCTAATCCCCATTGTAGCTACTATAGGAGTAATAGGTTCAGCAGCTGTGGGAACAGCAGCATTCGTGCAAGGAGAAACTAACTTAAGACAGCTATCCCAAACCTTTACGAAAGATATCTCCCTTCTTCAAGATCAAGTAATATATTTAGGATGCCAGGTAGACTCCCTGGCTGAAGTAACCCTTCCGAACAGGAGGGGACTAGATCTCCTATTCCTTCGACAAGACGGTTTATGTGCCGCACTAGGGGAGGAATGCTGTTTCTATGCTAATCATTCAGGGGTGGTAAGAGAAAACATTAAGGAACTCACCAAAAGATTAAAAGATAGAGAAAAAGAAGAAAATCCTGGCTGGTATGCTTCCATGTTCAAAACGTCAACCTGGTTAACCACCCTTATATCTACTATTGCTGGACCCCTCTTATTACTCCTGCTAGCAATCACTTTAGGGCCTATCATCCTGAATAAAATTCTTGCCTACATCAAACAAAGAGTAGAAGTAGTCAAACTAATGGTGCTTTCCCAGCCTTATACCATCCTCCCAGGTGGTGAAGAGTCAATGGTTTGACTTATTTTAAAGAAAACAGGGGAATGTTGGGAACAAGAAAATTAAGAACTAAATGTGACCTTAGTAAACAGGAACCGTACTGTAGCTAAAAGAAACTAACAAGGGAGACAGAGTGCAGGATGTAGTTGAGCAAACGTCCTGTGTCGTGCAGATATTCTCCCCTGGGTATGCTAGACAAGCAATGCTTTGTTTAGTTTTAAAAAAAAAGTGAATTTTACCCTGTTCCCGCATGCGTGATCTCTGTAAGCAAATAGCTAACTGCCACATCAGCTTCTGTGAAACACTTGCTTGCTCGTGCCAAAACCCCTATATAAGGACTTAGCTGTAAGCACTCGGCGCGACTCTCATCTGCAGCTCTTGTGGGTACCGTGTCTCCAGACACTTTGAGAGTTCGCCCCTGCACAGGTTAAACTTGGCCAATAAAGCAGCATCTTTGATACCCTGAAAGTCTCCGATATTTGTTCTTGCGTTTGCTGGATGCAACACTTCCAACTACTCATTGGCACAGGCTGTATCCCATGGGAGAGAAGAGGTACTTTTCCTTGTGTGTGGTGCTGCTAGTGTCATGCGCTGCCTGGATACCTGGAAAGAACTTCTCTTTCTTATTCACCCTGGAAGCCAACTCCCTCTGTTCTGTCTTCCCTTGGTAAGGACAAGTAGCAGATGCCCAGCTCTGCCTTAACAGCTTGTCTTTCCTGAAGATGGTATGCCACCACTCAGGGCCAGCTGGCCCTGCCTCAGTGGAATCTGAAGTATCCAAGGGGGAACAAATGATTTGCCTGCATTAGGATAAAGGGCACCAGAGAAGGACTGATCTCCCAGCCTAACTGCACTGGAGTGGAAAAGTTTTCACTAAGATCTCAGTTTTCTTCATTTTTACATTTTTCTGCCCCATTCAAATCATAAAATTTTCTCTCTTATCTTTTAGGGCATTCCAATTTGAAGTACTACAATAAAATATCTCTTTCTAGAGAATAAAACTCATCATCTCTCTTCTTCCTAATTCCTCAGAACTCATTTATGAAAGACACTTATAGTCTGCTGGTTTACTTGTCCCTGAGCTGCATGTGGGAGGAGTTGGGTTTCTTCTACAGTCTCAACCTTTCTCCTATGTTTTCTTTCTTATTTCATAATTCCTTAGTTTATTTCTTATTTTGATCTTAGATAAATATTTGCACAACCTTGTGTGCTTGTGTTATGGAACTCAAGGGGTTCACCACTTGGGGTGCTCTATTCAAAACAGAGACGTGCTTGTCACAAGGTAGTTTTTGAAGGAAGTCTTAGCCATTGCTTATACACACTCTTTTTGCAATTACACATTGATTTCAGTTAGCACACCTACTGGGCTGGGTTCCTATCAAGCCCAATCTGTTTATAGCTGATCTGAAAAATTCTGTGCCATATTTTAACATTTGGCAAGAGTAGACTTAGTAAGAATGGCCCAGACCCTGAGACTCTTGTCCTATCTAACACTTGTAACACCAACCAGACTTCCATCAGAGAAGAATCATTGTGTAATTATAAAGTACCTGGTCAGGGTCCCTGTGTGGAAAAGGCTGTCACACACACACACACACACACACCCTACTGTGACCTGACAATGATCACCTTCCCATTCTATGCTCCCTCTTCTTCACCTGTGAATGGGGATAAAATCTGTAAACATCTTGTTCTGAGGATTGAATGAATGTTAGAGTGTCAGGAATTCAGAACAGCATCTGGCTACAATACCATTTAATAAATAACATCTTTAAGGGTTAAATAAATACTTAGGTATAGCCAATGTTACACATACATTCACTCACATGTAAATATGGCAGATGAGGGGTGGAGTACTAGGGAGGTACAAACACTAATTACATAAATCTCTGAACATTCATACCCAACATTACCTATTTTTCATTTTATCTTTGTCTTGTATTTTATTCCTGTTTCAATATATGTTTGTTAAAAATTAACCTAGTAAATTTTAAAGAGCTAATTGACTTTATTTAGCAATTCATGAGTTGGGGAGCTTTTTAATGGATAGAAATGAGCTCTAAGGAGCTGTACAAAATGAGAGATTTTATAGGCAGAAGGAGTGGAAACGAGGGGGTCATACTAGGTAAAAAAGGCTATTTGGTTATTTATTGCAAGGTCACTTTCCTTCAGGGGACAGCTGAGGTCCATCAAGCCTAAGTAGTGCTGATCAGGCAACTCCTGATTGACTGGTTTAAGATTCCATTTCTGGGAGAAGCTAAAGTGTAACTAAGTTAACTCTTAGTTTGGTGATATGGTGCTTAGCATAAGAGATTCCACTGTAGGCCTATTGTCTTGTTTTTAACAAGTTCATAAATTTACATGACTAAATCAGAACCATAGGAAGGGCCTTGGAGATAACCCTCCTCACAGGAACATCCTGCTCAACAAGGGTTGGGGGAGACTGAGCAAGTCCCAGTCAGGATCCTAGGGGCTGATGTCAGGTACCCATGGATTTTATTGTTCCATTGCCCACCTATTAGCTCTGGGACATCAAAGAAGTTACTTCATTTTACTCATCCTTTAGTATCCTCAGCTTTAAAATGGGGTTCCTAATGGTTCACACCTGTGAAAATGAAGTAAGAAATTCTGAACTAGCAAACAACCCATTTTTTGTTCCTGGGCCTAAGTATCAGAACAGAATACCATCAGATACAGCAGGATCTGTGCAGTCATGAAACATCACTGCCCCTTGCCTCAATCTCCTGACTGACCCCACATGTCAGACTGCCCCTACTCCCTTCACACCCCTGCCTCTCCCCACCTATGCCCCATACCTCTCTGCTCTCCCTCCCATCATGAGGGCAGAGCTATACCTGGGGTCTGGCAGAGCAGACACTGGAGAAAATCTTTGCAAACAGCAATCAGCCCCACTTGGGAACCCTGCATCCCCCAACCTCTCCCCAGCAGCCTCTGCCCCTCTTCCTGGAAGAGACATGCTGAGGGCTTCAGCCAGGGAGAAGAGGCTTCTCCCTCTCAGGAGCACACATCTACTGGTCCTATCATTTCTCCTGTAAGCAGTTTAAGTCTTTCCCCAGCAGAATTATTCTGATAGCACATAGATACACACAGTACTTGTTTTAAATCTCCTGTTAATTCACCTTCATTTCAGGGACTCCTTAAGACACAGATTTGAGTCCATATCCTGCTTGGTTAGTGCTATTAACTGAATGTTTGGGAGGATTTGGTCATGAGGGCAGAGCCCTCATGAATGGGATTTTCATCCCCTTATAAAAAAGGCCCATTAAGCTCCCTCAACTTTTCCACCAAGTGAAGAAGCAGCAAAAACATGAATCAGGACGCAGGCCCTCAGTAGACACCAAATCTGAATTTTCCAGCCCCCAGAACTATAAGAAATATGTTTCTGTTGCTCATAAGGCCCCCAGTATATGGCAGTTTGTTGTAGCAGCTTGAATAAACTAAAACACTTAGCTTGTTCCTTACCAGGGCAGTGGAAGTGATGCTGGCTGGCCTCTGGAATGTGTTTCTGGACATGGTCACAACAGCATGTTTTGGGGGAAGAAGGCAGAGCATGAAAGGACACACTAGCACAAAGGTGCACAGGGCTAGCCTTTTACACAGGCTCACTTTGAGGAGAATGACCTTTTGGTATAGATGAGTATGGCCTGGCATGGCCACACTCATAGGCTGTGTGGGACTTCTCTACTCTCCAAGACAGTGTCTGGAGGTCTATTGTCCCAGGCAGTCCCCTTCTGGACCAGTGCTACCTCTATGACCAGATTTGTGACAGCTGCCCTCCTCACTCCTTGAAATAGTTATAACCTTTACCAGCTACTTCCTGTGTTAGGAAGGAGCCAGGAATCTTCTTAAGATACCCATTTTCTTTTCTTGAAATAATATAATAATAATATTCAGAGATCCATACAATTCTACCCATCCTAGATACCTGGGATGAGGAGTCCTCATTTGACACAACCACTGGCCTGCAGTGACTGCAGAATGCTGCAGATGGCTCATCGAAACACAAGAAAAACATACACAGAGACAACCAGGTCCTATGGGGAAATAGGGATGGAACGGCCACTCTCTCTAGTGGAAAGCACCTCGGCCACCCTCCCTAGGGGAGATTGCCTCATTCTCCCACCTAAGCAGGCTTTTATTTGGTTAGTTTATACAGGAATTCAGGTAAAGATCATTACTCATTGCCAGGAAGTAAGAATCAAACAATAGATAATAAAGAAGTCTGAAGGCCTATTTTGAGTCAGGGTCAGATAGCTAAAGAGCTGTAAAACTTTGAGGAACAAACTTACTTCTTGCTTGGACACTTATCATTTAATTGAAAGCATTCTAAACAAAGCAGGTTTCACAGGATTTTACATATTCTTTCTTAGGCCTAATCGCCCAGGGAACCCACCCTTTCCAGCACAGGGCTGTACCAGCCTCTGTCATTGTTTCAGGCTTAGGTGGAGCACGGAAAGTAAGGCAGCCAAGAGATTAGGAGATTTTCTCACAGACAATGAGGATTCAGGCTTTGTCAAAGCTGAGGGGCAAGGGTCCATCACCCCCTTTTTCTGTAGCCCCCAAAGTCCTTCCTTGAGGGCCTCCCACATGATCGTGCCTGTCTTAGATCATTCCCCCCTTGGGGAATCTTACCCATCATTGGCTAACCCACCAAGCACTGGGGTCCAGTTTTGGATGAAGTAAAAGGAGCAGAAGTGGTGCTCCTGCCAGGGAGATAAGCTTTTTGTCTCCCTGGTGGCTTACAGTTCAAGGTCACTCCCTCAGCCTTAGCCTTGGTGGGGGTTACAGCTTCTGATACCAGGCAGGGTGGTTCCCAACACTCATTTTGTTTTCAAGAACTACCTTCAAAAGGGAGTGTAGCTACTTTGCAAGTCTAGCTTAAATAAAAGGATAGTCTAATAAAACCAATAATATGATGATAATAATAATAATAGTAATAATAGTAATAATAATAGACATGCTTGTTTCCCAAGTGTCAGGACCCTCCTCTGAGCCTCCTGTGCATACACTAATCCATTTGGGTTTCACATTTTTTATGGGTACTCATTGTTTCCTCCACAGAAGACATTATTTTATAGAATTTGCACAATTTACCTCCTCACTCACTTGTGTCTCTACTCAACAGTCATCTTATCAGAATGTATTCCTTTTCTACCTTTCTAAAATAACTCTCCTCTTCCCACAATTCCCAAGATTCTTTTCTCTTATCCTTGTTACAGAACAAAAAAGGGGGGGGGGCCTGGGACGATATACTATTATTGAAAAAAAGCCCCAGCTCCGTTATGTTCACCGCCAGAGGAAAGACATCTCCCAATGCCAGAGATTTGTGAAAAGGAAAGGAAATGTTTATTTAATGCTATACAGACTTAAAGTAGCGACCTAATGTCTTCACCAAAACCTCAAAGTCCCTTAAAACACCCACAAACAGACACAGTCCGTCCTTCCTTCCCCCTTTGCCCAGTCCAGAGTACCGTATCTCAGGAAAGGAAATAGAAGTCCATGGCTCAGGCAGTCCTCTGGTTATTCCCAGTTAGTACTCCATCTCGACTGGGAGACCTCCCTGGGTTCCCGGCACCCTCAGCTGAGTCGCTGGGATCTCTGCTAAAACCAGGCAGTGGTTCCCCCTTCTAAAGCTGCGGGGGTCCCCACTCTGGCAAAGGCACGTGGTCCTCTCTCCCGGGGCCACAGGAGTCCCCACTCTGCCAGAGCCATGTGGTTCTCCCTCTCAGGGCTGTGGGAGTCTCCACTCTGTCAACACCGCATGGTTCTCTCCCTCAGGGCCGCAGGAGTCTTCACTCTGCTAAAGCTGTGTGGTTCTCTCTCCAATGGCTGCTGCATCTTGGTTTAAATCCCTGCGCCATCTTCCTCTGCAGCCCCATTTCTGACTCCTCCCACACTCGGCTTCACATGCCAGAACTCATACCCTTCCAGCTTTACTGGACTGCCATCATGAGTCTGGGCAGGTGTGGCCCCAAGCCCTGGAGCCAATCATCTCCAAGCTCCCACGCGCTGTAACTCGGAGGACCTGCCCCCCCAGTTACATCTTGGTGGGGAGGTTACTTCCATTCCTTTGGCTCTGAGCATGGCCACAGCTATTTAACATATCTAAGCAACCAGCCAAAGGCTATAGATATGTTAAATGACCACACCAGAGGTTAGCTGCAAGGCTGTTGCTATGAGAAACAGCTTTCAAAGGCCCTGCTCCATGTGTCCCTTCCCCCAGCTCCCACCTCTGGGGAATGGGGGTGAAGACGTCTTAAAATCTCCTGGACACCTTAAGTTCTGGACCCCATTTCAAATGCCCATTTGGGGTCCCCCCTCTTGGCTGCACCCTGTAACATCCTCACCTGACCAATTACACTTCAGTGATTTATTTATTATTTCTCTCATTATTATTTTGTCTCCAAGATGTAAGCTTCGCCTGTGTGGTCATATCCTACCACAGCACCTTGACCAGCATGGTCACATGAGGTATGCTCAGTGAATAGTTATTGTGTGAATGGATTCCTATATTACAGATGAGAAAGCTGAAGCACAGGGATGTCACCTAACTTGCAAAGGGCCACACAGCAGAACTAGGATGTGAATGTTGGTAGGTGTCCAAAGCCCACACTCTTAACTATGTATTGGTATCAGTCCTGATGGGCTCTTGGCTTGTGGTAATAGTCACTGAATAGGGATCTGATGGATTTGTGTGGCAACTGAAGTATTTTCATGCCCCACTTCATATCGTCTCAGTCCCCACTCCCCTCCACAGAAGCCCCAGGAAGCTGTGATGAGTGCCTCATGTGTGCTGACCATTTCTGTATATATGCTTGTGTGTCTTTGCTTCTCTATCTGAAGTTTCTTTCATGCACAGTGGAACCCCTGGGGTTCAGTTGATGAGAAATATGAGTACTTGGATACATTGATGCCAGTTTTCCCAACTTTGGGGGGCAATTCTGAGGTACATTCTACATGGTCCTCAGCAGCCCCCAGCAGGATTGAGCACCACCTGCCCAGAGCAGTAATAGGTTTATCCACACTGCCTTTCCTTTCTTACTTTCCCCATCCTTCACTTAAGCTCCCTGAAATCCCCTCCCCATAAGCCAACTGCATACATACATCTTGCCATCTACTTTTGGGGGATTTCCAAATTAATGCATTTATCCATATAAAACAAAATCTGGTTATATTAGAATTATTCATGTCAATTTATTCCATAGAAGGTTTGTATTAAAATAACCAATTACAATCATGAGCAACTTAACAATGGTGATACATTCTGAGAAATGCACCATGAGGCATTTCATCATTTTGCAAACATCCTCTAGTACACTAACACACACCTAGATGATACAGCCTACTAGACACCTAGGTTGTATGGAATAGGCTATCACTCCTAGACTGAAAGCCTCTATAACATGTTACTGTATAAAACAACATGAAATTAAATCAAGCACAAGAGAAATAATGTAATTAAGAAACCCAGTAAACACAAGATGTATGATGCTTCTGCTGGTATAGCATGGTAAACTACTTTACTAAAAATTTATTTTTTATAAGTAGAAAGCATACACTCTAAAGTAAAGATAAAAATATATTGTAGTAAATACATAAACTAGTAAATACTCATATATGATCGGTATCAAGTATTATGTGATGTACATAATTATATATGCTATGCTTTTTATATGACTGGTAGTACAGTAGGTTTGTTTACACCAGTATTACCACAAATATGCAATGCATTGTGCTCCAATGTTACAACAACTGAGTTATCACTAGGTAATAGGAATTTTTCATCTTTATTGTAGTGTTATAGAACCACCATCATATATATGGTCCATCATTATGAACATTAAGTGGTGTATGATTTATTATAAATTCTGATATATACAGGATGTTTCAAGTTCCCATTTCCATGGTTTTCCAATACATTAGTATCAGTGAGCTAGAATGTTTCTTTTTTGTCTTTTTTTTTTTTTAGACATGATCTGATTTAGTGGTGTTTGTGCCTCATGCCCCTTTGGGAACCTATTGAAAACTAACCCTGAAAGCCTCACACACATACAATATTGTCTGCAATTTGAGGGTGTTCTCAGAAAAAAAAAATATTAAACCCACAGATGTACTTTGTTCCAATTCCCTAAGTTCCAGCTGCTTATGTCACAGGTCAGTAAGCTGAGACCAGACTAGAGAGGAAACCTGTGCACACTGCTCAGTGGGTGAGCTGCATGAAGAAGTTGCACCACTCTCAACCTAGGCATCCTTCCACCACAACACACCACAACTTGAATTCTTATCTGTATGATCTTAAAATACAGTCAGGAACATGTATAAAGGACACATGGACAAAGCCAATTGTGGGTAGGACTGAAGGTGGGAAGTGGGGATGGCTGGACTGGGGTAGTGGGGAGTGGTGGCTTGAAAATGGAGACAACTTTACTTGAACAGCAATAAGGAATGTGAAAATAATAAAATACAATCAATTATAAAAACACAAGACAACATTACCATCATCAATATGTTTAATATATTTTATTGGTTACAAGAGAAAAAATGTGTTCCAGCTCATCTCTCTTATTTATTGTTCATTTGCAGCTCCTAAGCAGGATTTTGTGTCTTAGCAATTTTATCTGAAGGGCTCCATTATCTTATTATTAGAGTTACCCCCACATTAACTCACCCTCCTCTGCCAATTAATCTGACAGGGCCTGTTCTTTACCAAGGCTTTCTCAATTACCCAGCTCTCAGCTTTATTCAAATATATTTTCAGGGTGTTTTTCTTTCCACCCTCTATCTGGACTCCACATTTTCTACTCTTCTGGGGCTATCCTTTTTATTTCAGAATAAGTTAGTCTGTTATTTATAAATAACAGACCAGCATCTTTCCAGTTTCCAAACATCTGTCCAGTTTCCAGAATATTTTTCCTTTGCAGTGATAAAGGCTTGGATTAAAATATCAAGAAGCCTCAGTTTAAAAAATAAGTCCCCCCATTATCCCCTCCCTCTGGTTATATGGATCAGGGGAGGCAGGTGGGAATGTCTGGGGTAGTGGGGAGTGGTTGGGGTAAAATGCAGACAACTGTACTTGAACAAGAATAAAATTAAAAAAATTAATCCCTGTCCAAGAATATTTTTATTTAAATGAATTTACTCTGTAAGTATTCAAATTAGGCCTCATATTCCATTAATTTATTTTCTAAAGTGAAGAAGTTTTTTTAAAAAATCACTAATTATATCATTTGTTTAATGATGTCCTTGCTATTTGTGTTTATTTTTCTTGGGTGGTCCTCTTTTCCTACTGATGTGTGTGAAGACTGATTTTCTTTGGAGGGGTGGTATATGACATGTGATGATTAAACATTTCACAGAACAACCTGATGAAGATGTGAGGATGGTTACACTGTAGTTTTGATTAATTATAGGGGACCGTTCTACATGGCATGGGAATGTAGCCTAGCTCCCACTCAGAAAAGCAAGTGGGGAGCAAGGTCTGGCACACAGGACCTATGCAGATGCATAGGTTCTCCTGTGGGGAATCAGGCCTGCATTGTACCTAGGCTGCTATGAGGCTTGCTTTTGCTAAAACTCCCCCACCCTGGATTGAGCCAGCAAATGTTTACCGCATATCTTTAAAGTAACTTCCTAAAATCTATGCTAAAGCTTCCAAGGAAGAATGTAACCAGTTCAACCACTTTTCCCTTTGCATTTGCAAATACCCTTCTTCTGTGACATAATTAGCAACATCTTCTCCTTTGTTTTCTGTAAAAGATAACCACCTAAAGTGAACCTGTGCATAGCAAATTAAGACTGTCCTCTATGTAAGGTGCCCAGAAAAGCAATAAAAGCTTGTCCAGGCAAGGGTTGAGGCCCTCCCTCTCTCTCACTCAAGATAGTGGCCACGCCATCCCTTTTTCTCCACAAGACTTCTGCAGTCTGTGTGAATTTGTTCATTTCAACCACAAAACACAGACCCTGCTGGCCAGGGTCTGCATCAATTAATAACTGAATTCATTTCCAGGGGAAAGTTGGGGCAAGGGAAAGCCTCATGTTTTCCAAAAGTGAGGTGGGAACAAGATAGAGCAGAAGATTAGGAATGGAAATTATCTTTCTGTGGATCAGAACATTTGATGGTGAACTTATCTGGCATAAAGTTGTTGACTGTGTAACTCTAGTCCACAGAGGTAGATTATAGTGTCATTACATATTGGAGTTGCATTCCTGAATTTTTGTAGCCATTTAGGAGTCATCTGCCAGGTGGTCTTTGACAATTAATATGTCAGAGAAATGTCAGGGTGGGCCTGTGGTACCAAGTGCAGTTGTGGGGGTATTGGCTGATAATCAAAGAAGGAAAGAGTCCCCCATCCTCCAAAACCATAGGAAATAAGGCAAGGGTGGGTGGACTATGGACTATGGATTTAAAGTATATGATTTGGAAGTTGATGGAGTTAATATCTGACTTCCTCAACTCCTTAATGAATTCAGATTCAGGGTTTAACACTGAGAATGGATTGAACATGGTTGATTAGAGGACTAGGAGCAAAAAGATAAATATTTAGAAACAAAGGAGGGATATAATAAGGAAAGATGAAACAATGGACAGGAAACTTTAGACACCCCACTGAATTTGGGGATGGTTTCATGGTTCTAATCTGCACAGTTGTGGGATTTTCTCCAAAATTATTGGCTCTAACTCAAGGTATAGATTTTCATGGAATAGAAGAAAATTTGTACTAGAAAATCAAAAGTGTTTATGACTTATCTGTTTAAATGATCAACCTTGTGAGGCAATCTAGGTAACATAGGAAGAGTCCAGGGACATTTTCAGGAAGGGAAATAAAAAATATAAGGTGACCAGAGACCTCAATGAGAGCACAAAGCATACAAAAATTTGAGGAGAAAAAGTCAAGAGATGATTTGTTAAAGAGTTGTACATTGGGTTCATAATTTCAGAAGTAGAATCATCCTAAGTAAGAACATGTTATGTTTCTATTTATGTTACTCAGAGTACATATTTCGTTAGATAAAAAAAATCATTTAGTCTTTTCCATAAAATAAGGGGCATCTTTTTTCATTTTCACCAATAACTTTATTGATTTGGATATTTTGAGTATATAAGCTCTCTCCCACTATTGTCTTCTGGTGGGCAGAAGTCAGGAGTGCTGCGAAACATCTTCCAATGAATAAGACAGCCCCACAACAAATAATTATTTGGCCAATATGTGAGTAGTACCAAGAAACTTTGCAGAATGCTTTGACATATTTGATCAGTTATAGCACCTTCTCCATATGCTGCACAAATCTTTTTTTTTTGCCATTTCAGTTGTTGAAATAATACTCCTTTCTTGAAATAATAAAGCATAATACACAAAAAATGTCATGTATTTTTCATCTTCAATATTAAAATGGCTGCACAAAAATTCACCAATTTTGATGTTTCTTTTATGCATGATATGACAGCTGTCACAATACAATCTAATAAAATTGTTTTGAATGAAGTTAAAGACAACTAAGCACCACTAGAGCCATTATATATATAAAAAAAAACAACTAAACAAACTTTTTGGCCAACCCAATACATTTGACTTCTTTCCTTCAGAGAATGGTATTACAAATTGGTTTATAGGGTTGTTTTTTTAAGTTTTTTTAAAATTATTCTGAAAATTTTCGTCCTAAATTGTCTAATATCTATTTGGAAAAGCACTAGTAATCCAAGTGTTAGAAATCCAATGTGCAGAAAATAATAATGACAAGAAGTAGAAGGAGCAAGAAGAGGAGGAGGAGAAGAGAAAGAGTCTGGGTGAAATTATTTCTCTCTCTGAATAGAATTTTGAAATGGCCACATCCTGCTGAACAAGGGAAAGATAGAAACATATAATGTACCTTATATTGCCTCACAGCCAGGCCACCACAACAGCAAGCAACTTGGATTCTCTGGTTTATATGCATTAGGAAAAAAACCCAAAACCAAAACCAAAACCAAAACCTAAAGCCTGGGAACTCAGCCCTTCCCCAGTGCCCACCTTCCCATCTATAAAGGGTATTGAGTGTATACTGACAAAAAGGCCAGGCCTGGCTGTCTCCTGGCCCTCTTTATGTGCTAACCTAAAACCTGGAGCTGATTCCCAGATTGTGCTAAAGGTTGCCATGATCTTGCTCAACACCACCATGGGAATACAGCTGTTGTGAGCCTTGTTCTGTTTATCATCTACATGGGGAATACTCACCATGTGGTGTCAGACTTGAACATGTCTCACTTGGTTTGACTCTCTTTTCCCCCATTTCTCCATATTCTTTGAGAATTTGCTCAGGTTTTCTGTCCCTTATCATTAGACATTCTAAGTTAACCTACACTCAACTGTTGAAGAAAAACTTGCTTCCCTTTTTAAACTCCAGCCAGCTTCCAAAACTAAGCCTGGGGTCCTGTATGTGATGTTTCTCCCCTGAGAATAAATTCATTCCACACACATGTACAGTCCTCGGTGGCCTTCATTCTTAAACCTAGCCATCAACCCCACAGTTTGCAGTCATCCTGGAAAAAACTTTATTTCAGAGCAAAATTATAAACTAGATATATTTCTATGAAGCTTATTGAAAATCAAAGTTCAGGAGATTGCAATATAGCTTCAGAGTAGGTGGAAGCTACTCCAAATCAGATTTATAGCTAAATTATAGAAAGTTAACTTGAATAACCAACTGAAGTCTAGCTGAACCAAAATTTAATAACCAAGGATTTACAGAAGAACTCACATAGATACTAGTAAGAGTGGTGGAGACATGGAAAGAGCTATCCTTGTATTCAAGTGTGGCAACACCTAAGAAGTCAGAAAGGTATTACACTGAAAAACTCCCTCCCCATGAAATGTGGGGTCTCAACTTCATACAGGAATCCCCAACACAGAACAACAGAGGCAGGAAAAGAAGCCCACATGGCATCTCTTGGTGAAAATTAGTGGGAATCCAGTATCCAGTCACCTGGGAGATCCAGATGCCGCTTTACCAGAGACAAGGAATCCTATTGCTACAGCACCAGCCTGGGAAGTGCACTGTCTGAGATCTGACTTATGGCAAGGTCATGCTGCCATACTCCATACCTGTGGAGGGTTCTGTGGAGTCATTAGCAGTGACTTTGAGGAGGCCTTTTTTCTGGTGAGACTCAGACAATGACTAAACCGTGTAGCTTGGAAAAGAGGGCTGGTCTCCCACACCTCAAATGCCCAGCTAGCACCTCTCACTCACCCTGTTGAATCACTTGGCTAGCCCTGTCCTCCTGAGTTCAGTGGTATAGGGGAACCATTTGGGCCATACAGAGCTGGGACTTTCAGTCTGTGTCTTCTGAGGACCAGCTTTGTCCAAGAACCAGATGAGCAAGTGATAAAGTCAGTGGCTACATTGTGGAGGCAGAACATCTAATTTCTCCCGCCCATGCTACCCTGGGAATGTGAAGAAATACCCACTCCCTTCTTATAGGCAGGGGGCACCACCTCCAATGGGACACTGATTTGCTCAGCCCTGCTGGGATCAGTTTCATAAGGGAAATAAAAAGCAGCTCAGAGCTGGGATATTCAAAGTGTGAGAAAATCAGAGGCTACTGTCTGGGACCAGGACAGAATGCTTAGCCCCCTCCTGAAGGCTGGCATCATCTCATTAGAAGACTCTTTTGATATATCCCACTGAGCTGCATTTTCTCTTGTAGAGATGATGATGGGATGCACCCATCCTGAATTTGCAGCAAGCCCCTCAAGGAGGAACTAGGTTTGAAGACTCTGACAGAGACTGAGTAGTTAGGTTTTTAAGCAGTACCACTTGCCTCTTATTATGTGTGATCCACAAGTAGATGACTCACTGGGAGATATATCTCAGGTAGCCTTGGTCCCCTTACAAATCTGTGTATAGCTCTAAGAGGAGGGAAGCCAATCCTTCTACACAGATTTTCCCCTCCCATGCACACACAGTCCTAGTAGAAACACACACACACAAAGTGAACAGTGTGGTTGCTTAAGACAGGTAGCCCAAGGCTGGTTACACACAGTGTCTGACATTGACCTATACCTGAACCCCACCCAAGTGATCCAGAACCAACAAGACCAGTGGTGGTTTTCAGACTATGTCAGGGCTCAATCAAAGTAGCCACACAAGTAGTACACCCAAACAGGGATTCCACCAGGCACCAAATCCTGCTGGAAATAATTCTCCATTAGGGGAAGCCCCTACATAGCATCTCATACACAGTTACAAAGATTTACCCTTATAGTCAGCTAACCTTAAGAGCTAACTCCTCTCACAACAGGGCCAACAGCCTTTAAGACTCAACTACAACAGGAGGGTGCACATAACCCACAAGAAACATTTCTGAAGTATGTAGCCCAGGTGATCTGAAAAATTGTGCCACTGAGTCCAACCAGACACTTTTGTCATAAACGATCATAACAAGTTTAGAGTCATAAAATATCTACCTAATACACAGAGACAAAATGTAAAGGTAACCCTGCCTGGCGTAGCTCAGTGGATTGAGTGCTGGCTGAAAACCAAAGTGTTGCAGGTTGGATTCTCAGTCAGGGTACATGCCTGGGTTGCAGGCCATGACCCCCAGCAACAGCACATTGATGTTTCTCTCTCTCTTTCTTTCTCCCTCCCTTCCCTCTCTAAAAATAAATAATAAAAATTAAAATCTTAAAAAAAAGAATGTTCCTCTTAAAAAAAGTGTAAAGGTAAAGAAATATGACACCAATGAAAGAATAAGAGAAATCCTCACAAAAAGAATTTAATGAAATGAAAGCAACCAAGACAGCAGATTCAGAGTTTAAAGCAATGGATATAAGGATGCCCAAGGACTTTGGGGGAAGAATGCATGATCTTAGTGAGAACTTAAATAAAGAGATAATACTTATTTAAAAAGACATAAAATCATTAAAGAACAGTCAGAAATAAAAATACAATGGCAGAAAAATGCACTAGAAGAAATCAACAGCAGCTTAGATGGAGAGGATCAAATAAGTGATGTAGAAGAAAAGATAAGAGACAATGCCCAAGCAGAGCATTGAAAAGAAAAGAGGATGATAAAAATAAGGAAGGTCTAAGGGACCTTTAGGACAATATCAAGCATAATAACATTTGCATCATAGGGGTACCAGAAGGAGATGGGAGTGACTAAGAGATATAGAACTTGTTTAAAGAAGTAATAACTGAAAACTTCCATATCTTGGTGAAGGAAAAGCCCACACAAGTTCATAAAGCAAAAAAAGTCCCAAATCCAAGTCCCATACCAAGATACATCATCATTAAAGTGGCAAAGGTTAAAGACAAAGATACAATCTTAAAGGTAGCAGGAAAGGCAGACACTTATTTACCTACAAAGAAATTATCATAAGGCTGTCAGGTGATTTCTCAACAAAAATACTTCAGGCCAGACAGGATGAAAACCAAGGGCCTGCAACCAAGACTACTCTATCCAGCAAGGCTATCATTTAAAAATGAAGGCATAATTAAAAGTTTTCCAAACAACAGCAACAACAAAAATAAACTAAAGTTATTTATTACTACTAAAGCATTATTGCAAGAGATATTAAAGAAACTGCTTAAAAAAGAAGATAGATAGATAGATAGATAGATAGATAGATAGATAGATAGATGATAGATAGTAGATGGTTGATAGATTTTAGGAGAGACCCCCCAAAAGCTGGAATTACCTCCTTGAGGTGGGGCCCCTTGTAGTAGAGACTTGCCCCACTAGGTGAGTGTTCTAGGAAGTCATTTGTATCAGTGTACCCACTGGCATTGTTTTGAGAGGCTGCATTTGGTTTTAGTGAATTTTTTTGAAGACTCTTTGAATGCATAGACCATTTTATGATGGGTGATTTACAAGCACACCTGCCCATACTGCTATGAGTGTTCAGGAGTTTTTACCAAAAATGTCATGACCCCAATGCCCCACGTTTCCTATTCATCTAATCTCACACTGAGTGACTTTATTTTTTGTTTCCTCAGATGAAAAAAGTCCTCAAAGGGAAACATTTTGCTGATGTCGAAGAAGTGAAACAAAAAATGGCAGAAGCACTTAAAGGAATCAAAATCAATGAGTTCAAAAACTTCTGAGTATTTGAAAAAACATCATAAGTATATTGCATTAATAGAGAATACTTTGAAGATGACTGAAGTTTAAACTTGTAAGAATAAATATACAATTTTTTACAAATAAATTCCATTTAGGGGGTCACCCCTCATATATACAGAGCAATGTGGGTATAAAGGGAAAAAAAAGCAATAAATAAATACATATCAATAATAACTTTAAACTTAAATGAATTAATTGCTCCAATAAAAAGACATAGAATAGCTGAATGGATAAAAAAAAACATGTCCCCTATATTTGCTGTCTGCAAGAGACCCAATCCAGAAAAAAAAAGATGTGCACAAACAGAATATAAAGGGATGAAAAAAATATTTAATGCAAACTGAAACAACAGCAACAACAACAACAAAAATCTGGGACAGTAAAATTTATATCTGACAAAAGAGACTTAAAACAAAGACCATAACAGGAGACAAAGAAATTCATTACATACTACTAAATGGATCAATCCAGCAACAGGATATAACCCTTGTAACCTTATATAGACCCAACACTGGAACACCTAAATATATGAAGAAAATCTTGGAGGACTTTAAGGGAGAGATCAACAGCAATACAGTCATAGTAGGGAATTTTAACAACTCACTATCATCAATGGATAAATATTTCAGATAAAAATAACTGAGGCAACAGAGACCTTAAAAGACACAATGGATTCAATGAATTTCATTGAAATTCACAGAGTATGTCATCCCAGAGCTGCAGAATATACATTCTTTTCAAGTGCACACAGAAGATTCTCAAAGATAGACCACATGTTAGGATGCAGAATAAGTCTTAACAAATTCAAAAACAAAAAACATATCACAGTGATCCCTCACTTATTGCAGGAGTTAAGTTCCAGAGACCCCTGTGATAGATGGAAATCTGTGAAGTAGTGGCATTATATTTATTTTATTATTTATATATATTTTAAGGCTTTATAAACCCTTCCCACACTCCTATCAACCTTTCCAACTCTTTTATTAACATTTTCCACACTCTTATAAATATTGCATATGCTTTTAAACACTTTCTACACTCTTAAACCTACATAATTTTAACAACATATAAAATTCTATATGGGTACTCACCAGTGAAGCATACAGTCATCCTTCACTATATCACAGTTCACTTATTGTGGCTTCACTGTATCATAGGTTTTAAAACACCTGCAATACAGTGAAGCCGCAATAAGTGAGCTGTGATATAGCAAGGGATAACTGTAAGCATCTTCTCTGATCACAATGATATGGAACTAGAAATCAAATGCAACAACAGCAATGACTACAATAAAAACTGAAGAACATTCAAACACATGAAGGCTAAATAGAATGCTATTAAACAGTGAATGGGTTAACAATAGCACCAAGGAAGAAATAAAAAAAATTACTTGAAAATAAATGAAAATTAACAAATACCCAAAATCAATGGGACACAGTAAAAGCAGTCCTAAGAGAGAATTCCATAGCATTACAGGCCTACCTCAAGAAACAAGAAAAATCTCAAATAAACATTCTAACCCTCTACCTAAAGGAACTTTAAAAAGAACAAGAAATAAGGGATCCAAGATGGTGGAGGAGTGTGTAGAACTTATACTAACCTCCTCCCAGGACAAAACTGGAATTACAAGTAAACTATAGAGAAATCATCTGGAACAAACTACTGAACAATAATGAGAGAAGCCTTATAATGATGGACAGATAGAAGAAACAGCTTCAGCACAATTGACTGGTAGGGAGTGCAGTACAGATGTGAGAGTTGGCTGGGTGTCCACAGGCAGCAGCTGAAGTGCTGGAGGGATGCTTAAGTAGCTGAAGGGATATTTAAGCATTCATTTGGATACCCCTAAGAAGTGTAGGGTCTAAACCCTAAGCCGGGATCCTCAGCTTAGAGCACCAGAGCCCAAAAGTACACAGATAACATCCAACTGAGAAAAGTAGCAGGGTTGCTTTCTGCCAGAAATGGATGGCTGGAGATACAATGACCTGTTTAAAGGGCCAATGCATAAATTTTCATTTGCAGCCACTTACCCTGGACAGTTGCAAAGAAGGGGAACAGCGTGGACTAGAGACACTTGAGGACTCATCTACCATACAGCAGCATCCATAGTGCTCAGAGAGACCACTCCCCTTTGATTGGTAGCAGCCTGAGTGGAAGCAATAGCTCTGTCCCCAGGAGGTACTCTGACCCACCTGTGGTGCTTAAGCCTGAGTGCTGAGTGCAGAGTGACTACATTAACAACTGAAGTAGTTAGCCACAGACTATAGATCCCTGGTACTCTTGAACAGGCTGCCTGAGGCCAAACAGGGTCACCATCTGACATCACCTAAGGCAGATCCAGAAAGAAAAAACAGTGGTAAATACAAGATGCTACCAAGACAAAATTCACCATGGTCATCTCCATGATTTGCGATATATTCTCTCCAGCATAGCTTTTTAACATCCATTTCTTGTCCTTCAAGCTTGTGCATATTAAGTCACTAAAATTTATATTATAGTTTTTTCAATTCATATATTTTGCTCCCCCCTTCCCTTAGCCTATTTTACATTCTTCTTTCCTCTTATTATTTTTGTTTTGAATTTTGTTTTCTTTCTTGCTACAATTTGTTTCCATTCCACACTCTTACTATTTCTCCACTGTGCAGCCTATCAAAAACACTTTTCCAGTCAATGGTCATCTCACATTCTTTTTTCCACTCTTAAAATACCCATGTTCTCTCTCCACTTTTCACAATCCTTGTTCATTGGTTGTGGATAGGGTACTTGTTGTTGCATTTCTTCAATTTTATCTCTTGATCTTCACTATTTTATATTTCACATCTCAAATTTTACTGTTCCCCTCTCTGACTGTTTGTCATCTTGAATTTTAATTTGTCCCTATGTTAGCCTGTTTTTCTCTTTTTTCTTTCTTTTATCTTGACTTTCTTTTTCTTTTTTTCCTTTTTCTTTCCATCTCAAGTTTTAATTTTTCCCTGTCTTAGCCTGCTTTTCATTCCTCACTCTTAGTATTCCCTCTTTCTCTATTATCTCAAAATCATTACCCTTTACTGTAGACATCTCTTAAGCTTTTCTTTTTTCTTTCTTATTCCCATCCCACCTTAGCTCAATATTATCCTTAGCTCATTTGTTGTTGATAGTGTTGTGGTGCATCTTTCTCTCCAAATTGATTCCTATTTTTATTATTTATTTACTTTATTTCTCTTTTTCTTTCTCTCATTTTATGTTATTATTTTCTATTTAAACCTAATATTATAAACTTCCTTTTTCTTACTCCATTCTGTCTTCTTCATTCTCTTTTTGATTTATGATGTAAATTTTGTTCATTCTTTGCACTGCTATGATTCCCTATTTTTATTAGTGCCCCTCCCTCTACCCTATCAAAAGAATTTTTCTTTCAGTAGATTATCTCATATTTCCTTTCCTTTCTTATAATAGTCTTAATCTCCTTAAACTTTTATTAATACTGGCCCATTTGCTATTGGTAGTGGGATTGTGGGGAAAAATATTTTTGCAGGTGTGGGTTTGTTTCCTGGGCTTTGTGCTTTTGTTCTGACAGCAAGTACACAACAGCACAGAAAACATGTTGGGGAGAGTGATACTCAGGAAACCAGCTGGAGGGCAGGACACACCAAAGAATGACTCAACAACAATCAAAACCCAATTACAACCAAAGAGCCAATATAAAATGGGATAAAGGGCTTCTGAAGAGCATCAGGTTCCAGAGATCAAGGAGACTGCACCACTAAACACGCAGGTCTCCTGCCATAGAAGTTCACACCAATGAGATAGGGAGTGAAAGCAAATCAATATAACAAAAAGAAGCAAACAAGAAGAATCTCCCCTCAAATAAGGAGACAAAGAAGTACCTCAAAATTTAAAGGAAAGGAAAAATACTGAGACAGAGTGCTAAATAAAACAGAGGCAAGTAAACTATCATATGTTGATTTGAAAAACAATAGCTATAAGAAAGATCAATGAGCTCAGTGAGAATTACCAAAAAGCTATAGGGAAATTACAAGAAACTTACTGAAAATTACATTACCATGAAAAAAGACAAAGAAACTATCAACAAGAGCCAGGAACAAAAGAAGAATACAATTTCTGAATTGAAGGACATAAGAGAAGGAATCAAAAGCAGGCTAGATAAAACAGAGTATCGAATCAGTAAGCTGGCAGAGAAGGTTGAAAAAAAATCCCAGATAGATCAAGAAAAAGAAAAAAAGACTCAAAAAGAATGAAGAGGGGTTGAGGGGACTGCAGGACAACTTGAAACATAATAACATGCATACGATAGGAATACAAGAAGAGAAGAGGAGCAAGGAATAGAAAACCTGCTTCAAAAAACAATGATGGAAAACTTGCTTATTTTTATGAGTGAAAAAGTCACACAAGTTCAGGAAGCACAGAGGGCCATAAGCAGGATAAACTCAAAGAGTCCCATTCCAAGGAACACAATAATCCAAAGGGCAAATTTCAAAGGCAAACAGAACATCTTAAAGGCAGCAAAGGAGAAACAAAAAGTAACGTACAAGGGAGCTCCAATAAGACTAGCAGTTGACTTCTCCACAGAAACACTACACGCCAGGAAGAAATGGCAAGAAGTATGCCAAGTAATGAAAAGCAAAGGCCTGCAACCAAGACTACTTTACCCAGCAAGGCTCACACTTAAAATGACAGGCAAAATAGGGAGTTTCCTAGATAAAATAGGAAAAAATGATACACCTCCTCCAAACCTGCACTGCAAGAATTTGCTAAAGGGACTGCTTTAAGAAAAGGAAGAAAAAGAGTGAGAAAGAGAGGAGCACAGGTACAAAGAGGAAAAATTGCACTGCATAAGTACCTATAATAATTACCTTAAATGTAAATGTATTAAATGCTTCAATCAAAAGACATAAATTAGCTAAAAGGATTATAAAACATGACCTGCACATATGCTGCCCAGAAGAGACCCACCTCAGAACAAAAGATCTACACAGACTGAAAGTGAAAAGTTGGAAAAAATATTCCAAGCAAATGCACAAGAAAAAAGAGCCAGGATAGCAGTACTTATATCAGACAAAATAGACTTCTAAACAGAGGCCACAAAAAGAAACACAGAAGAATACTTTATAATACTCAAAGGGAGAATCCTTCAAGAAGACATAAACATTGTAGACATATACACACACAACACAGGGGCAGCCAAATATATAAGAAAAATCTTAAGAGTACTTCAAGAAAGATATAGAAAACAACACACATATTGTAGGGAAATTTAACACACCACTGTCATCAATGGGTAGGTCTTCCAAACAAAATATAACAAACATATTGTGGCACTGAATGACATACTAGACCAAATGGACTTAACTGATATATACAGAACGTTTCAACCCAAAGAAGCAAAATACACATTCGTTTCAAATGCACATGGAATATTTTCAAATATAGGTCACATGTTAAGACGCAAAATAAGCCTAAACAAATTTAAAAAGTTAAATCATATCAATTAAATCAAACAATGGTTTGAAACTAGACCAATATCAAGGAAAAAACTCAAAAACATTTTAATTCAAAGACACTGAATAGCATGTTATTAAACAATAATTGGGTTAATAATGAGATCAAGGAAGAAATAAAAATGTTTCAGGAACAAATGAAAATGAACACACAATTAATGAGAACCTGTGGGACACAGAGAAGGTAGTCCTGAGAGGGGGTTGACAGCAATACAGGGCTACCTGAAAAAGATAAAAACATTTCAAATAAACAGTCTAACCCTACATCTACAAGACCTGGAGGACCAACAACAAACAAAGCCCAGAATGAGCAGAAGGAAGGAAATAATCACGTTCACAACTGAATTAAAATGCATAGAGAGTAAAAGGACAATTCAAAGGATCAATATGCAGGAGTAGGTTGTTTGAAAAGATAAAAAAAATGACAAGTCTTTAATCAGACTCATCAAGAAAAAAAGAGAGTACACAAATAAATAAAGTCAGAAATTAAATAGAGGGGACTTTGGGCCAAGATGGCAAAGCGATGCAGGCAGTTACACTTTGCCCCCTTGCATAACCAAAACAAAGACAACAAATTTGAAAACAAAAAAATGACAAGAAAAACTGCCAGAAAATCAGACTGTATGGAAATCTGACAATCAAGGAGTTAAAGAAGAAGCATTCAACCAGACTGGTAGGAGGGGTGGAGTGGGCAGCCAAAGTGTACTGGACTCACAGAAAAGCAGTGGCTGAAGGACAGGGATGGATAAGGTGGCAAATAACAGACTGGACAAGGCAGCAGCTGGTGAAGTGGGTGGTCCCATATTTGTGTGCAGATAAACTGGGAACAACAACTAGGAAGTGAGACAGACCATGGAACCCAGGCACCAGAGAAGGGATATTAAGTCTCAAAACCTCTGACTGAAAAAACCTGTGGGGTTTGAGACTGAGGGATAAAATCCCAGACTCACAAGAGAGTTTGTTGGAGAGACTCACGGGGTCCTAGAAGGTACACAAAACCAACCACTAGGGAATCAGCACCAGAAGGGAGCAATTTTCATGTGGGTACTTGAGGAAGTGACTGAAAGCCAGCCAAGAGTTGAGCAAGCAGAACTGTTTCCTCTTGGACCCCTCCCTCACATCCAGCACCACAACACAAAAATGTGGGTTGCCCCACCCTGGTGAATAACTAAGGCTCTGCCCCTTATTATGTGACAGGTGTGCTGAGACAAAAATATATAACTCAAAGGAGAGAACAGATCAAAGATCCAGAAAAAAATATATAACTAAATGATGAAGAGACAGCCACCCTATCAGATGCAGAGTTCAAAACACTGGTAATCAGGATGCTCACAGAAATGGTTGACTATGGCTGCAAAATAGAAGAAAAAGCTATGCAAAGTGAAATAAAGAAAAATATGCAGGGAACCAGCAGTGAAGGGAAGGAAACCAGGACTCAAATCAACAATTTGGAGCAGAAGAAGAAATAAATATTCAATAGGAACAGAATGAAGAAACAATAATTAAAAAAAAAATGAAGAGAGGCTTAGGAACCTATGGGAAAACTTTGAATGTTCCAACATCTGAATCATATGGGTGCCAGAAGGAGAAGAGGAAGAACAAGTAATTGAAAATGTATTTGAAAGCATAATGAGCAAGAACATCTTTAATCTAGTGAAAGAAATAGACTTTCAGGAAGTCCACAAATTTCAGAGAGTCCCCAAAAAGTTGGACCCAAGGAACCACACACCAAGTTACATGATAATTACATCACCCAAGATTAAAGATAAGGAGAATCTGTTTTGAAAATATTTTATTTTTTAGAGAGAGGGGAAGGGAAGGAGAAAGAGAAGGAGAGAAACATCAATGTGTGGTTGCCTCTCTTGCACCCTCTACTTGGTACCTGGTCCAGCCCAGGAATATGCCATGACTAGAAATCAAAATGACAACCCTTTGGTTCACAGGCCAGTGCTCAATCCACTGACCTAACCTGGCCAGGGCAGGAAAAAATCTTAAAAGCAGCAAGAGAAAAGGACAGAGTTACCCACAAAAGAGTTCCCATAAGATTATCAGCTGATTTCTTAAAAGAAAACTTGCAAGCAAGAAGGAGCTGGGAAGAAGTATTTGAACTCATGAGAGAAATTATCTACATCCAAGATTATATTACCCAACAAAGCTGTCATTTAGAATGCAAGGGCAAGTAAAGTGCTTCCTTGATTAGGTCAAGATAAAGGAGTTCATCATCTGCAAGCCCTTATTATATGAAATGTTAAAGGGGCTTATTTAAGAAAAAGAAGATAAAAAATATAAACAGTAAATGGCAACAAACTCACAACTATCAAAAACTGAGCAAAAAAAAAAAAAAAAACCCAGAAATGACCAAAGGAAATAACTAGAACATGAACAGAGTCACAGTTGGAGATCACATGGAGGTTTCCCAGTGAAGTGGGGAAGGTAGGGAGAATGGAGGAAAAGTTACAGAAAATAAGAAGCATAAATGGTAGGTACAAAATGGACAGGGAGGGTTAAGTATAGTATAGGAAATGGAGGAGCCAAAGAACTTATATGTATGACCCATGGACATGCACTAAGGTGGGGGAAAGGTGATGGGAGACGGAGTACAGACAGAGGGGAATTAAGGGAAGAAAAATAGGCACAATAGCATATTGTGCCTGTAATAGCATAGACAATAAAATATATTTAAAAATAATAGCCTGGAATACAATAATCAGTTTTGTTTCTAAATAAAAATAAATAATAATTGAATTTTAAAATTAAAAAAAAGAAATGGAAAATTACAATCCATACCATTAAATGAAAGGACTGAAAGAAATTACTATGAATAATTATAAGCCAAAACAATTGAAAACCTGGGGGAAATGGGCAACTTTCTAGAAACATATCATCTTCCAAAACCGAATTAAGAAGAATAGAAAGTCTGAACACATTGATAATATGTAGTAAAATTGAAGCAATAGTAAAAATAATTTCCAATAAACAAAATTCCTAATAAGGATGGTTTCACAGGAGAATTCTGTAAACTATTTAAAGAAGGACTGACCCCTTTCCTTCTCAAATTATCCCAAAATATCCAAAAAGGGGAAAGACAAAAGACTCCCAAACTCTCCTAATGAAGACAGCATCATCTTAATCCCTAAACCAAATTAAGACAAAAGAAAGAAAGAACACAGTGGGCCAATATCACTGATGAACATAGAAGCTAAAATCCTCAACAAAATATTGGCAAACTGCATCCAGCAAGACATTAAAAAGATCAAACATTATGATCAAGTGAGATTCATCCCAGGGATGCAAGGATGGCCCAATATTCACAAATCAATAAACATAATACACAATATAATCAAAAAGACAGACAAAAATCACATGATCATATCAATAGATAATGAAAAGCATTTGATAATTTACAGCACCCATCTGTGATAATAACTCTAAGCAAAGTGGAAGTATAGGGAGCATACCTCAACATAATTAAGACCATGCACAATGAACCAACAGCCAAATCACACTCAATGGGCAAAAACTAAAAGCTTTCCCACTAAGGTGAAGACAATGGTGTCTGCTTTCAACGCTTCTATTCAACATAGTATTGGAACTTCTAGCCACAGCAATTAGAAAAGAAAAAGAAATAGAAAGCATCCAAATTGGAAAGGAGGAAGTAAACCTATCATTTTAGCAATGGCATGATAATGTACATAGAAAAACCTACAGACCTCATGAAAAGAACTGCTCAACCTAATAAATGAATTTGGTAGAACAGTGGGATATAAAGTCAATATTCAGAAATCAACAGCATTTTGTATACCAACAATGAACTATCAGAAACAAAAACCAGGAAAAAATCCCATTTGATAGAGCAACAAGAAAAATAAAATACCTAGGAATAAACCTAATCAAGGAGGTAAAAGACCTGTACTCAGAAAACTACACAACACTGAGGAAATAAATTAAGGAAGATACAAACAAATGGAAACACATACCATGTTCAAGGGATTGAAAAAATAACATAAAAATGTCCGTACTACCCAAAGCGATTTATAGACTCAATGCAATACCTATTAAAGTACCAATGACATATTTCACAGGTATAGAACAAACACTTCAAAAATTTATATGGAACCATAAATGACCCCGAATAGCTGCAGCAGTTTTGAGAAAGAAGAACAAAGTAGGAGGGATCACAATACCTGATATCAAACTGTATTACAAAGAACTGTAATCAAACAGCCTAGTACTGGCATAAGAACAGACACATAATCCAGTGGAATTTAATAGAGAGCCCAGAAATAAACCCGAGTCTCTATGGTCAATTAATATTTGACAAAGGGGACGGATACATGAAATGGAATAAAAATAGCCTCTTCAACAAGTGGTGTAGGGAGATCTTAATAGCTACATGAAAAAAAAAGAAAATCACAAACTTACACTGTACACAAAAATAAATTCAAGGTGGATAAGGACTTAAAAATAAGTCATGACACCACAAAAGTCCATCAGGAGAATACAAGCAGGAAAAGCTGAGATGTTCAGCACAGCAATATTTTCACTGATATGTCCCCCAGAGCAAGGGACATAAAGGAAAAATAAACAAATGGGATCTCCTCAAAATAAAAAGCTTCTGCATGGCTAAAGAAAACAGCTTTAAAATGAAAAGAGAACCACTATATGGGAAAACATATTATCCAGTAATACCTCAGACAAGGGTTTGATCTCCAAAATATATAAAGAACTCACACGACTCCACTCTAAGAAGACAAGCAACCCAATTGAAAAATGGGCGAAGGATCTAACAGACACTTCTCCAAGGAGGACATACAGAAGGCCCAGAGACATAGGAAAAGATACTCCACATCACTAGCCATCACAGAGATGCAAATTAAAACCACATTGAAATAGTACTTCATACCAGTCAGAATGGCCATCATCTACAAATTAACAAACAATAAGTGCTGGCCAGGTTTTGGGGAAAGGGAACCCTAGTCCTCTGGTGGTGGAATGCAGACTGGTACAGTCACTGGGGAAAATAGTATGAAATTTACTCAACAAACTAAAAACGGAACTGCTTTTTGACCTAGATATTCCGCTTCTGGGATTATATCTTAAGAACACTGAAACAATTCAAAAGAACCTATGCACCCATGTGTTCATAACAACATTATTTGCAATAGCCAAGGGGTGAAAACAGCCTAAGTGCCCATCAATAAATGAGTAAATCAAAAAATTGTGGCATATTTACACAATGGAATACTATGCAGAAGAGAAAAAGGAGCTCCTATTCTTTGTGACAATATTGATGGAACTGGAAAGAATTATGCTAAGTGAAATAAGCCAGGTGGTGGAGGACACATACCATGTGATCTCACCTATAAGTGAACCTAACAAAACAAAACAAGCAAGCAAAATAGAGCCAGAGACATTGAAATAATAACAAACTGACAGTGACCAGAGTGGATGGTGGAGTGGGATAGAAGGGAAAAGAAAGGGCAGGACCCAGTCAATGAACATGTATAAAGGACCCATGGACATAGACCATGGGCAGGGGAAGGATTGATTGTGCCAGGGGAATTTGGGTAGGTCAGCAGAGAGCAATGGGGAAAAATGGGGACAACTATAATTGAAAAACAAACAAACAAACAAAAAAAACTAAAAGAAAAAAGATGAAGAAACAAAGCCCAGAGAAAGTAAAGGAAGGAAATAATAAGGATCAGAGTGGAAATAAATGATATAGAGACTAAGAAAAAGTACAACAGATCAATGAAAGCAAAAGCTGGTTCTTCATAAAGATAAATAAGATTGAAGAAACTTTAGTCAGACTCATCAATACAAATAAAGGAGAGAACCTAAATAAATAAAATCAGAAATGAATAAGAAATAATAACTAATATCACAGAAATAATAAAGATTGTAAGGAAATAATATGAACTACTATATGCCAACAAATTGGGTAAGCTGGGTGAAATGGATAAATTTCTACAAACATACAATCTTATAAAACTGAGTCAGGAAGATTCAGAAAACCTGTGTAAACTGACTGAAACTAATTCAGATGGTGCAGTAATGAAAAAAACTCCAAGCAAACAAAAATCCTGAACCAGATGACTTCACAGGTGAATTTTACCAAACATTCAAAGAACTAACACCTATCCTTCTGAAACTCTTCCAAATAATTAAAGAGGAGGGAAGACTCCAAAGCTTTTTTATGAGGCCAGCATTATCCTAACTCTACAAGAAGACAAAGACACTACAAAGACGGAAAAGTATAGGTCAGTATGTCTGATGAACATAGATGCTAAAATTTTCAACCAAAATATTGGAAAACCTGGCCCAACAATATATTCAAAATATCCTACACCATGATCAAGTGGGATATATTTTGGGGGTGCAAAGGTAGTACAATATTTATAAATCAATACATGTAATATATTACATAAATAAAATGAAAGAGAAAATCACATGATCATATCAGTAGACACAAAAAAAAGTATTTGATAAAATCCAACATCAATTTACAATAAAAAGTGTCAGCAAAGTGGGAATAGAGGAATCATACCTCAACATAACAAAGACCATATATGACAAATTCAGAGCCAAGTCAAATGAAAAAAGCAAAAAACATTATTCTTAAGATCAGGAACAAGACAGAGATGTGATGCGGCCCCCAGCTCATGGGGTCCATGGTGTTATGGATGAAACACAACAAATTCACATGGATACTGAGTCCTGTGAAGGAAAAAGGATGGTGCAGCTTCTCTCTCAAGAGGAGAAAAGCCTTGACCCTTGCCTTGACAAGCTTTTACTGGGCACATTACATGATGGTCCTCATTTACTATGCACAAGTTCACTTTAGGTGGTTACCTTTACAGAAAACAAAGGAGAGGATACCACTAATCACATCACAGAAGAAGGATATTTGCAAATGCAAAGGGAAAAGTGGTTGAACTGGTTACACTCATCCTTGGAAGGTTTAGCATAGATTTTAGGAAGTTACTTTAAAGATATGCAGTAAATATTTGCTGCCTTAATTCAGGGTGAGGGAGTTTTAGCAAAAGCAAGTCTCATAGTAATCTAGGTACAATGCAGGCCTGATTCCCCATGGAGATGTCCATTTTAACCTCTCTTATTCATCATAGCATGGGATGTCCTACTACAGATAAGAAGTAATAAAAGACTATCAAATTGGAAAGAAGGATGTAAAACTGTCATTATTTGGACATGATGTGATGTTATACATAGAAAACCCCAAAGGATTCACCATAAAACTACTAGATCTTATAAATGAATTTAGTAAAGTAGCAAGGTACAAAATTAGTATTCAGAAATTAGTAGCATTCTTACATACCAATAATGAATTATTAGGAAGAAAATCTAAGCAAAAATGCCATTTATTATTGCAAAAATAAGGTATCTAGGAATAAATTTAGTCAAGGATGTAAAAGGCTTATACTCATAAAACTACAGCACATTGAAGAAAGAAATTGAGGAAGATGCAAATATGTAGAAGCATATACAGTGTTATGGATTTGAAAAAATTACATCATTAAAGGTCCATACTACCCAAAGAAATGCATAGATTCAATGCAATTCTTGTTAAAATGCCAATGACATATTTCAAAGATATAGAACAAAAATTCTAAAACTTTATATGGAACCAAAATGACCCTGAATAGCCTCAGCAATTTTGAGAAAGAAGAACAAAGTTGGAGGTATGACAATACATGATATCAACCATACTACAAGGCCTTTGTAATCAAAACACTCTGGTACTAGCATAAAACCAGACATATAGATCAAGGGAACAGAACACAGAGCCCAGGAATCAAGCTATGCCTTTGTGGCCAGTTGGTATTTGACAAGGGAGGCAAGAGTGTATGATAGAGTAAAGACAATTTCTTTAACAAATAATATTGGAAACATTGGACAGATATATGCAAAAAAAATTGAACTAGACTACCAACTTATGCCATGCACAGAAATAAATTTAAAATGGACAAAAGAGTTATATGTTAGTTGCAAAACCATAAAGACCCCAGAAGAAAACACAGGCAATAAAATATTAGATATTTCTCATAGCATTATTTTTGCTGATATATCTCCTATGGCAAAGGAAACAAAGGAAAAAATAAATAAATGAGATTTCATCAAACTAAAAAGCTTTTGCAAATCAAAAGAAACCATCAATAAAATGAAAAGGGAACCCACAGTACTGGAGAACCTATTTGCCAACAATACATTAGATAAGATCTTAATTTCCAAAATACATAAAAATGTACTCAAGTCAACACCTGGAAGACAAACAATCCAATTAAAAATTTGGTGAAAGATCTGAATAGACACTTCTTCAAAGAGGATATACAGATAGATGGCCAGTAGACATATGTAAAAATGTTCAACATCACTAATCAGGGACATGCAAACTTTTTTTTTTTTTGCATTTCTTTACTGTTGAAGTACAGTTGTCTTCATTTTCTTGCCATCACCTTCCCCCATCCCACTCACCTCATTTTGCATCCTCAGTCTTCACCCCTTTGGCTTTGTCCAAAATATTTTATACATGTTCCTTGATGACCCCTCTCCTTCTTTGTGTCTCAAAGAACCATTTGCAAAGATAACAAGAAAGCAGTTATAATTACTAGACTGAAAATTAAAAAACATTGTTTAGGATCAACATCACTATGTTAGTTTCTCTGCACCAATATAAATGCCTTCCTTCTATTAATGTAACTGTTCCCCCTCCCTTTTTCATAAATATTCATTGCCTGTGTCACCTAATTGCAACATTATTTGAGCTTCTGACTGAAGTAATGAGTCCAGAATAGCTATTTTTGAGTTCAATAAATGTTTTCTCTCTTTCACTTTGAAAGGCCTTTCATTTTTCATTTAATACTTTCAATCTGATCTGAACATAAAATGAAGCTGCACACCTACAGGGGTTGCTGCCCAGTGCTGCTGGGCAAAAAGATAAGATCACTTCAGGCAGCAGCAAAAGGGCCACCACATGACCATTCCACTGGGAGCCAAATTCAAAATTTCAGGTCCTTATCTCAGGCTCTTCCCCACAGGAAAATTGCTCTTCAAGGACTCCCAGCCTTGAAGAAAAGGCTGGAGGTAATAGGCATAGTTCTGACAAGCCCCATGTATTGAAGCACCAGGAACATGAGGAAGACAGTGGTTTCTAGGAGAGGTGCAGCCAGAGTCAGTAACAGGTAGTATGGCTGCAGGAATCACAAGCATCTGGGAAACAATTGGGAAGTTTCCAAAGACTGACTGACTTGACTGCATTTCTGCTTAGCTCACTCTCACATGACTTATGATTCCTGCAGCCAAAAACTCTTACAGATAAGATCCTCACTACTAATAGTCATATTTTAATTTCATTTTAAAAGATGTTGGTAAGGAAAACTGGTGGTAGATAATCATGTTTATTTAATCAACAAGTTAATGTATTTTTCATGCCTGCCCATGCCAGGCTCTATTATCTGCAGTGGTCCAAATGGACAAGACCCCTCCCTGCATGAGGGATCTTCCATTTAATTCCCTTCATCTTACTGGATTTGAGTCTTGGTGCCAGTCCAGATAAAGGCAACCCCATATTTTGCTGATTTGAAATGACTTCAAGCTGTTGGAGAAGTACCCTACACCACATTTAGCTTTCCAGCAATCTTTCAAAACAAAGCTCTGAATTTGATTGGGCATCTTTATGGTAAAACACCTAGTTGTTGCCAGTGGAAGTGGAGTACTTGTGGTATCACAAGGACAGTGTTCCAGGAGACCCACAAGGAAAGACAAAGTTGGTGATAAGATTTATTTGCTGGGCCAGATTCACAACCAAAGGCATTCCCCTAGGTTTCTAGTATCCAATTTTCATCCTCCCCACCATGGAAAAAGTCCAGTCTCACCCTCATCAGGCCCAGAAACAAGGTCAGTGTCCAGAGATTCTGTAACATGCTAAGGTTAGTCCATATTAAAATTTAGCACAGTCCAACCTTTATCACCATCTGGCTAACTTAGCTTGTTATCCCTGTTGTGCCTTGGCTAGGGCCGATGTTCAGAGTCTGTGCGACCACCCATCCAAAATGGCTGCTATGGAGAGAGAATGCATACATGAATGGGCAAGCATGTGTTGAAAGAGTGCAAGGGAAGGGAAGAGGGAGAAGGGGGTATTTTGTTAAGCTAATTATATTGTCTTGAGCTTGGGATGGACCGAGCACTGTTAGATTTACTAATTAACAGGCTTGCATGGATCCACCTCCTAACTAATCTATGCTTTTCCAAGACTGAATTGACAGGCCTCTATGGTTGCCATCTTGGCTCCTACTGTACATGCACTTATTTCCCCTTTTGTTATTCTATCCCTTCCCCCAGTGATCTGTTGGGAACAGACCAGTGGTTTCCTGGAGAGTGCATGAAACTGTAACTCCCTAGGGAAGAAGCAGGCTTCTGCTTCCTAGTTTATTATGCTTAATAAATGTCTGATTCTCTTTGCTCCCTTCCTTTATAAATATCTAGTTACCTATGGTAACACAGTGTGTGTACACTTCTTTATAAATAATGTTCATGAGCTTCTGTACACAGCATACATCTACTGGGGTACCTTTTTTTTTATTATTGTTCAAGTACAGTTTTCTGCCTTTTCCCCCAACCCTTTCTCACCTCCCCAGCCTTCCCTGCCTCTGTCCCCTGTTTGCACCCCCTTGTTATCATCCATATGTCCTTTATAATTGTTCCTGTAAACCTGAAAAGCATGCACTGTAATAGACTATTTAAAATGTAGAGACAAAAAATATAAACAGACATTCTGTTACTTTGGTGCACCCAATGCATCAACTTGAAACACAGCTTTGAGATCCTAATCTAAGCACCCAGCTGGCTGGACTTCCAAGTTCAGTCTCATAGGGGTGGGAAGATACAGTGCCGGAAATAGATCATGCTACAGACCTAGTGGACATATTATCTCTGGGATCCAACTTATTTTGTTTCCCCTTCCTTCCTTCCTTCCTTCCTTCCTTCCTTCCTTCCTTCCTTCCTTCCTTCCTTCCTTCTTTCCTTTTTCTTCCTTTCTTTTCTTTCTCCTTTCATGTTTCCATTTGTTGTTTTTCATTTCTTTTTTTGTTTTTCTTTCTTTTTTTTATTGTTGTTCAATTACAGCTGTCCCCATTTCCCCCTATTGTTCTCCCCTGCCTTCCCCACCTACATTCAATCCCCTCCCTGGTTGTCCTTCTCCATGGGTCCTTTATACTTGTTCCTTGACTCAACCCTTCCCCTTCTTTCCCTTGTTATCTCCCATCCCCCTCTCTTCTGGTAATTGTCAGATTTATTTATTTATTTGTTATTTATTTCCATGTCTCTGGTTCTATTTTGCTCACTTGTTTGTTTTGTTCATTAGATTCTACTTATAGGTGAGATCATATGACATGTGTCTTTCTCCCCCTGGTTTATTTTACTTAGCATAATATTCTCTAGTTCCACCCATGCTGTCATGAAGGGTAAGACAGTTCTTTCTTTCTGCTGCATAAGTATTTCCATTATGTAAATCTACCATAGTTGTTTATCCACTCATTTACTGATGGCATTTAGGTTGCTCCAGCACTTGGCTACTGTAAATTGTGCTGCTATGAACATTGTGGTGCATACATTCTTTTGAATTAACACAGGCTGGCTACTGTTGGGGACCCATCTGTGTGGTTTCAGAGATTGCAGCCCCCTGAAAGGAAGCCCTAAAAGGGGCTAGGAAGACTCCCTGGAAAACCAGAAAAACATGCAGGTGACAGGAATGATCTGACTCTCCCACTGAAGGTCCCTATGGGAATCAGGCCTGAGATGTACATTTTTTCCTTTGAAGCCTGCTCTGCCCAGTGATAAGCCCTGTCAGTGTAACCCAGATGTTTGAGTTTAAGGAATAACGAGTGAAACTCCCTGCTTTATGATAAATGCCTTTACAACCATTTGGCATCTGCATGTCTCACGGACCCTGACCTGAAAAGCTTTCTGTGTTTCTTCAATTGTTATCTATCGATAGTGTCAATTTTTTTATGATTCTAGCCTTTTGGACATTGATTGATAAGTTATGCACATGTGCTATATCCCCATGCACTTCCCTACCCTAATAAAAGCCATGTTGGAGAAGGGCTCGGGGCATTCTCCACTAGAGGAAAACACCACCCCTTTCCAGCCAGAGCAACAAGATTGAGTATGGGGTGACTCTTTATTCTCCTCCACAGAAACTGAGAGAGCTCAACTGGCCAGGGTTCCCCACAGGCTTCTCTTGGTTTTGGTGATTGCGTTGCCTCATTAGTCTACTTTAAATCCTCTCAGCATGCTTCTTAATTGTGGACCAGCTCCACAAAGCCTCCAGGTGCAGCACATTTAATTGCTATAGAATTTAGGTAGACAATTATTTTCTTTCTTTTTCCTTTGTTTATTGGTGTTCAAATACAGTTGTCTCCATTTTCCCACTATCACTTTCCCCCGCCCTACCCATGCCCACCTCCCACCCTCAATACCTTCTCCCTTGGCTATACCCATGGATCCCTCATTCATATTCATTAACATCCCTTTCCCTTCTTTCCCATGTTATTCCCTCTCCCTTCACCTCTGGTTACTGTCAGTTTGCTGTTGATTTCAATATCTCTGGCTATATTTTGCTTGCCAGTTTGTTTTGTTAATTAGGTTCCACTTATAGGTGAGATCATATGGTCTTTGCCTCTCACCACTTAGCTTATTTCACTTAGCGTAACATTTTCCGGTTCCATTCATGTCGTAAATGTAACTCCTTCAGATAGGGGCTACTTCTTTCTTTCTGCTGCATAGTATTCCATTGTGTAAATGTACTGTAGTATTTTGATCCACTCATTTACCAATCAGCAGCTAGGCCTCTTCCAGCATATGGCTATTGTAAATGTGCTGCTATGTACATTAGGATGCATTGGTTCTTTTAAACTAGTGTTTCAGGATTCATAGGGTATAAACCCAACAGTGGAACTGCTGGGTCAAAAGGCAATTCCATTTTTAGATTCTTGAGGAAATTCCATACTGTTTTGCAGTGAGGCCGCACCAGTTTGCATTCCTACCAACAGTGCACTAGGGTTTCCTTTTCTCAATAAACCCACCAGCACTTATTTTTTGTCAGTTTGTTTATGTTGGCCATTCTGACTCATGTGAAGTGATATCTTATTGTGATTTTAATTTGCATCTCCCTGATGGCTAGTGATGCTGAGCATCCTTTCATATTTCTCTGGGCCCTCTGTATGCCCTCCTTGGAGAAGTGTCTCTGCAGGTCTGTTGCCCATTTTTTAATTGGATTGTTTGTCTTCCTTGTGTGGAGTTGTGTGAGTTCTTTATATATTTTGGAGATCAAATCCTTGTACAAGATATCATTGGCAAATATGTTTTCCCATACAGTCGGTTCCCTTTTCATTTTGCTAATGTGTTCTTTAGCCATGAAGAAGCTTTTTATTTTGATGAAGTCCCATTTGTGTATTCTTTCCTTTATGTCTCACTCTAGGGGAGATATCAGCAAAAATATTCCTGTGTGGAAACTTGAGATTTCCCTGTCTATGTTCTCCTCTAAGACTTTTATGCTATTACAACTTATATTTAAGTTTTTTATCCATCTTAAGTTTATTTTTGTGTATGGTCTAAGTTGGTGGTTGTGTTTCATTTGTCTGCCTGTAGCTGTCCAGATCTCCCAACACCATTTGTTGAAGAGGCTATTTTGATTACATTTCATGTTTCTGCCCCTTTTGTTGAACATTAATTGATCATAGAGATATGAGTTTATTTATGGGCTCTCTATTCTGTTCCATTGATTTGTATGTCTGTTCATCAAAACCAGATGGTTTTGATTACCATGGCCTTGTAATACAGTGTGATGTCAGGTATGGTGATCCCTCCTACTTTGTTCTTCTTTCTCAGAATTGCTGCAGCTATTCAGGGCTGTTTATGGTTCCATATACATTTTTGAAGTGTTTGTTTTATATTGGTGAAATATGTCATTGGTATTTTAATAGGGATTTCTTTGAATCTGCAAATTGCTTTGGATAGTATGGACATTTTGTGAATTTAATTTTTCCAATCCATGAACACAGTATGTGCTTCTATTTATTCGTGTCTTCCTTCATTTCTTTATTCGGTGTTGTGTAGTTTTTTTTAGTACAGCTTTTTAACCTCCCTAGTTCAGTTTATTCCAAGGTATGTTATTTTACTTTTTCCTAAAGTAAATGGGACTTTTTCCCGATTTCTGCTTCTGATGTTTAATTGTTGGTTTACAAAAATGCCTTTGATTATTGAATTTTAACTTTGTGTCCCTCTGTTTTGCCAAAAACACTTATTAGATTGAGCAGTGTTTCAGTGAAGTCTCTCGAGTTTTGTACATACACTATTATGTCATCTGCAAACAATGACACTTTTACTTCCTCCTGTCCAATTTGGATGTCTTTTATTTCTTCTTGTCTGATTGCTGTGACTACAACTTCCAATACTATGTTGAATAAAAGTGGTTAAAGCAGATATCCTTGTCTTCTTTCTGATATTATAGAAAAGATTTTAGTTTTGGCCATTGAGTAATGAAGTTGGCTGTAGGCTCTCATACATGACCTTTATTAGGTTGAGGAATGCTCCCTCTATTACCACTTCGTTGAGTGGTTTTAACCATAAATGGGTACTGTGACTTATCAAAACTTTTATGCTTTTATTGGTATGATTATGTGATTTTTGTCTTTCCTTTTGTTTATGTGATATATTACTTTATTGGTTTGTGATATTGTACCATCCTGCATCCCTAGATGAATCCCACTTGGTCATGGTGTATGATCTTTTTAATGTATTGTTGGATGTGGCTTGCCAATTTTTTGTTGAGGATTTACCTTCTATGTTCATCAGCAATATGGGCCTGAAGTTTCCTTTTTTTATGTCTTTATCTGAATTTGGGATTAGGATGATGCTGGCTTCATAAAAAAAATTTGGGAGTCTTCCATCTTCTTGGATTTTTTGGAATAGTCTGTGAAGGATAAAGGATAAGGGTTAGTTCCTCCTTAAATGCTTTGTAGAATTCTCCTGTGAGACCATCTGGTCCAGTGCCACACCCTCTTCCAACCATGTTTTTTGACAAGGTCTGAACATGGAAAGAGGGCATTCAAGGAATCCATCTTCCTGGAAGAGAGTGTGGCATACAAAGGGGGGTGGTAATTTTTCTGGGGATTGCTTTTAATAATTTCCTTGCTAATATTAATCATGGTCTTACTTTGTACCCTGATTCCCATAAGAACAGGCCATGAGAAGAAAGAGGCTTGAAAAGAGTCAATGATTAACTTTAAGGGAAATTCTGAAGGGACAACTAGTTCTCCCTAGACTATTGAATTATGCCCAGATTGTTTTAAATAAGGTGTTTATAAACCTGAGTAAGAAATTATCCCCAATTGTTCCCATAAAAGAATTCATAAATCAGTTACAATAGGTTGAATTATTGGCGGACTTTCCCACGCCTGTTCCTTACCCATAGATACAAAGAGTCTTTCAAGAAAACAAGAAAAAACTATATAGACCCCTACCCACAGCCCAAAGATACCCCTGGGTAGCATATTAGATTATTGGCAAATTATGGTATCCCCCAAAAGGAGCTAATAGTCTCCAGAGCGTTCCAGATCTCCCATTGCCTTATACAGGAGCATATAATGAGGGTGGCATTAGAATGGTCAATAAGGATGAAGTTCAAGTGCCTTATAATAGTCTAAATTTCATGGAAAGGCTAGCTCAAAGCAGACCTCCCTGGTGTTTATTAACTAAGGAATAAAAAGGGTTTATTGTAGCTGAATTTCCTGTTTATCTCTCCTTACATGTTTGTTTTGGCGATTAAAAGGTGGTGGGATTGTCAGATATCGGTATCTCAGGTTTATTGATTTGCATAATTCCAATGAAGTTGTATAAAATAATTTCTTGACCAGAGAATAAAATCCCCTCTAATGAAATAGCCCCTGAATGTCTAAAAGCTGTTGGAGTAACAGCCCTGCCTTTACCCTGAATAGGAGTATATATCAAATAGAATTAGACAGGCAAAGAAATAAGAAAAGCTGATTAACTATTATAAGTTAAGCACGTAGAAACAGTTACCAGGGAGTCAGAGTCCATGGTATATAGAGAAATATTTTAGACAGAAAAGGTAAATAGGTAAGTTAGACATCACAAAGGCCTTATAATAAATTTCCTATAACCTCTATTCAATTTAGCGTATCCTTTTGCCCCATGACAAATTCTGAGAACTTTAATAAACAATAAGACATTCAAACTTTGTACGTACAGCTATTTCTAATTGTCTGATTTATGGATCTCCTGGTTAAAATAATCTTTGTTTAATATAATTGAATCTATGGGAATTTTTGTACTTTTCCTGGTTACCTTTGTATTAATTTTTTTTCTGCTTCACCTAATTGCAAATGTCAATCACTGCTAAAAATGAAAGTATAAAAATCTGCTTGTACTTGCAATAAATGGAACAGAGCATCACTGTCCTCTGAGGTGTGTTGTCATCTGTCTCCCATCACCGACGCCTTACCCACCTTTCAGGAACCCCTGGACCTAGCTGCAGCTGGACAGCAGCAGTCCAGGGCTTTTGTGTGTTCAGAGTTATTGATTACTGCTTCAATTTCATTTTCTGTTGTTGGCCTGTTTTTAGCTTTCTGTTTCTTCTTCATTGAATTTTGGAACATTATTTTTTCTAGAAATTTGTCCATTTCACCTAGGTTTTCAGAATTATTGGCATATAGTTCCTTGTAGTAATTTCTTACAATCCTTTTCATTTCTGTTGTATCAGTTGTAATCTTTCCTCTTTCATTTCTGATTGTGTTTATTTGGATCTTCTCTTTTTCTTTCTTGATGAGTCTGCATAGAAGCCTGTCAACTTTTTTAATCTTTTAAAAGATTCAGCTCCTGAATTTATTGATCTTTAGAATTGTGCTTTTAGTCTCTGCATTGTTTAATTCTGCTTTGATCTTGGTTATTTCCTTCAGTTCCTGTATGTGTAGGATTAGGTTGTTTACTTGAAATATTTCTATAGTTCTTAGTTAGGCCTTTATCCCAGTGAACTTCCCTCTCAGGACTGCCTTAGCTGTGTTCCATAAGTTTTGGATTGTTGTGAGTTCATTTTCATTTGTTCCCAGAAACTTTTGATTTCTTCCTTAATCTCATTCATGACCCATTCATTGTATAATAGCATGCTATTCAATCTCCATGAGTTTCAGTGTTTTTGAGTTTTTTCCTTTAGGTTCATTTCTAGTTCAGTCCATTGTGATCAGAGAATATGCTTGATATGATATCAATTTTCTGAAATTTGTTGAGGCTTATTTTGTGTCCTATTATGTGGTCTATCTTGGAAAATATTCCATGTGTATTTGAAAAGAATGTGCATTTTGCTTCTTTAGGATGAAAGGCCATATAAAACACATATATAAAACACATTTGATCTATGACATTCTTCAATGCAGCAATATCTTTGTTGATATTTTGTTTGGTAGATCTATCCATTTTTGACAATGGGGTGTTGAAATCTCCTACTATAATTGTGTTGCTGTCGATGTCTTTCTTGAAGTCCTCCAGGATTTTCTTTATTTATTTAGATGCTCCTCTTTTGGGTGCATATGTATTTACAATGTTTATGTCTTCTTGATGGATTGTTCCCTTGGGTATTATGATGTGCCCTTCTGGATCTCTTTTTATGGCCCTTGTTTTGAAGTATAGTTTTTCTGATATAGGTATTGCTACCCCACCTTTTTTTCCCTGTCCAATAGCTTGGAATATTTGTTCCAGCCCTTCACTTTCAGTCTGTTTATGTCTTTTGTTCTGAGGTGGGTCTCTTGTGGGCAGCATATGTGTGGGTCATAATTTCTTATCCATTCAGCTATTCTATATCTTTCGTTTAGAGCATTTAATCCACTTACATTTAAGGTATTATTGATAGGTACTTATTCAATTTCATTTTACTCCTTTTGTACCTTTTTTTCTCTCCCTTTCACTATTTTTCTTCCTTTCCTTAAAGAAATCCCTTTAGCATCTCTTGCAGGGATGGTTTGGAGGAGGTGTTTTCTATGAGGCTTCTTTTATCTGGAAAGTTTTTTATTTGGCCTTCAATTTTAATTGAGAGCCATGATGGATAGAGAAGTCTTAGATACAAGCCTTTGTTTTTCGTTACTTGGAATATTCCTTGTGATTCCCTTCTGGCTTGTAGTGTTTCTGTTGAAAAGTCAACTGCTAGTCTTATTGGAGCTCCCTTGTATGTTACTTCCTGTTTCTCCCTTTCTGCCTTTCAGATTCCTTCTTTGTCTTAGAATTTTGCTTTTTTAATTATGATGTGTCTTGAGGTGGGCTTCTTTGAGTTCCTCTTGACTGGGACTCTGTGTTTCCTGTATTTTTGTGACTTTTTCTCTCATCATATTAGGGAAATTTTTTATAATTAGTTTTTCAAATTGTTTTTTGATCCCTTGGTCTTCTTCTTCTCCTTCTGGTATCCCTATCATATGGATATTATTAAGTTTCATGTTGTTCTCAGTTCCCTTAACACCTCTTCATTTTTTCTAAGTCTTTACCTTTTCTTGTTCTTTCTAGGTATTTTTTTCTACCTTGTTCTCCAGCTTGATATTTCATTCCTCTGCTTCATCTAGCCTGCTTTTCATTCCTTCTACTGTGTTCTTCAGTTGAGAAATTATATTCTTCATTTCCTTTTGGCCCTTGTTGATACTTTCTATTTCCCTTTTCATGTTGGTATAGTTTGCAATGAGTTCATTGTAGTGTGTATTTCCCTATATTGTGTAGTGTATAGTAGTGTATTTCCCTGTGGTATTTTTTTTTGTTAATTCTCTGTAAGCTCATTGAACTTTCTTATAACCCTTGCTTTGAACTCAATATCTGATAGTTGATTTGCCTTGATTTAATTTAGCATTCTTTCAGAGGCTTCCTTCTTTCCTTTCCTTTGGAGTTTGTTTCTTTGTCTTCCCAGTGTTTGTGAGACTCTTCTTGTTAGCTTCTGCTTCTTCGATTGATCCGTTCTGACTCCCTGGGTTTGTGGTGTGAACTTCTGTGATAGAAGACCTGTGAGATTCAGTGCTGCAGTCTCCTTGATCTCCTGAGCTTGCTGCTTTTGGGTTGTAATTTATATTGTCTCTGTGGATGTATTTGGGTTTTGATTGTTGTTGGGTCTTTCTTTGGTGGGTCCTTTCCTCCAGTGGTTAACTGGAAGAAACTGGAGGGTCACTCTGTCCACTATGTCTTATAGGCTCTTGTTCAGTGAAGACAGGTTGTGTTGAAGCTGGTTCTTCTGTCTGTTAGAGGTTTGGAGGCTTCTCTCTCACTCTTGTTCAGTTGTTTGTTCTGGCTGATTTCTCAGTGTTTAGTTGTAGTTCCAGATTGGTCCTGGGTGGAAGTTAGTGTGACTTCCTCTCACTTTTTCACCTTTTTCCATTATTATCTATTGGTGGTTCCTTTTTTGGTGGGTTCTTTATTCCAGGAGATATATTGGTGTTCACAGCTCCCACCTACCCTTTTATGTGATCAGTTGGAGGGGGAAGGCAAAATGGATTAAGACAGCAAGAGTGTATTATATGGGATTTAAAGTACCAACCTGTGGAGAAGAGATTGGAGATCTGTGGATATGTGTAGTGTTAACCATGATATTTCATTCTACTAGCCACTTTTTAGAAAGGGTGAAAAAGAGATTAGACTCCTGTTAGATGGGTGAAGGCTTGTGAATTTAATCCTTAAAACAGTGAGTGTGTGGGGGGTCAGCTTATGAGATATAGGGAGAGTAAAGGATATAAAATAGACATGTTGTGCAAGAGAATAGAGTTAACCACAACAGTAATAAAGTTCTGGGAAACAGTGAACTGGGCTTAGATCCAGGAGGGTTGCTTTGTAGTATTTGCAATTATATGGAGCAACAATTGTTTAAAATTAAACTGGAACAACAGTCATATGACAGAATCTATGTGATCTGAAGAACAAGAATAGGAAGTATGTCACCTAGAGTAATGTGTTATTGGAACACAAGTGAAGTGAAAGAAGGAAAATTAGAAATACACTATGAAAGAGAGAACAAGGAAAACTAGTCAAACAATGTAATTAAACAAACAACATGAAGATCATTGAAGAGAAAGAAAAGAAATACTAATAAAATAAAAGAAGTAAAAATAATGAAACAATAATAATACAAATAAACAATAACTTGCAAGTTCTCTGGAATAGTGAAGTGAAATTTTTCTCAGTTTCTCAGTTGTTTAAATTAGCCTTGTGATCCCTCTTTGGGTGTGACTCTGGTCCTTTCACAGCTCCAGGTCTTATTGTCTCACTGGGGAAAAAAGGAAATGAAAGAAAAAAAGGAAAGCCCCCTGTTGACTTTAAACCAGTCAAGCAAGGTCTGCTGATCTTCCTGGCTGCAGTAGGCTGAGAGGCATTGGGTTTCACTTTTCTACCTTCCTATGGTTTTGTGAGGATAGGGTCAAGTCTGGGCCACACTATTCACAGTTGCCCAGTCTCCAGCCCAGTTCCTTGGTTTTCTGAGAGGCCCTCAGTGCCCTTCTGCACCATGCTGGTACCTTCAATCCACCAGTTGTGCTGTCCTTGAGGTGCACCACTCAGGGTGAACTCACACACCACCTTCTTGCTCTTTTCTGTCCTAGGTGCTAAGCACTCTAAAAGTCTCTTTAGGGTAGTTCAGATCCCCCACTGAGTTAAGTCTTTCTGGGGACTGTTAACTCCTTGAGCCCTGCTGCTCTCCTCTACTGGGTGTGCCTCCCACTTCCTCTTGGGGAGTCATTCTGGCCACATGGGACAGGGATGGGGATGCAGGGGTGTGTAGCTGGTGTCATGGTTGTGGGGGCAGGGGTGGGAGTGCAGCTGGGGCTGCAGTGGCAGAAGCAGGAGTGCGGCCAAGGTTGTGGCTGTGGTGGATGCCGGGAAGCATGGTCAAAGTGGCAGGGGTGGCTGCTATGGGAAAATTCCCTGTGTAGCCACTGAGAGGTTTTTTGTTTGTTTGTTTGTTTGTTTGTTTGTTTTTAACGAAGTCCTCCTGTTCAAGCCTGTCACTCCTAACAAGCACCCAGCCTCTCACACAGCCCAACTTTCTAAACATACCTAAGACTCTGCCAGTCAGGATCCATCATGACCCAACTCTTCTCCCTTCTCTAGGTGTCATCAAGATCCCCAGTTTCTCTGGCAATGACCCAGCTGGCATCCACAGTCTCAGCAGGTGAACACCATCCCTGTGACTCTGTCACTTCATCTTTGTTGCCCACAGTGACTTCAAGCATCCAGGTCCACTCTGGTGCCACTCTGCCCTCCCTGTTTAGCAAGGAAGAGAGCCGTTGAACTGGCTCTCTTTCAAGAATCCTGGAACAAGCCCAGCAGGTGCCAGGCCTGGGGCTGCAGCAGCCCTTGTCCCTGCACTGGTCCCAGGGAACTTATTGTCCCAAAGCAATCTCCTTACCATCTGTGTTGCAATGTCCTCTACAGTTTTGGCCTCCAACCATCATATATGCTGACATACCTTTGGCTGTTCACTCTGGTCCTCAGAAGACAGGCTAGGTATTCCAGCTGTGCACAAAGGGAGTGGACTCCATTACCACCTACCTCGCTGCCATCTTCCAACCCCCATGTCCATGAATCCTTTTTCATTTTTGCTGAACCTTCCACCTGCTAAGCCCACCCCAGCCCTACTATTTATTATCTGCTCTTCATCTACAAGTCTGTCTCTGTTTTGCTTGTTAGCTCAGTTTTTTTCATTGGAGTCCCCAAATGAGTGAAATTATATGGTATTTGTCTTTCCCTAACTGACTTATTTCACTTAGCTTAATGTTCTCCAGGTCCATCCATACTGTTACAAAGGGAAGATGTTCTTCTTTCTAATGGCTGAGTAGTATTCCATTGTGTAAATGTCCGATAGTTGTTTTATCTGCATATCTTTTTTGGATATTTTACTGTATTTCTGGCATTTTCTTGTTAAAAGTGTTGAAGATTCTTAACTAGTATAATTAAAATGAGATTTGTCTTATTTTTGAACCTAATGATAACCATAACTAACATATTTTTTTCTATTATATTCTTTTTTTAACTTTATTTTTATTGTTGACACTGTTACAAATGTCTTTATTTTTTGCCCTCTTTGTCCACCTCCACACAGCCCCCACTCTCCCTTCTCTTTGGCCATCACCACACTGTTGTCTGTCTATGTGTCCTGCATATATGTTCTTTGGCTAATCCCTTTATCTTCTTATACCCAGTTCCCTCCTCCTGTCCCCCTTGGACAGCTGCCAGTCTGTCCCATGAATCCATGCCTTTGTTTCTATTTTGTTCATCAGTTTAATTTGTTAATTGGACTCCACATACAATTGAGATATGATATTTGTCTTTCTCTGACTGGCTTATTTCACTTAGCATAATAATCTCCAGGCCCATCCATGCTGTTGCTAAAGGTAAGAGTTCCTTCGTTTTTATGGACATGTAGTATTCCACTGTGTAAATGTACCACTGCTTTTTTTTTTTTTTTGCTTGCTGTTCCCACTTTTTTCTTTTTTTAATATTTTAATTGTATTTTTATTACTATTTATCCCCCCTGTACTCTCTTCCATCTCCACCCACTACCACCCCCACAGCAATCACCACACTGTTGTCTGTGTCCATGAGTTCTTTCTTTTTTTATGCTCAATCTTTCACCCTCCAATCTTCCCTGTACCCTAGAGCTGTCAATCTGCTCTCTGTGAGTCTGTCTCTATCTTTTATTAGTTTAGTTTGCTCATTGGATTTCACATGAGTGAAATATATGGTAATTATCTTACTCTGACTGATTTATTTCACTTAGCATAATGTTCTCCAGGTCCATCCATGTTGTTCATATGGTAAAATTTTATTTTTTATGACAGAGTAGTATTACATTGTGTAAATGTACCATAGTTTGTTTGTTTTTTATCCACTCACCTACCATGGCTTTTTTATGTACTCATCTACCAATGGGCTGTTGGGCTGTTTCCAGGTATTGGCTATTGTAAATAATGCTGTTCTGAATATAGATATTAATATAATCTTTTGAATTGGTGTTTTGGAATACTTATGTATAGGAAACCTATCCACATGGAATGGTAAATGTAGCTCAGCCATATTGGAAAGCCCATAGGCACATGGTGACACACAGGATGCCAAACCCATGAATCGGTTCTCCCATGGGAAACCAGGCCTGCATTATACCTAGGCTGCTTTAAGGTGTGCTCTTGCTAAAACTCCCTCACCCTGAGTTGAGGCAGCAAATGCTTACTGCATATCTTTAAAGTAACTTCCTAAAGTTTGCACTAATTCTCCCAAGGATTGAAGTGTAACCAGACTAATTACTCTTATTGTTCCCTTGCATTTGGAACATTTTTTCTTGTTAATCTGTAAGAAGTAATCAGTAACATCTTTTCCATTGCTGTGTGTAAAAGGTAATTACCTAAAGCAAACCTAAGTATAACGAATGAATACCTTTGATGTACACTATTAAAAAGCCAATAAAAGTTTGTTAAAGCAAGGGCCAGGGCACTCTCCTCTTGATTGAGTGGCTATTCCATCTCTTTTTCTCCACAAGACTTGGTAATTCATGTAAATTTGTTTCATCCTATCCACAACACCACAGACACTGCTGGCCAGAGTCTGCATCACTTAGTATATATTCCCAGAAGTGGGATAACTGGGTTAAAAGGCATTCCATTTTTAATTTTTTGAGGAAATGTTATACTGTTTTCCACAGTGGCTGCAACAGTCTGCATTCCCACCAAAAGTGAATTAGGGTTCCCTTATCTCTACATCCTTACCAGCACTTGTTTTTTGATTTATTGATGATAACCATTCTGGTAAGAGTGAGATGATATCTCATTGTGGATTTAGTTTGCATCTTTCTGATGATTAATGACACTGAGCATTTTCTCATATGTTTATTCATGTATATCCTTCTCCTCATTTTTAAGTATTTTTTACTGATTATGCTACTACAGCTTTACCAACTTCTGCCCTTTATCCCCCTTCTGCCCTATACCCCTCAACCCTCCAGCATTTCCCCCCTCCTTAGTTCATGACCATGGGTTGTACATATAAGTTCTTCGATTTTTCTGTTTCTTATACCACTTTATATCTCTTCCCATCTATTTTAAGCTTACTAATTATGCTTCTTCCTCCCTGTACCTTTCCCCTGCTATTCCCCCCTCCCCCCTCCAACTGAAATCCCTCCATGTGATATCCATTTCTCTGATTCCGTTCCTGTTCTAGTTATTGGCTTAGTTTTGTTTTTCTTTTCTTTTTGGTTCATTTGTTGATAGTTGTGAGTATGTTGTCATTTTATTGTTCATACTTTTTATCTTCTTTTTCTTAGATAAGTCCCTTTAACATTTCATATAATAATGGCTTGGCAATGATGAACTCCTTTAATTTGACCTTATCTGGGAAGCGCTTTATCTGTCTATCTGTTCTAAATGAAATTTTTGCTGTATAGACTAATCTTGGATGTAGATCCTTGTCTTTCATGACTTCAAATACTTCTTTCCAGCTCCTTCTTGCCTGTAAGGTTTCTTTTGAGAAATCAGTGTATAGTCTTTAGGCACTGCTTTGTAGGTAACTCTCTTCTTTCCTCTTGCTGCTTTTAAAATTGTCTCTTTATCTTTAATCATAGGTAACTTAGTGATGATGTGCCTTGGTGTGTTCCTTTCAGGTTCAACTTCTTTGGGGCTCTCTGGGCTCCCTGGACTTCCTGGGGGTCTGTTTCCTTTGCTGGATTGGGGAAGTTTCTATTCATTACTTGTTCAAATAAGTTTTCAATTTCTTGCTGTTGTTCTTCTCCTTCTGGCACCCCTATAATTTGGATATTGAAATGTTTCAGCATGTCCCAGAAGTTCATAAGTCTGTCTTCACCTTTTTGAATTCTTGATTCTTCATTCTGTTCCAGTGATGTTTATTTTTCCCTTTTGATCCAAATGATTGCTTTGAGTCCCATTTTCCTTCCTGTCACTATTGGTTCCCTGAGTATTTTGCTTTATTTCCTTTTTGGTATCTTTCATTTGTTCTTTCATTTTTCAAACAAGATCAGTCAGATCTGTGAGCATTTTGATTACCAGGGCTTTGAATTCTCCATCAGATAGGTTGGCTATCTCCTTATCACTTAGCTCTTTTTCCGAAGTTTTGCTCTGTTCTTTCATTTGGGCCATATTTTTTTGTCTTGGTGCACTAGTCTGGTTGTTCTGGTTTACTTTTTCTTTAATTCCTTGGTTATCAGAGCTCCATGAAGTTTGGTTTTCTGGCACTTCTGGTCGTTGACTGATTTAGATTGGTTATTATTCTCCTTTTGGTTGTGTGAGGAAGTGAAGGGTTTCTACCTACACCTCCATTTTGGCCAGAACTATCCCTCTCCCCTTTTTAAGAATGGATGAATGTATGTGTTGTTTTATACATAAACAGATAATAATATCTGTGAATTTTCCTTTAGTGAAATACATACTTATTCTCTTATAAACCAAAATAATTCAAAGTAAGTTTTTAGATATAGGAATAATCTGTTCTGAGATGGCAACCATCATCTGTATATGAGTTAGGGTAGTCAGCTGGCATGATCCAAATACCAGTGGCTACTTGTGTAGTTAGAAACTCTACTAAGCATGCGTTCTGTGAGGTAATATAGAAGGATATAGAGTTGTATAAAATCTGGCTCTTTCTATTAAAGGTATTGTGAATCAATGGGAAACAAAAGTATAACAGGAATATTTTATTCTAATATGAAAAATGCACTAATAGAAATATGTCCCAATAACAAAAGTGTTGAGCTGAGCAAGGGCTCATTTTCTGCCCTTAGTATTGTTATAGAGTTAAAACACGGTAGTTAAATTATATTAATGATCTCTAATTAAAAGAAATAATTATTCCAGAAAGTAGTGAAGCCTGAAAGTATATGATCATACATGGGAAAATAGGCAGAGATAAATGTTAGACACAGTCTGAGATGATGTTAACATACAAAGGACACATCTTAAATACCTGTCCGTCTGTGGCAAATAAACCAAATGTTAGATTCTGCTTATCATCACTTAGTATAACATGATTACTTAAGCAATTACAGCTTATATAATATGAACAAATAAGCTTCTCCAGAGAAATATTTTTTTTTACTGGCCACTTAGTAAGGACCACCTGCATTAATATAGAAATCATTCCATATTCAGCCACCAACAAAACTATCTAGCCAACATTTGGATTGTCTTCATGCTTTTGTTGCTTAAAAATTGAAATGCAAATTGACATTTGAAGGTTATTTTTGAATGCAAACTGCCGCTTTAAGGATTAGCTTTGTCTTTGTTCCTTATCTTAAGTTCTGGATAAATTAGTTGTGCTTCGAGTCACAGGATCCCATTGAGGCTGCTCTAGCAGCCCTTGTGCCCATGCTACATAATTTAACAGGGCTGAATTAGAACAAGAGGAATAGACCAAGAGGAGATATGCTAGCATCAAACATTTAGTGCTTTTTTCCAGGTGGACCACTGGAAATGAAGACTTGGTGTTGGTAACAAAGCTTCCAGGGCTTCAACCTAAGGAAGCCCTTTTCTATTGCTGCTTCAGCATCAGACACTGTTGGTGAGTCACTTGTATCTCTACGGATCCCTTAATAGTTCTGTACACCCAGCCCTCCAGTTCCTTGTGCTGTTCTGCTTACTGGTTCACACTTGTTCTATTCTCCACAGGACTGCCTTTGAGCTGGTGGAATTGCCTGAAAATTTATAGTCTTGTCCTCTGGGGTTACTTAGCCAATGACTGACTGGAGTAGAAGTACAAAATCCCAACCCCCTGGCTTTGTGATGGGACAGGTAAATTGCTGAAGTAGAGTTTGTGCTCCAGAGCTCCCACCAGGTCAGTATAAGGCGGGGGATCCACTTCAATTGCACACATTTCCTATCCTGCCTTATCATATTAACAGTTTCTCCTGGGAGTACACCCTTAAAAGATAACTCATGGCTAGACCCTTGGCTCAGGGTTGGCTACTGAAAGGATCCCACTTATGATACTGTCTAAGGACCTTAGGACTATTCCAAGACCATCAGACTTATGTCCCACAGGGCTCATTTCTAAGGATCTTCTTAAATCCTTCACTTCTCCTCTCCTCTGACCAATTCTTTCATGCTTCATTCTCATAAAGAGACAACTAGTTTCATCTCTAAAGCCTAACCTCCTAACACAACAGATGCCAATAATAATACATTGGCAAATAAATAAGACATTCCTTTTATTGTTAATTTTCATTAGAGTCCTATAAAAATTACATAATTTTAGAACTGGAAGTGAACTAAACAATCACAAAATAAAATAATCAAATATCTACTATTCATAAGGGTTTATTATGTGATAGACACTTACCTAGTTTAGCAAATGCAATTTCAATCCATGCAAGATTCAACTCTGACGTGCTGAGTACACGGTGACAATAAAAGGGAAATGCAACCATTTCCTTTGTGGAACTTGCAGTGCAGCAGCTCATCACTAACCTATGCAATAACTAATTTTTTGGTAACCTTGAAGATAAGCTATTATTTCCCACATTTTTCAGTTGAGGAAATAGCCTTTCCAAGTTTAATTTATGGTTGTTTGTCATCCAGGAAGCACCCCCAGGTCTAATTAATCTCAAGAGTTCAGTCCCCCACTATGCCATTTTGTCTCTTCTCAAAGTTATTGGTAGCCTCACCAAGATGTCTCCATCCTCCATCTCATGGCCACCACTCTCACCCAGAAAAGTAAAATGAACAAGGGTAAAAATATGTTATTGGAAAGGACAGGATTGTGCAGTGTTCTGCCCCCATTTCAACCTTTTCCCTACCAGACCATAAGGATTTTCATCTATAAATTGCTGTTTTGTAACATCCATAATTGCTGTTCTCACCTCAGTAAGATTGTAAATTATTGGGGATTAGAAAAAAGCCTCATTTATTTTGTTTCTCTTTTACTGCTATAAATGTAAAAAATACTTGAAGTGTAAGTTGAATGTAGTAGTGAATGAATGGATAGATGTATTATTGGCTCAATTGGTCCTTGATAAAAATAAACTCCAAAGAAATGAGTTTACTGAGCCATTGGGCCACTATCAAAGATCTGTCATTAGAAACCTCAAGATCCTTCCCACACTTCTTTTCTGTCTTACACCCAAATGTCTTACAGGGGAGAAACTGAAGCAGATAAGAGCTTCCTTGTCAAGTAACAGAGTCTATCACTCACTCTCTAACTGTAATTATCTGATCTCAGCAGGAGAGGACTTAAATGACACTGAGTTCAGATAACCAGAGACTTCTCAAACCTGGTGGCCAAAGAAATACCTTGCTTACAATTTTGTTAATATGGCTATTAATTCCTTCTCCTCAAATCATCCTAATTTGAGTATGGTATTATATCTGTTCCCTGCTGGGATTCCAATATACTGTATTTGGTGTATTTTTACTTAGTGTTCCCACCCTAAATTAATTACTATTTAATTAATTATTTTACTGGTACATTGAATTGTTCTTATATTTAATGTACTTTTATTAGGAACCTAACACAGAGCCAGCATTTCATATCCCTTCTCATATCTTCCCTTCTCCCAGGCACCTGCTTCTTCATAAAGTTGTGGTTTCTCACCACTTGATGCTGGGTCCCATTTCCCTGCTCTGCATTGCCCCCTTTCATCTCCACATAAACTAATCTCTCTTTTTTCTTCTCTCCTATGGCTTCACCAGGTCACAGGAAAAGTGCTGCGAACTCAAGCCACATGAATCTTTAGTTGGTGTCATTGGCAAGGCCACCCCACACAAGAGGCTTAAATAGGCCTTTGGAGGTGTGTAAGGGAACAAGTATTTAGGTGTTTGTCAACAGATATTTATAGTTGTTAATACTCATAAAAGGAAGAAAATAAAGTAATTTTCATTTTGGACATCAAATCAGGCAAATGCAGTAGACATTCAGTAGCAAATTATTCTACAGTATCCCTGAAACCAAATCTCCTCATGTATGTTAACACTTACTGACTCTTTAACGTGTGCTCAGCTCCATTCTAAGTATATTACCATATTCTATTACTTAATCTCCCCGAAACAAATTTGTGAGGTAGGTACAATAATTATCCCCTTTTTACAAGTTGGAAAACTGAGACACAAGCCCAAAAATTTACCCAAGATACATTTGTAGTTTGTAGCAGAGACAAGTTTTGAAGGTAAATTGATCCAGAGGTTTAAACATTGTGTACACAGAGTGGGTGAAAACATACAGATTTCTCCAGCAGAGCTGTCATATGTTTAAAGTGTCTATTATGCATCTAAAACCCAGTGATGGATTTGATACTATAAGGGGCATTGTCCTTGCCTTGCCATGTTCTCAGGGAACCTACATTCTTATTAGAAATTAAATATTTTATACATATACATATATAATCTTTACATATATATTAGAGAATTCCACAAATGTTTATAAAATCTGATGATACAAACTTATGATTGGTTATAAAAAGGAGAACTTAATTGTGAGGTGGAATTAAGAAACAACAACGGTGGTGGTTAGTATAATTATTGAGAGTGAAAGGAATTTTCTTTAACAGAATAAAGTTTTATAAAAGATGTAACCAATTCTGATATGAATAAAAACCTTATATTTTAAACACAAATCTTAAAGTACTACTCAGAAAGTAATAAGAATTTTGTATCCTAAGCAAATCCTAAGACTGAATTTTTCAGTTTACTAAAAGATCCTTTGACTTAGTACCTCTTTAGAAAACCACTACGATGAATGAAGTGATTAAACCAATTACTGTGTTGATTCTGCCCAGAACAAACTCTCCCCTGAGACATCTCATGTCCCAAGCCTGGGACATTCTTAGACTTCTCCCAGTCTGGCATTATTCAAGTTAGTACATCTTTTTTCCTAGTGTTCATTACTAATTGAGTAAATACAGGGTCCCTGAAGGTGTGCATCATGTTGTAGGATACAGCAGAGGAAGTTCTAGAAGGAAAAATGACTTGGACCAGTGCCCATTGCTCAAATATCTCGCAGGCAAGAGTAGATGGCCACAAAGAAGGAGTTACACTGCTTGTTGTCTCAAAAACTAATCATCTTCATTCACTGCAGTAATGCTGTTGGCAAATGTTTTCTTTCATAATTCCATATTGAAGAATGTGACTTTTGAAGTTATAAATTGCCAGCTATAATTTTATTATCTAAAGTTGGAACTTGCTACATAATGACTTTCTCAATAGGATGCTGAGCTGCTAATTCACAACCTCCTTCTGAAAAATCTTTTCAGGAAATTTGTAACAAATCTATTATATTAAAATAAATTTGTGCTATATTGAGAAGTATCTGAACCATATGTGTCCAATCCAAATGATACTTTTTTTTTCTCCAACTAAAAGAACATTACATCGCATTTCCGTTCAGTGAGAGAGGAATACCTTAAGCTTTTATGGTCAGGATTCTTATAATTAGTGCAGGGGCAAATCAGATCTCTTCATAAAATGCATTTTGAATTATTCTGATTAGATATCTGTTCAGTAACAATCTGCCTAAATTTGTAGACTGTACAAGCAGAAAATACCTCAAAAGTATATGATTCATTTATGGTTCAGGTTATCACTCTAAATGGCAGCAGTTTGCAACCGAGGCTGCGCATTAGAACTATCTAGGGAGCAATTTTAGGGAAAAAACCTCATAAGATGGCAGAGTAGTGGGATATGTCATGTAGCTCCTCCAAGAATCAAACTGGAAACAAAACTGTCCCCAAAGAGGGGAACAGTCACCCCCAAATAAACCAAAGAGTACCTGAGAAAGACTTCTAACCAAAGATGGATTAAAGACCACCTGAAGACCAGAAGGAAGGGTGAGGTCATTAAAGGGTCTGACCCCATTCACATTGCAGGCCAAGGCTGCCACATGCCTGTGGGAGCTTCCCCTTGAAAAAAGAAAATCCAAAACCACAAACTGGTCTCCCAAGCCCAGAGCACCAGGATCAGCTGACCATGTAGCATCCAGTGGTGAAAGGCCACAAGCTTTTTCTTTGCTGAGGAAACACATAAATGGCTGGAGAAAAAGCCACTGTTTTTGTTAACTCTTCTTTTTAAATTTTATTTTAATAATTGCTCAAATACAGTTTTCTCCCTTTTACTCCCAATCCAGCCCCCCCAACCCTCCCCACTTCCGTCCCATTACCACCCTCCCCCTAGTTTTTGTCCATGCGTCCTTTAAGTTTGTTCCTGTGAACCGTTCCCAATGTCCCCTGAAATTCCCTCTTCTCTTCCCTGTGGTCACTGTCAACCTGCCCTCTATTTCAGTGTCTTTGGTTATATTTTGCTTGTTTCTTTGTTTTGTTGTTTAGGTTCCTGTTAAAGGTCAGATCATATGGTATTTGTCTTTCACTGCCTGGCTTATTTCGCTTAGCATAATGTTTTCCAGCTCCATCCAAGCTGTTGCGAAGGGTAGGAGCTCCTTCTTTCTTTCTGCTGCATAGAATTCCATTGTGTAAATGTACCATAGTTTTTGATCCATTCATTTACTGAAGGGCATCTTGGTTGCCTCCAGCATCCAGCTATTGTAAATTGTGCTGCTATGAACATTGGGATACATAGGTTCTTTTGGATTGGTGTTTTAGGGTTCTTAGGATAGAGACCCAACAGTGGAACTGCAGGGTCAAAAGGCAGATCCATTTTTAGTTTTCTGAGGAAATTCCATACTGCATTCCATAGTGGTTGTACCAGTCTGCAGTCCCACCAACAGTGCACTAGGGTCCCCTTTTCTCCACAACCTCTCCAACACTTGTTGTTTGTTGCTTTGTTTATGATGGCCATTCTGACTGGTGTGAAGTGGTATCTCATTGTGGTTTTAATCTGCATCTCTCTGATAGCTAGCGATATTGAACATCATTTCATGTGTCTTTGGATTTTCTGTATGTCAACTCTTAAAGGGGCCAAAATGCAGGTTTTATTTTTGCAATTATTCACCTTGGGCCCCAGCAAAGGGAAGGCTATGTAACTGAAGTCAAGTGAGGAATGCCTGGAATGGGAGGCACTAGGGAGAGACATAGGGGAGAGGTTGTAGGGTTTTCTGTTCTGGCATATACCTGGATTCTGCAGTAGCTATCCTTGAGAAGAGTAAGCATCTCTCAGGGAAAAAACAATTATCTTACCCTATGGGATACCACTTGTCCCACCCTCTGGAATCCTGCTCACCCAGCCGTTCATTTTTGTTTTTGTTTGTTTGTTTTGTTCTGTTTTATGTTTTGTTTTCTCTGATTTTTTTTCTTATTTCTTTCCTCTCATCCTACATCTTAATCCCTGCTGAGAAGACAGCAACATACACAGACTTAGGGCTATAGGCTGGAACCATACCATACACTTTCCTGGGAAACAGACTGGCACTTTCCCCTCATGGGAGAGCCATAGAAATACCCACCTGGTTCTGGCAGACCCCAAATCTGGGCTCTGGAGATCCTACCCATTAACCTACTCAGGGACCTTCCCTGCAGAGTACAGGGAAATGATACCAGACAAACTCAGACTAGTGGCTTGGGAGCAGGTATACACACCCACCATATTGCCTGAAGTCTGAAATGCGCCTCCCATGGGAGATCCAAAAGTCCCATTCTCCCTCCCACAATTCCACCAGAAACCCTCTCAGAAACAGTCAGTCTGTGACTAGTCTAAGACTGACAGCAGGCCAATAGACAGAGACAGGCAGAGGCTGATCCTGTGGCGACTTGGGACATTTGCTGACACAACCCTGGACGCAGTGCTGACAAAACCCAATTTTGCAGAGTAGCATGGCCCATCCTGGGCACAGCCAATCCCTGAGTAATCAGCCACAAACTGTGGATCACTTATAGCTTCGAACAGGCTGCCAAGGGCCAGATATGGACAGCACCTGACATTGGCTTACAACTTAGACAACATCAGCCTCAGACAACATCAGAGCTGTATCCAATGGGAGAGCACTGCAGGCAAGCACTAAGTTCCACTGAGTCAAATTCTACTTTCTTGTTTTTCATTATTTTTGTTGTTGTTTTTCTTTTTCATAGTTTTTTATTATTTGTTTTTATTTTTTCTTCTATATTTGTTGCTCTATTTTTCTTTCATATCTCTTGTTTTACTCTTACTTTTGATTATCATGTTGTTCCTTTCTTTTTTCTGTTTCTTAGTTTTGTTATTCTTTTCCTTTCTTTGCCCCTTTTTTTCTTGTTTTCCTCTTTCAATTTATTATTCATATTAGTTCTCTTCCCTTTTCTCTTACCATAATCACTTTTCTTTCCTTTGGTTTTCTCTTATTCTTTTTATTTTTCCCTTTTCTCTACTATTCCAATTCTCTTTGAACTGTTATTATTCTTTGATCTTCTGTCATTGGTATTGCTATTTGTTGGGGGGTGCTTTCTTGTTTGTATTTTATTTTTGGGTTTGTTTTGCTTTATTCTGTTAGCACTATAACAATGGATACAAGAGTAGTGACCATTGAGCATCTCAGCCAGTCAGCCAAAGGGGACTACCATCCAATGAGCCAAAAACATTCAGGACCTAAAGACAATAGTAAAACCCACATAATCCACACAAAAGACATTCCTAAAGCATCCAGATTCATAGTTCAAAGAGATTGCACCACTGGGCCTCACAGACTCCTAATAGGGCTACCCAACATGACAAGTAGTCAAATCAGATCTCACCTAATACATAGAAACAAACAAAAAGAGAAACCTAAAAAAGGGGAGAAAAATAAACAAGCTTCAAATAAAAGAAAAGCAGTAATCTCCAGAAAAAGAGCTAAAGAAAAGTGAGGCAAACAAATTATCAGACATACAGTTTAAAGTAATGGTTAAAGGATGCTCAAGGAACTTAATGATAACTGCATCAGCATGGTAAAGGACATAGAAACACTAAAAAAAGAACCATTTGGAAATGAATAATGCAATATCTGAAATTAAGACTATGGTAGAAGGTATTATGAGGGGGTAGATAATGCAGGCGATTAAATCAATGATTTAGAAGGCAAGATAGAAAGAAATACCCAGTCAGAACAATAAAATGAAAAAAAATACTTAAAAAGAATGAGAACGGTTTAAGGGAGTATTGGAACAAGATGAAAAGGAACAATATTCACAACATGGGGATATCAGAAGAAGAAAACAGGGAGCAAGGGATAGAAAATATGTTTGAACAAATAATGACAGAAAACTTTCCTAACTTGATGGAGGAAAAAGTCATGCAAGTCCAGGAAGCATAGAGAGTCCCAATCAAGATGAACACAGAGAGTCTCATGCCAAGACACATTACTTTAAAATGGCACATTTAAAGAAAAAGAGAAAATCTTAAAGGCAGTAAGGGAGAAACAGCCACTAGGGATCTCCAATTAGGCTGTCAGCTGATTTCCCAACAGAAACACCATAGACAAGAAGGGACTGTCATGAAATATTCCAACTAATGAAACTCAGGTAACTAAAACAAAGGCTACTCTATCCAGCAAAGTTCTCATTGAAAACAGAAAGTGAAATAAAAGGCTTCCAGAGGGGGTGGGGCAGGAAACAGGCTAAAAGAGTACATTTTCACCAAACCAACATTGTAAGAAACATTAAAGGGACTGTTTTAAGAAGAAAAAGAGCCCTGGCTGGTGTAGCTGAGTGGATTGAGTGCCAGCCTGTGAACCAAAGGGTTGCCAGTTTGATAACCAGCCAGGGTACATGCCTGGGTTGCAGGCTAGCCCCCCTACCCCTGGTAGGGGGCTCACAAGAGGTAACCACACACTGATGTTTCTCTCCCTCTCTTTTGCCCTCCCTTCCCCTCTCTCTACAAATAAATAAATAAAATATTAAAGAAGAAAATGAAATAGAAACAGAGGAACAGTACAAAGGGAAAAATAGCAATGAATATGTATTTATCAATAACCTTCATGTAAATGGATTAAATGCCCCAATCAAAACACAGAGTAGCTGAATGTATGAGAAAACACAACCCACATACAATGCTGTACAATTTTGTATACATGCTGTATACAAAAGACTGACCTCAGAACAAGTTACAAGCAAAGTGATGAAGAAAATACTCCATGAAAATGGGAAAAAAATAAAACTTGGTATCAATACTTCTATCTGACAAATTAGGTTTTAAAACAAAAAAACATAAAAGCCAAACTACATAATACTTCAGTGGTCAGTCCAAAAAGAGGATAAAACCTCTATAAACATATATGCACCCAATATAGAAGCACCTAAATACATAAATAAAATCGCGGAGTACTTTAAAGAAATAGATACAATAGAGTTATTATACCAGATTTTCACCCCACTGTCAACTCTGGACAGATATTTCAGACAAAAAAGTCAACAAGAATATCACAGCATTAAATAATACATTAGATCAAATGAATTTAACTGGCAATTACAGAACATTTCAGCCCAAGAAAGAGAATATATATTCTTCTCAATTTCACATTGATCACTCTCAGAGGTATATCATATGGTAGGACACAAAATAAGCCTTAACAATTAAAAAAAAAAAAAAAAACCTGAAATCATATCAAGAATTTTCTAGGATTAAAATGGCTTAAAACTAGAAAAAAAAAAAAAAACTCAAAAAAAACCACTAAAATATTTCAATACCTAAGGCTAAATAACCTGTTTTTCAATAATGAATGGGTTGAAAAGAGATCGAGGAAGAAATTGAAGAGTACCTGAGGACAAGTGAAATGAATGCACACAATCCAAACCTATAGGACACAGCAAAAGGAGTCTTTAGAGAGGAGAGTCCATAGCATTATAAGCTTCCCTAAGAAGACAGAACATCTCAAATTAATAACCTAACCTTACATATAAAAAAACCTAGGAGAACAATAACTACAAGGCCAGCATAAAGCAGAAGGAAGGAAATAATAAAGATCAGAGAAGAAATCAATGACATACAGACTAACAAAATAATTTAAAGAATCAATGAATCCAGAGCTGATTTCTTGTTTTTGTTTTTGCTTTCTTTTTTTTTTATTTCAATCATTGTTCAAGTACAGTTTTCTCTCCCCTGCTTTCTAATGTATTTATTGATTATGCTATTACAGTTGTCTCATTTCCCTCCTTTATTCCCTTCTGCCCTGAACACTGACACCCTCTCCCACCCACACTACCCTCACTCTTAGCTCAAGCCCATGGGTCATACATATAAGTTCTTTGGCTTCTCCATGTCCTATAATATTCTTAAGCTCCCCATGTCTATTTTGTACCTACCATTTATGCTTCTTATTCCCTGTATCTTTTCCCCCATTCCCCCTCCGGCTTCCCACTGATAACCCTCCATGTGATCTCCATTTCTGTGATTCTGTTCCTGTTTTAGTTGTTGGCTTAGTTTGTTTTTGTTAACATTTTTTTAGGTTCAGTTGTTGATAGTTGTGAGTTTATTGTCATTTACTGTTCGTATTTTGATCTCCTATTTCTTAGGTAAGTCCCTTTAACATTTCATATAATAAGGGCTTTGTAATGATGAATTCCTTTAACGTGACCTTCTCTGGGAAGAACTTCACCTGCCCTTCCATTTTAAATGATAGCTTTGCTGGATAGAGTAATCTTGGATGTAGGTCCTTGCCTTTCATGACTTGGAATACTTCTTCCCAACCCCTTCTTGCCTGCAAGTTTTCTTTTGAGAAATCAGCTGATAGCCTTACAGGAACTCCATTCTAGATAACTCTCTCTTTTTTTCTTGCTGTTTTTTTTTTTTATCCAACAGAATAAATTTAATGAGCTTCAAAGGAAATAAATGTACTGAAAAGATCACATTCATAATTCAATCATTATCAACATACTGTTAACAAAAGATAATGTTTTGTGCCTAAATACATGTTCAAATTGAGTGGTATTTTGATGTAGTACATGTACTGATTTGTATACATATTTGGTATTTAATAATGAAGTATTTATGTCAGTAAGCTTCTGCTCATTCCTTTTTTCTTTAACTTTTTTATTGTTCTCTTCCTGCTTTTAAGATTCTCTCCTTATCATTAATCTTGGGTAGTGTAATCATGATATGCCTTAGTGTGTGCTTCCTTGGGTCCAGTTTCTGGGGGCTTGTTGAGATTCCTGAACTTCCTGGAAGTCTATTTCCTTTGCTAGATTAGGGAAGTTCTCATTCATTATTTTTCAATTAAGTTTTCAATTCCTTCCTCTTCCTCTTCTCCTTCTGGCACCTTTATGATTCAGCTGTTGGAAAGTTTAAAGTTATCCTGGAGGTTCCTAAGCCTCTTCTCACCCTTTTTTGTATGTGTGTAATTTTATTTTAATCATTGTTTAAGTACAGTTTTCTGTCCTTTACTCCAACTCCAGCCCACCCACCCATCCCTCCACACCTCCCTCTGTTTTCCAAGCCCTCTAGTTTTTGTCCATGTGTCCTTTATATTTGTTCCTGTAAACCCTTCCCATTCTCCCCTGAAATTCCCTACCCTCTCTGCTCTGTTCACTGTCAGCCTGTCCTCTATTTCACTGTCTTTGACTATATTTTACTTGTCTCTTTGTTTTGTTGTTTAGGTTCCTGTTAAAGGTGAGATCATAAGATATTTGTCTTTCACTGCCTGGCTTATTTCACTTAGCATAATGCTTTCCAGTTCCATCTATGCTGTCACAAAAGGTAGGAGATTATTCTTTCTTTCTGCTGCATAGAATTCCATTGTGTGAATGTACCATAGTTTTTTTGATCCATTCATTTCCTGATAGGCACCTAGGTTGCTTCCAGCACTTGGCTACTGTAAATTGGACAGCTATGAACATTGGGGTGCATAGGTTCTTTTGAATTGGTGTTTCAGGGTTCTTAGAATATAATCCTAGCAGTGGAATTGCTGGGTCAAAAGGAAGATATATTTTTAGTTTTCTAAGGAGGCTCTATACAGTTTTCCATAGTGGTTGTACCAGTCTGCAGTCCTACCAACAGTGCACTAGTTCAATGGTTCAACAGTGCAATGGTTCCCTTTTCTTCACAACCTCTCCAACTCTTCTTGTCTGTTGCTTTGTTTATGATGGCCATTCTGACTGGTGTGAAGTGGTATCTCATTGTGGTTTTAATTTGCATCTCTCTGATGGCTAGAGATACTGAGCATCTTTTTTCATGTGTCTCTGGATCCTCTGTATGTCCTCCTTGGAGAAGTGTCTGTTCAAGTCCTTTGCCCATTTTTAATTGGGTTGCTTGTCTTCTTAGAGTGGAGTCATATAAGTTCTTCATATATTTTGGAGATTAAACCCTTGTCTGACATAGCATTGGCAAATATGTTTTCCCATACAGTTGGTTCTCTTTTAATTTTAATCCTGTTTTCTATAGCTGTGCAGAAGTTTTTTATTTTGATGAGGTCCCATTTGTTTATTCCTTCCTTTATGTCCCTTGCTTTAGGGGACATATCAGTAAAAATGTTGCTGTGTGATATATATTAGATTTTCCTATCTATGTTCTCCTCTAGGATTTTAATGGTGTCACAGTTTATATTTAAGTCTCTTATCCACCTTAAATTTATTTTTGTGTATGGTGTAAGTTGGTGCTGGAGTTTCATTTTTTTTTTTTTTTGCACTTAGCTATCCAGTTCTCCCAACACCATTTGTTGAAGAGGCTATTTTTATTTGAGTTTATGTTGCTGCCCACCTTGTCAAATGTTAATTGACCATAGAGACTTGGGTTTATTTCTGGGCTCTCTGTTCTGTTCCATTGGTTCATGTGCCTGTTTTTATGCCAGTACCAGGCTGTTTTGATTACAGTGACCTTGTAATATAGTTTAGTATCAGGTATTGTGATCCATACTACTCTGCTTTTATTTCTCAAAATTGCAACAGCTATTTGGGGTCATTTATGGTTCCATATAAATGTTTGAAGTATTTGTTCTGTGTCTGTGAAATATACTATTGGTATTTTAATAGGTATTACATTGAATGTGTAAATTGCTTTGGGTAGTATGAACATTTTGATGATGTTCATCCAGTCCATGGATTCTTCCAAATTCTTCCAGTCCATGAACACAGTATTTCTTTGGAAACACAGTTTCCATTTCTTTGTATCTTCCTTGGTTTCTTTCTTCAATGTTATGTGGTTTTTGCATACAGTTCTTTTACCTCCTTGGCTAGGTTTATTCCTAGGTATTTTATTTTTCTTTTTGTTCTATCAAATAGGATTTCTCCCTTGATTTCTGCTTCTGCTGTTTCATTGTTGGTGTACAAAAATGCCTTTGATTTCTGGATATTGAGTTTATACCTTGCTCTTTTGCCAAATTCATTTATTAGGTCAAACAGTTGTTTGGCCAAGTCTATAGGATTTTCTATGTACACTATCATGTCATCTGCAAACAGTGGCAGTTTTGTTTTCCTTCCTTTCAGATTTGGATGACTTTTATTTATTTTTTTCTTGTATGATCGCTGTGGCTAAAACTTCCAATACTATATTGAATAGAAGTGGTGAAAGTGGACAACCTTGTCTTGTTCCTGATCTTAATGGAGACGATTTTAGTTTTTTAGCTCATTGAGTGTGATGTTGGCTGCAGGTCTCTCATATATGGCCTTTATTATGTTGAGGAATGCTCCCTCTATTCCCACTTTACTGATTGTTTTTATCATAAATGAGTGCTACACCTTATCAAATGTTTTTTCTGCATCTATTGATATCTATGATATCAATAGATATCTATGCTTTTTTTATGTGATGTATTACATTTACTGATTTGCAAATATTGAACCATCCTTGCATCCCTGGGATGAATCCCACTTGGTCATGGTATATGATCTTTTTAATGTATTGTTGGATGCTGTTTGCCAATATTTTGTTGAGGATTTTAGCATCTATGTTCATCAGCAATATTGGCCTGAAGTTTTCTTTCTTTTTTGTGTCTTTGGTTTTGAGATTAGGATGATGCTGGCTTCATAAAAAGAGTTTGGGAGTCCTTCCGTCATTCTGGATTTTTTGGAATAATCTGTGAATGATAGGGGTTAGCTCTTCCTTAAATGCTTGGTAGAATTCACCTGTCAAACCATCTGGTCCAAGGCATTTGTGTGTCTGAAGCTTTTTGATTACTGCTTCAATTTCACCTGCTGTTATTGGTCTGTTCAGTCTTTCTGCTTCTTTTTCATTGAGTTTTGGAAAATTATATATTTTTTACCTAGGTGAAATATCCATTTCACCTAGGTTTGCAAATTTCTCAGCATATAGTTCTTTGTAGTAATATTTTACAAGCCTTTGTATTTCTGTGATATCAGTTGTAATCTGCCCTCTTTCATTTCTGATTGTGTTAATTGGTGTCTTCTTTCTTTTTTTCTTGATGAGTCTGCTTAAAGGCTTGTCGATTTTGTTTATCTTTTCAAAGAACCAGCTCTTGGATTCATTGATCCTTAGAATTGTGCTTTTAGTCCCTATGCCATTTAATTCTGCTCTAATCTTGGTTATTTCCTTTCTTCTACTTTTCTGGGCTGTCTTTGTTGTTGCCCCTTGAGTTCTTATAGGCATAGGGTTAGGTTGTTTGTTTGAAATGTTTATATCTTTTTTAGGTAGGTGTGTATCGCTCTGAACTTCCCTCTCAGAACTGCCTTCACTTTGTCCCATAAGTTTTGGGTTGTTGTGAGTTAATTTTTGTTTCTTTCCAGAAACTTTTTGATTTCTTCCCTAATTTTATTCTTGACCCATTCATTGTTAATAGCACGCTATTCAATCTCCATGATTTTGAGTGTTCTGAGCTTTTCCTTGGGGTTGGTTTCCAGTTTCAGTTCCTTGTGATCTGAGAAAATGCTTCATATGCTTTCAAATTTCTTGAATTTGTTGAGGCTTGTTTTCTGTCCTATCATGTGATCTATCTTGGGAAATGTTCCATGTGCATTTGAAAAGAATGTCTATTTAGCTTCTTTGGTATGGAGGGCTCTCTATATATCAGTTAAGTCCATTTCCTGTAGGGCATTGTTCCTTGCCACATTATCTTTGTTGATATTTTGTTTGGAAGATCTGTCCATTTTTGACAGTGGAATGTTAAAATCCCCTACTACAATTGTGTTGCTGTCAATATCTTTCTTGAAGTTCTCTAAGATTTTCTTTATGTATTTGGGTGCTCCTACGTTGAGTGCATATATGTTTACAATGTTTATGTCTTCTTGGTATATTCTTCCCTTGAGTATTATGAAGTGACCTTCTGGGTCTCACTTTATGGCCCTTTTTTGGAAGTCTATTTTGTCTGATATGACTATTGCTACCCCAGCTTTTTTTTCCCTGTTTGCTTGGAAATTTTTTTTCTAGCCGTTCACTTTCAGCCTGTGTAGGTCTTTTATCCTGAGGTGGGTCTCTTGTAGTCAGCATATGTGTAGGTCATGTTTTCTTATCCAGCTATTCTATGCTATTATATTCAGCTATTCTATTTCTTTTGATTGGAACATTTAATCCATTTACATTTAAGGTTATTATTGATAGATACTTATTCATTGTCATTTACGTACCTGTGTTCCTCTCTCCCTCTCTCTCTCTCTGTCTCCCCCTTCCTTCCTTTCCTTAAAGCAGTCTATTTAGCATCTCTTGCAGAGCTACTTTGGTGGAGGTGTATTCTTTTAGACTTCTTTTGTCTGGGAAGCTTCTTATTCAGCCTTCTATCCTGATTAAGTGTCTTCCTGGGTAAAGTGGCCTTGGTTGCAGACATCTGGTTCTCTTCCCTTGGAATATTTCTTGCCATTCTCTTCTGGCTTGGAATGTTTCCATTGAGAAGTTAGCTGCTAGCCTTATTGGGCCTCCCTTGTATGTTACTTCTTTTTTTCTCCCTTGCTGCCCTTAAGATTTGCTCTTTGTCTTGAAATTTTGCCATTTTAATTATGATGTGTCTTAAGGTGGGCCTCTTTGGGTTCCTCTTGATTGGGACTCTCTGTGTTTCCTGGATTTGTGTGACTTTTTCTCTCATCAAATTAGGGAAGTTTTTCATCATTACTTTTTCAAGTTGGTTTTCTATCCTTTGCTCTTCTTCTCCTGCTTGTATGCCTATCATACGGATATTATTGCATTTCATATTGTCTTGCATTCCCCTTATTCCCTCTTCATTCTTCCTGGGTCTCTTTTCCTTTTCTTGCTCTTTCTGGGTGTTTTTTTCTACTTTGTCCTCTAGCTCGCTAATCTGATCCTGCTTCATCGATCCTGCTTTTCATTCCTTCTACCGTGTTCTTCAGTTCAGAAATTGTATTAATTTCGTCTTGGCCTTTGTTGAGAGTTTCTATTTCCTTTTTGATGTTTATATAGTTTGGAGTGAGTTCATTGTAGCTTCCCTGTAATTTCTGGTAGCTAATTGTGAGCTCCTTTAGTTTCCTGATAACCATTTTGTTGAACTCATTATCTGATAGTTGAGTTGCCTCTATTTCATTTTGCATTGTTTCTGAGGATTCCTCCTTTCTTTCATTTAAGGATTGTTTCTTTGTTTTCCCATTGTTTGTGAGATTCTTCTTGTTAGTGTCTGCTTCTTAAATTTACCTGTTCTGGCTCCTTGGGTTTATGGTGTGAACTTCTGTAGTAGAATACCTGTGAGATTCAGTGGTACAGTCTCCTTCAGTTATTCTGGTGTTCACAGCTTCCACCTACTCTTTTTTGTGATCAGTTGGAGGGGGGAGGCAAAATGGTTTCAGACAGCAAGACAGTATTCTATGATATTTACACTAGCAGCCAGTAGAGAAGAGATAGGGGATCCTTTGGCTATGTATTGTGTTAACCATGATCTTCCACCCCACTAGCCACTTTTTAGAAAGGATGGAAAGAAGGTAAGACTCTTATTGGGGTGAAAAGGATTGTGAGTGAATTTAGAAAGCAGAGAGGCTGTGGGTTGTCAGATTCTGAGGTAGGGTGAGAATAAAGAATAGTAAATAGGTGTAGTGTGTGAGAGAATAGAGTTAACCACTACAGTAATAAAGTTTGGGAAACCTCGAAGTGGGCTGATATCTGAGAGGGGTGTTGTGTAGTATTTACAATTATATGGAATAGGTCTTATTTACAGCAATATTAAAGCAACAATTAAATGACAGACTCTATGAGATCTAGATAACAAAAATAGGGAGTATAAAACCTTGAGTAGTGTACCAATGGAACACAAATGAAGGACAGTAAATTAGCAATACAGTATGAGTGAGATAACAGGGGAAACCTATCAAATGATACAGTATAATCAGGCAAGCAAAGAAGACTATACGGAAAGAAGAAGAATACCAAAATACTATTAAAATAAAAAATGTAAGTATAATGAAAAAAGATAATACAAATATGCAATAACTTGCAGTTTCAAAAAAAGGAAAAAAGCAGAAGATGGAATGAAGAGATAAATTTGGAAACGAAGGAATAACACTAGAGTGAAAGAAAGAAAAGCATAAGGAACTGAGAGATATAAAAATAATAAGAATTAAAAAATAAAAAGTTGCTTAAAAAGATAAAATCGAACAATCAATCAAACAAGCAAACAAACAAACAAACAAAAAACCTCCCGTTCGTTTTTAACTGGCCAAACCACTTTTTCTGGTCTTGACAGCTTCAGCAGGCTGAGGGGCAAATGGAATCTTTTTCTGTCTTCCCAGTCCTAACTCAGCCGAACTCAGTCTCTCATGTACTGTCCCCATGGCTAACCATGCATTCTCCCCAGAGCCGGTCTGGTGCCTCTCCCCAGGGCCCTGGGTGTGGGCCTGGGCATTCCTAAGCACACTCTGGAGCTCACCACTGAGGGCTCCAGGATCCCGTGGAGCACCTGCGCCTTTTCTGAGTTCACAGTGTGAGCTCTAAGGATCCCTAGGGGTGTGCACTTCCCCCAATTTCTCAGCCGTGGGCACCAGGGATCCTGCAGAACACTCATGCTTTTTCTGTGTTCAAGTCTGTGGGGTCTGGGTCTTCCACAAAATCACACTGTCTTGGAGTTGGGGGTGCAGGTGCACTGCCAGGCTGCCCTTGGTCACACAGACTGGGATGCACACTCTTCTCAGGGCTATTAATGAGTGCTCACAGCCCCTGTGTGATTATCTCTCAGTCCTCACTCCCCTCTCTGTGCCTGCAGGCAACCAGGCCTCGCCCGGTGCTGCTCAATCCTTGTTTAGCTGGGGAGGGAGCGGTTGAACCACCTCTCTCCTGATTGTCCTGAGGCAGACCAGGAGCACTGGGCCTGGGGGCTGCAACCTCCCTGGTCCCTGCGCTGATCCCTAGGCCCTTATTATCCTGAAGCAGTCTCCTTACTGTCTGTTTTTTTTTTTTTTTTTTTTTTTTTTTTTTTTTTTAAAGATTTTATTCATCCATTTTTTAGGGAGGGAAGGGAGGGGGGAAGAGAGAGAGAGAGAGAGAGAGAGAGGGAAACATCAATGTGCGGTTGCTGGGGGCTATGGCCTGCAACCCAGGAATGTACCCTGGCTGGGAATCGAACCTGGGACACTTTATGTCTGGTTTTTCAATGTCCGCTATAACTTTTGATCTCCTATTTTCATAAATGTTGTGATATTCTTAGCTTTATGCTCTGTTCCTCCATAGATCGGTTAGTTTTTCTTCCATGTGTAGGAGGGAGTAGAATCTGCTCCCTCCTAGCACACTGACATCTTCCTCCTCTCATTTTTTTAAATTCCTGTTTCTTCATTTTGTTCTGGTTGAATGTTCATTTTTTTCCTTCTGCTCCAAATCATTGATTTGAGCCCAGTTTCTTTCCTGTCACTGTGGGTTCCATGTATATTTTCCTTTATTTCACTTTTCATGGACTTCACTTTTTCCTCTACTTTGCAACAATACTCAACCAATTCCATGAGCATCCTGATTAACAGTATTTTGAAATATGCATCTGATAGGTTGGCTATCTCTATGTTCCTTATTTCTGTTTTTTCTCTAGCCTTGATCTGTTATTTCATTTGGGCCATTTTTTTCTCTTGGCATGTATGTTACATAGTAAAAGGCAGAACCTTAGGTATTCACCAGGGCGGGGCTACCCACATCGCTAGGTTGTGGCACTGTATGTGGGAGAGGGGTTTGAGAGGGAACAATGCTGCTGTTCATCTCTCTGTTGGCTTTCAGTCACTTCTTCTGCTACCCATAAGCAAACTGGGTCCTTGTGGTGCTGGTTCCCATGTGGGTGGTTTTATGTATGTTTTAGAACCCTATAGGTCTCTCCAACAGACTTTCCTGTGAGGCAGAGAGTTTCTCTTGCCATCTCAACGCCCATAGGTTCTTTAAGTCAGAATTTTTTGAGACTTTAATTCCCTGCACTGGAACCCTAGGTTGTACAGTCTGTCTCACTCCCTTGTTGCTCCTCTTGATTTATCTGCACCCAGATGCAGCACTGCCTGCTCCACCAGCTACAACCTTGCCTGGTCTGCCAGCTGCTTCCTTGCCCATCCCTGTCCTCCAGCCACCACCTTGCCACGAGTCCTCTCTACCCGACTGCCTCTCTCTACCCCTCCTACAGGTCTGGACGAATGTTTCTTCTTTAACTCCTTTGTTGTCAAACTTCCATACAGTCTAATTTTCTGTCAGTTCTGGATGTTTTTGTTTTTAAATTTGTTTTTGTCCTTCTTTTGGTTTTGTGAAGAGGACCTCATTCTTTTAAAAAATACACATAGTTGACAAACCTTTACCTAGACTCAACTAGAAAAAGAGGGTCCAAATAAATAAAATCAGATGAAAGCAGAGAAGTAACAACAAATACCACAGAAATACAAAGGATTGTAAGAAATTACTGTGAACAACTACATTACAAGAAATTGGACAACATGGGCAAAATGGATAAATTTCTAAAAACATACAATCTTGTAAAACTGATTCAGGAAGAAGTGGAAACCCTGAATAGACTGATAACAATGAGCATTGTAGTGGACCATCCTTCCTGGCGTGGGCCCAGCCCCCAGTGGCAAACATTTACTGCAAAGGAACTTCCTAAAAACCATCCTAAACCTTCCAAGGATCATTGTAACCAGTTCAACCACTTGTGCCTTTTCATTTGCAAATATCCCTCTTCGTGATGTGATTACCAGCATCCTCTCCTTTGTTTTCTGTATAAGGTAACCACCTAAAGCAAGCCTGTGCGTAGTTAATGAGGACTTTCTTGTAATGTGCCCAGTAAGACAATAAAGCTCATTGGAGCAAGGGCCGAGGCTTTTGCTCCCCTTGAGAGAAAAGCTGCTTGCCCTTTTCTTCCACAGGATTCAGTAGTCTGTGTGAATTTCTTTTGTTTCAGCTACAACTCCTTGTACCCTACGTGAGGGAGTCTGCAACAAGCATAACTGAAGCAGTAATAAAAAAAATAATAATAAACTCCCAGCACACACACAAAAAATAAACAAACAAATAAAACCAACAATCAAAATAAATAAGTAAATAAATAAAACCTGGACCATATGTCTTCACAGGAAAATTTTACCAAACATTAAAAAGAATAAATACTTCCTGGCTGGTGTAGCTCAGTGGATTGAGTGCGGGCTGCGAACCAAAGCATCACAGGTTTGATTCGCAGTCAGGGTATATGTCTGGGTTGCAGGCCATGACCCCCAGCAACTGCACATTGATGTTTCTCTTTTCTCTCTATCTCCCTTCCTTCCCTCTCTAAAAATAAATAAATAAAATCTTTAAAAAATAAAAAAAGAATAAATACTTATACTTTCAAATTATTCCAAAAAACTCATGTAGAGGGAAGACTTTTAAATTTTTTCCATGGGGCCAATATTATCTTAATTCCAAAACCATGTAGAGACACAACAAAATAAAAATTATAAGCCAATATCTTTAATCAACATGGATACTAAATTCCTCAACAAAATATTAGCAAACTGGATCCAGCAATACACTGAAAAGATCATACACCATGTTCAAGTGGGATTTATTTCACAAATGCAAAGATGGTACAATATTCACAAGTCAATAAGAGTAATGTATCACATAAAAATAAAGACAAAAATCACATGATCATATCAATAATGCAGGAGAATAATTTGAAAAATCTACATCTATTTATGATAAAAGCACTCAGCATAGTGAGAATAGAGGGAACCTACATCAACATAATAAAGGCCATATATGAAAAACCTACTACCAACTGTCAGGATGGGCGGGGTAGGACAAAAAGGGAGCTGCCTCCATAGTTACCACTGCGCACTTCCAGCCCCCGAGCTGCCCGGGCTGGAGCCTGCCTCTGCCGGCCACTGCAGTCCACCTCAGCCCTCCGGGCCATGGCCTATTTCAGGCGAGTGCCCAGGGTGATGGTGCTGGTGGCTGAGCACTGGGAGCAGCCAAGATGGAGGCTGAACTTTGACCCAGAAGAGATAGATGACATCAAACCAGGGCACGAGAAGAGCCACCAATGGTGGGTTGCCACTTTGTTTGGAGGAAACCAATCCCCAGCCTCCACAAAGAGTGCTAACCAGAATAAAACCCCACCATGTTCTCTGTGTGGCGCGGTCTTTTCTTAGCCCTTCAGCTGTAGGGGCAGAAAAAACTTCGCCTGGGAGCACAAACCCCCAAGATAAAGCTCTTCTGCTTATTTTTTGTGGCTAATTAGCTTTTATTCCTCAGGAGAGTCTAAGGAAACCCTACACCAACATCATACTTAATGGGTAAAAAACTATTTCCCTTAAGATCAGGAAGAAGACAGAGGTAATCTGCTTTCATCATTCATTAAATATAGTAATTGAAACCCTAGCCATAGCAATCAGAGAAAAAGAAGAAATAAAAGGCATCCAAATAGGAATGGAGGGAGTAAAACTGTCATTATTTGAAGAAGATGAGGCATTTTACATATAAAACTCCAAAAGCCCCACTAAAAAACTACTTGACCTAATAAATGCATCAAACAAGTTAGCAGAATACAAAGTTAATATCCAGAAATCAATGACATTTTTATACACCAATAGTGAACTATCAGAAAAAGAAACTAAGAAAACAATCTCATTTAATATTGCAACAAAAAAGTAAAGTACCTTAGGAATAAATTTAACCATGGAGGTAAAAGATTTATACTTAAAAAATATAGTACACTGAAGAAAAAAAGTTCTTCACAGAAGATACAAATAAGTGGAAGGATATACCATGTTCATGAATTGGAAGAATTAACATCATTAAAATGTCTATATTACCCAAAGCAATCTATGGATTGAATGCAATTCTTATTGAAATACCATTGACATATTTCACAGTTCTAGAACAAATATTCCAAAAATTTATATGGCACCAAAAAATACCCCAAATAGTCCCAGCAATTCTGAGAGAGAAGAACAAAGTTGGAGAGATCACAATACCTGATATCAAACTAGTCTAGAGGTTCACTGTAATCAAAACAGTCAGGTGCTGGCATAAAAACATACATGGACATCAGTGAAACAGAAAAGAGAGCCCAGAAATAAACCCATGACTTTATGGTCAATGAATATTTAACAAAGGAGGCAAGAACATACAATGGAGTACAGGTAGTCCCTTCAATAAATGGTGTTGGGAGAACTAGATTACTACATGAAAAAAAAAAAAAATGAAACTAGACCACTGAAATATACCATACACCAGAATAAACTCAAAATGTATAAAATACTTAAATATAAGTAATGATACCATAAAAATCCTAAAAGAAAACATAAGCAGTAAAATTTTAGATATCTCAAGTAGCAACATTTGGCTGATATATCTCCTAGGCTGAGAAAAAAAGGAAAAGATAAACAAATGGGCCTATATCACATTAAAAAGCTTCTGCACAGCCAAAGAAACATCATTATAATAAAAATGGAACTGATTGTATGAAAGAACATATTTGTTAATGATACATTGGACAAAGATTTAATCTCCAAAATATATTAAACACTCATATGAGTCAACATAAGGAAGATTAAAAATCCAGTTAAAAATTGGTAAAGGAACTGAATAAACATGTTTCCAAGGAAGACACACAGATGGCCCATAGACATGAAAAAAATATTCAATGTCACTAGCTATCAAACAGATACAAATTATAATTACAATGAGATACCATCTCACACCTGTCAGAATGGATATCATTAATATATTTGCAAACTATTGATGGTGAGGATGTAGAGGAAAATCCCCAGTGCACTGTTGGTAGGAAGGCAAATTGGTGCAGCCACCATGGAAAACAGGATTGAATTTTCTCAAATATTAAAAATGAAGCTGTCTTTTGATCCAGTGATTGCACTGCTAGCATTATACCCTAAGAATCCTAAAACACCAACCCAAAGAATATGTGCACATATATTTTCATAGCAGAGCTATTTACAATAGCCAAGATTTAGAAACAGCCAAAGTGCCCATCAGAAGATGAGTAGATTAAAAAACTGTAATAAAGATCTAAGATGGTGGACAAGTAGGTGGAAGCTACACTAACTTTTTCCAAGGACCAATCTGGAATTACAACTAAATTGTACAGAAAGCATCCTGAACAACCAACTGAACACTATCTAGAGAGAAATCTTATAACCAAGGACAGACAGAAGGAACAACTTCACCACAATGAAACTGGTACAGAGTGTGGAGTAGGCTCAAGAGGGTTGGCTTGGCTCCCATAGGCTGCAGATGAAGATTTAGAAGGATGTTTCAGCAGCTGGGTTATTTCCCCTGAGAAGTGTAGGGTATAAACCTCAAGCTGAGATCCCTACCTAACAGCATTAGAGTTGGAAAGGAACCCAGATAATATCCAGTAGTGAAAAGCAGTAGGGTTTCTGTCTGCCAAAGAGGGATGGCTGGAGTTTCAGAGAGCTTCTTAAACAGCCAATGCACAAAAGTATGCTTGAAGCCACTTACACTGTGTTCTGGCAGAGGGAGGGCAGAGTGGACTAGAGACACCTGAGGAAAGTCTGGTGATGCTCACTTTGGGGAGAGAACTGAAGGACCAACTGCCAGGATCCATGTGCTGAGTCATTCCTCATACTGTGGGAGCCATCTTTCTCAGGCACAGCACACCACCACTCCAAGTGGCATCAGCCTGAAGGGGAGCAATAGCCCTGCCCACAGGAGTTAATCTGTCCCACCCTATGGATCTTAAACAAAGCTGCCCTTTAAAACTTGATTAGTTTAACAACTGGTCAGGCTGATAACTGATTAATTTAACACCTAAGGTGGAAAATGCAAAGAAGCAGCCAAAGTGGGAAGACAAAGAAACAGATCCCACATTAAAGGATGGAAGAAATGGTTGCAAGCAATTTATCAGATAAAGAGTTTAGAGGAAAGATTGTAAGGATATTCAAAAACATGAAAAAAGACATAGAAATCATAAAAAGACCAGTCAGAAATAAAGAATGCAATATCTAAAATAAATAATACACTGGAAAGAATAAACAGTAGGCTAAATGAAGCAGAGGATCTGTGGTTTCAAAGACAAAATAGAAAAACTCATACAGGCAGAGTGGCAAAAAGAAAAAAAGAATTAAAAAAAATAAGGATAGTGCCCTGACTGGTGTGGTTCAGAGGATTGATTGCCAGCCTGCAAACCAAAGGGTTGCTGGTTTGACTCCCAGTCAGGGCCCATGCCTAGATTGTGGGCCAGGTCCCCTACAGGGGGCTCATGAGAAACAGCCACACATTGATGTTTCTCACCCTCTCATTCTAACCTCACTTGCCTTCTTTCTAAAAATAAATATATAAAATCTTTTTTTAAAAGGATAGCTTAAGAAACAATTTAGACATATTGAAGTATAACAGTATCTGCATCATGGGAATATCATAAGAAGAGAGCGAGCAATGGACTGAGAACTTCATGGGAAAAATAATGACAGAAAACTTCCCTAATCTGATGAAGGAAAACGTCTCACAAGTCCAGGAAGGCTAAAGGGTTCCAAACAAATTGGACCCAAAGAGGCCTACACCAATACACATCATATTTAAAATGACAAGGCTTAAAGACAAAGAGAGAATCCTTAAAGCCACAAGAGAAAAGCAGGTACAAGGGAGCACCAATTACACTGTCATCTAATCACTCAACAGATATACTTCAGGCCAGAAGGTAGTGGTGTGAAATATTCAAGGTGATGGAAAACAATGACATACAACGAATGCTGCTTTACCCAGTAAGGCTATCATTTAAAATTGAAGGAGAAATAAGGAGCTTCCCAGATTATAAAAAGCTAAAGGAGTTTGTTAACACCAAAGCAGTACTTCAACAAATATGAAAGGGCTTTCCTGAAGAAAAGAAGGAAGTGAAGAAGGAGGAGGAGGGAGGAGGAGGGGGAGGAGAAGAGAAGGAGGAAGAGGAGGGGAAAAGAAAATAGTCTAACAATAAAATAGCACTAAATATGTATCTTTCAATAACCTCCTTAAATGTAAATGGCATAATAGTCCCAACCAAAAGACATTGAGCAGCTGAATGTATAAGAAAACGACACTCATATATATCCTGCCTCCAAGAGACCCATGTCAGGTTGAAAGATACACACAGACTAAAAGTAAAGGATTGGAAAAAGATTTCATGCCAGTGGAAAGGAAAAAGCTGGGGTAGCAATACTTATATCTAATAAAATAGACTTTAAAACAAAGGCTACAGTAAGAGACAAATAAGAGTACTACATAATGAAAAAGGGAACAATTCAACAACCAGATATAATCATAGTAAACATTTATGTATCCAACATAGGAGCACCTAAATATCTGAAGCAAATCTTGATGGACATAAAGGGAGAGATCAACAGAAACACAGTCATAGTCTGGGATATTAATATCCCATTGACTTCAATGGATAGATCTTCCAGAGAGAAAATCAACAACAGGACAGCAGCCTTACATGGCACACTATATCAAATGGATTTCATTAGTATCTTAAGAACATTTCACCCCAAAACAACAGAATATACATATTTTACAAGAGCACACAGAATATTTTCTAGGATAGAACACATGATAGGACACAAAACAAGTGTCAATAAATTTAAGAAGACTGGAATCATATCAAGCATCTTCTCTGATCACAATACTATGATAATAGAAATTAAATGGCATGTTATTAAACAATGAATGGGTCAACAATGAGATAAAGGAACAGATCAAAATATATCTTGAAAAAAAAAAGAAAATGAAAACACAACAGTACAAAATCCATGAGACACTAGAAAATTAACCCTGAGGAAAACTCTTAGTATTACACACCTATTTATACATACACACACACATACATACATACATACATAAAGAAAGACATAAGTAAATGAAAAATCTCAAATAAACAATCTTACTTCACACTTAAATGAACTTGAAAAAGAACAACAAACAAAGCCCCAAATGAGTAGGAGGATGGAAATAATAATGATCAGGGCAAAAATAAAAGAAAAAGAGTCTAAGAAATGATACAGAAGATCAACAAATCCAAGAGCTGATTATTTGAAAAGATAAAAAAGACTGACAAACCTTTAATCAGATTCATTAAGAAAAAGAAAAATAAGACTCAATAAATAAAATCAGAAATGAAAGAGAAGAAATAACAAATGACACAAAAAATTCAAAGAATTACAAAAGGTTGTAATAAAATATGAACAACTATATGCCAACAACCTGGACAACCTGGGTGAAATGGATAAATTCCTAGAAATCTACTATCTTACAAAACTAAATCAGAAAGGATCAGAGAATCTGAATAGACAGATTACCTCTAGTGAAATTGAAGCTATAATAAAAAACTCTCAACAAACAAGGTCCTGGGCCATATGGCTTCACAGGTGAATTTTACCAAACATTCCAAAAAGAACTAACACTTCTCCTTCTCAAACTACTTCATAAAATTCAAGATAAGGGTAAGTTCTCAAATCATTTTATGAGGCCAGCGTTATCCTAATAGTAAAACCAGATAAAGACATGACAAAGAAAGAAAATTATAGGCCAGTATCCCTTATTAACATACATGCTATATTCTTCAACAAAAGATTAGCCAAACTAATACAGCCATATACAAGAAAGATCAGACACCACATACCAGTGGGATTTTTTTCCTGGAATTGAGGTTGGTACATCATTTGCAAATCAATAGATGTGAATGACCACATAAACTAGTTGAAATATAAAGATCATATAATCATATCAATAGATGCAGAACAGCATTTGATAAAATCCAGCTTCCATTTATGATAAGAACTCTCAGCAAAGTGATACCTAAGTTTAATAAAGGTCATATAGGACAAACCCACAGCCAGCATCATATCCAACAGACAAAAACTACAAGCATCCCTTTACAATCAGGAATAAGACAAGGATGTCCCTGTGTTATTCATCATATTACCAGAAGTCCTAGCCACAGCAATGAGACAAGAAGGTGAAATAAAAGGCATCTAAATTGAAAAGGAAGTAGAAAAACTGTCACTATTTGCAGATGACATGATACTTTACATAGAAAGCCCAAAGATTCCACCAAGAAACTACTAGAGCTGATAAATGAATTCAGCAAAATAACAGGACACAAAATTAATATCCAGAAATCAGTTGCACTTTTATGTCAGTGATGAGCTAACAAAAAGGGAAATTAACAAAATAATCCCATTCACGATTGCTACAAAGAGAATAAAATACCTAGGAATAAGCCTAAACAGGGATATAAAAGACCTGTACTCAAAACATTATAAGATGCTGGAGAAAGAAGTAGAAGATACAAATAAGAAGCACATTCCATATTCATGGATAAGAAGAGTTAGCATTGTTAAACTGTCCATACTTCCAAAAGCAATCTAGATTCAACACAATTCCCATCAAGATTCTAATGATGTATTTCAGAGAACTAGAACAAGTATTTCAAAAATTTATATGGAATAACAAAAGGCCCCACCTAACAACAGTGATCCTGAGAAAGATCAAAGTTGGAGGAATCATGCTACTTTATATCAAACTATATTATAAGGTCATATTAAACCAAACAGCATGATATTGATAGAAAAACAGACTCATAGGTCAATGGAACAGAAAACAGAGCCCAGAAATAAACCCACACCTTTCTAGTCCATTAATATTCAACAGAGGAAGCAAGCACATACAATGGGCTAAAGATTTTTGATTTTGTCAGTTGAGTATGATGTTGGCTATAGGTTTCTCATATATGGTTTCTATTACATTGAGGTATATTCCCTCTATTCACACTTTTCTGAGTGGTTATATCATAAACAAGTGCTATACTTTATCGCATGCTTTTTCAGCATCTATTGATATGATCAAGTGGGTTTTGTCTTTTGTATCACTTATGTGGTATGTTATGTGTATTGATTTACAAATATTGTACCATCCTTGCATCTCTGTGATGAATCCCACTTGATCATGGTGTATGATGTTTTTAATATATTGCTGGATTGAGTTTGCCAATATTTTGTTGAGGATTTTAGCTTTTATGTGCATCAGTAATATTGGCCTGTAGTTTTCTTTTTTTCTTGTCTTCATCTGGTTGTGGAATTAGGATAATACAAGCACCATAAAAAAGAGTTTAGGAGTCTTCCCTCTTCTTAGATTTTTTGGAATATTTTTAGAAGAATTAGGGCTATTTCTTCTCTAAATGTTTGAAAAAATTCTCCTGTGAATCCGTCCGGTCCAGGGCTTTTGTGTCAGGAGTTATTTTATCACTGTCTCAATTTCAATAGCTGATATCAGTCTATTCAGGCTTTTCCCTTCTTTTTGATTCAGTTTTAGAGTATTATAAGTTCCTAGAAATTTGTCCTTTTCACTCAGGTTTTCAAATTTCTTGGCATATAGTTGTTTGTAGTAATTTCTTACAATTCTTTGTATTTCTAGGGTATTGGATATAATCTCTTCTCTTATTTTTCCCTTTACAGATTTTGCTATTGTAGTACCTTGACTTAATGTATTACCATTTCAACAACAGTTGCTGGAGTTTATGCTATTGAAGGCCGTGTTGCACACCTTATGACTAGAACTACCCTCAGGAAACTCACTATCAAGGGTTGAGATACAAGTAGGACTGTACTCAAGGCCTTAATACAAATAGAAACATAGTTCCTATGAAACCAGGATTCTATGTGCCTAAGCTTTGACGTTGGAGCAGATTTTTGACAACCCAAGAAGAGAAATGATGATATCAGGCAATAACAATGTGAGTATGGCAGGTATAAAGGGACCATCCATTTCCTCTCATCCTTGGCCAATAAAATATGTCTATTTCTCAGAAACTCTGTGCCACTGACCTCTCCCTACCTGTCTGCTTGTTTCTCATGAATGAGGAAGGACATCCATGACTGGTAATATGGCAAGAGTCTTATTCCTACAGAGACCATGTGTATCTCCTGGAAAAGGTCAATGTGTTAAAAGTCATTACATTCTCACAAACTCTATCTCTAGGACTCTCTGTTTAACAGAATATGGAGATGCTCAACTCTCCCATTAACTTGGATCCTGAAAGCTGGTGATAAAAGGGTATTCTTAACCTTACCTGACTCTTATGTTAACTTTTCATCTTTTAAGAATTGGGAAGGTCTAGCTAAGATGGTGGCATAGGTAGAAACCCTTTGCTTCTTTGCACAGCCAATAGGAGGATAACAACCAATCTAAAACAATAAGCAACCAGAAGTGCCAGAAAATCAAACTGCATGGAATTCTGACAGCCAAGAAATTAAAGAAACATTCACCCAGACTGACAGTGGCACAACATAGCAAAAAGGGTTGCCTCCCCAGAGGAATACCTAAGGCCCTGCCACCTTACAACATAGCAAGTGTGCCAAGACAAAGAAATATGTCCCAAATGAAGGAACAGATAAAATATCCCAAAAAAGAGCTAAGTGATAAGGAGAGAGCCAAGCTATCTGATGTAGTGTTTGAAACCCTGGTAATCAGGATGCTCACACAACTGATTGAGCCCAGTCACAAAATAATGAAACAAATGAAAGCTACCCAAAGCAAAATAAAGCAAAGTATACAGGAACCAACAGTGAAGGGAAGGAAACTGAGACTCAAATCAGTGATTTGGAACAAAAGGAAGAAATAAACATCCAACTAGATCAGAATGAAAAAACAAGAATTCAAGCAGTGAAGAGAGGCTTAGGAAACTCTGAGACAACTTTAAACACTCTAAAATCAGAAACATAGGGGAACCAGAAGGAGAACAAGAGCAAAAAATTGAAAACTTATTTGAACAAATGATGAAGGAAAACTTCCCCAATCTGCTGAAAGAAACAGACTTCCAAGAAGTCCAGGAAGCCCAGAGAGTCCTAAAGAAATCGGACTCAAAGAGGAACACACCAAAGCACATCATCATTAAGTTACCCAAGATTAAAGATAGAGACCATCTTAAAAGCAGCAAGAGGAAAGGAAAGAGTTACCTGCAAAGGAGTGCCCATAAGAGCAACACATTATTCATGTGTTTATGGTGATGTTCATGTGAACAAACCCACTGGGTTGCCAACTGTGTAAAGGTGTAGCACATACAATCATGTACAGTACACAATAGTTGATAATGATAATAAACAACTGTGTTACTGGTTTACATATTTACTACACTATATTTGTATCATTATTTTAGATAATGATAAAATTAGAGTTTATTCTTTATTAATATTATTTTTTTTCTGTAAAACAATATGCTGTGTTAAGTTGTCAGCAGTCCCTTACATCTTATGCTTCCTGGGCCTCTTGATGGCATATTTTGTCTTGTGCTTGACTTAATCTTGTGCTGTTTTGTACAGTAACATACTGTATAGTCTTACATCCTGGGATTAATAAGTTATCTCATATAGCCCAGATGTGTAGTAGGTTGTACTACCTAGTTTATGTAAGTACACTCTCTGATTTTTGCACAGTGACAATATCACCTAACTAGAAATTTCTTAGAACATATCCCATCATTAAGTAGTGCATGACTATACATCTAAGTCAAAGGCAGGCAGGCTTACTGGAACTGTGTGGACATTTCCACTTAGAACTAGAAGCTAGAGTTGACATAGGGCAAAGTAGAGATGGTGAGCACTGTTGGGAATAAGGAAATTAAGAACTAAATTTCCTCTAATAGACAAGAACCACATTATAGCTAAAAGGAAATGATAAGGGAGACAATGGGCAAGCAGACACTCTCCCCTGGATAGGCTAGATAAGCAATGCTTTGTAGTTTTTAATGAGAAAATAGAAAACTAGCTAGCTAGAGCCAGGAGATTACTAGGTTAATGAACAAACAGCCTGCCTTCCCGCCTTATGCAAGAATGCTTGGTTTGAAATTCCCGCGCGTGGTCTTTGTAAGCGAATTGCTAACTGCCACGTCTGCTTCTGTATAACGCTTGCTTGCCCGCCCCTATATAAGAAAGTAGTTGTACGCACTCGCGGCAGCTCTCGTTTGCAGCTCCTTGTGGGCACTGTGTTGCTGCACACTTTGAGAGTTCGCCCCTGCGCAGGTTAAACTTGGCCAATAAAGTAACATCTTTGATACCCTGAAAGTCTCCGATATTGGTTCTCGCGTGTGCTGGATGCTACAAGCACTACCATTATGGGAGGTAGAAATGTTGGATCTTATAGACAAAGAGGGGCAAGAGAGATGTGAAAACAGCAAGCATCAAAAGCACACAGAAATGTGAGACCATGTGGTTCCTTGGAAACAGCAAAAGGGACAGGAAGGCTAAGATGTTCCAGTTTTGCAAGACCCACTAGCATTTTCTGTAATTCCCCTATCAATGCTTCCAATAAACCCCTTGGTAGATGATGGCAAAATGACTGTAGTTCTCTCCCCCTCCCTTTATTCATGCCCTCTGTAGCCACTCCTATGCAGAGGTGGAATCTATTTCACCACCCTTCCCATTTTGGTCTTTGTTATTCTTTTTGGCTACTAGAATATGGCAGAAGCAATGCTGTGCCATCTCATAGCTGACCTTGTACCCATGCTTTGGCATGATAACAAGCCAGGAATAGGCTGTTGGAGTACAAAAGATGACATGGACCAGCAGCATGCCAGCCCAGTTGTCCATGCCAAGGCCCCACATAGGTGACAGGCTCAGCCAAATTCACCCAATAGTTTGTTACATTACTGTGGTCATAGGACACTTGATCATTGATATTTGAACTAGTTTTAATAGCTTTCTTGATTTGTGTGTGTGTGGGGTGGGGCTTGATTAAAATCTGGGTTATTTCCCCTTTCTGCATAGCAGCTGCATTACTAAACAAGGTGAAAGGGCTTTCTGAGTCTACAGTCCACCATGGTAACACCTGCAGGTAATGTGTCTCTGGAATAACTTAAATAGAGCTTGCCACTCTCTGAGATACACAGAAGAGAACAATAACTCCCTCTTGTGAAGCCACTTGTCCTTGAATGCCTACCGTTTGTGATGTTTTCAACTCTCACCATAAACAATAGCCCTGGTGCATCTGAGTCATTGTCTCTCTTCTCCCAAATAATATGCACTTCTGTCCTATTTCTATTTCTGTGGACAGGGTAAAGTACCACAGTAAGCTAGTTTTCCCAGACAATTCTTACCAGTCATTGACTTAAACTAGATGGTCTGTCAGAGAAATCAGGTTTCCCATTTTTACGAATTCCTCCCACACAGCACTCCTGATTCTCACCTGAACTTCAGCTCTAGCCAAGCCCACCTGGCAGGAAAAAACTCCTCTTTCTGTAACAGGGTGCAGCCAAGAGGAGGGCCCCAAATAGGGATTTGGAATGGGGTCCAGAACTCAAGGTGTTCAGGAAATATTAGGATTTTCTCACCCCTTCCCCTTCAGGTGTCAGTTGGGGGAAGAGACAAATGGAGCAGGGCCATTGAGAGCTGTTTTGTATAGCAACAGCTTTGCAGCTAACCTCTGGCATGGTCATTTAACATATCTATAACCTTTAATTGGTTGCATAGATATGTTAAATAGCTGTGGCCATGCTCTGAGCTAGGGGAATGGACGTAAATTCCCAGCAAGATGTAACTGGGGGGCAGGTCCCCTGAGTTACAGCACCTGCATGGGAAACTTGGAAATGATTGGCTCCATGACATGGGGCTACCCTTGCTCAGACTCATGATGGCAGCCCAGTAAAGCTGGGAGGCTATGAGAGTGCTGGCAGGTGTAACTGATTGTAGGAGGAGGGAGAACCACGTAATTTTGGCTGAGTGGGGACTCCCACAGCCCTTGTGCAGAGAGGACCACACAGCTGTGGACATGTAAGAGAATCACCGTGCAGCTTTAGCAGAGAACAGCCACTTGGTTTTGGCAGAGTGACGACCCCCATCCTTGCAGCCATTGAGGAGGGAGAACCATGAAGTTTTGGCTGAGTGGAGACCCCCACAGCCATTGTTCAGAGAGGACCACTTGGCTGTGGCAAGAGAAAGGAGAGCCACGTGCCTTTGCCACAGTAGGGACCCCCACAGCTTTAGAAGGGGGAACCACCACCCAGCTTTAGCAGAGATCCCGGCAACACAGCTGATGGTGCCAGGAACTAAGGGAGGCCTACCAGCTGAGATGGATTAGTTGGAAGAACTGGGGCTGCCTGAACCATGGACTTCTATTTCTTTTCCTGAGATATGGTACCCCAGACTGGGGAAAGGGAGGAAGGAAGGACTGTGTGTGTTTGTGGGTGTTTTAAGGAACTTTGGGATTTTGACGAAGACATTAGGTCACTACTTTAAGTCTGTATAGCATTAAATAAATATTTCATTTCATTTCCTTTTCACGAATCTCTGGCACTGAGAGACGTCTTTCCTCTGGTGGCAGACATAATGAACCTGGGCAGTTCCTTTCAGTAATAGTATATTGTCCCAGGTCCCCCCCTTTTTATTCTGTAACATTTCCTCAGACCCTTCTCTGAAGGCCTGAAGAGCCATTAGAGTCAGGTAACAAGATTAATCTTTGCCCAGGAATGTAACTTCTCTAAATCTCATTTTCTTATCATGTAACATAGCTAAAATCTTTTCTGCTGTTGATTATAGTGAGAAATGAAGAGATAAGTTTCAGCCAAGATGGAGGTGTAGGTAGAAACCCTTCCCTTCCTCACACAACCAAAAGGAGAAAACAATCAATCTAAAATCAATAAACAACCAGAAGTGCTGGAAAATCAAACTGCATGGAAAACCAATAACCACAGAATGAAAGAAACCGTTAAAGAGAGAAACCAAAGTGGTAAGGCAGCAAATGGAGAGAAACCAAGAAACTGCGGTGAGGTAGTAGACCATGGGGGCAGGGCTGGCTGTAGTTTTTCCAGGCTGAGCAGAAGGGGCTGACTTAAGGGGAAACTGAAACTCAGAGGTGGTTGTGAACTATGTCCTTTGGTGGTGGGAGAAACTCCCAGTCTCACACAAGAGTACTTTGAAATGTGCGCTAGAGAGGAGCAGGCAAGCTGCATTGTTCCTCCTCTGGCCCCTCCCCAACAGGCAGCACTGCAGCTATACAAGGAGGTTTGTCCTGTCTGGGTGAATACCTAAGGGCCCACCCCTTTACAACTTATCAGAGGCCCCGAACAAAGTAATAGGGCCAAAATGAAAGAAAAGTGCAAAACCTTAGAAAGAGAGATAAGTGAGGAAGATATAGCCAACCTATATGATAGAGGATTTAAAGCCCTGGTAATCAAATTGCTCACGGATCTGATTGATTCTGGTTGAAACATGAAAGAACAAATAAGAGATAACAAACATAAAATAAAGCAAAATATTCAGGGAACCAACAGTGACAGGAAGGAAACCAGGACTCAAAGCAAGGATTTGGAACAAAAGGAAGAAATATCCAACCAGATCAGAATGAAGAAACAAGAATCCAAAAAAATGAAGAGAGGCTGGGGAATCTCTGGGACAACCTGAAATGTTCCCATATCTGAATTATAGGGGTGCCAGAAGGAGAAGAACAACAGCAAGAAATTGAAAACTTATTTGAACAAGTAATGAAGGAAAACTTCCCCAATCTGGCAAAGAAAATGCACTTTCAGGAAGTCCAGGAAGCCCAGAGAGTCCCAAAGAAGTTATACTCCAAAGGAACACACCAAGGCACATCATCATTAAGTTACCCAAGATTAAAAACAAACAGACAAACTTAAAAGCAGCAAGAGGGAAGAGTTACCTACAAAGGAGTCCATAAGGCTATCAGCTGATTTCTGAAAAGAAACTTTATAGGCAAGAAGGGGCTGGAAAGAAGTATTTGAAGTCATGAAAGGCAAGGATCTATGCCCAAGAATACTGTACCCAGCAAAGCCATCATTTAGAATGGAATGTCAGATAAAGTGCTTCCCAGATAAGGTCAAGTTGAAGGAGTTCATCATCACTGAGCCATTATTATATAAAATGTTAAAGGGTCTTATCTAAGAAAAGGAAGATCAAAAATATGAACAGTAAAATGACAACAAACACAACTATCAGCAAATGAACCTAAGAAATAAAAGAAAGAAAAACAATAAAAACAAAAACTAAGTCAACAACTAAAACAGGAACAGAATCAGAGAAATGGATATGGCATGGAGGGTTTTCAGTGGGAATGGGGAGGGAAGGAATAAGTGGGAAAAGGTACAGGGAAGAAGAAGCCTAATTGGTAGGCATTAAATAGATGGGGAGAGGTCAAAAATGGTATAGGAAACAGAGAACTCAAAGAACTTATATGTACAACCCATGGACACGAACTAAGATCAGGGATGTTGGAGCGTTAGGGGTGCAGGGGTGAGGGGGAATAAAGGGGGAAAAATTGGGAAAACCATAATAACACAATCAATAAAATATAATTTAAAAAGAGAAATGAATAAAGAAACACTTGTGAAAATATCTACAATACCTGGCATAAAACAAAAACACACAAAAATGTTAGATTGTAAATTCTTTTCCCAACCAAGGGATAAAATGGGCAGAATAAAAGAAAGGGGCCCTGGCTGGCATAGCTCAATGGGTTCAGTGCAGGCTGTGAACCAGGCATCGCAGGTTCAATTCCCAGTCAGGGCACATGCCTAGGTTGCAGGCCATGGCCCCCAGCAACCACACATTGATGTTTCTCTCTCTCTCTCTCTTTCTCCATTCCTTCCCTCTCTAAAAAATAAATAAATAAAATCTTTAAAAAAGAAAAGGTAAAAGTAAATCTCAGATATTTAAGGTCAATTTGAGTTTGGGTCAGAGATGAGTCAAAGTTACTGTGTTAGTTAACGTGAAAAGTTTGTATATGTATGTGTGTGTGAGCACAAGTGAGTATGTGGGGGTAGGATACTGGAAAAAAGAAAGAAGGGTAGAGAAAAAAGAAAGTTGCTATCTTTATTGGGGACCTCCTGAGGCCAAGTCTGAGCTCAATAGTTTACTTGGGAATTTGGCCCTATAGGGTAGAGATACAGAACAATGAGAGTGAGACAGAACAGAAGGAAGTTACTAAGTGCAGACATTTATTGGAAAAACTGGTCATCATCTTACTATGATCTTCTAGGAAGCTTGTGAAATGAATCTCAGATCTGTCCACAAGAGAGAAAAAAGAGTATTGGAAGTTCTAATCAGAGCAATTAGAAAATAAAAAAATAAAAGCCATCTAAATTGAAATGGAAGAAGTACAACTACGTCTTTTCACAGACATCCTGATCCTATAAGGACAAAACCCTCAGAAAAACTTCTAAACTACAAATTCATCCAAGTTGTAGTAGTACAATTTCATACAAAAATCCATACACAAACTTCAATTATTTCCATGTAATAACAATGAACAAACTGAAAAGGAAAATAAGAAAATGATTTCATGTGTAATATCAAAATAATAAAGTATTTGGGAATAAACCTAACCAAGGATGCAAAAGACTTATACATTGAAAACAACTAAATGCTGTTGAAATAAGTTAACTAAGACACAAGTAAAAGGAAAGCCATCCTATGTTTAGAGATTAGAAGACAATATCAATAAGATGCTAAATTGTCACAGGGGCGTGAATAGGGAATATAATTAGTAACATTATAATAAACATGTATGATGCCAGATGGGTAATAGATTTCTTGAGATGGGTAATAGATTTCTTGAGATGTTACTTTTATAAAGTATGTAAATATATAATCACTATGTTTTGCACCTGAAACTAATATGATATTGTTGACTATAACTGAAGTATAAATACAATTTTTTAAAGATTCCAACACTCCCAAAGAGACATACAGATTCAATAAAATCTTTCTCAAAATTTCAGTTATAATTTTTACAAAAATAGAAAACCCTTTTCTAAAATTCATTAGAATCTCAAGAGACTTTGTTTAACAAAATCAATCCTGAAAGGGAACATGGAAGTTTACACTTTCTGATTTCAAAATTTATTAAAAAGCTTTCGTAACCAAAGCATGTGCTTTGGGCAAATATTATTGATAACATTTATGTGAGGTACCCTGAATGGTCAAATTCATAGAGATAGAAAATAGCATGGTGCCTTGTCAGGAAATGGGAGAAGGGCTTGGTTACCCTTTCTCCTGAGCTGGTGACTAAACCTCACAGAACCCAAAAGAACAGGAGCAGTTCCCAGAAACTTGTTTTTACTGTCAGGAAGGGAGAGTCAGAGGGAGGGAGGGAGGCCCTAGAGTGTGCAAGAAGCAGTGCATCTTGGCACTTTTCCAAGGCAGCCATCCTAGGTTTTCAACTGCATTATAGCATCAGGATATAAGGAGAAGTAAAGCAATTTGCCCAGCACTTCTCTACAATTCTTTGAACAGAGCATGAAAGTAGCCTTCTGTGTTACTAATTCCATGGTGTACATTTAGCCTGCCTTGCTTCTCCAGAAATACTGGAAGCCTTTTCTGCTGTTAACCATAGCTTAGTGACAACTGAAACAGGGTTCTCACCTTTCCTCTCTCCCCCAGAGAAGTCATTGTGATTAGGGGTTGCCATATTGTGTTGGCTCCTGACTCTACTCCTCATTGTTCTCTCTTACCCTTCATGTTTTCTCAGACTGAGATAAAGCCCTTTGAGCCCAGGGAGAACCCTGTCTAGAGTTGTCCCTGACTGTTCCTAGCGGAAAATATCCAAATTATCAGGTGGTCATAGGCTGCCTGTTATAATCTTAAAAAAAAAAAACCTTCTGCTCTTTGCCCTAACAATGTGAAGGAGCAGGATTCATGAACCTCTGAGTGTGGATGGAACCTGTGCTAATCAAGAGAACAGGTCCAAAGTCAATGTTTTTTAATGAGAGTGGGGAAACTGCCAGCAACCTGCCCCAGAGAGAGAGATAGAGAGAGGGAGTTCTAAAAAGAGGTACATTTCAGTGGTCTCCAAGGCTGCTCAAGGTTCAAGGACTGGTGCAGATTACAAAGTCTTACATCTCATTTTCACCAACATCATTGTCCTCAACAGCTATAAAGTATGAATAATCCAGGCACAGAAGAAACTTCTGACAAAAGGGCATTTATTGTCCAATGAGAACGTAGTTTGAAGAACTAAACATCTCCTTGGTTGGAAAGGCCAGGGCCAGTTATATGTCTTTGTCAGTAAGTTTGCAGGCCATTTCCCTGTCCCTTTTGGGCCCTGAGGAAGTAGACAGTGACCCACTAGTCCCCTGTCCTGAGAGGGAGAGAGGAGGAGGTTGCGTGTATGAGCATTTGGCTGCTCCCTTTGCCAGCCCCTCTCTGCACAACCCTCAGTCTTGACTACTCTCAGAGTCCACAGGAACTTGAAAGAGAGGAGTGTGTAGTTGGGGAAGATTGGAAGTGTGTACTGTAGATATTATGCAACCTGTCTGTGTGCAAGAAAGGCAAGGAAATAGGAATTTGGCACCAAAAGCTAGAGCTTCCATTATTTATCAGGAAATTCTCTGGGCAGAGAGTACACATCAAGCTGGTCTTTCAGAATCTATCATCCTAATAGGACATACTCAGCAGTATGGAGGAGCCAGCACTGTCTCTGCTCAGGGCCTCTAAAGTGATCTGAAAATACATCATTTGCCTGAATCGACTAATCAATTAATGTCTTTCAAACTATTGATTCAATTAAAAGATTTGAAGAGGGGAAGACTAGGGAACTGCTTTGCATGGCATGAAAATGTAGCTCAGCCCTCATGTGGAAAACCAGTGGGGTGCATGAGGCATGCAGGACCACACCCATGGAGAGGTTTTCTCATGGGGAATCAGGCCTGCATTGTACCTAGAATGCTATGAGACTTGCTTTTGCTAAAACTCCCTCACCCTGAATTGAGGCAGCAAGGGCTTACTGCAGCTTCCTAAAATCTGAGCTAAACTTCCCAAGCATGGAGTGTGACCAGTTCAACCACTTTTCCCCCTGATCTGCAACATTCTTCTCTTTGAAGTAATTAACTTTATTCTTTCCTTTGTTATCTGTGAAAGGCAGTCCCCCGCAGTGAACCTGTGCATAGTGAATGAGGACTACCCTCCATGTAATATACTCAGAGAATCAATAAATGCCTGTCCAGGCAGGGGACAGGGGTCTCTGGCCCTCTCACCCTCTCTCTCTCTCTCAGAGAGTGGCCATGCCATCTCTTTTCACCAGAAGACTTCTGTTGTCCATGTATATTTGTTCATGAGCAGCCACAACATACACGGATCCTGCCACCCAGGATCCACCACAGAAAACTATAACAAAAAGATCTATTTTATTTATTCATTTGTTTAACAATAGGCATTTTTTTGCTTTATAAGGACTCCCATTGGATAGAAATCAATTTTGTTTTTCACCATTGTGCAAACTCTCAAACCTCGAGATATAACCCAGAAAATCCAAATCAAGAGATGCACTGTAACTCCTTTTGGTGTGTAAGTGTATTTTATTCAGAAATGCATTTCATGAAATACTATATGAAAAGAAAATGATAACTTGATGCCAAAACATGGGTAAAATGACAAATAATTACAGTTTGTTAATGAAGTGAGATACATTCACTATCATATGGTTTCATTCACATAAAGTTTAAAACAGGAAAATAAAACTATGTTGGTGCTATTCCCCACATATCAAGAAAAGCAAAGAAATGTTGACTTTATGATTTTTGTTGAACTTTCAAGTTTGAAAAATGTCATTGAATGGAATGCATAGGAGGCATAATATTCCATTCATTGATGCAGCAGTGTATAAACAGATGCTCTATAAACTTTACAACTAGTCATTAAACTACACGGGAAATTAAGTGGAATTTTTATATTTCAAAGTATGGAAGTTCAAAGTTACCAGAGTAAATAATATAAATATGAAATTTACATTTAAAAGATCCACATAGAACAAAAATATGTAAATTTTAATGCATAGCACAAAGATTGGTGGATGTTATGAAAAGGAGGCAAAAAAATCATATATTTCATTATGTATGAAATATAGAAGAAGCAATAATACCTAAGAAAGAAGATAGAGGTGATGTAGATGGGAGCAGAGCCCAGTTCTCCCTATGCCCAGCTGGAACACCTAGCTGATCTTCTAAGGAACAGAGTGCATAGCCAATGGAATCCCAGCTTATAGAAAATTTGGAGGCCAAAAATTGTAGAAGACATTGAAAAACATACAGTGAGGAGATTGCAATGGGACAATAAGGTCCCTGGGATCTATACAGGGATCTAGCCTTCTATGGACCCTGGTCCAGTGCCTGCTGCAGGATACTGGGAGTAGAGTTAGATCACCAGCTCCCTCCCCTACCAGAGGAGAGAGAGCAGCTCAGCACCAGGAGGGACTTGGATGCTTGAAGTCGCTGCGGGTAATAGAGATGAAGTGGGAGACACACAGAGACAGTATACAACTGCTGGGACTGTGGATGCCAGCTAGATCATTACCAGAGAAACTGGGGAGCCAGGAGACATCTGCAGAAGGGAAAATAATTGGGCCTGTTGCTCCAAATAGACTCCAGACTTGTTAGACAGTTGGGCAGTGTGAAAAGCCCTGTGTTTATTAAGAACAGTGGGCTCAAACAGGTTTTTCTTAAAAAATAAATAAATAAATAAAAGGCTCACAGCTGCTTTGTAAGGAAGTCTCCTGCAGTGTCTGGCTTGCCCCAAGGGTGATTTGAGCTGCGTGCTTGAACTTGGCTGGGGCCACTCAACTGACTGTGGATTGGAGTAGTGTGCCCACACTTGACTGTGACAGCTTGTGGGCAACTGATTCATACCGCTGGCCCTGAGGCTGATTGGAGCTGTTTGCCTACACAGGAATTGGGCTGCTAGCCCAGCAGCCTAGTCTCACCCTGCAGCTGATTCTGGCTGCTTGTGGCACCAATCACCCTAGGCTGATTGGAGCCACAGGCTCGCACTTGACTTGCACTGCTCGCCCAGAAGCTGAGCAGTGCCGTGCGCCTGGTGGCTGACTGGTACTGCTTGCCTGGCAGTGGGCTCCAGCCACAGTGGGCTTTAGAAGAGCAAGGAGGAGGTTCACTGCATGGACCTGGGTGCAAATGGTGAATTAAAGGCACAGGCCTGGTGCAGATGGATGGGGGGGCCTGGCAGCTCACAGAGGACCTGGACTGGAGGCTGGGCAACTGTGACCATTGTGGCTGAGACCTGGTCCCCATCCTTGCAAAACCATAGGAAGGGATAAAAGCAAAGCCCAGCCCCCCTCTTCATGTGGCATCCAGGAAGACCAACAGAACTCCCTCAATGGGTTTAAAGTCAGCAGGAGGCTTATTTTTTTCCTTTTCTCACTCTCTTTTTTCTTCCCTCAAGTGAGACAATAAGACATGGAGTTGTGATAGCTCCAGAGACAGATCCAAAGGAGGAACACAAGGCTAACCACAAAAACTGAGAAAATGAGACAAATTTTACTTTGCTGTCCTATAAAACTGGAATTTTATTGTTTATTTGTATTATTTGTTCATAATTTTTACTTTTATTTTATTAGTATTTTATTTCTCTTCTTTCTGTTTAATTTTCTTCATTTTATTTGTCTGTTTGTTTGACTGGTTTCCCTTATTATCTATTGTAGTTTAATTTTCCTTCTTTCACTTCACTTGTGTTCCAGTAACACACTACTCTTGATTGTGTACTTTCTATTCTTGTTACCCAAATCATATATTTCTTGTCATGTCTTTGTTGTTCCACTACTATTTTAAATAATTGCTATTCCATACAATTGTAAATACTACACAGCAATTCTCCCTGATCTTAACCCACTTCACCTTATTCCTGAGCTTTATTATTGTTGTGATTAACTCTATTCTCTTGTACACTACCCCTACTTTCTATCCTTTACTTTCACTATATCTCATCACCTAACCTTGCACAACTGCTCTGTTTTCTAGATTTAACTTACAATCCTCATCCCCTGTAACAAGAGTCTTATCGCTCTTTCACCTTTTATAAAACGTGACCAGTTGACTGAATCATGATAAGTGCTATACTTTATCCAAAGAATCTCCTATCTCTTCTCTACTTATTGGTACTTTAAATTCCATTGAATACTCTTCTGTGCTTTAATCCATTTTGCCTATCCCAAGCCACTGATCACATACAAGAATAAGGTGGGAGCTGTGAACATCAGTGTACTCACTGCAGGAGAGAACCCACCAACAAAAGAATGACAAAATGTACAAACCCAAGTACAAACAAGAGAGCCCACACAACAGAAGAAAGGGAAAACCTAGAGCATCCAGACCAGGAGATCAAAGAGACCATAACACTGAATTCCATAGAATTCCTCCCATAGAAGTTCACCCTACAAAGACAGCTAGCAAAGTGAAACATCAGGAAGCACAGAAACAAAAAAAAAAGAGTCACCTAAAATAGGGAGACAAAAAAGAACCTGCAATCAAAAGGAATGGAAGACCCCACACTAAAAGAGCTAAATGAAAGGGAGGTAAGCAAACTATCAGATATAGAATTGAAATAATGGTTATAAAGATGCTCAAGGAACTCACAGACAACTACAAGGAACTGGATGGAACTACAACAGTATGAAAAAGTAAATAGCAACTATAAACAAAAAAAGGAAGAAATGCACTATAAAATCTCAGAAATAAAAAACACACTAGAAGGAATTGCAAGTAAACTGGATGAAGCAGAAGACCAAATTAGTGAGGTGGGAAGAAAGGTGGAAAGAAACACTCAGGTAGAGCAGCTGCACAAAAAACAAACAAACAAAAAAACACACTAAAAACTATGAAGATAGCTTAAGGAACTCAAGGTAACATGAAACAAGCAATAACATGTGATATCATAGAATACCAGAGGTAGAAGAATAGGAGAAAGAGATAGAAAACCCTATTTCAAATATATGACAGAAAACTGTCTGAACTGGAGAGGAAAAGAAAACATGAAATTTCAGGAAGCACAGAGAGTTCCAAACAAGATGAACCCAAAGAAATCAATTCCAAGACATATCATAATTAGAATACCAAGTAGTAAACACAAAGAGAGAATCTTAAATCAGCAAGGGAGAAATAAAAAAAGTAACATATAAAGGTGGTTGAATAAGGCTGGCAGCTGATTTCTCAACAGAAACACTCTAGTCCAGGGGTAAATGGCAAGAGATATCACGAGTAATAAAAAAACAAAGGCCTATAACACGATTATTCTAGCCAGAGAGGATCTCAATTAAACTGGAAGGTGAAATAAGGATTTTCCCAGACAAAAACAAGGCTAAAAGAATACATCTCCACCAAACCAGTCCTACAAAATTTACTAAAGAGAGTACTGTATGAAGAGAAGTAAAGGTAGGAACAGAGAGGAACACAGGTACAAAGGAGGGAAAATGACCAAATACCTATCAATAATAATTTTAAATGTTAATGGATTAAATGCTTCAATCAAAAGACATAGCTAGGTGAATGGATGACACAACATCACCTACACGTATGCTGGCTACATGAGACTTACCGCAGAACAAAAGACCTACACAGACAGAAAGTGAAGGGTTGGAAAAAAAATATTCCAAGCAAATGGACAGGAAAGGAAAGCTGGGTAACAATACTCATATCAGACAAAATAGACTTCAAAAAAGGGGCCATAAAAAGCGATGCTGAAGGACGTTCCTTTATACTCAAGGGAAGAATCCATCAAGAAGACATAAACATATAAACATACATGAAACCATCATAGGAGCACCCAAAGACACAAGGAAAATCTGGAGTACTTCCAGAAAAATACAGACAGCAACGGTCTTATAGTAGGAATTTTAACACCCCACTATCAAAATGGATAGATCTTCCAAACAAAATATCAAAAAAAGATACTGTGGCATTGACAATGACCTAGATCAAATAGACTTAACTGGTATACATATAGAACCTTCATCCCCAACAAGCCAACATTCTCATTCTTTTCAAATGTACATGGAATATTTTCAAATTACACCACATGATAGGACACAAAACAAGCCTCAACAAATTCAAGAAATTGAAATCATATCAAGCATTTTCTCTGACCACAAGGGACTGAAACTAGAAACCATCCTCAAGGAAAAAACTCAAAATGCTCAAACTCACAGAGATTGAATAGCATGCTATTAAATAATGAATATGTCAAGAATAAGGTCAAGGAAGAAATCAAAAGTTTCTGGGAAACAAATTAAAATGAACTCACAACAATCAAAAACTTATGGGACATAGTGAAGGCAGTCTGGAGAAGGAAGTTCATAGTGATACAAGCCTGCCTAAAAAAAGATAGAAACATTTCAAATAAACAAACCTAAACTTACACCTACAAGAACTCAAGGAACAACAACAAAGGCAGCCCAGAGCAAGTAGAAGGAAGGAAATAAACAAAATCAGAGCAGAATTAAATGACATAGATGCTTAAATTCTAAGGATCAATAAATCCAAGAGCTGGTTCTTTGAAAAGGTAAACAAAATCAACAAGCTTTTATGCAGACTCATCAAGAAAAAGAAAAAGAAGATCAAATAAACCCAGTCATAAATGAAAAAGGAGAAATTACAACTGACACCACAGAAATACAAAGGACTATAAGACACTACTATGAAGAAACTAATGCGAAGAGAAATATGAAAACTAGGTGAAATGGACAAATTTCTAACAAAATACTAATCTCTAAAACTCAGTGAAGAAGAAACAGAAAGCCTGAAACAAACCAATAACAGCTGAAAAATTGAAGCAGTAATAAAAAAAACTCCTGACACACAAAAGCCCTGGACCAGATGGTTTCACAGAAGAATTCTACAGAGCATTTAAGGAAGAGCTAACCCCTATCCTCAATGACTATTCCAAAAAATTCAAGAAGATGGAAGCCTCCCAAACTCTTTTTATGAAGCCAGCATCATCCTAATCCCAAAACCAGATAAAAACACAACAAAGAAAGAAAACTTCAGGGCAATATTGCTGTTGAATGTAGATGCTAAAATCCTCAACAAAATATTAGCGAACCACATCCAGCATATGTTAAAAGATCATGCAACCACGATCAAGTGGAATTCATCCCAGGGATGCAAGGATTATACAATATTCACAAATCAATAAAGTAATACATCGCATAAACAAAACAAAAGACAAAAGTCACATGATGATATCAATAGATGCAGAAAAAGCATTTGATAAGGTAAAGCAGCCATTTATGATTAAAAACATTCAGCAAGTGGAAATAGAGGGAGTATTCCTCAACACAAATTAAAGCCATATACCAAAAGACCTACAGCCAACATCATACTCAATGGGCAAAAATTAAAAGCTTCCCCACCTAGTTCAGAAAGAAAGACCAGGATATCTGCTTTCGCCACTCCCATTTAACATAGTATTGGCAATATTAGCCAAAGCAATCAGACAAGAAAAAGAAATAAAAGGCTGTCCTTACTAACCTGAAGATATTTTACATTAGCACAACAGGAATAAAAGTTAAACTACTTTATCTTTGTAATTTTTATGTTTTAAAAAACCTTAAAGTAGAAATAAAGATGAATAACTTTTATGATTTAGTTTGTTTTCATTATATCTCTTGGTGTCAGGCACTTTTTCATTTGAGGCATTGTTAATGCCTGTTGTCTTGTAGTTTTACCATAGAATACTATCCAAGAAGATGGGAAGATTTTTTGTGGTTTAATACTGTTTCAAACTGGCTACAGTGTCATTAGAAGGTATATGTTTAGTCTAAGGATTTTTTTTATTTTTAACTTTATGTGAATTTTATGGAAAATAGTCTATAGATTCAGGATTTATTTACAATAGCAGCCCTTCAAATGGATGATTTTTCACTAATAATAAATTTGGGGGTCCCCCAAATGACCAATTCTAGGGTCAGAGTATGTCTCTTAATTTAGCTAAATGTGCAGTTCTCATCTCTCATATAGAGGCTTTACGGGTTGTTGAAGAGATAGGAGTACCATTCTGTGCCATCAGGAACCCAGAGCTTTTTATAAAGATAAAGAACAAATCATTTTCTCACCATGTTTAAATTTTATGAATTGTTTACAAGTCAATAAAATTTATAGCTCAAAATTGTCTAGAAGTGTCTTGAAAAATATTATCCCCTGGTGCATTCTGAAAGCCACACTAAAAAAAAAAAAAAAAAAAAAAAAAAAACCAACAGATTTTTTCTGTGCTTTTTAAATTCAAACAACTAAGTATGGTGAGACACTCAGTGGATGCTTTGGTATTGACAACCCTTGAGTTTTCAAATAGTAGAAGGAGAAAAAAAACAAATTGCAACCCCTTTAAAAATTAATTTTATTTCTTCAAATGAAGAACTACAGAATTATTAAGAATATAAGTGTCAAAAAGTAAACCTCTATGTACTTCAAATGATAAGTGAAACCTAGTCAACAAAACAAACAAGCAAACAAAATATAACCAGAGATATTGAAATTAAGAACAAACTGACAGTAACCAGAGGGGAGGTGGGAGGGGACAATGGGGGGAAAGGTGGAAGGGTTTTCAGGAACATGTATAAAGGACACATGGATAAAACCAAAGGGGGGATATCAAGGGTAGGAAATGGGCGTGGTTGGGGGTCGAGGGAGAGGTGCAAAGAAAGGGCAGAAAACTCTATTTGAACAACAATAAAAGTTTTAAAAATGAGAAAAAGAAAGAATACCTAAGAAGACAAAAATTATACTGAAATCAGTAATTATACTACAGATTTAAAATCTCATACTGGATAAGAAAATAAAAAATCCAACTATGTAGCACCCATTTGAAAAACACTTAAAGAAGAAAGTTGAAGTATAGGAAATTGAGTAGCTGAAGAATTTATACACATTACCCATGGACACAAACAATGGTGTGGGGATTGCTTAAGGTAGTGGGGGGTGCTGGGTGGAGGGCAGAAAAGGAGGAAAAATCTGGACAACTGTAATAGCATAATCAATAACATGTAATTTAAGAAAACTAAAGACAAAAATAAAGTTAACAGTAATGTTGGAAAAAATGTAACAATATTTTTGAAATGCTAGAGTTTCATATATTACTCTTTGAGCAAGTAGAAACATGTCAATTTGTCATGGAATGATACAAGTCTGTGTTTAACTGGGTATCATGGAACATAAAGAAGCTACAATGAACAAAATATGTTCACTTACTACATAATTTTTAAATATTTAATAGAAACGAATGTAAGAATTGTGGGTAGAAATGTTACCACTTCCTGTAGATTTTAACAAATACTCTAAGAAATAATAAACCAAACAGATAAAACAATTAAACCTTGCCCCATCTAATTCATGTCTATGAATTATGCTTCTTAATCCTGGTACATTTCCTTCCATTCTTCCCCACCCCCTCCCCACTGAAAACCCTCCATATGAAGTCCATTTCTTGGATTCTGTTCCTGTTCTACTTGTTTGCTTAGTTTTTCTTTTAGTTTTGGTTTTTAGGTTCAGTTATTGATAGTTTTGATTTTGTTGTCATTTTACTATTCATAGTTTTTGATCTCCTCCTTTTCTTAGATAACTCCCTTAAACATTTCATATAATAAAGGCTTGGTAATGATGAACTCCTTAAATTTACCTTATCTGGGAAGCAATTTATCTGCCCTCCCAATCTAAATGATAGCTTTGTTGGATAACATAATCATGGATGTAGGTCTTTGCCTTTCATGACTTCAAATACTTTTTTCCATCCCCTTCTTGCTTGCAAGGCTTCTTTTGAGAAATCAGCTGATAGGCTTATGAGAACCCCTTTGCAGGTAATGGTCTCCTTTTCTCTTGCTGCTTTTAAGATTCTCTCTGTATCCTTAATCTTGGATAACTTAATGATGATGTGCCTTGGTGTGTTCCTCTTTGAATCCATTCTTTGGGACTCTCTGGGCTTCCTGGACTTCTTGGAAGTCTATTTATTTCCTTCTCCAGATTGGGGAAGTTTTCCTTCGTTATTTGTTCAAATAAGCTTTCGACTTCTTGCCCTTGTTCTTCTTCTTCTGGTGGCCCCTATGTTTCTGATTTTAGAGTGTTTGAAGTTGTCCCAGAGTTTCTTAAGCCTCTCCTCATTTTTTTTTTAGAATTCTTGTTCTTCATTCTGATCCAGTTGGATGCTTATTTCTTCCTTTTGTTCCAAATCATTGATTTGAGTCTCAGTTTCCCTCCCTTCACTGTTGGTTCCCTGTATACTTTGCTTTATTTCACTTTGGGTAGCTTTCATTTGTTCCTTTATTTTGCAACTGAGCTCAATCAGTTGTGTGAGCATCCTGATTATCAGAGTTTTGAAGTCTAAGTCAAATAGCTTGGCTCTCTCCTCATCACTTAGCTCTTTTTTGGAAGTTTTTATCAGTTCCTTCATTTAGGCCATTTTCTTTGTTGGTGCACCTGTTATGTTGTAAGGGGGCAGGCCCTTAGGTATTCACCCTGGTGAGGCAACCCTCTTTGCTGCATTCTGACACTGCCTATTGGGGATGGATCAGAGAGAGAAAAATATGCCTGCTTGCTCTGCTCTAGCCCCACTCTCAAATGCACTCTCTCATGTGAGACTGGGAGTTTCCCTTGCCATGGCAAGCCCAGAGTAGTTTACAGCTAGCTTTAAGTGTTTAGTTTCTCATTCAGCCAGTACTGTCTGTCCCGAGTGATCCACTGCCTTGTCATGTGTTCTCTCCACTTAGCTGCCCATCTTTGCCCCTCCTACCAGTCTGGGTGAATGTTTCTTTAATTTCTTGGCTGTCAGAGGTCCATGCAGTTTGATTTTCTGGCACTTCTGGTTGCTTATTGTTTTTAGATTGGTTGTTATCCTTCTTTTGGTTGTGTGAGGAAGTGAAATGTTTCTACTTACACCTTCATCTTGGCCAAAACTCCACATTTTCCAAATATTTTAGTTTATTCTTTTAATATTTTCAACTATATAGTTTACTTTTCCTTTTCCATTCCATGTATTAGACTTTTTTTCTTATCTAATTTAAGTGACTAGTATTTCAAAGCAATAAAAATAAGAGGAATTACCATGGATATTTTGGGGTTTTTTTTTCTTGCCTTAGGAAAAAGGGGAGCAAGAGTGTTTATAGGGAGTGTGGGGTTCCATTTGTCTTTAGAAGCTTATTTGTATACATAAAAACATAGCCATACATTAGTGTGATATTAACAATCTATTCCTATGTCTCTATGAGTCTTACTTCCCATGCCTTTTTTTTTCCATCATTTTTAATAGTTATACAGTCTCTTTGACCCATAAGACTAAGTACATTTATAGGTACATATAGATTACTAAATATAAATGGAAACTTTCTTTAAAGTCCTGCGATAAACCCCACTAATGGGAAGTTGGATTCTATTTGCTAATATTTTATTCTGGACTTTCTCTGGGAGTCATATTTTTGGACCTGTTTTGAATGTCCTCAGCTTGGGGAGGCCAGTCCTTTCTCCTTCCCTCATCATATTCTACAGCCACAAGGCCACTCTACCCCAAGCTTCTCAACTCCTGGTGTCCAAACTGTCTTTTCCTTCTTTCTATTCTAAGAGATTAAACTGAGTGAAACAAGTTAAAGGCTAATCAGATGGCCTTCTTCTGACTAAGCACAACAGTGAGTATATTTGTGGACTGTTGAAAGCTATTGTCACTGTTCTGTCTGTTCATGCCTGTTTGGTGTGACATTGTTATTAAAGCTTATCTAACCTCTCTACAAATGAGCAGTGTCATTTCTAGTCCTGCCACCCTGTAGCCACAAATTCTTGTCAATTATTCTTACTTTTCAGACAGGGAACCTGAGGTATGAGGAGGTAAATCTTGTGTACAGTCACCAACCAGTGATCATATTTTCTCTGAGCAGTGTGGAGTCAAGTCTGCCTGGATCTAAAACTTGGGTTTTACCCAGTATCCTTTTTTTCCCTCCAAATATTCCCCTTTATCCAAACTTTAGGTTTGTTTTTGCTTATAGGGATATACATTGCTAAAATATTTCATCCTCCCACACTTTTTAAAATATATTTTACTGGTTATGCTATTACAGTTGTCCCATTTCCCCCCTTTATTCCCCTCCATCCTGTACTCCACCTTCACCATCATTCCCACACCTTAGTTGATGTCCATGGGTCATATAGATAAGTTTTTTACTTTCTCCATTTTCAATGCTATTCTTAACTTCCCCCTGTCAATTTTTTACTGAAAATTTATGCTTTTTATTCCCTGCACCTTTTCCTCCATTCATCCCAGTCCACATTTCCACTGATAACCCTCCATGTGATCTCTATTTCTGTGAATTTGTTCCTGTTCTAGTTGTTTGTTTATTTTGTTTTTGTTTTTCTTTTTTCAAGTTCAGTTGTTGATAGTTGTGAATTTGTTGTCATTTTGCTGTTTGTATATTTGAGCTTATTCTTTTTCATAGATAAATCCCTTTAACATTTCATATAATAAGGGCCTGATGATGATAAACTCCTTTAACTTGACCTTGTCTGGGAAGCACTTTATCTGCCCTTCCATTCTAAATGATAGCTTTGCTAGACAGCATAATCTTGGATGTAGGTCTTTGTCTTGCATGACTTCAAATACTTCTTTCCAGCCCCTTCTTACTTATAAGGTTTCTTTTGAGAAATCATCTAATAGTCTTATGGACACTCCTTTGTAAGTAATGGTCTCCTTTCCTCTTGCTGCTTTTAAGAGTCTCTCCTTATCTTTAATCTTGGGTAATGTAATTATTATGTGTCTTGGTGTGTGCTTCCTGGGGTCCAAAGTTTTGGGGACTCTCTCAGCTTCCTGGACTACCTGGAAGTATATTTCCTTTGCCAGATTAGGGAAGTTCTCCTTCATTATGTTTTCAAACAAATTTTCAATTTCTTGCTCTTCCTCTTCTCCTTTTCACACCCCTATGATTTGGATGTTGGAACATTTAAAGTTGTCTCAGGGAATCCTAAGCCTCTCCTCATTTTTTTTGAATACTTGTTTCTTCATTCTTTTTCAATTTAATGTTTTTTTGTTCCTTCTGCTCCAAACTGTTGACTTGAGTACCATTTCCTTGACTTTATTGTTGGTTCCCTGTACATTTTCTTTTATTTCACTTTTCATAGTTCTCACTTTTTCCTCTACTTTGTGACTATACTCAACCATTTCTGTGAACATCCTGATTACCAGTGTTTTGAACTGTGTATCTGATAGGTTGGCTATCTCTTCATTGCTTAGTTATATTTTTTTCTGGAGCTTTGATCTGTTCTTTCATTTGAGCCATATTTTTTGTGTGTCTTGGCATACCTGTTACACAGTAAGGGGTAGAGTCACTCATGTTGCTGCATTGTGGTGGAGGAGTCTGAGAGGGGACAGTGCCACTTGATCAGCTTTCAGCTGGCTTTCAGTCACTTCCTCCACTACCCACAGCAAATTGGGCCCTTCTGGTGCTGTTTCCCAAGTAAGTGGTTTTGTGTACATTCTAGGACCCTGTGGGTCTCTCCAACAAACTCCACTGTGAGGCTAGGAGTTTCTCCTGCAGCATCAAGCCCCACAGGTTTTTACAGCCAGAAGTTTTGAGGCTTTATTTCCCTGCTCTGGAACCCTGGGTTGTGGAGTCTGTCTCACTCCTCAGTTGTTCTTCCCAGTTTATCTGCATGTAAATGTGGGACTACCCTCTCTGCCAGCTTCTGCCTTTCCTGCCCTGGTCTTCCAGTATCTGCCTGCTAGAGTCCTCTCTGCCCTGGCTGACTGTCTCTGCCTCTCCTACCAGTCTGGATAAATATTTCTTCTTTAATTTCTTGGTTGTTGAACTTCCATACAGTTCAATTTTCTGGCAGTTCTGGTTATTTTCTGTTTTTAAATTTGTTGTTTTCCTTCTTTTGGTTTCATGAGGAGGCAAAGTGTATCTACCTATGCCTCCATCTTGGCCAGAAGTCCAATAAATAAATTTTAAAAAAAAATACATAGACTAATGACTCTCTTGGGCTTGTTTCTTTCAGTCAAAACTTAAATTTTAGTCCTAAGTTCTAACTTCTCTGATATTAAGAAAGTATGACCTCAAAGAGAAAGAAAACCTGCAGAAGAGTGTATCCCAGACACCTCAAACACTCTAGGTATTCCTATGAAAGGGTCTTCTCTAAGGTGGGAGGGGCATGTCCAGCTCCATAATTTCTTGGGTTTATTCTGTATTATTTTGAAATAAACCACATATGGGGAGACCTACATGTACAATAAAGTAACTCAAATATAAAGAGATGAGACCACACAGAGAATCTTCAGTAATGAGAAGTCCAGCCTCCTTCCTACCATAAAGCTAATAAACCTGGACAACTAGCAGTTTGTTTCCTCAAATAAATGACGATAGCACATAAAAATACAGTTCTATGTTTTGAACATTTAGTCTAACTCTTACAACATAAACAAGGTGGGGAATAGCATTCTTAATTTCAGCAACCTTTGAAATCCCCCAAATAGTCTCTGTCTCAAGCTCCTTCACATTCCCAATACTCTATAAATTCCTTTTTTTTTTTCCTCTAAACACTTCTTCACACCTAGTTTGTCCCCATGGCTCATATTTTTACTTTCTACCCATTTATTCATCATTTAACTATCATATACTTTCTGATGGCTCCAATTTCATCTTCCCTTTGCCCATCCTTCAGATTATGTGCAATAAAAAGACAACTGACCTAGCAGCTGGAATCTTTACCTCTTAGAAAAGGTTTCAAGTGAGAGAAAAAGATTGAAAACATCTAAAAATTAATATCTCTCCTTCATTTCCCTTATACATTTCATGCAACATATTGTATTTCTTAGTGCTATGGCTCAATATCCTGGCCTTTATTTACTTACATCCAGATGTTCCTTGGCCAAAACAAAGAAAGAAAAAGAGAAGGTGGATTTTTTAGATACATTTGGGGATTATTGCAATAAATTAAATGTACATTTCCAGACTTGTATATATGTGAACAAGATAATATTATTTATAAAACCCTTAAGTGGTATAACTACAGTTCTTTTAACTCAGTTTTAGCCCAGGTACAAATAAAAAAAATCAAACTTTATACCTTTTGGTAATCAAAACTCTACCCAGATCTCTCTTTACCTAATAAACTATCATTCCCAATCATCCATCTCTCCTCAAAATATAACCTCTAACCCTCTAAAATTCTTTGCCTAATGCTCATAACTGATGGGATGGTGAAAGTAAAGTACTCTATTATTCTTTTGACAAATAATTCTGAGAAAAATAATCCAAAAATCTAATTTGATATTGAGTTTTGAGGAACATTTAGGTACCTCAGTATAATTTAATGCTTTTCTAAAACAAGAGGTTCTTTAGTACCAGCCATGTAGCTTTATTCAGTTCATTTCACGTAGCTTTCTAGGGAAGCGTAGTAGAGACCGTTCCATCTCTTGCATGAATATATTTTCTTAGTATACAGGGTAACTCAATTATTCTGAAAAGTATCCCAACCTCCAACCATCAGCTTTTATTTTTCCTTGCTCACAGAAAGTATGAAATATGTGTAGAATTGGAAATAACCAGGGAATGTGGGGCTGAACATCACTGTTACTAAGAAGTGCTGGCAATAAATATATTGTTAAGGAAGATCAGATCTTTAAAATAAAGCAGTCATTTTTTTAACTGTTCATGGTTGGGAAATAATTCTGCTTAAAAGTACATACATATTCAAACAAAGATGACCAGGAGATAGTTCACTTATTTCATCTTAAGTTTTTCTGAACTGATGGTCTTCGGTCAAAAAAAAGTAATAATTCCTTCACTTTACAAAAAGTGATAGGTATCAGCACCTACATTTCCCATATGATTCAATTGCAAAAAAAAAATGTGGTTTATTTGAGGATCTTCACAAGCCTACCCCTCTGTGGCTATATAATGAGGAATTAATCTTACCAAAATAGAGTTTCCTTCTTTGTTTCCATTTTTTGAAGTTAACCTTTAAATCTTTGAAATTTCCTGAGTGAAATGTATTATTCATAGAGGGCCTATGGCGCTACATCTGATAAATTATGCTTATGAGGTAACTCAGGGTAGATGCATGGATAACTTATGCTAATAAGATGACTCAGGATTGGGCTGATCATGCCAGAAAGACTAACCCATGTCATTAGAGGTTTTGGAGTTTGAGCCATGTGACATCAGCCTGAACTCCTGAGAGAGGAGAGGGGCTAGAAATTGAATTCAATCATGTAGCCAGTGATTCAGTTAATTTTTCAAATATAATAAAACCCCAATAAAGATTTCAGACACCAAAGATCAGATGAGCTTCTCTGGTGGCAGTACTTTGTGTGCATTGTCACATATGGATTCTGAGAGGGTAGTGAATCCCTGAGGATGACACAAACTTTGTATTTGGCACCCTCATGGACTTCTCCCTCTGTGTCTCTTCATTTGATTGGTTCTAATTTGTATCTCTATGCTAAAACCAAATATAGATGGTGTGCTTTCCTGAATTATGTGAGTCATTCTAGTGAACCAGCAAACCTAAAAGAGTCTGTGGGGACCTCCGAATTTGAAGACCATTTGAAAGAAGTGATGGTGGGCTTAGGAACCCTGATCTTGGGGCTGATATTGAAAGTGAAGATAGTTTTGTAGGGCCTGCTCTTTCAGATGATATAGCTTGGATGAACTCTTTTATAATACACACAACTAACAGCTATAAACCAGTATCTTTGAATTTTTTTTTTTCCAGATGAGGTGCTATTGACATCATCACATTTTATTTCTACAGTGTATCAAGGCCACTATATTAATGTGGTCTTGTCAGACTTGAGTTTCCAGAGGATATTATTAGCTTTTTTGAAATAGGAAATTTTACTGAAAGCACTAGACAACCTCCCCCTCCTTTCCTGCTTGAGTGCCCCTTGGATTACAAAATACTGATCTAACTTGGCAACATGGGTTCCAGCAGCTTGTTGCCATATATACACATACTACAAAGATTTATGAGAAGGAAATAGGTTTTTATTAACAGGAAACCTGATTTGAGAGGGCTGGAAACATTCCAAGCCAACCTCATTTGCAAACCATGGTAAAACAGCCACATCCAGGAATATAAAAATCTAAAACCAAACCTGTAAGCTCACCATTATTACTTATATGTGCTTTTGGAACTTTACCTGGCCATGCAAACAGGTCTCCATCCTTTCATCCTTTCTGGGGTATGCATCTATGGGTTTTCACCACCACCTACCACAGTCTCTCTCTCTCTGTCTCTCATTCTCTGGGTGTGGAATCTGCTGCCAGGTCACTCCAGATGAATAAGCAAGGGAACCTCCATTTACAAGAAGCTTCCCACCTCATGCCTCCATGTGCAGCTGTCAGTCTCCATGCACTGCTCTCCCAGCAAAAGAGTGAAAGCAATCTAGGACTTGTATCATGATGCAATTGTAGTACCCCAAAAGTTAGAGTTTGGTAAGGCATGAATCCCAGGGTAGGACCCTGTGTCCAGAGAGCTGGCTTCCTACCATCCAGGTCCTAAGTCCTGAGTGGTCCCAGCATCTGCCACTTCCATTGGCAGATTGACAGCAACAGCAGGAACTGCCACCATTGGGCTCCCACTGGAGGATCATGTGGGTGGTGGGAGGTCCTGTCCACCAGCTTCACTGGAGCCATCATCAATAGGCCCACACTGGTTGATGGCAGCCACTGCAGCCTCAAATCTGAGGAGGCACAGAGCCTGTTGTCTGACCAAGCTCCCCTTGCCTGACTGCCAGAGCCTCCTCCCCTCCCTTCTTACTGGAGTTCACTGTGCTGCACTCTGGCCTTACAGTGGTAACAGACTGGCTCTGGGACAATCCCAGGCCAGTCCCCAAGACCCCGGGTCCAGGAATTCTATCCCTCACTGGTAGGGAAAGAGGGGAGAATCCAAGAAAGCAGAGGTTCTACAGTGCTCTCCTTTTGAGGGCTCCCCAGAATCCCCTGTGTAGCCAGCTAACGTCACCCTGATTGCCAGGGTGACATATGCTGTCTCTACGGTGCATTGTGGCTGCAGCTCCCAGACGGCTGCTGCTACAGCCTCATGCCTGAAAGGGTGCAAGGACTGTTACCCAATCAAGCTCTGTTTTGCCTGCCTGCCGGAGCCTCCCAACCCGTTTCCCATTTCTGGGCCAGGGTCCATCTTTACACTGCTAAAAGAAAAGCACTCCGGTACACATTAGGGTTCAGAGGTGAACAGAGAAACTGCAGTTTTAAGAATATCACCCAGCAGAATCATTTCTCAGCCTCATCTTATCTCCTCAGTCTTTCTTATCTCCAGGCAGATGGGCATCAAGTTCTGGCTGACCAGTGTCTAACCTGGTCTCAGGTACCATCACAGATCTGAAGAACCCCTCAAATTGGAACTTTTTCTTGTCTACTTTCTAATTTTATACTCTCATTATTTGTAAACACTTAACCAGGCAGAACTTTAAGACACTTTTACAAAGAAACTTAATCATGGAGACTCAAGCAAGCAGAACAGACTTCTAAGCTTTTACCTTCCCAGAGCCATTTTTAAAAACAGAATCCTTCCCTAAAGGTTATCCATTTATGAACTGAGCATCTCCATGTTCTGTCCAACTATGAAACTGAGTACAGATTGGACTCCCCCAAACACCAATACAATCTACAAACAGCTCTCAAATATAAAAGAAAATTGTAAAAATCCACTTTACATTTTACTACATGGCATAAGGTGGTTCTCCTGTTTCCCCTCACTTGTCAGGGCCAGGCTCCCCTACCATGGGATGGCTGAGAGAAAGGATTCTAGGAACTAGGGAGTAGTCATGGAGTAGTCATGCTTTAGAGATAGAAAAAGAGAATAGGAGAAAACAGATGAGGCTGAGGAGTAGAGCTTCTTGGTGAGAAGTGAGGACATGACTCCTTTTTCACAGACTGAGGTCTGGGGGCAGGAGTCTAGTTCCTGTTGGGGTTGAGAGGCAAAACAGTGGTGAGTTAGAGGGGAAGTAACATTCTTGATGGAAATGTGATAACTGGACATGAGGTATAAGTGGGGAATGTGGCCAAGAGAAAGCTGGACAAATTCCATTTTGCTAGGGCTAGGTCTTGAAATCAGAGTAAGGCCAAAAGCAGAAGCAAGGCTTGTTGATCTTCAAGGTTCAGATAAGCCATATCTAGAGAACTGTGAGGCTGCCCAGAGGCTGGGATGGGCCAGAACTTAATGGTGAGGACAATAGAGCCAAAGTGCAAAATGTCAGAAAGGGAGGAATTCTGAAGGAAGGAGAGGGCACTTCAACCTTGTGGAAGTCTGGAGTGCAATGTGCAAAGCCCCAGCCCCAGTAGGACAAATAGAACTGCCTCACTCCCACAGAGTGAGGATCTGTGCCTGCTCCCATCTCTCCACACATTAACCACCTGATAACCACTTGTTGCCCTTATGCTTTTAGGAACTAGTAGAAGACCAGATTGACAAATAGAACAGGAGAGCTCACCCCCTGTGCATGGAGTGGGGTTTAAAAAGACAGTCATTTTTTAATTGGATTGTTTGCCTTCCTGGTGTTGAGTTGTATAAGTTCTTTATATATTTTGGGGCTCAAACTCTTGTCTAATGTATCATTGGCAAATAAGTTCTTCCATACAGTCAGTGACCTTTTCATTCTTATAATGGTTTCTTTAATCATGCAGAAACTTTTTGGTCTGATGTAGTCCTATTTGTTTATTTTTCCTTTATTTCCCTTGCCCTAGGTGATATATTGGCAAAAATATTGCTATGTGGTATACCTGAAATTTTCCTGCCTGTGTTTTCCTCTAGGACTTTATGGTGTTGTGACTTATATTTAAGTCTTTTATCCATTTTGAGTTTATTGTAGTGCATGATGTAAGTTGGTGGTCTAGTTTCATTTCTTTTTTCTTAATTTTTTTTGCATGTAATTGTCCAGATCTCCCAGCACCATTTATTGAAAAGGCTATCTTTGAAGATGGCAGCAAGATAGGTGGTAGTGGAATGCATTCCTCCTGCACATGGGTGAAACACCTAGCCAACCTCCTGAGGAAAAGACTGAACAGCCAATGGTATTCCAGCATATATAAAGATGGGAGGCCAACACTATAGATGACATTGAAAAATCAGTTGGTTAGGAGAGTGCTTCAGGAACAATAAGGTCCCTGGGACCAGCACAGGGACTAGGGTGGCTGCAGCCCCAGGCCCAGGGATTCTTCAGAGAGAGCCAGGTCAATGGCTCCTTTCCCCTGCCAAACAAGGTTTGAGCAGCACCAGGAGGGACCTGGATGCTTGAAGTTGCAGGGGAGGAATAAGGACAAAGTGGCAAAAACACAGAAGCGGTGTGCACCCACTGAGACTGTGGATGCTGGCTGGGAAGAGGTGGGCCATGATGGACCCTGACCCAGATAGTCCCCAGTGTGGCTGGAGAGTTGGGCTGTGTGAGAGGCCAGGCGCTTGTTTGGAGCAGTCACCTTGAATATGAGGAATTTGTCAAAAGAAAAAGAAAAAAAAAGAGGCACTCAGCGGTTGTTTAGGTAATTCTCCTGCAGCAGCCGCCCCTGCCTCCTGCACCCCTATCCCCAGCTGCAACGGCAGAGGGTGCCCCATCACACTCACAACCCCAGTGGAGTGCCACCAACCCAACTGCACTCCCACCCTGCCCCAGCCACAACAGCAGCAGCAGCAGCAGCAGCAGCAGCTGAGGCAGCAGTCATATCTGAATTGTGGGGATGGTGTGCACCCAAACCCATGACTCAGTGGCTGCAAAACCCACCCCAGCAGTGGAGGCCAGCACCCATGCCCTCTGGCAGCCCCGGGGGGTGCACACCTGACCCCATGGCCCAGCGGTTGCCCATCCACTCCAGCAGTGGAGGCTGAGTGCTCACACTTGCAGCCACAGGGACAGAGAGCACCTGACACGACACCCAGAGGCAGCTTCTGCCCAACCCCACTGCCCCAGGCACAGAAACAAAGGAGGTACCTGCCCTCATTCATCCAGTAGCTATAGCGCTGCCCCTGCCCTGCAGGGCAGACTGGCTCTCTAAGAGGAAGGCAGAGATGCCCCGCAGAGGAAAGCAGCAGGGATCAGGGAGTCAGAAAACTCATTGATGGTGCTCGACAACCCTGAAGAGACTCTGAGAATCCCTAGCATCTAGGACAGCAAAAAACAAGAAGGCAGTGTGTGAATTGCCCCTAATTGGTGCACCTCAAGACAGTGCAACTGGTGAACTGAAGGTGTAGGCTGGGCAGAGAAGGGCCCTGGGGGACCTGTAGCAAACTAAGGAAATGGTAAGGAGGCTGGGCAACTGCAGAGAGTGGGCTTCAGACCTGACAACCATCCCTGCAAAACCACAGGAAGGGAGAAAGGCAAAACCAATCCCACCTAAACCTGCTGCAGCCAGGAAGACCAACGGAACTGGCTTGGATTGTTTAAAGTCAGCAGGAGGCTTTTCTTTTTTCTTTTCTTTTTTTTTAGTTCCTTCTTCCTTTCTTTCCATCTTTCTTTTTATTATTCCCTCTTCCTTTCCTCCTTTCTTTCTTTTTTAAATTCTTATCCCTTCCTCCTTTTAAAAAAAATTCCCACAGGTGAGGCAATAAAATCTGGAGCTGTGAAAGGACCAGACTTAGACCCAAAGAATGGTCATCCCAACAACTGACACAGTGATAAAAAATTCAATTTGCTACTCCAGAGAACTTGCAAGTTATTGTACATTTGTATTGTTACTATTTTTCATTATTCTTCCATCTTTTATTTTATAAGTATTTCTGTATTTCTCTTCTTTCTGTTTAGTCTTCTTTGCTTGGTTTGTTAAATTGCATTGTTTGACTGGTTCCCTGTGTTCTCTCGTTCATAGTGTATTTTTAATTTTGCATTTTTCTCTTCTTAATGGAACTTCGGTTCCATTAGCACAATACTCTTTGTCCTTTACTTCCTATTCTTGTTATTCAAACCACATAGATTCTGTCATATGATTGTGGCTCCATTAATATTGTAAATAATTGATGTCCCATACAACTGTAAATACTACACAGCACCCCTCCCGCATCTTATCTCACTTCACTGTTTCATGAACTTCATTACTATTGTGGTTAACTCTATTCCCTCACACACTACAGCTATTTTGCAACCTTTACTCTCATTTTACCTCATAGTCTGACCTCCCACAAGCTCACTGCTTTCTAGATCTAGCTCACAATCCCTCCTTTTCCAACAAGAGTCTTATCTTTTTTCTACCCTTTCTAAAAAGTGACTAATTGTGTGAAATATCACAGTTAACACTATACATAGCCAAAGTATGTCCTATCTCTTTTCTGAGGGTTGGTACTTTAAATACCACAGAATACACTCCTGCTGTTTAAACCATTTTGCCTTCCCCCTCCAACTGATCATAAAAAAAGAGCAGGTGGGAGCTGTGAACACCAGGATACCTGCTAGAAGAAGCAATCCACCAACAAAGGAACCACCAACAGATAACAACAGAAGAAGGTGAAGGATGGAGTGGAAGCCACACTAACCTCAACACAGGACATATCTGGAAATACAACTAAATGGTAGAGAAATTACCCAGAAAAAACAACTGAACAAGAGTGAGAAAGAAGCCTCAAAACCTCCTACACACAGAGGAACCAGGTTCAACACAACCTGTTCACACCTGCACAACAGAATGCAAGAGCTGGCAGATGGAATGACCCTCAGTTAACCAGCTGGAGGGAAGAACCCACCAAAGAAAAACCCAACAACAATCAAAACCCAAATACATCCAGAGAGCCAACATAAATGACAGCCCAAGACCAGAAAGCTCAGGAGACAAAGGAGACTGCAACACTGAATCCCACAGGCCTCCTACCATAGAAGATTATACCATAAAACCAGGGAGTCAGAACAGATCAGTTTAAGAAGCAGAGGCTAACAAGAAGAGTCTCACAAGTAACAGTAAGACAAAGAAACAATCCCCAAATGAAAGAAAAAGAGGAAGCCTCAGAAAGAATGCTAAATGAAATAGCAGCAAGTCAACTATCAGATATTGAATTCAAAACAATGGTTATCAGGAAGCTCAATGAGCTCACAGAGAGCTACTAAAAAATATAGGGAAACTACAATGAACTCACTGCAAATTATATCAACATGAAAAGGAAATAGAAACAATCAACAAGGGCCAAGAGGAAATGAATAACACAATTTCTGAACTAAAGAACACAGTATAAGGAATCAAAAGCAGGCTCAATGAAGCAGAGGATCAGATCAGCAACCTACAAGACAAAAACAAAACAAAACAAAACAAAAAAATGAAAAGGCAAGAAAAGTAGAAAAACACCCAGAAAGAGCAAGGAAAAGGAAAGAAGCTCAGAAAGAATGAAGAGGGGTTAAGAAAAATGCAGGATAACATGAAGCATAATAATATCTGTGTAATAAAGATACCAGAGGAGAAGAAGAGTAAGGGATAGAAAACCTATTTGAAAAAATAATGATGGAAAACTTTCCTAATTTGATGAGAGAAAAAGTCACACAAATCCAGGAAACACAGAGGCCCAATCAAGAGGGTGCTAAACAGGACCACTTCAAGACACATCATAAATAAAATGGCAAAAGTCTAAGACATAGAAAGAATCTTAAAAGCAGCAAGGGAAAAACAGGAAGTAACCTACAAGAGAGCCTCAATAAGACTAGCAACTGACTTGTCAATGGAAATGCTCCAAGCAGGAAGGGGATGGCAAGAAATATTCCAAGTAATGATAACCAGGGGCCTGCAATTGAGACTACTCAGTACAGCAAGGCTCCCAATTAAAACTGAATGCCAAATAAGGAGCTTCCCAGACAAAATAAACTTCAGAATATGCCTCATCCACACCAGCTCTGCAAGAGATGCTGAAAGGTCTGCTTTAAGAAAAGGGAGAAAAACAGTGAGAGAGAGAAAGGAATACAGGTAAAAAAAAATGGCAATGAGTAAGTACCTAACAATACTAACCTTAAACATAAATGTATTAAATGTCCCAATCAAAACACATAGAATAGCTGAATGGATAAGAAATCATGACACATATATATGCTGCCTACAAGAGACCCACCTCAGAACAAAATACCTGTACAGGCTGAATTTGAAGGGCTAGAAACAAATTTGCCAAGCAAATGTACAGGCAAGAAAAGCCAGGGTAGCAATACCCATATCAGACAAAATAGACTTCAATAACAGAGCCATAAAAAGAAACCCAGAAGGTCATTTCATAATACCCAAAAGAAGAATCCATTAAGAAGACATCAACATTGTAAATATATATGCACCCAACAATGGGAGCACCCAAACACATAAAGTCTTTGAGGACTTCAAGAAAGACATTGACAACAGCACAATTATAGTAGAAGATTTTAACACACCACTGTCAAAAATGGATAGATCTTCCAAACAAAATATGAAAAAGATATGGTGGCATTAAAACTTGCCCTAGATCAAATACACTTTACTGATATATATAGAGCTTTTCATCCCAAAGTAGCAAGATACATATTTATTTTCAAATGCATATGGAACATTTTGAAAGATAGACCACATGATAGGTCACAAAACAAGCCTCAACAAATTCAAGAAATTAAAATCATATCAACCAGTTTTCTCTGACCACAAGGGACTGAAACTAGAAATCATCCAAAAGGAAAAAAATCCAAAACATTCAAAATCATGGAGATTGAATAGCATGTTATTAAACAATGAATGGGTCAAGAATGAGATCAAGGAGAAAATCAGAAGTTTCTGGAACCAAATGAAAATTAATGCACAACAATCCAAAACTTATGGGATACAGATAAGGCAGTCCTTACAGGGATGTGTGAAGTGAAACAGGCCTACCTAAAAAGATAGAAACATTTCAAACAAACAATCTAATCCTATGTGTACAAGAACTGGAGGAACAAAAACAAAGACAACCCAGAGAAAGTTGAAGGAAGGAAATAACCAAGATCAGAGCAGAATGAACTGACATAGAGACTAAAAACACAGTTCTAAGGATCAGTGAATCCAGGAGATGGTTCTTTGAAAAGATAAACAAAATGGACAAGCCTTTAAGCAGACTCATCAAGAAAAAAAAGAGAGAGAACCCAAATAAACAGAATCAGAAGTGAAAGAAGAGATATTACAACTGATACCACAGAAATACAAAGGATTGTAAGAAATTACTACAAACAACATACACCAAGAAATTTGAAAACCTAGGTGACATTGACAAATTTTTAGAAAATGATAATCTTCCAAATCTCAATGAAGAAGAAGTAGAAAACCTGAACAGACCAATGAGAGCTGATGAAATTGAAGCAATAATCAAAAAGTTTCAGACACACAAACGTCTTGGACCAGATGGTTTGACAGGAGAATTCTACAAAGCATTTAAGGAAGCGCTAACCCCTATCTTTTACAGATTGTTTCAAAAAATTGAAGATGGGAGACTCTCAAACTCTTTTCATGAAGCCAGCACCATCCTAATCCAAAAACCAGATAAAGATATAAGGAAGAAAACTTCAAGCCTAATAGTTGATGAATGTAGATGCTAAAATCCTCAACAAAATATTGGCAAACCACATCCAGCAATATGTTAAAATGATCATACACCATATTCAAATGGGATTCATCCCAGGGATGCCAGGATGGTACAATATTCACAAATTAATAAATGTAATACATCATATAAACGAAACAAAAGACAAAAACCACATGATCATGGCAATAGATGAGGAAAAAACATTTGATAAGGCACAACACCCATTTATGATAAAAACCCTCAGCAAAGTGGAAATAGAGGAAGCATTCCTCAACATAATAAAGGCCATACATGAGACATCTAGAGCCAATATATTCAATGGGAAAAAACTTGGAGCTTTCCCACTAAGATCAGGAACGAGACAAGGATTCTCACTTTCACCACTCCTATTCAACATAGTATTGGAAGTCCTAGCCACAGCAATCAAAAAAGAAAAGGAAATAAAAGGCATTCAAATTGGAAAGGAGGAAGCAAAACTCTCATTGTTTGCAGATGACATGATAGTATACATAGAAAGTCCTACAGACTCCACCAAAAAACTACTCAACCTAATAAATGAATTTGGCAAAACAGTGGGATACAAAGTCAATATTCAGAAATCAAAAGCATTTTTGTACACCAACAATGAACTATCAGAAAGAGAAATCTGGAAAAAATCCCATTGATATGGCAACAAGAAAAGTAAAATACCTAGAAATAAATCTAACTAAGGATGTAAAAGATTTGTACTCAGTAAACTACACAACACTGAAGAAAGAAATTAAGGAAGACACAAACAAATGGAAGCATGTACCGTGCTCACAGATTGAAAGAATTAGCTTTGTCAAAATGTCCATACTACCCAAAGAAATTTATAGATTCAATGCAATATATTTAAGTATTAATGACATATTTCACAGATATGAAACAAACATTTCAAAAATTTATATGGAACTTTAAACAACCCCAAATAGCTGCAATAATTTCTAGAAAGAAGAATAAAGTAAGAGGGATCACAATACCTGATACCAAACTGTATTACAAGGTCATTGTAATCAAAACAGCCTGGTGCTGGCATAAGAATAGACACATAGACCAATGGAGAGAACAGAGAGCCAGAAATAAACCCAAGTCTCTATGGTCAGTTAATATTTGAGAAAGGGGAAAGAAGCATAAAATGGAGTAAAAATAGCCTCTTCAACAAATAGTGTTGGGAGAGCTAGACAGATGTATGTAAAAAATTGAAACTCAATCACCAACTTACACCATGCACAAAAATAAATTCAAGATCGATAAAAGACTTAAATATTAGTCTCGGTGCCATAAACATCCTAGAGGAGAACATTCACAGAAAAATCTCAGACATTCCACACAGCAGCATCTTCATTAATATGTCCCCCTAAAACAAAGGACATAAAGGATAGAATAAACAAATGGGACCTCATCAAATTAAAACACTTCTGCATGGCTAAAGAAAACAGTATTAAAATGAATAGAGAAGCAACTATATTGGAAAGCATATTTTCCAATAACACCTCAGACAAGAATTTGATCTCTGAAATATGTAAAGAATTCACATGATTCCACTCCAGGGGGACAAACAACCCAATCACAAAATGGGCAAAAGACTTGAAGAGACACTTATCAAAGGAGGACATACAGAGGGCCCCAAGACATATGAAAAGATGCTCAGCATCACTAGCCATCAGAGAGATGCAAATTAAATCCACAATAAGATACTACTTCACACCAGTCAAAATGGCCATCTAAAACAAAGCCACAAACAAGTGTTGGAGAGGATGTAGTGAAAAGTGAACCCTAGTGCACTGTTGGTGGGAATGCAGACTGCTGCAGCCACTATGAAAAACAGCATAGAATTTCCTCAGAAAACTAAAAATGGAACTGCCTTGGACCTGGCAATTCCACTGCTGGGATTATATCCAAGAACCCTGAAACACTAATCCAAAGAAATCTATGCACCAGTACGTTCATAGCAGCACAATTTACAGTAGTCGAGTGCTTGAAGCCACCTAACTACCAATCAGTAAATGAATGGATCAAAAAACTGTGGTACATTTACACAATGGAATTCCACAAAGCAGAGAGAAAGAAGGAGCTCCTACCCTTTGCAACAGCATTAATGGAACTGGAGAGCATTATGCTAAGTGAAATAAGCCAGGTGGTGAAAGACAAATGCCATATGATCTCACCTTTAACTGGAACCTAATCAACAAAATGAACAAGCAAGCAAAATATAACAAAAGACATTGAAGTTGATAGCAGGCTGACAGTGATCAGAAGGGAGAAGAGAGAGGATAGAAGGGAAATGGGGTAAGGGGGTTGCAGGAGCAATTGTAAAGGACACATGGATGATAATAAGGGGAGTGGAGATGGGGAGGGAGGTGTTGAGGGCTGGGGTGTTGGGGCGGCATGGGGGGAAGCAGAAATCTGTACTGGAACTACAATAAAAAATATTTTAAAATGTTGACATTTAAAAATAAACAAACAAACCATTTGCAACCTGGGGGCATTTTCCCACCAAAAACAAGAAATATGGCCTAAAAATGAGGTAATGAGGTTAACGAAAGGGCCAATGTAGAGTGGTGGATGCAAGGCTATGTCTATACTGGACTGAGAATGAGTCCTAGTTTGCTGGTGAGCACACACCCAAACATTGCGCAATGTGCCACCATAATACAGATTTCTGTATACAAGTGACAGATAAGCAAATATTCTCAACACACACTTGAGAAATAGAAATGCATGATTCCATTTCCCAAAAGAGAAAGTAAACTCCCAGGGGACTGGAAGACCTAGGTGAGTCCACAATACCTGGGTTTCTGAGAGGATTTGTGCTGATCTCACTTAGGGGCAACTGTGGCTGATCAGAAGTGACTAGCCTGAGAAACCCAGTGTGGGATATAAGAAAAATGCTTCCTCTTCTCAAAGGTGGCAGAATTGTAGCAACTGACCTTGGAGACTTCTGACTTCAATTCACTGATGATGACACTTATTCTCAGGAGTTCCAGGTTTTGATTGTTTGTTTGTTTGTTTTAAAAGACAATGTGTTTTGGGGATAACTATTTTACCTCAGGTTTTGGTGTTTGGGTTCCAGAACAAGAACCAAAGGAACATGTGGAGAAATTTTTATTTATTTATTGTGTATTGAATTTATAGAGGTGATGCGATGTAATAAATCAATAAAGGTTTCAAGTGTACAATTTTATTGGACAAAAATAAATAAATAAGAATGGAATTCTAAAAAAAAATCTCAAGTTACAAAAAGTAGGAAAACAATGAAGCAAAACATGGAATAGGAAACAAAAGTAAATGTCGGAAAAACTCCGATATGCCAACAATTATATTAAATATAAATCATCAAATACTACACTGGTAAAAATATTGAGAGTGGCAAAGTGAATTAAAAATAAACTGAAAACATCACACAACTACTATATGCTCTTTAGGAAAATCTCTCTTCAAATATATGACCAGTCCTGGCTTGTGTAGGTCAGTGGATTGAGCATGGGCCTGCATACCAAATGGTCACTTGTTCGTTTCCTAGTCAAGGGCACACAGCTGGGTTGTAGGCCAGGTCCCCAGTAGGGGACACATAAGAAGCAACCACATATTGATGTTTCTCTCCCTCTCTTTTTCTCTCCCTTCTTTTCTCTCTAAAAACCAATAAATAAAATATTTTTTCTTTTGTTTTTTAATTACTTGATTGTTGTTCAATTACAGTTGTCTGCATTTTCTCCCCACAACTTCCCCCACCCCAGCCAATCTCACCTCCTTCCCTTGCTTCCACCTTCCCCTTTGGTTTTGTCCATGTGTCCTTTATAGTAGTTCCTGAAAATCCTTCCCCTCACTGACCCCTCTCCTCTCCCCTCTGGCTATTGATATAATAAAATATTTTTTAAAATATATGTCCATATGCACACACATGCCCAAATAAGCTGAAAGTAAAAGGATGGAAAATAATATAACATGTAAACAGTAATCAAAGCAAAACTAAAGCAGAGTAACTATATTAATAACAGATAAAGTTGGCACTGAAGCAAAAAAAAATTACTAGAGACAGGGACTTTTTTAAAAATAATTTATTTGTTTTTCAGAGAGAGGGGAAGGGAAGGAGAAAGAGAGGGAGAGAAACATCAATGTGTGGTTCCCTCTTTCACGCCCCCAACTGGGGACCTGGCTTACCACCCAGGGATGTGCCCTGACTGGGAATCGAACCAGTCACATTTCAGTTCACAGGCCAGTGCTCAATCCATGAACTATACCAGCCAGGGCAGAGACATTGTTTAATAATAAAATAGTCAACTTACCAAGAAGATAAAATGATTGTGAGTGTGTATGTGCCAAATAACAAAGCTAAAAAAATATGTGAAGCAGCAAATGATATAACTGGAAGGAGAAATAGAGATATCCACAATTACAAGTAAATACTTCGAAACCTCTCTCTCAGGAGTTGACAGAACAATTAGATAAAATTTCAGCAAAAGTATAGAGCTCAACACCACCAATCAATATTTTGACATATCCACATTGACATTTATAGAACACCCCACATAAAAGTAGAAGAATCACATCCTTTTTAAGTGTTTACAGAATATATGTCAAAATTTACTATATTAGGCCATAAAACAAACCTCAACAAATTTAAAAGAAATTAAATAACACAATGTATGTTCTCTCACCATTGGAGAACCAAACTAGAAGTTAGGACAGAAAGATAGCAACAAAATCTCAAAACATGTGAAAATTAAGCAGCAGATTTCTTAGCAACACAATCCATGGATAAAAGAGGAAGTCTCAAGAGAAGTAAAAAAAAAATACACAGAACTTATTGAAAATGTATATACAATTATCAAAATTTATAAGACTCAGCTCTAGTTCTGAGAGGAGTATTTCTAGCACTAATTGCAAATTTTAGGAAAAAGAGTTTCAAATCAACCTAAAAACACAGAAAAAGAAAAGAAAGGTGTGTTGAAACAAAAAAAAAATGGCCCAAATGAAAGAACAGGTCAAAGCTCCAGAAAGAATACTACTTAGTGATGAAAAGATAGGCAAACTATCAGAAGCAGAATTGAAAACACTGGTAATCAGAATGCTCACAGAAATGGCTGAGTATGGTCACAAAGTAGAGGAAAAAGTGAAGGCTATGTAAAGTGGAATAAAGGAAAATGTATAGCAAACAAACAATGACATGAAGGAAACCAGCACTCAAATCAACAGTTTGGACCAGAAGGAAGAACTAAACATTAAACTGAAACAGAATGAAGAAACAAGTATTCAAAAAAATGAGTAGAGGCTTGCTTAGCATCCTCTGAGACAACTTTAAATGTTCCAACATCCAAATCATAGGGGTACCAGAAGAAGAAGAGGAAGAGCAAGAAGTTGGAAACTTACTTGAAAACATAATGAAGGAGAACTTCCCTAATCTGGCAAAAAAAAACAAAAACAAAAACAAAAACAAAAACAAAAACAAAAACAAAACAAAAAAAAAAAAACATACTTCCAGGTAGTCCAGGAAGCTGAGAGAGTCCCAAAAACTTTGGACCCCAGGAAGCACACACCAAGACACATAATAATTACATTACCCAAGATTAATCATAAGCAGAGACTCTTAAAAGCAGCAAGAGGAAAGGAGACCATTACTTACAAAGGAGTGTCCATAAGACTATTAGATGATTTCTCAAAAGAAACCTTTTAAGTAAGAAGGGGCTGGAAGGAAGTATTTGAAGTCATGAAAGACAAAGACCTACATCCAAGATTATGCTATCCAGCAAAGCTATCATTTAGAATGGAAGGGCAGACAAAGTGCTTTCCAGACAAGGTCAAGTTAAAGGAGTTCATCATCACCAGGCCCTTATTATATGAAATGTTAAAGGGACTTAAAAAAGGAAAAAAGAAGAACAAAACTATGAAGAGTAAAATGATGACAAACTCACAACTATCAACAACCAATCCTAAAAACAGAAACAAAAATGAACTAAGCAAACAACTAGAACAGGAACAGATTTACAGAGATGGAGATTACATGGAGAGTAATCAGTGGGAAGGGTGAGAGGGTAAAATGGAAAAAAATAGAAAAAGGTAAAAAAAACCAAAACCCAAAAAATTAGAAAGACAGAATGAATTTTTTAAATTTTATTTCTTTATTTTCAGAGAGAGGGGAAGGGAAGGAGAAAAAGAGGGAGAAAAACATCAATATGTGGTTGCCTCTCATGTGCCCCAGCACTAAGGACCTGGCCTGCAACCCAGGCATGTGCCCTTACTGGGAATCAAACTGGCAACCCTTTGGTTCACAGGCCAGTGCTCAACCACTGATCCACACAAGCCAAGGCAATAAAAAGAGAATACAACACCAAAGTTGGAAGAAAATGCAAATACTTAAAATAAGAAATACTAATAGCAACATTATAATAGAACATTTTTTAAAAACCAATGACTATTTTATATCATATAAATAAATCTGAAAACCTATATAAAATAGGTTAATTTCCCAGGAAAAAATATCATTTACCAAACTAATTACAATATTTATATGAAGTGCACAGAAGCTGACTTCCATAGAAAAAAATCAAGAACATCTTCAATGAGCTTGTCATCCCTCACCCTGCCCTCAGAGCTTTAGCTAGATGGTTAATAAGGGGCTATATTAAAATTTCAAGGACAGGCAACAAGGAGCACAACCTGTTCTCAGTGGCCTGTAAGAAAGTGTTGTAAGCCACCAGTTCACCTGGAGGGTCATCTCAAGCATGGAGTAGAAAACCAACACCTCAGAGAAGAAGTTGCAGCTGATTGAGGACTATCCAGAGAAAGTGGATTCGGAGCTTCAGTCTATGTGCACCACGGTCCTGGACTTGTTGTATATGTATTTAATAGCCAATGCAGCTAATCCAGACAGCAAGATCTGTTGCGACCCGACCTGCCTGGTTTCAGAATCTGTAACCCCCACCAAGGCTAAGGCTGAGGGAGTGGCCTTGAACTGTAAGCCACAAGGGAGACAAAAAGCTTATCTCCCTGGCAGGAGCACCACTTCTGCTCCTTTTACTTCATCCATAACTAGCCCCCAGTGCTTGGTGGGTTAGCCAATGATGGGTAAGATTCCCCAAGGAGGGGGGGGGGGACAATCTAAGACAGGCATGATCATGTGGGAGGCCCCCAAGGAAGGGGGCCTTTTGGGGGCTACAGAAAAAGGGGGTGATGGATCCTCACCCCTCAGCTTTTACAAAGCCTGAGTCCTCATTGTCTGTGAGGAAATCTCTTGATCTCTTGGCTGCCTTACTTCCCTTGCTCCACCTAAGCCTGAAACAATGACAGAGGGTGGTGCAGCCCTGTGCTGGAAAAGGAGGTTTCCCTGGGTGATTAGGCCTAAGAAAGAATATGTAAAATCCTGTGAAACCTGCTTTGTTTAGAATGCTCTCAATGAAATGATAAGGGTCCGAACAAGAAGTAAGTTTGTTCCTCAAAGTTTTACAGCTCTTTAGCTATCTGACCCTGAATCAAAATAGGCCTTCAGACTTCTTTGTTATCTATTGTTTGATCCTTACCGCCTGGCAATGATTAATGAGCTTTACCTGAATTCTTGTGTAAATGAGCCCAATAAAAGGCCATTGAGGAACAGGCTCTTGGCCCTTCTCCTTTGAGAGACTGGCTATTTTTTCCTCCGCAAGTGATCATGTCTTGGTAGACTTATTCTCATCCTTGGTGGCCAGTGGGGCCCTGTGAGTGGAGTCCCCCTATAATCTTCTGTCTGAAAATGAAGGGATATTACTTCTGGTGGTTCACTGAAGTTGCATGTGGTGACAATTGAAAACAAACCATAGATAATGCCCAAGGAGCTTACCAAGAGGCTTTCGATATAAGCAAGGAGATGTAGCCCACTCACCCAATTGGTCTGGGGCTGGCTCTGAACTTCTCTGTATTCTACTGTGAGATCCTGAATAACCCAGAGGTTGACTGCACACTGGCTAAAACAGCTTTTGATGAAGCCATTGTAGAACTTAATACACTGAATAAAGACTCATACAAAGACAGCACCCTCATCATGCAGCTACTTAGAGATAACTTCACATTATGGACATCAGGAGAAGAATGTGATGCAGCAGAAGGTCCAGAACACTAACTACATACAGGGTGTAATCCTTCTTCCCTCCAGAAACCTTTGTACACATTTCTATTCTTTTTGTATTTCCCAGAGCAAAGAAACCCATTCATGTGTATTGAATGAACTGTTCATAGTCTTTTCATACTGCAGCTTTGGGAAAACTGCATTCTTTGATTTGTGTTTGTCTTGGCCTTCCTGGTATGCAGCTACTGCTGTAGAAAAGTATTAATAGCTTCACTTCACATCAACATAAGTAAACATTTATATAGAGGACTAAACATGTATATAGAGGACTAAACATGTATATGGTATTTAAATAATCTGAACCTGTTCTACAAGTGACTGTTTTGTAGTACTATGAAGATTTGAAAATGTAGTTAGTTACAATGTAAAGAGTGTTTTACATGACTTCTTAATTTCTACATTCCCTCCCTTGCTCTTCTTTGGGGGCTTACTTTCAGGAAGCAACTTCTCCATGTTCATGTATTCCTTTTGTGTAGGATTCCAGAAGTTTTAGATTGAATGGAAAAGCATTTGGCATTTCTGGGCTGGGGGTCACAAATTGAAGTGTCTCCTATGTCATATATGGTGGAGGGCTTGTGTGTCTGTGGCAATAGGGGATTTCCTTCTTTACTCTTCATTTGCTGCTGTTTCAGTTGACAATTTGCCTTCCTAATAAAGAAATCACTTACACTTCCAAAAAAATTTCAACGACAAGATAGTTATATGCTATTTCGATTAGTCTGAAACATAGATAAAAAAGAGATCATTCCAAATTCTTTTCTCAGGCAAATATAAATTTCTACACAACAGGAAAATATAAACAAATATCACTTAGGGATATGAATGTAGTAATTCTAAAAATGACATCAGCAAATTTAACAGTACTGAGATGCCAATTCTTACTCATCACATTACAAGAGAGAAGACTCAATTGCACCTGTGACACTTAAGCTGAACATTATAATGAGTGCATTTTCCTTCCATTGATATTAAGGTGGTTTCTGCAAAAATCAGAATCTCAGACAAAAGTTTGGGTACAATTAGTTTATTTGGAGGTGATACCAGAAGACGTCTTTAGAGGAGTAAGGGAAAGAACCTGGGAAGGGACAGTGGGCAGTGAAGAATGAAATCCTAAATGGGTATTTCTGTGGGAAGCTGGGGCTAAACTTTATCAGAGACCCCTTGAAAATGTATGGAACATCCTCAAATTTGCCCTTCTGAGAAGTGAGGAAGCTGCAGTGTTGATCCACTATCTCCTGTCCATAATCAGCTGAAAGCTGCTTTCAGGTAGTTAACACACAGAATCTCTGACTGACCTCTATTTGTGGTCAAATGCTTTTCTGAAGCCAGGGCATACCCTCAGACAGAAAGATGAAGAAGGTCCTCAGCATGTAGGAAACCATCTGCAAATAACCACTAGCTGGGGGACCTGAACCATCCGGCATAGAATTGGCAGCCTCTGCTACATATTCCTTGCAGAACACAAGTCAGAGAATTGTAACTGATATCTGGGCAGTTTGGGTAGGTCCTTGGATGACTATTGAGATATATGATGTCAATCGAGGACTCCATTAGAGTCAGCATGGCACATAAGTGCAGAACTGGCTCAGCGGGAGCTTATTTGACTAAGAGAATTAACTTATTTCAATGAAAACATTCTGGTAATGTCTGATATACTACTTCTGGTCTCCGAATAACTAGTTATCATTAGTTAGCATATGGAGAAATGTATCCTGAAGATTATCTAAGATAATTAATTTTGTGCATTTTATTTAGAACAATATATTGTTCCTGAAGAAAGACACATGCATTTAAACTGCATTGCTTTCATCTTTTCAACCTGGAATGATGTGGTCCCAGCCATTGATCAAGAGGAGATACCATATTACTCTGACATGTCTCCTATCAGAGCAGATAAGACTACTGACGAGAAAGTCATCAGAGGTGTATTGAGAATAGCCCTATATAGTTTACAGTTTATAGAAGATTTTATAAAACAGTGGTAAGAAATAAGTGCCAGAAAGAAGAATGTTCAAGACTTAAAGATTAAGCACTATGGTCTGTCTATTGTGTGGCAGATGAAGTAGACTGAATTCAGAGCTATTCCCTCTTACAATACCTAGGCCTGGGTATTAAGAAAGCATATGTGAGCATGTGTCCTGAGAAATTACATCTGTTGTAGAGTCACACAGTAATTACCAATTATGGCTTTGCTCTTAAGCATCATTTATTGTTTGGCTTTTATTGGCTCAAACTAAGGAAGTGAAATTTACAAAGTTGAGGGTTTTTCCTTATGCTAATTATCTCTGACTTTATGATTCTGTTACTGAATATATGTATACATATGTATATACATTTATATACAGAATGGATGGTTATTATAAAATAATGGAACTCATACTGCTGAATTTCATTCAGTTGATTGAGAAGAATGAAAGGGCATGAAGACAGAGGAGGAAGAAAAATGCACCAGGGCAAAGTGGCCTTGACCAATGTAAAGTGAGCAAGAGGGGTCAGTAACTAAACAAGAGTCCTTGAGCTCAACAGAGGGAATTTCAAAGTTATACTCAGTCTTCATAAAACACACTTGATAATCACTGTGGAAGAGGACATGAGAAATGGGAAGAGGCAGAAATCAAGTCTTTACAAAGTTAATTATTGTTTTACACCAACCTTGGCTTATGTAAAACTTATTCCATTCACAAACCTCTACTAGCCATTGTGGTTACTTAGGAGCCTCAGAGGTAGAACTACAAGGAAGAGAAGAAGGCAATGGAACCAGACAGGAAGGGGATAGAACGAACACACAGGACATGGGGAAGTAGTGAGTCTCAATCAGTGCTGTGGCCCTTGGGTGCCCTGGACATACCAGCCAGCTCCAGAAATTGATAAGACTAATCTGAGAAGCAAAAAAACTGTGATTCAGTGGTCTAAGGGAGATGGTTGCTGGTATCCTGGCTTTCCTCACTGTTGTGTGCCCAGGAGCTTGTAAACTAGTCAAGGCAAGAGCAGGGATTCACTAACTATTGAACTAACTCAGAGGAAGAAAGTAAAACTCCTGGTGTCTGATGGCAGAAGCAAGGACCTGGACACCACAGGGCCTTACTTTGCACCCTGATTTCCACTATGTCTCAGGTTTTTCCTCATGACTGAATCCCTTGCATGTGGACACATAGTTCTGAGAACTCCTAGGACAGACCTCCTGCAGCCTAGCCACTCAAGTTGAACTGAATTCACTGCCTGATTCTAGCTCAGAATGACACTGTGGAAGACCTGTAGTGACCCATTGATTTAGTCTGCTCTCTCCCTCAAAACAGAATCTGAGATGAGAGTAACTAGGGTGGGGATTCAAGGAAGAGGCTCCAGGAAGAGAAGTGATGGGCAGGAGAGTGTGACTCAGCAGGAAAACCCACCAGAGAGTAGGCATTTGCCAACCCTCACCACTCACTGGAGCTTGCTTCCATAATTCCTTACAGATATGATCATCCAAGGGAAGGGGTGTCAAACTCATTTTCACAGGAGACCACATCAGCTTCCCATTGCCTTCAAAGGGCGGAATGTAATTTTAGGACCATATAAATGTAACTACTCCTTAACAGTTAAATGAGAGCTCCACTACTGCCACAGGGTGAAAGGCCAGATTCGTCCTGCAGGCTTTGTGTTTGACACCTGTGAGCTAGAGAATTTATCTGCCACTTTACACCCTCTATTGACTGATAGCCAAGCTCCGTTCAATAAACAGGTTCTTGTTTCTTTGTTTTGTTCTTTAAGCAAAATATAACCAAAGACACTGAAATAGAGAACAGTCTGACAGTGTTCAGAGGGGAGAGGAGAGGAAATTTTAGGGGAATTTCAGGGGAAAAGGGGAAGGGTTTATAGGAACAAGTATAGAGAACACATGGATAAAAACTAGGGGTGGTGGAAATGGGAGGGAGGAGGGGAGGGCTGGGTGGGTGGGTTGGAATGGGAGTAAAAGATAGAAAATTGTACTGCAACAACAATTTAAATAAAATTTTAAAAATTAATAAACAGGTTCTATGGCTTCAGATAAAAGCACCCAGGCAAAAAATCAAAACAAAAATACAGAAACCTAAGAGTATGGCAGCAGGGGTGTGAGAACACTGGGCACAGAGAATTGTCTACCACAGCTGGGCTGGGAGCATGCTGAGTCATAGGGTTGTGATCCAGCACCAGAAGTGTCTATTACAGCCAGCGTGGGCCTAATGCCACTGCATGATACACTGCCAGTTTCAGGGAGCCCCTGTAGAATCCCCATGGTTAGTTACAGGAAATCACTGAGCAGGTAAACAACCCATGTGGTGGTAGGCAAATGTTAAGCTCATAAAGGACAACAGGCAGCAGATACGGGATCTGACCACTTTGGGAAACAAGACCTACTCACAGAGGTCCCCCCTAGGTAATACAGGGCCCAAGAGAGTATTGCAGGCCACAGTAACATGTAAATACTGGCTGAGTTTAAATCCTGAAGGAGGTGTGACATGCTCACCTCTGGTTACAACTCCATGACCAAGAGGAGACACTAACCACAGCAGGAGCAGCTTATAGTATGTGAATGCAGCAAGGGTGGAGGTAGGTGGTGGGACTGCCTGTGGTCATCCCAAGTATGAGACCCCTGGCCAGTATGTAGTTTTCACCTTTGTGCCTTTATAGAACCAGGCACAACAATTAGGCCACCAGTCATGGGAGCTGGTCAAAGGCTTCTATGATGTTTCCTGTCTGGAGCAGAGTTGACCCAGGGTGGCCAGAATCACCATGCCTATAGGTGATACACACAAGGGCTTCAGTGGAGCCACCCTAGGCAGATGATTGTTCTTTGAGGTTGCATTGCAGTAGTTGTGATTCCATGCTTACATCCAGAAAGGAGCTTTTAAATTAGAACAATTTCATAAGCATCAAGGATGTAAGGAAGTACATTTAGCCCCCTAGGAAAATTAAGCCATTTAACATTATACACTGACATGCTTCTTCAAAAAAAATTCAGCATCTCCTCTTAAAGGATTCATTCCCAGCACCCATTTCTTTAGCAGCATGTTACACAGGAGATGCGCCATTTCTGTTTTTTGCTTTTTTGAATATTGTAACTCTTTTAATATCTCCTTTTTGTAAATGAGGCTGGTGGATCAGTACAGACTGCTGATGTGTTACTAAAACTTGGGCCTGAATCTCATTTACCCAGGGAAACCCAGGCCACAGAGGAATAGATAGAAAGTCATATATTCAGATTTTGTGGACCAAAAAGGATAAATCAACAATACTGTCCTGTCAAATAGAGGTAACTGTGCAACAACTCTGAGCCTCTCATCTCCCATGTATTCCAAAGGGACAGGTCCCTCAATTTCTGAACTATATGCATCCTCACACTGCTGCCAGAGTGGCAGCTCCCTGTAGACTAGCACTGAGAGGGTTTTTTTTTTTACAGATTTCTAGATTTTTATTTTTCTTTGCATTTAGAATGAATGAATGAATGAATAGAATTTCTTATTATACTATATTTTCTTTCAAGACTTGTGTTTGTTTGGTTTTATTGGTGAGCATCAATGTCACATTACCTGTCACTTTCCAGTATTTGTAGGTCAGCAGTGCCATGAGACCACTGGAAAGAACAGCCCTGTCTGCACAGGGCTGGAACTTCTCTTTCACCATGGGGTAGAAGTATGGATGCTCCATGGACTCTTTGTCAGTCAGTCTCTGTTGATCATTGTGTCACCAAAGTTTGTCTAAAGACCTAGAGCCTTGGGAATGATGAGGTGTCTCTTCTCACTATGGCTAAAGTTTTCCCAGTGCTTCTGTAAATGTTGTCCTAGGATGTCATTAAAGTGAGGATCTAGGTCTGTGTGATTTTTTTTTTCAGATACCCATACAGCTCATCTGTTCCCAGAACTTTAGCAATACAATAAGCTGGTTGTAGTTGTCCTGTCTGTGAAGGAAGGGTTCTTTTCAAAAAATCGTGCTCCCTAACATACAGCCTAAATTCTACATATCCAAGCTAAAATCATACATCTAATAGCCCACAAGAGCTCTGGTCCCTTAGACACAATGTCTTTATGTCTCTGGCCACAAAGATATTATACTCCTGTGCAGGATGGTAGAATTCTGCCAGACACCAGCCTATCAGTTACAGCTCTTTCTGTTGGTGATCTATCATGACTGGTTGTGATGTCTCACGTCTCTGTGCCTGATTCCCTTGCTGTGACAGTAATCCAGAACTTTAAGTAGTTCACACATATAAACTTGGACATCAAAGTTTGTCAAGATCTGGCAGAGTTGCTCAAAATCTGTATTATTGATATATTCAATATCAAAGCTCATGTTTGTGCCAAAGGGTCCTTCACAGTGTCAATCAATTTAATGATATTCCATCATGAAGTTTCTCTAGACTCTTAATCTCTCATTTTATCTTCTTTTTCTTCACTGGCTTAAGAATTTTTACAACCATTCTCTGTTGGTGATGTTAATGGCCTCCAAATACTTCTCTATACTTTCCTTACCAAGTTTTCCAACCATTTGGTAATCACCTAGATTACCTCAGCTCAGGACATGAGCTTCATAGTCCCAGTACTCAGGATGTTCACCACAGCACCTCAGCCTAGACCTATAGATGGGTGCCCTACAGCCCTTGGCAGGCCAGGAATGGGGAGCTTCTGTACCCCAAGGGTGGTGGCTTGTGGAGGGCTAGGAGCAGTGGGGAAAGGAGGAGTGGAGAGGCAGGTGGGTTGGACAGGGAAGGGCTTGGAGGCGCTGTGGGTGGTGCTCGCAATGCATGGCAGCCTCAACTGGTACTGCAGTGGCACAGGCAGGAAAGGAAATGCTCTGGCCAAGAAAGGATATGCTCCATTTCAGAATTATTTACTTTTTATGTCATCACACTTCACTGTATATGTTAATCTCAGGGTTATTTCAAATAAGTACACTTATTCAAATGCTAAATATGATTTTATGACTGCAGAGGGGGGGTTCTCTGAGGTTCTTATTTTTGCATGTATAGGTCACTGTTAAAGTTCATGCAAAAGGGTGTGTGGAAGATCATTCTGGAACTCCTGAGGAGCTCCAGTGAAGCATGATTCTGGAATTCCTGTAAGCAAAAGTTGTTCCCACTTAGGCTACTTTGTTTACCTTTGAAGAACTAATGTTCAATTATTTCAGAAAAGGTTGCTTTGGAAAGTGGCCACTCTAATCTCCTCCCTTTAAAGCCAGTTATACTTATTTTAAAGCCAGAGGTTAAGTTTTTTTTTTTTTTTTATTCCAGGTCAACAAAGCTAAGTAATGGTAGATGCAGATCTGGAAAACTAAATGGTTCTGTTTCCACTCATGTGTTCTTTGGGCTGTAACCCCTCATCTTTTCTTTTTTTTAAAAGATTTTATTTATTTATTTTTAGGGAGGGAAGAGAGGGAGATAGAGATAGAGAGAGAGAGAGAAACATCAATGTGCAGTTGCTGGGGGTTATGGCCTGCAACCCAGGAATGTACCCTGGCTGGGAATCGAACCTGGGACACTTTGGTTCCCAGCCCACACTCAATCCACTGAGCTAAGCCAGCCAGGGCTGTAACCCCTCATCTTATAATTTAACCTCAGTGTGGGGCTTATCTAAACAGTGGGTTCATGTGTGTTGAGGGCACAAGCAAGAGCCGGTACACGACTTCTGGGTCTCTCTCATTTTTTCTAGCCAACAGTTAGAAATAACAGGCAGTTCTTAAAGACTGGTATAGATTGTTTAAGTAATAAAGATTAAATACACATAGAATAAAATCAGTGGGGAAGGTGTACTTAGATTTTGTGGCTCTTGAAACTGAAGCTGAGCATAGCATTATAACTCATATAATAGGTAACACTTGGAATATGAGCTCTATTTGGGGATTCAGGTGAGAAACACAGAAAGAGTGTGGTGTAGAAAGAGGTTGAGAAGTTCATGTGTCATGGAAGAGAGCTAGGGGTGTTGAAATTGATTTGCAATGCAATAACTGGTCCCAGTATTCCATAATGTAGATCCTTGCTGCATAAACACTGAACACTTGCAGAACCTTATCTTTAGGGACTGACCTCTACCTTCTGTTGCTATATTAATCTTCTACTAATTTCAAGCATTGTACAAAGATACAAGTTATAGTCCATGTCCATAAAAGCTCTCATTGCAGATGAAGGAGGACTTAAATCAGGGGTCAATCAATCTTTACAGGACACCTGACTTGTGTGGCTCAGTTGGTGGGGTATCATCCTGCATAGTGAAGGGTTGTTGGTTCAATTCCTGGTCAGGGCACATGCCTGGGTTGTGGGTTCAGTCCCAGATAGGGCATGGAGGGATTGCATGTGAGGGGCAATCGATCGATGTTTCTCTCACACATCAATGCTTCTCTCCCTCTCTTTTACCTTCTATTTCCCTCTCTCTAAAAATAAAATCTAAAATAAATAAATAAATAAATAAATCTTTGAAGTTGACATTAAAGTTCACATAATGTACAGAGGCACAGACTTTCTGTGGGAGACAGAGAATCTTCACAGAAAGGATGTCTTTTACCTGAGTCCTGAATGAATATGGGTTTCCAAGAAGAGACAAAGTGAAGGTTGATCTGTGTGTAAAGCATAGCTATTTCCCCATTTCCAGTAGCTAAGGGACCATTTTTCTCCTTCCCCCATATACTGATTAGGAACTCTTATGGCATCTATTATCATGGGCAGCACGGAGAGGATCTCATTTACATACAAGAGTTCCAAGGTGATACAAAAGCTTTGCCACTCCTTCCCACCCCTTACGCAGCTTCTGTTGTCAATGACCCAGAGTCTCAAGGCAGGGTCTGGGAGATCTTTAACTACATTGAGTGTCCATTAATTCTGGTCCACATGAACCCATATCAGCACATCAGTATTGAAATAACATGTCTACTCAGCAAGCAGCAGCTTCAGGATAACCCTCAACCTCTTTCCCTTTTTCACCCATATAGCCACACCCAGAACTCTTAGTGCAAATTCTAGGGCTTCCATTATTCCCACTTATAAAACTGTTCAGTAGTATATACTCTTCTGGACAAACTTATGATATTTTTATGCAACAGCCATTTCATGACCAAAGGGTAAAAGTACAATTCCTACAAGAGTTTTCTGGAACCCACTTGTATGTTTTGATTCTCTTGGTCTGTACCCAACCTGCTCCTCTCCAGGATTTTTTTTTTTATTGATCAAAAGAAACTTTAAATTTGAAATAAAGTTGTCAGGACATGCTGAGAAGTTTGCATTGTCATGAAGTAATTAATTCTGTTTGTAATTTGAAAATACCCTCAGAGAGAATGAACAGTAGGCCAGGAGATGGATGAGTTAACTGTGCACCAGAAGAGTTGGAAATATTCATCCAACTGCACCTCTGCTTTGCATCCAAGCTTTATTGCTATGTGGGTGCTTATGTAATTTTTGATGGCTTAGCAAGGACCACCCTGGTAAATAAGCCAACACTCCCTTTGAGGAGCATATCTACTCAGTGCTGGCTGGCTGTCTAACATGAGACTCAAAAAGCCCCTTATTTAAAAGGCTGCACCTTTACTTTGCTAGCAGACCTCCTTGGCAAGAACATATGGGCACTTTCCCAGTGCCTCTCCCTTAGCAACTAGAAATTAGAAAAAACAGCCTGCGTTGGCACTGCTATGTTACTCATCGGTTATCGTTTATCTGATAGTTTCCATAATTATTTTCTTTTATCAGTTTTGGAAAGTATGTCTTTATATTGGGAGCTCCAGTGAACACAATGCTTTTTAGAGAGAAACAAACTGAAGCAGCAGAGTTTCTTTGCACTTAATTTTAAGCAGGTTCTATAAAGTCACTAAAGTCCTGCTCCTGAGGGTGATTTTTGTGATCACTGCCTTTTCTTCTCAAGAGAAGTTCCCCACAGCTGCTGAAAGGTCTGTCCATTCTTCTTCCTTTGCAGAGGTGGTAGTAGTGATTCAGGATACTATACCTAAATATGATACAACTTTGTGTGAGATATATTTCTCTGAATCTAAGAGGTTCTCCCATTTGAGCAGCAGCTTGGCGTCACTTGGAAGAAAGTACATAAGCATATAATATCAGCACTCTCAAACTTAGTATCATTGTACTACTTTCACAAAAGCCTCACCAACAGACTTCTGAATTAGACTGTTAAATTGTTCGTTGCATAGCCCATCTTTTAGAAATGAATTGAATAAAGATTTTTCTTTCTATAATTTTATTAATCTAAAAAGCTTAAAAATAAATGTTGGTCTTTCCCACTATTCTATCTAAGAATTTTACTTGGACTCATGTCTCTTTAAATAGCACAAGTGAGAGTATTCAGGTTGTTGACAGTCACAAAGCACAAAATTGTGCTCTTGCATTGCCTACTGCATAAGTTCCCCTTCTCTGAATTTTTCAGAACGTCTGCATTTATCCTCCTAGGAGCAGTCTCCAAACATTCTGCTGACAAAGTTGGTGTATAAATACCCCAGTGCCTCCATCCTTCTTGGAGGACAGTGCTGGGGCAGATGTCCTGCTCTGGCTCCCTCAGGTTCCCAAAAAGGTGAAGCCCCAGGTGCCCATCATGATGTCTGGCTTAAATATTCAACTATTATTGGCCTTTTTCCTGTCCCTTTCTCTCATCCCCACTCCACAACCAGTTTTCTAACATCTTTCAAATAAGCAATTTGAAACCATCTCCTTGTCCCTGGGTCTGCTTTAGGAAGAATCTAAATCATAACAGATGATACAACTAGACCCAATGTTGCTTTAAGAGCTATGATTTTATTTTTTTATTGTTCAATTACAGTTGTCCCAATTTCCCTCCCATTACTCTCCCCTGCCATACTCACCTCCACCTCCCACATTCAATCCTTCCCCTCCCTGTCTTTGTTCATGGGTCCTTTATACATGTTTCTTGACAACCTTTCCCCTTCTTTCCCCTGTTATCCACCCTCTCTTCTGGTTATTGTCAGTTTGTTCTTTATTTCAATGTCTCTGGTTATATTTTGCTTTTTTGTTTGTTTTGTTGATTAGATTCCACTTATAGGTGAGATCATGTGGTATGATTTTAAAAGATTTTATTTTATCTCATAGACTGAAATTTCTTCAAATGAATTTGATTGTATAAGATGGATTAAAGCAAAGCTGCTATAGTACAAGCATCAAAAAAGGAGAGATTTATGTATTGTTTCTTTGTTAATAATATGAATATGTAGTGAAAATTTAAAAAATCTACTTCAAAAAATAAAAGAACTTGGTAAAGTTGTTGGACACATGAACGCATACAGACATTTACTTTTTTTCTACTCTATCAATAAGTAATTAGAAATAAAGTAGAAATAGTGTTTTACCTACAAAGAAGGCAAATGTATAAATTAGTTAGAAATATGTTTATCAAGAAACAACTAGACCCTATATAACTGATACAAGATGCAAAACCTATATCCATATTTTTATTATAAGATATAAAATAACAATGAAGCTAATGGAGAGACACAGCATAAGAAGATTTAATATCACAGTAATATTGCATGCTCACCAAAATAATGTGTAAATACTATCATTCTAATTGGTATTTGAGTGAAGTATTCTATCTGAATTCCATAAATGACTGTATAATTTATACAGAATAACCTACATTTAAGGGTAGTTAAGAATCATATATTTAAAAATAACAGTGAGTGTGCTATGTTTTGTCAATTTTTAGATACTAAGAGCTATTTAATCAATCACCACGTCAATGGTAGATTAGAAGGACCCTATGAAGAATCCAACCACCAGTCTGTGTATGAATATTTAATATGTGACAAAATGTAATTCATCAGGAAAGCATTAGATCATTAATAAATAGCACTGGTATAGCTGTTAGTTCTCTGGAAGAAGATAAAATTGGGCATCTGTTAACATTTACACAAAATTAAAATCCAGTCTGATCAAAGGCTTGAATGTAAACAATGGATAATTACATTCTTATGAGAAAATCTGGGAGGATACATGGATATTTTATGTTTGACAGAAGCCATTTAACCACAATGAAACAGAATGTTTAAAAGAAATGATGGTTGTGTGTTATGGAAAATTTTTAAAAGCATGGGGAAAATGCCATAAAAATACCAATTGAGATAAAGGGCTAACATCCATTTTATAAAATGAGAATTTTCAAATGGTCCAGAGAAAGAAAATGCAGGAAAAATGGGAAAAGGAGTAAAGCAGATCATTTAAAGGGAAACAAATCCAAATGGACAATGCATATTTTCAGGAACAACTGTAAAGGACCCATGAACAAAACCAAGGATGGGGGGAATCAGGGAAGGGAGGTGGGGATGGTTGGGGTGGAGAGCAATTGTGGGAGGAATATGCAGACAACTGTACTTGAGCAACAATACAATTTTAAAAATGGAAGAAAAACAAAGAAAACATGCCCAAATTCACTAATTATGAGAAAAAGACAAATTTTCTGACAGTAAAAAAAAATCACTTGCTACTTTTGTTAAAGTGATTAATACTCCCTTTTGCTGGCAGTGTTGTGGGGAAAAGTTTCCCTCATACATTGTTAGTGAAAATATAAAGTGCCACAGAGATATGAAACATTTTTTAATTGTAAAATTCATATACCATGGAAATATTGCAACATTGTTACTAGTTCCAAACAATGAAAATACATTTAGGTGTGTATCAAAAAAAGACAAGTGAAACAAATCTTCAAGCATCCAAACACTGGAATGCAGTGCAATCATGACAAAGAGGGAGGCAGGGCTCTCTTATGTTGATATGGAGCCATCTCCAAGGTTTACAAAGGAATGGCATGCAATAAGGAGCTATGCCTGTGCCTGTATCTGCATGTCTACCGGAATAACAACCTGGAAAGAGTAATCACAAAGAGTTAATGGTGATTTCCTGTGAGAAGACGAGAGGATCTTTGGAGAAGAGATTTCGTTTTTTATTGAATTTTTCTTTGTAATCTCTTTTTTATCTTTTGAGTGTATTTTTAATTAAAAACAGTTAATATTTTAAAAGTCCAAAAATAGAGGCAAAAATACATTAAGGAAATATTAATAAAAATAAACCAGGTCTAAATGAGACCATTAGAAGCATGAATACTGATCAGAGGAGATGTTAGGGAAATATAAACAAGTACTCTAGAGAGAGCTTTCTGACCTGCTAATTTGAGAGTGAGAGTAAAAGAAGAAACAAACAGTGATGTTGAGATGCCTGGCCCCTGAAAGCTTTTAGCAACAGAAAAGGAAACAAAGCAAAATTAGGTTATAGGGTGGGATACCTCGGGTTTGTCGTCATCCATCAGCAATTACTTTTGAGATGGTGCTCAAAGCTAGGCATGGCCAGTCATGTTCATTATTTCCCACCACCAGCCTGTCATTAATTGGTTAAGCTATGGCAGAGGGTGATATCACCTAACCAGTTCACCAAGGAAGAATATATGGATTGCCAAGGTTAGGATGGTGAGGGTCCTAATAGCACCCTGGTTTTCTCAAGTTCACTGTGTATGAGTGCCTGAGGGTTTTTCAGTAACTCAGCATTTGGAGCTCAGTATCCCAGCCTCACACTCTAGAATTTCGGGTATTTTTCATATCACAAGGTATTTCATGTGTACCTGAAAAAGCTCTTCGTCTTCCTCTTGCTGATGCTCATTCTCCACAAAGCTTCTATTTTCTCTACTACCAGCAAAACCATTGGCTCTTATTCCCACAACTTTGGCCATTTTCACAAAAGTAATGAAGGAACCCCCCTTTCTGTTTCTTACTCATATCTTGTTTCACTAAAGTTACTTGTGGAGACAGTTCCTACATTTTTTTCTGCCATTCCTTTAGTTTGGCATCTTTATCTTAAGAAATCTTATCATGTTCTCATCCAGATTATCTTCCCTGCTAAACATTCCTGCTCACCAACTTTTCACTCATGCTAAGACTTATCTGGATTGAAACCAGGACTCTGCCTGCTATTCATGCAATTGTGGGACAGACTAAAGCAAGTTAGTGACCAAAGACATCAGAGAAATAAGGGTTCCAACAGAGACGTGGGTCTTCACAGAAACTCAGTTTCAAGGAGAAAATAGGTTAAAGATGATGCTTATGAGACTGAGCCATTAAGGTAGGCAGTTAGCAAAGCACCAGAAATCTTTGAGAATTGTGGCCCAGTCCTCAGTCCCAAACTTAGGATGAATGATAATTAAAGAATTTACAGCAACAAGAGTAGATTATTCTTTCAGCACCAACTATAAGGAAGGACAGAAAAGAAGTGTTGGTGTATTGAGGTATAATAGTTGTTGGCAGAACTCCACTTTAAGATAAAGATGGTTAAATACTTTTTTAGGTTGACAGCAAAAACAGAAGAAAGGCTGAGAATAATCATACAATGCAAGAATGAGAGAATGAGTGATGAGTCATCTTTATAAAGTTGTTCAGAGAGAGTAAAGTAAGAAGCACAGGGAAAATAGCCTTAAAAAAGCAGGGTGCTGGGACATGTATTGTGATAAAAGAGAACTCTTTACAATTGAAGAAAGTTTAGAGGACCACTATTTTTGGCCCTAATATTCTCTGAAAATGAGACCACTTTTATTAAAAGAAGAGGAAAATGAGTTTTAGACCAATGTTCCTAAAACCTTAATGTGCAATCGAGTCACCTGGGATCATGCTAAAATGCAAAATTATTTTCAATAAGTCTGAATAGGGCCTGGGACTCTGCATTTCTAAGAAGGAAACAGGTGCTGCCATTCTATATGCTGAAAGGAAGGAGAATTCCCTTTTTGTACTAAATTTAAGGTGTGTAAAAGGATAACTAAGTGTCATCAAAAGCACATATGAGGTGGGAAAAGACCTACTGCAATGTTTTGGTTGTCAATATATGTGCTATTATAGTAGTAACCCCTACTTCATCAATAGTTCACACTCAGGACACTTTTGCAGAAACCAGTGTTAGTGGGTTCATGAAAGGTAACTGGTTTATGAAGGAGTTGGAAAACATAAAAACGGAGTTGGTGATCATCCATCTGAGCTCAGAACAGGCATAGTAGAGTACCTGTTTATACTGTGAGCTATCAGAACTGAGACTCAGTGCTGGCTGATCTAGATGAGATCTCAAACTGGGAAGTGGGATGAAAGCTGAGGAAGGCAATAAATTTAATGTTGTGGTTCACCAAAGTGTAATTCAGAAGAAGAGCCAGTCTGAGAAAAGAAAAGAGAGAATAAAGCCTGGTACATTTCAGATTTTAAAATGTACCTATCATATTTATAACATATCATATCTGTTCTGCTGCTTATGATTTTATTGCTACACTATGGGTTTTCATTATATTAAAGTTTTAAAATTGTATACAGTCATTATTGTCTTTTCTTTTGTAATTTGTTCTATCACTATAACAACAAAGTCATTATTTTTCTTTCATAGTTGACATTAATACATTATTCTGACTTTATAAAATAATTTTTACCTTTAAAATTTAATAATTCAAGCTAATAAGATTTATTGTGAGTTAGATGAGTTAGGTACCATTTCTTGTTTAATCATCTATGCTGATTAACCTGTTTGTAACTAGACACTTGAGATTCACATTCTGGATTCCTTAAGTCTTTTATTTAAACCTATTGAAATGAATTCTCTGTATTCCCTTTGTAAAATATAAACAGTCCTGTGTTATTAGCTTTAGAAAAGACTTCATCATCACTGTTTGCATAATTTGTTATTAAACAAATATTATGGAGTACCTGCTATGTGTGGGAGCTGTCCTACATCCTATGGCTGCATCCTTAAAAAGCAAAGGCTCTACTCAGTGGATGCTTCATGAGGAGACTTGTCTAAAGATAAAAAGGTTCTGTCTTGAAACATTTCTTTAGGTTCACTGGACACACTAATATCTCAGTCATCCATGTCTGGGAAGAATAAGTTATCTCAGTTAAGAATCTTTCTGAAGTCTTTATGTTTAATTTTCTTTAAAGTATTAGCTCAATATTTCTAATTTTTCATCATTTAATTAATAATCTTTTAAGTAAGTATTAATGTATATAGTAAGTAATATAATTGTAGTTCCTACTTCCAGGCCCATTTTGTTTGTGTTTTATTTCTTAGTTAAAATAATACACCTAAATCATTTGCCCTTGAATTTGCTTAGAAATTGTGCTTTCCTTCAGTTTTATATTGCAGCATTTTTTCTATGATTATTTTTTGCTTTGTTGCTATAAGCTTACTTTACTCTTACATCTTTTATGTTCTTTCCACGTTGCCTTGCTGACATAGTCTCTGGTTCTTAGACTTGCACCACATTTCTTCTCATCTCCATTTGTTTCTTCTCCATTTGTTTCTGAATAAATCCCCACCAATGCACTGAAATGTACACAAATATTTTTTTAGGCTTAAGATTTTTTCTTATTCCTTTTTTAATTTTTTCATTTTTTATTATTGTTCAAGTACAACTGTCTCCATTTCCCCTCCACCACTCCCCGCTACCCTAGCTATCCCCATTTTTCATCCTCTACCCCCCTTTGGTTTTGTCCATGTGTCCTTTATACATGTTACTAAAAACTCCCCCCCCCCATTATCCTCTCCTGTCTTTCCTCTGGTTACTGTCGGTTTTTCTTAATGTTAATGTCTTTGGTTATATTTTGCTTGCTTGTTTGTTTTGTTGATTAGGTTCCACTTATAGGTGAAATCATGTGGCATTTGTCTTTCACTGCCTGGCTTACTTTGTTTAGCATAATGCTCTCTAGTTACATCCATGCTGTTGCAAAGGGTAGGAGCTCCTTCTTTCTTTCTGCTGCATAGAATTCCAATGTATAAATGTATCATAGTTTTTTAATCCACTCATTTATTGATGGACACTTAAGTTGCTTCCAGCACTTGGCTATGAACATTGGGGTGCATAGGTTCTTTTGAATTGTTGTTTCAGGGTTCTTAAGAGTATAATCCCAGCAGTGGAATTGCCAGGTCAAAAGGCAGTTCAATTTTTAGCTTTCTGAGGAAATTCCATACTGTTTTTCACCATAATTTCAATGTCTATGGTTATATTTTGCTTGCTTGTTTGTAATGTTTTAAGATTATGTTTGTTCTTCTGATCTCTTGAATCTTTTTAAAGCCAAGGTCTTCCAGCTTTTATTTGCTTATCTTTCTTTTATACTAAAAAATTCTTCCCACATCACAAATAATTTCTTTATCTATTATACTTTATTTTGCTTGAATGTATTGGTTTTCAAATTGCTTAAGGTTGTGAGTTTCAGAGATTTTGGAGCTCAATGGAGCTTTTCATGGGAAGACACACTGGTTTTTCCAGGAGTATTTTTTTTTTCTAGATCTTAGTGAAGTAATACATTTATTTTGTGTGACTGGAGTAGGACTCTATGTGTGTGCATATATGAACTCTATCACTCCTCAAAGCCTGTTTGAGGCACCACAGTTTGACAACTTGATGCTTATCATTTCAAGCCCCCTCAGCATTCTTGTATCATACAACTGCTTAGGCTCTTCTTAGAGGTATCATTATGGTTAACATAGAATATGTCCACTTCATGACTCTGGTGGACATCAGCATCCTAGGCAGCACCAGCACCTATCTTACAGGGAACATGACACACGAGATGTGAGATGTAACCTCTGCTTTTTACATACAGTGAGTGGACCTGAATGTTATGGCTTTGTGTGTGACATTGGACATGTGAACTGAACAGAAAAAATATTTATGTGACAATACAAATGGGAGTACCCCAAAATGTAGTTTAAATATGCATGAAAGCCTATAGACACTTTATACATAAAAGAGACAAGAAGAAACTAATTCATCAAGCCTTCATGAGGAGCCAGAAATTCAACTTTCAGAGCTATGTTTTTGGCAAATTGCTCTGAACAAATAAATAAAACTGAGTAGCCCTGCAAATCTCAGCCCCTGACTTCTCTGTGATACTAGTAGTTTAATTTAATAATATAGGGAACTGTTGCAGAACTTACAGATGACACAAGGGTAGATCCATTGGAACTGCAGAAAGATAACTCAACTTGGATCTCTGGAGAAATGGCAAATGTCTGCCAGTTGGAGAGGGTCCTAAGTGCCTTCTAATCTTCCCACAATCCACCCAGCTCCAGAAGGCAGAGCTAAGATAAAAAATGTGTTGTACACTAAACAACAGCAACAACAAAAAAACACTTCTGCTACCACCAGCACCACCACCATCAAATAATTTGTGTGCCTTTAGATATGTGATAAGGAGCAAGTATAAGAAATAGAAAGGTAGGAAGCTGAGATTTTTCTCAGTGATATCATGTCAAGGACCAAATTATACTCAATCCTGACCCACAGTCTATCCCCTAAAAATTACTCTCACTGTGTGACTCCTATGAATTTCACAAGAGTTTCTTCATAGAAGGCATAATCTATCCAGGGAAAGAGATGTCCAAGAGAGTAAAGTGTTGGGAACAGTCCTGCCTGGTTTCAGGAGCCATAACCTCACTGACAGTCAAAAAGACCCCATGACTAGGGGACGTTGGGACCATAAACCACTAAGGAGACAAAACTTATCCTCCTTGCAGGGGCACAACCTCTACCCCCTTTACTTCACCCTACTTGGCCCCTGGAGGATGACTAGATAGTCAATGACAGGTAAGATTCCTCAAGGAAGGAACAACCTAAGATAGGCACAGTTGTGAAGGGGGCATCAGGGAAGGATTTAGGGGATCATGGGTGAGGGACAAAAGACCTTCACCATTCAGCTTTGTCATAGCCTGAGATCTCATTCTACCTGTAAAAAGTTTCCTAATCTCTTGGTTGCCTTGCTTCCCCCACCTGATTCAGGTCTGAAACAAGCCAAAGAGGGGTGCAGCCCTGTGCCAGAATGGGTGGTTCCTGGAGGGGGGTGGCAATCAGGCCTGAGAAAGAATGTATAAAATCCTGTGAAACCTGCTTTGCTAAGAATGCCCTCAATTTAAATGCTTAGGGTCCAAACACAAAATGAGGTTTTTTCCCCAAGGTTTTTCAGCCAATTTGCATTACCATGTCTACCAGACTGTGACTCAAAAGGACCCCCATGATCCCAGAAATGTTATCAGTAAACCACACTTCTTTTCTTTGATATGCATGCATATGCAAGCTAAACTCAATAAAAGCCCATTAAGAGAGAGGCTTGAAGCCCTTCTCCTCAGAGATATTGGCCACCTTTCCTCCCCAAATAGATCATGTCTTGGTAGACTTAATATCATCTGCAGTGGCTGGGAGAGCTCTACTGGATGGAGTTCCCCCACAGTAAACTATTGAGCACCTGCCCCAGCTTCACTCAGTGATTTCTGAACTAAAGACAACTACAGACATCTTACATCCTTTTCTCTGAGGCTGTTAGTAGCTATGTGTTAGTTACGTCCTAGATTACATTTGTTGTCCCAACCCTTTTAATAATAGCATCTCTTTTACTATGGGAGTGTCCTGATTTGGGCAATAACTATAGAGGGACTTGGTGGTCCAAATGCAAATGAACTTCAGAAACAGGGTCCTGCCTGATGTCTCTAAAACCCAGCACACCAGAGAAAACAACATGGATGAATAACATGGGGCTTCTCAGGCAGTTCCTCACAGGCAAATTCTCTTTCTGGAGACACATCACATGTCTCCAAGGTAAGGGGCATGAACAGTTTTGGGGTACTACCAGCCATAACACAGAAACACTCTTGCTTATGGAGAACTATATCTCAAAAAAATAACAAATAATAGCACTTAGCTTGAAAATCTCAAGCACCACTTTGGCAAGATGGTGGAGGAGTGAATACAAGTCACACCAAATTCCTCCCATGATCAAACTGGAATTACAAATAAATTGGGGAGAAGCTATCCAGAGCAAACAAGTGAAAAATAGTGAGAGAGGAGCCTTATAACCTCGGACAGAGAGAGGAATCAGCTTCAGCACAACCTGGCTGGTAAGGAGTGCAGTGGAGACATGAGAAGCCTAACTGCACACCAACAGGTGGCAGAAATAATTAAGTGTCCAGACAAATTAAGAGCCAGAGAAATAATTAAGTGTCCAGTTGCATCCCCCTGGGATGAATGGGGTCTAACCCTGAAGCTGGGATCCCAGTCTATAACACCAGAACCCAAAAAGTACACAGACAATGAACAGTGGCAAAAAGCAGCAGGGTTTCTCTCTGTCAGAGATGGATGGCTGGAGACACAAAGGGCTGTGTAAAGGACCAACACACAAATTTTTATTTGCAGGTACTTACCAGGCTTCCAGCAAAGGCAGGGGAAGAGTGGGCTGGAGATGCTTGAGGAGAGACTGGGGACAGAAGCTTTGTGGAGAGAACTGAGAGAGGCTTAGCTACAAGCATCCCAGTGTTGAGTCATCTGCCATGGCAGCAGCCATTGTGCTCAGGCAGACCTCTCACTTCTGAGCAGCAGGAGCATCCTGAGGGGAAATAATAGCCCTTGGCCCAGAAAGGACTCTGCCTTGGCCCTTTGGTGCTTTAAGACTGATTGTTAAGTGCAGAGTGATTACTTAACACCAAAGGAGTCAGCCACAGACAGTAGATCCCCAGCAAAAGGAGAAGGCAGAGTGGACTAGAGATACTCAAGGGGAGATTGAGGATGCCGAGGTTTGGGGGTGAGAAATGATGAGAATTCTTAGCTGCTGGGATCCTAGTGCTGAGTAATCCCCCACAAGGCAGCAGTCATTGTGCTCAGGCAGAAACACACCCCTTCAAGTGACAGTAGCCTGAGGGGAAAACAATAGCCCTGATCCCAGGAAGGACTCTGCCCTGGCGCTGAGGTACTTAGTCTGACTGCTGAGTGTAGAGTGATGACATTAACAACTGAAAGAGGCAGCCACACAGCAGATCTCTAGAAGTCTTGAACAGGCTGCCTAAGGTCAGATAGGGTCAACATCTGACAGCATCAGAGGTGAATCCAGAAAGAAAAAAACAGTGACAAATGTTAGAGGATGCCTGCACTAAATCTACTGTGGTCTTCTCTAAGAGTTGTGATATTTCCATTCCTTTATACTTTTTTAATATTCATTTATTGTCCATCAAGATTGTGCATATTCTGCTTTCTTCATTCCCTTTTCATTAGTGATGTAAATTTTACTTTTTCTCTTTGCACTGTTCTGATTCCCAAGTCTTATTAATGCTCCTACCTCTACCCTCCCAAAATATTTTTCTTTTTTAAATACTTCATTTATTCATTTTTGGAGAAAGGAAATGAAGGAAAAAGATAGGGAGAGAAACATCAATGTGTGGTTGCTTCTCCAGTGCCCCCTAATAGGGACCTGGCCTACAACCTAGGCATGTGCCCTAGACTGGGAATAGAACTAGTGACCCTTTGATTAAAAGGCCGGCACTCAATTCCACTGAGCCACACCAACCAGGGCAACATAATTTTTCTTTTAGTAAGCCATCCCATATTCTCTCTCCTTCCTCATAATACTCTTAATCTCGTTTCACCGTTATTAATACTGGGACATTTGCTATTGATAGTGGGATTGTGGCGGGGGGGGATATTTTTGTGGGTGTGGTTTGTTTCTTGGACTTTGTGGTTTTGTTCTGGTAGCACCTGCAAAACAGCATACAAGATGTGGTGGGAGGATTGACCTTCAGTCAACCAACTGAAGTGGAGCACCTACTAAAGAACAACCCAACAACAATCAAAACCCTATCACATCCAGAAAACCAACATAAAGGACATCCAAAAAGCATCACATTGAGAAGATCAAGGACACTGCACCACTGAATCTCACAGGTCTCTTAACATAAAAGATCGCACCATAAGGTCAGGCAGTCAAAACAAATCAATTTAAGAAACAGAAGCAAACAAGAAGAGTCCCACAAACAATGGGAAGACAAAGAAACAACCCCCAATCTAAAGGAAGAATCCTCAGTAAGAGTGCTAAATGAAATAGAGTCAATTCAACTATCAGATATTGAATTCAAAACAATAGTTATAAATAAGCTTAAAAAGCACAATGAGAATTACCAAAAACTACAGGGAAGCTATGAGAAATTTACTGGAAACTATTGAAGCATGGAAAAGGACATACAAACAATTAACAAGAGCCAAAAGGAGATAAATACAGTTTCTTAATTGAAATGAAGTAAAAGGAATCAAAAGCAGTCTAGGTGAAAAAGAGGATTGAATCAGCAAGCTGGAGAACAAGATAGAAAAAAAACTCCCAGAAAAAGCAAGGAAAAAATTCAAAAAGAACGAAGAGGGGTTCAGGGAACTACAGGACTATGTGAAACATAACAATATCCATATAATAGGGATACCAGAAGGAGAAAAGAAAGCAAGGGTTAGAAAAACTGTTTGAAAAAAAAGTAATGATAGAAAAATTATTTAATTTAAAAGAGAAAAAGTTACACAAGTCTCGGAAGCACAGAGGGTTCAAACAAGAGGAACCCAAACAGGCCCATTCCAAAATCATCAATAAAATGGCGCGAAATTCCAAGATAAAGAGAAAAAAAAATTTTCTAAAGATTTTAGTTATTTATTTTTTAGAGAGGGAAGGAGGGAGAGAAAGAGAGAGAGAGAGAAACATCAATGTGTGGTTGCTGGGGCCATGGCCTGTAACCAAGGCATGTACCCTGACTGGAAGATAAGGAGAAAATTTTAAAAGGCAGCAAAGAGCAACAGAAATTAACATATAAAGGATGCTGAATAAGAATAGCAGCTGACTTCTCAACAAGAAACACTACAAGCCAGAAGGAAATGGCAATAAATACTCTGAAATAATGGAAAGCAAAGGACCTGCAACCAAGACTGCTCTACCACAGCAAGGCTGCCATTTAAAATGGAAGGTGTAATAAGAAGTTTTCTCTCTCCCTCTCTCTCTCTCTCTCTTCTCTCTCTCTCTCTCTCTCTCTCTGTCACACACACACACACACACACAAAGCTAAAAGAAAACACCTCCAACAAACCAGCATTGCAAGATATACTAAAGGGACTGCTTTGAGAAAATGAAGAAAAAGAGTGAGAGAGAGAGAGAGCACAGGAACAAAGAGGGTAAAATAGCAAAGAATAAGTACCTATCAATAATAACTTTAAATGTAAATGGATTGAATGCACCAACAAAAGACATAGGGCAGGTGAATGGATAAAAAAAAAAATCCCTATATTAGCTATCTGAAAGAGACCCAGCTCAGAAAAAGATATATACAAACTGAGAATGAAGCGATGGAAAAACATATTCCAAGCAAATGGATAGGGGAAAAAAGCAGGAATAGAAATACTCATTAAAAAAAAAAAAAAAAACTTCAAAAAAGAACCATAAAAGAGACCCAGAAGGTCCCTTCATAATAATCAAGGGAAGAATCCATCAAGAAGACATAAACATTATAAACATACATGAAACCATCATAGGAGCACCCAAGTATATATATATGGAATATCTTGGAGGGCTTCAAGAAAGATATTCATAGCAACACACTTATATGAGGGTATATTACACCCCACTGTCAACAGTGGCTGGATCTTCCAAACAAAATATCAGCAAGAACATTGTGGAATTGCTCTAAATGAAATGGACAATATATATATATAAACTTTCATCACAAAGAAGCAAAACACACATTCTTTTCAAATGTACATGGAATATTTTCAAATATACACCACATGATAGGACACAAAACAAACCTGAACAAATTCAAGAAAATTGAAATCACATCAAGCATTTTCTCAGACCACAAGGCTTGAAAATAGAAACCAACCTCAAGGAAAAAACTGAAAAACATTCAAACTCATGAAGACTGAAAGCAAGCTATTAAACAATGAATAGGTTAAGAATGAGAGGAAGGGAGAAATCAAAAAGTTTCTGGAAAAAAATTAAATGAACACACAACATTCAAAAACACATGGGACACTGAGAAGGCAGTCCTCAGAGGAACATTCATAGCAATACAGGCCTACCTATAAAAGATAGAAATATTTCAAACAAACAACATAACCCTACATCTACAAGAACTGGAAGAACAACAAAAGAAGCCTAGAGCAAGTAGAAGAAAGGAAATAACCAAGATCAGAGCAGAATTAAGTGACATAGAGACTAAAAGCACAATTCTAAGAATGAATAAATCCAGGAACTGGTTCTCTGAAAAGATAAACAAATTCAACAAGCCTTTAAGCACACACATCAAGAAAAAAAGAGAGGACCAAGTAAACACAATCAGAAATGAGAGAGGATAAATACAACTAACACCACAGAAATGCAAAAGATTGTAAGAAATTACTACAAAGAACTGTATGCTAAGAAATTGGAAAACCTAGGTGAAATTGACAAATGTCTAGAAAAATATAATCTTCCAAACTGAATGAAGAAGCAGAAAGCCTGAACAGACCACTAAAAGCTGACAAAATGGAAGTAGTAATCAAAAAACTCCCAACACACAAAAACCTTGGATCAGATGGTTTCACAGGATAATTTTACAAAACATTTAATGAAGGGTAACACCTATCCTTCTCAGCTATGCCAGAAAATTCAAGAAGTGGGAAACTCCCAAACTCTTTTTATAGGTCAGCATCATCCTAATCCCCAAAGCAGATAAAGATACAACAAAGAAAGAAAACTATAAGCCAATACCACTGATGAATATACATGCTAAAATCCTCAACAAAATATTGGAAAACTGCATCCAGCAATACATTAAAAAGATCATACTCCATGATCAAGTGGGATTCATCCCAGGGATGCAAGAATGAGACAATATTTGCAAATCAATAAACATAATATATCACGTAAAGAAGAGAAAAGAAAAAATCACATGATCATATCAATAGATGTGGAAAAAGTTTTTCGTTAAGGTACAGCACCCATTTACAATAAAAAAAAAAAAACACTCAGGAAGGTGGGAGTAGAAGGCACATACCTCAACATAATAAACACCATATAAGAGAACACTGCAGCCAACATCATACTCAATGGGCAAAAAACTAAAACTGTAGCACTAAGTCAGGAACAAGACAAGGGTGTCCACTTTCACCACTGCTACTCAACAAAGTATTGGGAGTTCTAGCCACAGTGATCAGAAAAGAAAAATAAATAAAAGGAATACAAACTGGAAAGGAGGAAGCAAAACTCATTGTTTACAGGTGACATGATAGTGTACATAGAAAATCCTATAGACTCTGCCAAAACACTACTTGCCTTAATAAATGAATTTGTCAAAAGAACAGAATGCGAAGTCAATATGCAGAAATCAAAGGCATTTCTGTACACCAGCAATGAAACATCAGATGAAGAAAAATAGGAAACAAATATAATTTACTATATCAGCAAGAAAAAAAACAAAGTACCTAGAATAACCTTAACCAAGGAGGGTAAAATACCCATACTCAGAAACCACAGAACACTAAAGAAAGAAATTAAGGAAGACACAAATAGATGGAAGCTTATACTGTATTCATAGATGGAATAATTAATATCATTAAAATGTCCACATTACCCAAAGCAGTCTTAGATTCAACACCATCCCTATTAAAATAATAATTATATATTTCACAGATATAGAACAAATATTTTAAAAATTTATATAGAACCATAAATGATTCTGAATAGTCACAGCAATGTGGGACAAAATGAGCAAAGTAGGAGGGATCACAGTACCTGATATCAAGTTATATTACAAGGCTAGTGTAATCAGAACATTCTGGTACTGGTATAAGCAAAGACACATGGATTAATGGAACAGAATACAGAGCCCAGAAATAAACCCATGTCTCTAGGATCAATTACTATTCAACAAATGGGTCAGGAGCATAAAATGGAGTAAAAATAGCCTCTTCGATGAATAGTGCTGGGAGATCTGGACAGGTACATACAAGACAGTGAAACTTGACCACCAACTTACACAGAAATAAATTCAAGATGGAAAAAAGACTTAAATATATGTTGTAATACCATAAAAGTCCTAGACAGAAACATAGACAATACAATGTCATATATCCCAGGCAACAATATCTTTGCAAATATATCTCCTAGGGTAGGGCATATAATGAAAAGAATAAACAAATTTGAGCACAAAAAAAAAATTTAAAAGCTTCTACATGGCCAAATAAAACATCAGCAAAATGAAAAGAGAACCAACTTAGAGGAAAACATATTAGCCCATGATAACTCAGACAGTCTTTATATACAAAATATATAAAGAACTCACATGACTCCACACCAGGAAAACAATCTAATTAAAATATTCTAATTAAAAATGTCCTGAACTGACACTTCTCCAAGGAGAACCAATAGAGTGCATATGAAAGAATGTTCAACATCACTACCTATCAGGGAGATATAAATTAAAACCACAATGAGAAAGCATTATGCTAAGCCAAATAAGCCAAGCAGTGAAAGACAAATACCATATGATCTCACCTTTAATAGGAACCTAATCAACAAAACAAAGAAATAAGCAAAATATAACTAAAGACACTGAAATAGAGAACAGGCTGACAATGTTCAGAGGGGAGGGAATTTCAGGGAAATTTCAGAGGAAAAGGGGAAGGGTATACAGGAACAAGTATAAAGGACACATGGACAAAAACTAGGGGCAGGTGGAAGTGGGAGGGAGAAGGGGAGGGCTGGGTGGGTGGGCTGGGATGGGAGTAAAAGATTGAAAATTGTACTTAAACAATAATTAAAATAAAATCATATAAAAAGAAAGTATGACAAGTATAAAATAAATTAATCTTAATCGGATTTGAAAGTTCAAAAAATAAAGAAAACAAAACAAAAGAAAAAAACCCACAATGAGATACCAATTCACACCAGTCAGAATGGCCATCATAAACAAATCAACAAACAGCAAGTACTGGAGAGGATGTGAAGGAAAAGGAACTTAGTACATTGTTGGTGGGAATGAAGACTGGTGCAGTCACTGTGGAAAACAGTATGGAATTTCCTCAGAAAAAAATAAAAGGAAACTGCCTTTCAACCCAGCAATTTCTATTCAAAACAATCTATGCACCCCAATGTTCATAGCAGCACAATTCACAATAGCCAAGTGCTGGAAGCAATCTAAGTACCCATCAGTAAACAAGAGGATTAAAAGGTGTGGTACATTTATACAATGGAATACTACATAGCAGAAAGAAGGAGCTTCTACCCTTCACTACAGCATAGATGGTAATGAAGAGCATTAGGCTAAGTGAAATAAGCAAGGCAGTGAAAGACAAATGCCATATGATCTCACCTGTAAGTGGAACCTAATCAATAAAAATGGAACTATCTTTTTACCCGGCAGTTCCACTGCTTGGATTATACCATAAGAATCCTTAAACAAGTCTTGTTCTCTCTCCTGATAAAAGAAAAAATTAATCTAATTAGGCAATTTTAATATGCTTAAAGTAAATGAGAAGTTTTGTTGAATAAAGAAATAATACTAGGCCCTGGCTGGCGTAGCTCAGTGGATTGAGCACAGGCTGGGAACCAAAGTGTCCCAGGTTCGATTCCCAGCCAGGGTACATTCCTGGGTTGCAGGCCATAACCCCCAGCAACCGCACATTGATGTTTCTCTCTCTCTCTTTCTCCCTCCCTTCCCTCTCTAAAAAAAAAAATAATAAAAATGAATAAAATCTTTAAAAAAATTAAAAAAAGAAAAGAAATAATACTTATGTTCTATTTGTATACATGTATTTTTATTATCAAAGTGGATGTTATAGATATTATATGAAAATCTCCAAGAGTGACAAAGTTCCATATACTTTCATTGGTAAGTCTAATTGCTATCATAAAACATTGTTACAGAAAAGTAAATTCCTTTCTCAATTGCATTATAACCAAATCTATAATCATGTCATTTTAAGTTTTTGTCATTTAGAGACAGCCATTATTTTATTCTATTACATTTGCAATTGTGTTACATCTTCAGAAAGATCCATGGAAAGGACTCTGACATTCTAAGTTAAATATTTCTTTTTTAAAGATTTTATTTATTTATTTTTTGAGAGGAGAAGGGAAAGAGAAAGAGATGGAGAGAAACACCAACATGTAGTTGCCTCTTGAGTACCCCACACTGGGGACCTGGCCCACTACCCAGGCATGTGCCCTGACTGGGAATTGAGCCTGAGACCTTTTGGCTATCAGGCCAGCACTCAATCCACTGAGCCAGGCCAGCCAGGGTATAAATTAAATATTTCAGAGAATAAATTTTCAGATTACACTTGAACTAGATGAAGATTTATAAAACTTTAAGGAATAACTGTATTTATGGAAATACAGGCAAATAATCAGAATAAGCAAAATTGATTATGGGAGTGAATTAACTGAGAATAATTATTATTTTTATTACCTTGCTCAATATATTCCTGATTTTAGATATTTTTCTTTTGTTTTCAGATATAAGAAAACTTTTTTTCTTAGATTAGTTAAGTAAAATGTACAATTATAAGCAATATTGAGGCATTTATAATTTTCTCCCTACATGATCCCTTCTGAATTTGGAAAGCCTTAAGGAGTGAATATTTTTATCCTCATGGCAATATGTTTGTTTGCACTAATCCATTAAGAATATATTCTCTTTATAAAAGGACACAATTGGAAACTGGTTTTACTAACCAAGACTTTGACTAGAATGTCATACTTGAGAGAGACATCCTTAGACTCTGGAGGTCAGCAAAAAACTTTAAGAAATTAAGATTGACTTTTGGAAACAACAAAAGCTCCTAGGAAAAACAGTCTAGTGCCTTGCTCATTTATTCACATGGTTCATGGCGGTGTTTCCAGGTAAGGAACAAAGGTTTGTGTTTCTGAAAGATGGCAAAGAAAGAACCTCACAATATTTGGGGGGACTTCCAGAACTCGAAGAATTTAGTCAAATCTATGATTATTTCATGCAAAGACTGATGGCAGCTATGTGGCTAATTAAAGGTCATTTGGGAGATTCCTTATGCTATTCCAGCAAAACAGGTTTAAAAGAGCCTATATGATCAATTGCTATTTTTTTTTTACTAATCATCTAAGGATATGTTTATTGGAGGGATAGAGAGCGAAATATCAATGTGAGAGAAAAGCCATCAGTCAGTTGTCTCCCATGCATGCCCCAACTGGGGATCAAACCCACAACTTTTTGTGTATTACACAACACCCTAATCAACTGAGCACCCAGCCAGAGACAATTACTATTCTTGTGTGGCAAATATAAGGCCAAGTTAAACCAACACTTAATATAATAAATAGTCTTAATTTGGCTACATTAATTAAGAATGAGGGCAATTTGAGAGCTAGAAATTGTATTTCAATATAATCTATAATACTCAGTTGTGGATATTAGACTCTAGTTTAATTAATTCTCTTTAAAGTTTTATTTTTCATCTATAAATTCAGCTGCATCTTAAATTTTCTAGTTTTCTTAAATATTTGCCTACAACCCTCCAGAGTAATGTTTAACTTTTCTCCCACTCTTTGACTTGAAATTATTAAACACTAAAACTTTTCTTCTGAGCTTTGTAATTGCAAATTGCAGCCCAAAGACTTAATATAACTTGTGAAATGGCCACAACAACTTAAACAATCTCACACAACTCCATTCCAGGAAAACTAACAACCCCAATTAAAAAATGAGCAAAAGACATAAACACACAATTCTCCAATGAGGACATACAGAGGGCAAAGAGATATACGAAAAGATACTCAGCATCACCAGCCATCAGAGAGATGCAAATTAAAACCACAATGAGATACCACTTCACTGCAATCAGAATGGCCATCTTCAACAAAGCAACAAACAAGTGTTGGAGAGGATGTGGAGAAAAGGGAACCCTAGTGCACTGTTGGTGGGAATGCAGACTGGTGCAGCTATTGTGGAAATAGTATGGAATTTCCTCAGAAAACTAAAAATGGAGCTGCCTTTTGACCCATTAATTCTACTCCTAGGATTATATCCTAAGAACCCTGAAACACCAATCCAAAAGAACCTATGCAGCCCAATGTTCATAGCAGCACAATTTACAATAGCCAAGGGATGGAAGCAACTTAAGTGTCCATCAGTAAATGAACAGATAAAAAAACTATGGTACATTTACAAAATGAAATTATGTGCAGCAGTAAGAAAGAAGGAGCTCCTACCCTTTGTGACAGCATGTATGGAAACTGAAGAGCATTATGCTAAGTGAAATAAGCCAGGTGGTGAGAGACAAATACCATATGATCTCACCTTTAAGTGGAACCTAATCAACAAAACAAAAAAGCAAGCAAAATATACCCAGAGACATTGAAATTAAGAACAATCTGACAGTAACCACAGGGAAGGTGGGAGTAACGGAGGAAGGGGGAAGTGTTTTCAGGAACAGCTATAAAGGTCACATGAAACAAAACCAAGGAAGTCTGGAAGCAAGGGAGGCAGGTGAGGGTGGCTGAGGTGAGGGCAAAATGGAGACAACTGTACTTGAAAAACAATTAAAAATAAAACAATCTCAGTGATAGATACTATATAAACACCACGGAATTTTTTGAGCCCCTGATGATATCACCAGAGATATCAAACTGCAGATAAGATATATATATAAGCTCTGGCTGGTGTGGCTCAATGGATTGAGTGCCGGCCTGTGACCCAAATGGTTATGGTTTTGATTCCCAGTCAGAGCACATGCCTGGGTTGTAGGCCAGGTCCCCAGAAGGGGGTGCATGAGAGGCAAGCTCACACTGATGTTTCTCTACCTCTCTTCCTCCCTTCCTCTCTTTCTAAAAATAAATACATAATATCTTTTTTAAAGGAAGTATGTATCAGATGGTCACTACCTGCTTTCATTCCAGCACAGAATCTTTGAGCTTATATCTAGTAATCTCTTTTAACTGACAGCCTTACAGACTCAGAAACTGGTTTATAATATGTTCTGAGCATTACCTTTGTGGGGGGGGGGGGCTGTTTTGTTTTTAGGTGCATACCCTTTACTAAATACCTTATTGCTTATTATACAAGGAATATTTTGGAAGACCACCTGCATCACTGCCTCCCAAAATGGGTCTCAACAATTTAACTGAACTGGCTTATATTCAGGACTGAATATTTGAGTTAATAAAATATGGATCAGTGTACCAATTTTATTTCTGAAATGTAAAATTTTATTATTTAAAAAGTAGGACTAAAGGGATTAAAGTTCTCCCACCTTGAAAATGCTATTTTGGATTATTGATTTTTAACTGTTTATTAGAAAACATAAGGAACCTTTGACCCTTCTCTCTTTCTGCCGAAGAGATTCAGATAGAGAAATCTGCTTTAGGAAGGAAATCTTAGGATGTTCCCCTTAGCTTGAATTAATATTACATATGGTAAAAAGGAGTATTCAAGTAGATACCTATTAGCTAGATACCCTCTGTGTTCCATTGTTTCTGAGTTGCCTAGCAAAAACTTGCTTACCATGAAACTAAGGGAACTAATAACACAAGTCACTCAGGGACACTCCAGATTCTCTGGGAGCAACACACACTTCTCTGGCAAATGTAGTGCTTGAGAATAGACAGGCATTAGATTATGTGCTAGCCAAACAAGAATAAATCTGTTCTGTCATTAATAAAACCTGTTATACCTGCATTAAACATTGCTAGACAGATTAAAGAAGATATTGAAAAAAGATTTATGACCAAAGTGGCTATAAATCTTAGCCCATAAAACCCCTACACCAACTTAATCTGGGACACTTTAAAGTCAATTCTTTTTCTCTGCCACCTAGTTCTTATTTCCCCTAGGACAGGGGTGTCAAACTCATTTTGACTGGGAGGCACATCAGTATGGTGGTTGCCTTCAAAGGGCCAAAATAATTTTAGAACTGTATACATGTAACTACTCCTTAACTGTTAAGGAGGTGAAATTACACTTGGCCCTTTGAAAGCAACTGTGAGGCTGATGTGGCCCCTGGTGAAAATGAGTTTGACACCCCTGCTCTAGGACCTTTAGTTGCTTCAATTCTCCTATTTTGGGCCCACGCCTTTTTAATGTTCTTGTCAAAATAATGATGTTTCAAGGTTTTTGATGCATTCTGGGCTTAGAGGACCCAATACATAAGATGAATGCTCTGGAGTTTTTTGGAGGAAGATGGCATTGGGATAGGAGGGAGAAGATTCCACTTGCTCCTACACATAAGAGAAAATCCTAGCCAATCTACAGAGTAAAAGAGCAAACAACCCACATACCTCAACATATGAAAATAAGAGACCAAAAATTGTAGTGGAACCAAAAAATCAGACAGTAAGGAGAGTGCTTCAGGACAATAAGGTCCCAGGGACCAGCGTGGGGTCCAGGGGGGCTGCAGCCCCAGGCCCAGTGCCCACTGCTGGGTTTGCCACACAGTCCTTGGGAGAGAGCCGGGGCAACTGCTCCCTCCCTAGCCAAACAAGGCCGGAGCAGCATCAGGAGAAACCCAGTTGCTAGCAAATACACAGGGGCAGTGAGGACCCTCAGAGTCTGTGGACACCAGCAGAGTGGAGAGTTGCGCGATGGGCCCTGACCCCCATAGTCAATGGTCTGGTTAGAGAATTGGGCTGTGGGAGAGGCCAGGCCACTGTATGGAGCAGCAGAATTGAGTAGGAGGAATTTCTCAAAAAGAAAAAGTGAAAAGACAGACATTGTTTGGGGAATTCTCCTACAGCAATTGCTCCGACCTCCCTGCCACACACCTGGGCAGTGATCCTGAGGTTGCACGAAAAGTTGTGCTTGTGTGGAAGACCTTGCAAACCCCCATAGCACTAGGAAGGGTGAGGCAGCCTGGCTGAGCCTGCAAGCCCAAGCCCACCCCTGCACCCCAGGCCACAGTGGTAACCCAGGAGAAAGGCCTGGATCCCACACCCAAGGCACAGGCAGGGGGAGAGGTGGCAGGATAGCTCTCCTGACAGTGTGCAGATCAGAAGGAAGAAAAACCATATCAATTGCCCCTCAGCCTGCTGCAGCCAGACAAACCAGAAAAAACAGTTTGGCCACTTTGAAACCAAGAGGCGTTTTAATTTTATTCTATTTTTATTTTTCTTAGTAATTTTTAATATTTTAATTTTTATTATTTTTTCTCTTTCAGTTCCTTTTTCCTCTCTTTCCTTCTTTCTTGTTTTATTCCTTCTTCCCTTCTTTCCTCCAATTTTATCTCTTTTTCCTTCCTTCATCTGCCTTTTCTTTTTTAATACCTACAAGTGAAACAAACAAAAAAAAACAAAAACAAAAACAAAAACAAGTCCTGGAACTGTGAAAAAAACACAATTGGACAAGAAGGAGCATCACAACAGCTGTGACAGTGAGACAAATGGCACTCTGCTATTACAGAGAACCTGCAAGTTATTGCATATCTGCATTATTATTATTTTCCATTATTTTTATATCTTTCATTTTAATAGGATTTTTGTATTCCTCTTCTTTCTATATAGTCTGCTTTTCTAGGCTGGTAATATTGTATCATTTGACAGATTTCCCCTGATATCTATTTCATAGTGTATTGCTAATTTACTGTCCTTCACTTCACTTGTGTCCCATTAGCACACTAGTCAAGGCCCTAAACTCCCTATTCTTGTTATCTAGATCTCATAGATTCTGTCATATGACTGTCACTCTAATATTATTGTAAATAATAGCTGTTCCATACAATTGTAAATACTTCACAACACCCCTCCCAGATCTTAGACAACTTAATGGTTTCATGAACTCTTACTGTAGTGGTTAATTCTATTCTCTCACACACTACACCTATTTACTATCCTTTACTCTCACCTTACCTCAGAATCTGACCTCCCACAACATCACTGCTTTCTAGATCCAACTCGCAATCCTCCCTTCCCCAACAAGAGTCTTATCTTCTATCCATCCTTTCTAAAACTTGGCTAGTTAGGTGGAAGATCACGGTTAACCCTATATATAACCAAAGGATCTCCTATCTCTTCTCTACTTGGTGGTGTAGTAAATATCATAGAATACTCTCTTGCTCTCTGAAACAATTTTGCCTTCTCCCTCCAACTGATCACAAAAAAGAGTACATGGAAGCAGTGAACACCAGGATACCCACTGGAAGGTGAAACTGACAACAAATGAACCACCAACAGATAACGACATAAGAAGGTGAAGGGGGGAGTGGAAACAATGCTAACCTCAATCCAGGACCTATCTGGAAATACAACTAAACAGTGAAGACACTACTGAGCACAAATAATTGAACAAGAGTAAGACAGAATCCTCAAAACCTTATATACACAGAAGAACCAGCTTCAACACAACCGACCCTCACCAGCACAACAAAGTACAACAGGTGGTGGACAGAGTGACCCTCAGTTAACCAGCTGGTGGGAAGGACCCACCAAAGAAAGACCCAACAACAATCAAAGCTCCAAAACAAACACAGAGACAACTTAAATGACAGCCCAAGACCAGTGAGCTTGGGAGATCAAGGACACTGCACCACTGAATCTCACAGGTATATTAGCATAAAGTTCACACCATAAATGCAGGGAGCCAGAAGAAATCAATTTAAGAAGCCTGAGGCTAACAAGAGTCTCACAAACAATGTGAAGACAAAGAAACAATCCCCAAATGAAAGGAAAGGAGGAAGCCTCAGAAAGAATGCTAAATGAAATAACAGGCAACTCAACTATCAGATATTGAGTTCAAAGCAATGATTATCAGGAAGCTCAATGAGCTGACAATGAGCTATCAGAAACTATAGAGAAGCTACAATGAACTCACTCTAAACTATATCATCCATGAAAAAGAAAATAGAAACTATCAGCAAAGGCCAAGAGGAAATGAAGAATATAATTTCTGAACTGAAGAACACAGAAGAAAGAATGAAAAACAGGATTGATGAAGCAGAAGATGAGATTAGCGAGCTAGAAGACAAAGTAGGAAAAACACTGAGAAAAAGCAAGAAAGGAAAACAGGCTCAGAAAGAATGAAGAGGGGTTAAGAGAAATGCAAGACAATATGAAACATAATAATATCTGTATAATAGGGATAGCCACAAGGAGAAGAAGAGCAAGGGATAGAAAACCTCTTTGAAAAAGTAGTGATGGAAAACTTTCCTAATTTGATGAGAGAAAAAGTCACACAAATCCAGGAAACACAGAGATTCCCAATCAAGAGGAACCCAAAGAGGCCATTCCAACACATATTATAATTAAAATGGAAAATACCAAGACAAAGAGAGAATCTTAAAGGCAGCAAGGGAGAAGCAAGAAGTAACACATAAGGGAGCCTCAATAAGACTAGCAGCTGACTTCTCAATGGAAACGCTGCAAGACAGAAGAGAAGGCAAGAAATATTCCAAGTAATGAGAACCAGGGGTCTGTAACCAAAGCTACTTTACTCAGCAAGGCTCTCAATGAAGATAGAAGGTCAAATAAGGGGCTTCCCAGACAAAGAAGTCTAAAAGAACACACTTCCACCAAACCAGCTCTGCAAGAGATGCTAAAGGGACTGCTTTAACAAAAGGAAGGAAAAGAGAGAGAGACAGAAAGAGGAACATAGCTATGAAAATGGCAATGAATAAGAACCTATCAATAATAACTTTAAATGTAATGGATTAATACTCCAATCAAAACACACAGAATAGCTGAATGGATAAGAAAGCATGACCTACACATATGCTGCTTTCAGGAGACCCACCTCAGAACAAAAGACCTATACAGGCTAAAAGTTAAGGGCTGGAAACAAATTTTCCAAGGAAATAGAAAAAAAAAAGCTGAAGTAGCAATACTCATATCAGACAAATTGACTTCCAAAAAAGGGCCATAAGAGAGACCCAGAAGGTCACTACATAATATTCAAGAGAAGAATCCACCAAGACAAAATAAACATTATAAATATATATGCACCCAACATAGGAGCACCCAAATACATAAAGAAAATCTTAGAGGATTTCAAGAAATTTATTGACAGCAACAAAATTATAGTAGTGGATTTTCACACCCCACTGTGAAAAATGGACAGATCTTCCAAACAAAACTTCAACAAGGATATTGTGGCATTGAACAATGACCTAGATGAAATGAGCTTAACTGGTATACATAGAGTGCTTCATCCACAAGAAGATAAATACACATTCTTTTCAAATGCACACGGAACATTTTCAAAGATAGACCACATGATAGGACACAAAGCAAGTCTCAAAAAATTCAAGAAAATTGAAATCATACCAAGCATTTTCTCTGACCACAACAGACTGAAACTAGAAACCAACCCCAAGGAAAAAACCCAAAACACTCAAAATCATGGATATTGAATAGCATGCTATTAAACAATGAATGGGTCCAAGAATAAAATTAAGGAAGAAATAAAAGTTTCCTGGAAACAAAAGAAAAATAACTCACAACAAACCAAAACGTATGGAACACAGCACAGACAGTACTGAAAGCGAAGTTCATAGTGATATAGGCCTACCTAAAGAGACAGACGTTTCAAACAAAGCACCTAACCCTAGACCTACAAGAACTCAAGGGACAATGACAAAGACAGCCCAGAGCAAGCATAAGGAAAAAAATAACCAGGATAAGAGCAGAATTAAATGACATAGAGACTAAAAGCACAGTTCTAAAGATCAATGAATCCAGGGGCTGGTTCTTTGAAATGATAAACAATATTGACAAGCCTTTAGGCAGGGTAATCAAGAAAAAAAGAGAAAGGATCCAAATAAGCAGAATGAAAAATGAAAGAGGAGAGATTACAACTGCAACACAGAAATACAAAGGATTGTAAGAAATTACTACAGGATTACTAAGATTGTACGAAATTTCTTGGCATACACTTGGAAGTATATGCCAAGAAATTGTAAAACCTAGATGAAATGAACAAATTTATAGAAAAATATAATCTTCCAAAACTCAATAAAGAAGAAGTAGAAAGCTTGAACAGACCAATAAGAGCAAATGAATTTGAAGCAGTAATCAAAAAACTCCTAACACACAAAAGTCCGGGTCCAGACGGTTTCACAGGAGAATTCTACAAACCATTTAAGGAAGAGCTAACTCCTATCCTTCACAGACTATTCCAAAGAATCCAGAGTGATGGAAGACTCCGAAATTTTTTTTATGAAGCCAGCATCATTCTTATCCCAAAACCAGATAAAGACACAACAAAGAAAGAAAACTTCAGGCCAATATCACTGATGAACATAGACACTAAATCCTCAACAAAATATTGGCAAACTGCATCCAACAATACACTAAAAAGATCATACACCATGACAAAGTAGGATTCATCCCACAGATGCAAGGATGGTTCAATATTCACAAATCAGTAAGTGTAACACATCACATAAGCAAAACAGAAGACAAAAATCACATGATCATATCAATAGATGCAGAAAAAGCATTTGATAAGGTACAGCACCAATTTATGATAAAAACACTCAGCAAAGTCGGAATAGAGGGAGCATTTGTCAACATAATAAAGGCTATATATGAGAGACCTACAACCAACATTATACTCAATGGACAAAAACTACAATCTTTCCCATTAAGATCAGGAACAAGACAAGGTTGTCCACTTTCAAAACTTCTATTTAATATAGTATTAGAAGTTTTAACCACAGCGATCAGACAAGAAAAGGAAATAAGAGGCATCCAAATTGGAAAGGCGGAAACAAAATTGCCACTGTTTGCAGATGACATGATAGTGTACATAGAAAATCCTATAAACTCCACCAAAAAAATGCTCAACTTAATAAACAAATTTGGCAAAACATTGGGATACAAAGTCAATATCCAGAAATCAAAGACATTTTTTATACCAACAATGAAACAGCAGAAGCAGAAATCAAGAAAAAAAAATCCCATTCAATATAGCAAAAAGAAAAATAAAATACTTAGGAATAAATCTAACCAAGGAGGTAAAAGTCCTGGATGCAGAAAACCACACAACACTGAAGAAAGAAATCAAGGAAGAAAAAAAAACAAATGAAACCATATACCATGTTCATAGATTGGAAAAATTAACACCATCAAAATGTCCCTACTACACAAAGCAATTTACACATTCAATGTAATACATATTAAAATACCAATGGCATATTTCACAGACATAGGACAAATACTTCAAACATTTATATGGAACCATAAATGACCCCAAATATCTGTTGCAATTTTGAGAAATAAAAGCAAAGTAGGAGGGATCACAATACCTGATACCAAACTGTATTACAAGGCCACTGTAATAAAAACTGCCTGGTATAGGCATAAAAACAGGCACATGGACCAATGAAATACAACAGAGAGCCCAGAAATAAACCCAAGACTCTATGGTCAGTAAATATTTGACAAAGGAGGCAGCAGCATAAAATGGAGTAAAAACAGTCTCCTCAAAAAATGGTGTTGGGAGAACTGGACAGCTACGTGCGAAAAATGAAATTCGAGCACCAACTTACACCATACACAAAAATAAATTCAAGGTGGATGAAAGACTTAAATATAAGCCATGTCAGTATTAAAGTCCTAGAGGAGAACATAAGCAGAAAAATCTCAGATATTTCATGCAGCAACATTTTTACTGATATGTCCCCTAGAGCAAGGGACATAAAGGAAAGAATAAACAAATGGGACCTCATCAAAATTAAAAGCTTTTGCACAGCTAAGGAAAACAGTATCAAAATAAAAAGAGAACCAACTGTATGGGAAAACATATTTGCTAATGATACCTCAGACAAGGGTTTAATCTCCAAAATATATAAAGAACTTACATGACTCCACTCTAAGAAGACAAGTAACCCAATTAAAAAATGGGCAAAGGACTTGAACAGACACTTCTCCAAGGAGGACATACAGAAAATCCAAAGACACATGAAGCGATGCTCAATATCGCTAGCCATCAGAGAGATGCAGATTAAAACCACAATGAGATACCACTTCACACCAGTCAGAATGGCCACCATAAACAAAGCAACAAACAACAAGTGTTGGAGAGGATGTGGAGAAAGGGGGCCCTAGTGCACTGTTGGTGGGACTGCAGATTGGTACAACCACTATGGAAAGCAGTTTGGAACTTCCTCAGAAAACTAAAAATGGATCTGCCTTTTGACCCAGCAATTCCATTGCTGGGACTCTATCCTAAGAACACTAAAACACCAATACAAAAGAACCTTTGCACCCCGATGTTCATAGCAGCACAATTTACAATAGCTAGGTGCTGGAAGCAACCTAGATGCCCATCAGTAAATGAATGGATCAAAAAACTATGGTACATTTACACAATGGAATTCTATGCAGCAGAAAGAAAGGAGGAGCTCATACCCTTTGCAACAGCATGGATGGAGCTGGAAAGCATTATGCTAAGTGAAACAAGCCAGGCAGTGAAAGACAAATACCACATGATATCACCTTTAACAGGAATCTAAACAAGAAAACAAAACAAAACAAAAAACTAGCAAAATATAACCAAGACACTGAAATAGGGGATAGTCCTGACGGTGGGCAGAGGGGAGAAAAGAGGGAATTTCAGGGGGGAATGGGTAGGGATTACAGGAACAAATTTGGAGGACACATGGACAAAAACTAGGGGTGGGGGGTAATGGGGGAAGGGGGGAGGGTTGGGTGAATGGGCTGGAACGGGAGTAGGGGGGAGAAAACTGTACTTGAACAATGATTGAATAAAAAAAAGAAAAGAAAATTTCAGAAATAAACAATTCATAAGTTTTTTTTTTTTAAAAAAGGAAAGAATAAACAAATGGGCTGTCATCAAAATAAAAGTTTCTGCATGGCTAAAGAAAACAGCATTAAAATAAAAGGAGAACCAACTATATGGGAAAACATATTTGCCAATAATACCTCAATCAAGGGGTTGATCTCCAAAATATATAAAGAACTTACACGACCCCACTCTAAGAAGACAAGGAACCCTATTAAAAAATGGGCAAAGGACTTAAACAGACACTTCTCCAAGGAGGACATACAGAAGATCCAGACACATGAAAAGATGCTCAATATCCCTAGCTATCAGAGAAATGCAAATTAAACCACAATGAGATACCACTTCACACCGATCAGAATGGCCATCACAAACAAAGCAACAAACAAGTGTTGGAGAGGTTGTGGAGAAAAAGGGATCCTAGTACACTGTGGTGGGATTGCAGACTGGTACAACCACTATGGAAAACAGTAATGGAATTTCCTCAGAAATCTAAATATGGATCTGCCTTTTGACCCAGCAATTCCACTGCTAGGATTTATATCCTAAGAACCCTCAAACACCAATCCAAAAGAATTTATGCACCCCAATGTTCATAGCAGCACAATTTACAAAGCTAAGTTTTGGAAGCAACCTAGGTGTCCATCAGTAAATGAATGGATCAAAAACTATGGTACATTTACACAATGGGATTCTATGCAGCAGAAAGAAAGAAGGAGTTCCTACCCTTTTCAACAGCTTGGATGGAACTGGAAAGCATTATGCTAAGTGAAATAAGCCAAGTGGTGAGGGACAAATATTATATGATCTCATGTTTAAGTGAAACCTAATCAACAAAACAAAGAAACAAGCAAAATATACCAAAGACAGTGAAATAGGTAACATGCTGAGTTTTCAGAGGGTAAAGGGGATGGAATTTCAGGGGAAAGGGGAAGGGTTTTCAGGAACAAGTATAAAGGACACATGGACAAAAACTAGGGGCAGGTGGAAATGAGAGGGAGGAGGGGAGGGCCTGGGTGGGTTTGCTGAGATGGTAGTAAGCATAGAAAATTTTACTTGAACAATAATTGAAATAATATAAAATAAAGGAAATAACTCAAAAATAGATGAATGCTGTGGACTTGATTCCCAAGTTCTTATGTCTTTAGGTTAGACAGGGAGGGACTACCATCTCTGTGCAGGCATGGACTTCCTTGAAGCAAGAAGCAGTTATTGAAGACCCTCCTTCATCACCCCTGAAAGAATTCAGAGATGGAAGTCTCTGAGGTGGGAATGAGGAAGGCTAGTTAAAAAACAGAAAAGTTCCCTAGCAAGCGAAATGAGGAAACAGAGACAATCTGTTTAATGACTGGAATGGCTGAGCAATTAACAGCCATCTAAAAATCACAATAAAGTTGCCTAAGAGCAGATGGTTTAAATTACCATAGTCAGAGAGGTAGGAAAAAAAAACACCCAACAGATCCAGGGTAATGAAGATGGGGGAAAAATTGACCAAAGAATGACCCCAAAACTGGTTATACCAAAAGTATAATGAAAATTGACACCACAAGGAGAAAGACTGCCAAGAATGATGAACGCTATGACATTTCTGCAACAGACCATAATAGGAAGAAAAAACCTCTCAACCAGAAGGTGGAGCCAGAATTTGGCACCACAAAGCTTGGAGACACACTTACCTTGAAACACATAAAATCCCAAGAACTAATTGATCATATTTGCAACTCATGAGTTAGCTCACAGACATTTGGACACATACTTTTGTTCCTTTCACTACAGCACTTGCATCCTGGCCTCTTTCTTTTTCTGTACCTTAATAAATTTACTTTGTTCGCACTCTGACTCATCCTTGAAATTTTCCCTGGGCAAATCAAGAACCTGGTGGTTGTCTGACACAAAATTCCTGGACCATACCCAGGCAGAGCCAGCCCCTAGTTTAAATGCAGTCCAGTAACACTGGGAAGGGAGAGACTGGAAATTGAATCATTCACCAATGGGGAATAATTTTATCAATGGTGTCTATGTAATGAAGCCTCCATAAAAAACTCAGAAAGATGGGGTATGGAGATCTTCCACATTGGGCACCAGAATACATAATATGCCTCTGTGTTGGATATCAAACTCCATTGGGACAGAAGCTCCTTTGTTTGGGGCCTTGAATTATATGCCTTTTCACCTAGATGTTGATTTGAACCCTTTAATCTCCTTTTTAATAATCAAATAAACTATATTACCAATCTAGTGAGCAAACTGGTTTCCTGAGTGCTGTGAGCCTCTCTAGCAAATTAATCAAACCAGAGGATGTGACTGGAACTCAATAGGGAGAACCCCAGGAACTGTCTCCAAATATGTGACCATCTTCTACATGTGCCATATGAAAGAGGGGTTAGACTCGCTCCCTTTGGTCTATGGTTTGACCCAGGATCAGTTGATAAGCATTTTTAAAGAGATAGAAGGCAGCTGAAAATGTATTCTTGCATTGAGGTGCTCAGTGATAGAAGCCAATGCATCATCAAAAGGGCCAATGAATTCAGTCAGAATATTCTTGATCTCCTAAGGTATTTTTTTTGCAAAGTACAGGTTCCTGGAAAAATCTCTGACTTGCTGTGCATATGTCATCTTTTAGATTAACAGCTTTCAAACTGTTCATCTAAACTAGCCTACAAAGTCTGAGAAGGCTTGTTAAAACACATGTGACTGGCCCCAAACCCAAGGTATGTAAATCTATAGGTCTGGTATGAAGCTTAAATTTTGCATGTCTAATGTTTTCCAAGATGATGCTGATGCTGTTGGTCATGAACAGTAGACTGAGAACCAATAGTTGGATATCATGTAGTGAGTTTCCTAACAGCATACATAATGTCTCTTATGCCTTTTATTACTCCCCATATTTCTTAGGACACTATAGTTATATCAGTTAGGACACTCAGCAAATCTTAAACCTCAATAGCTTAGCATAGATAGAGAATTTTTGTTTTGTTTTTGTTTACTCAAAGTCTGAGGCAAGCAAATGACACTATTCTCCATCCTATGGCTCAGGGATCCAAGCTTCCACTTGTATCACACACAGAGACAGATGGCTTCTAGCCTTACTGGGTGGGAGAAAGCTGAAGAGTGCACAGCAAGTCTAAATGTTTTGGTACAAAAGTCTCAGGTATCACTTCTATTCACAGCTCATTGGTCTAAGTTAATCATGATCTAAATTAAGTTGTGGTGTGGAAAGGCATTTCAGTGTCTCTCCTCACAGCCCCCTTATTGGGTGTAGCTACTTCCCCTCCTGGCAGCAGTGAGTACAGCAAGTGTGGAATGAGGAGTTCAGGGTCTTGCACTTGGGTTCTTCATCATTGATTTGACAAACTCAGGCTACTCACCACTTGTGCAGCATGCAGAATCCTCATCTGTAAAGTGATGAGAGTAGGTGCACATTGACTCTTCCATATCTGTGTTCTGCAGCTCAGGGCAGCTATGCAGCTGGTTTCTCTGTTTCCCAAATTAAGAGTCTGAATAAAATTAAGCCCTTATGTCATTTTTACTTTGAAATAGTAAGTCAGTCATAGGTTTCTTCCAAAGGCTTACTCTGCTGGGCCATTTTCACACAAAGTATGACACAGCTGCCCTAGCAAATGAAACAGTTACTTAAATTTGCACAGGACATTTGTGAGTTATAAATTGAACAACAAAAATATACAATAGTGCCTTGGGTGGGATAGCTCAGTGGATTGAGCATGGGCTGTGGACAAAAGGGTCACTGGTTTGATTTCTAGTCAGAGCACATGCCTTGGTTGTAGGCCAAGTCCCCAGTTTGGGACATGTGAGAGGCTACCACACATTGATGTTTCTCTCCCTCTTTTTCTCCCTCCCTTCTCCTCTCTCTAAAATTAATTAAGTAAAATCTATTTTAAAAATTTAAAAAATATATACAACAGGAAGAGGTCATTTCTATTCAGTTACTATTATTTTGACTCATTTACGAATAATATTGATAGTTTTGTTAAATAAATAAAGAAGTACTAAGCTGTGAACAGCATCTGGTCAGGCTGTGCTGGTTACAGAAAAGTGCAGTTGCTTTTGTTCAGGCTGAGAGCCTGTTGTGAGTGCAGTTCTTGTACAGCCTCATCAGAATCATCTCTCTCTTTCTCATGGACCATGAACCAGATGGTTGGTTATTGTAAAAGCTCTACCAAAACCAGAGATTTATGAAGTGAGTCTGGTTGTATGAAAACTGATGAGGCACAGAGGAAAAAACAGAAGGCTAGGGTCAGGGAACCTGGGTGGCAGGTTTTTATTAACAACTTCTATGTCTTCAGGAGAATCATTTTTTACCTTGTGCTTTACTTTTAATCCAATATGGAAACAGCACATAACCTGTCTGGTGATCTGGGCAGGTAGATGATTGCACTTTATTTCTTTCACCTCATCCTTGGAACCTTGATGTCCTCAGGAAAATCAAGTCTTTACATCTTTACCTTTCATCGCTGTGTCTTTTACCACTCTTCATCAAAGTGGAGAAACTCCTAACATTTTTCTTTGAAACAGTTGAGAGTCTTTAATTATGAATCTGTGAATGAGCAGCCATAACTGCAATCTTTGCGGCCAAAGTTGATTTGAATTGAAAGTTGTGGGAAAAAGTTTGGAGAGTGTGGGTCTAGCTGATATCAGCCCAAGTTTCCTCCCTTTTCCCATATTTAAATTGAATTAATCTTTGAGAGACCACTTTATATTGGCCTATATTTTTCATGGAGATGAAGGTATAAAATAAGTATAAAAATCTTCACTGTTGTCTTATACATACAGGTATGGATCTGCCATGCTGCTGTTCTACTTTAATAACATTCCCAAAAGATGTAATTCAGACTGTGGACTTAGTTATAGGGGCATGGAACTCTTCATGGCCTAAGTCCAAGAGTTAGAAAGGTATGAATTAAATAGCAGAAGATGGTGAAGAAATGGATGAGGAAGTCCCTTTATTCCTCTAAACCCTCTTTCCACTGGGCATTTCCACTTAAATCCAGTTCCAAGGAGAATTGCAACTAATCCTTCAAGAAAAAATGGTCCAGCTCCCAAGACAAACACATGAAAGAAATCCTCCTCAGCCTTGTTTTTATTCCCTTTCCCATCACTAAGTGCATTAAAATTCTAATGCATTTTGCTATATTCTTTTCTTTCTGTAAGCTACCTGAGTGGAATTGATGACACTTATCTCTACCTACCTTTTGTGGGCAGCAAGAATACAAGCAGAGGTCAGATGAGAAACACCAGGATCCCTTTCTATGCTGAGGTTGTACACAGTAAGAAATATCCCAAAGGGCCCTCTGTGAGGGGAGACAGTCACATATCAGACCTCAGGCAAGTAAGTTAGTATAAGTTAGTACTCAGACCCTGAGCTGCATTTCCTCTCATAAAATAAGAACGTTTCTCTTTCCTGGACACTTAAGTGACAAAGCACAACTGTACAAAATACATAATGAATGTTATTTTACTCCTCATTTGACTGTCTTCACTGCACAACCTCACATCTCTTCCTCAAGACTTCTCTATTTCTATAAACTAGTTCTCAGTAACCACCATGGAGTTTTGATTGGAGAAATTAGAATATTTTGAAAATATATATTTATATATTCATTGTAGAAAATGCAGAAAAGACAAAATAAGAATATAAAAGTCCCCCAAAATCCATGGCCCAAGAATTTCTGACACTTTTGAGGTACCATCCTGAACTTTCTTTTTATCAATTCATACTCTATAACATATCACTGGTAGTGTGTGTTTTTTGTAATCTGTTTTTTTTGTTTGTTTAGAAGGTGATGTTTATTACCCATTTCTATTAAACAAGCTTACATATTATTATAATATTTGCTCAGTATTATACTGCTGAAATTAGCATTATTTATTTATCTTATCACCAAATACACACTATTTGGATTTTGTCTAATATTTTCTACTATAAATTATGTTGTAATTAGTATATTTTAGGTGGAGCTTTCTGAATATAACAACTCTCATCAATAATGGTTTTCATACCATGAGTGAACTGCACATATCAATGCATCTGCATTGTTTTGCTGGCTGTGGAGAAGCTTATTTTGCCCTCCTCTTCCATGCCTTAGTTTGTCTAGCACTGAGGTTGAGTTCTTTGTGTCACCTCAAATCGAGGTGAAAAATAACTTCAAAAAGAAGGAAGGAAATTTAGACAACATTTAATTCTGTTATGTCTGAATTCCAATCCATCTGTACAACTGTTACAGGGTGCAGCCAAGGGAGGGCCCAAATAGGCATTTGAAATGGGGTCCAGAACTTAAGGTGTCCAGGAGATTTTGGGATGTCTCCATCTCCACCCCAGGGTGTGGGTTAGGGGAAGGGACAAATGGAGCAGGGCCATTGAGAGCTGTTTAGCATAGCAACAGCCTTGCAGCTAAACTCTGGCGTGGTCATTTAACATATCTATAACCTTTGACTGGTTGCACAGATATGTTAAGTAGCTGTGATCAGCTCTAAGCCAGGGGAATGGAAGTAACTTCCCCACCCAGATGTAACTGGGGGGGGCGGGTCCCCTGAGTTACAGCTCCTGCATGGGAGCTCAGAGAGGATTGGCTCCAGGACATGGGGCCACACCTGCCCAGACTCATGATGGTAGCCCAGTAAAGCTGGAAGGATACGAGTTCCGGCATGTGAAGCCGAGTGTGGGAGGAGTTGGAAATGGGGCTGCAGAAGAAGATTGGTGCGGGGATTTAAAAACCCAGATTTGGCGGCCATTGAGGAGGAGAAGAAGCACGCGGACTTGACAGAGTGTAGACTCCTGCAGCCCTGAGAGAGGGAGAACCACGCGGCAGCCCTGAGGGAGAGAAACACGCGTCTTTAGGAGAGTGGAGACTCCCGCATCCCAGAGAGAGGGAACCACGCGGCCTGGCAGAGTGGGGACCCCCACAGCTTTAGAAGGGGGAACCACCACCTGGTTTTAGCAGAGATCCTGGCGACTCAGCTGAGGGTGCCGGGAACCCAGGGAGGTCTCCCAGTCGAGATGCAGTTCTAACTGGGAAGAACCAGAGGACTGCCTGAGCCATGGACTTCTATTTCCTTTCTTGAGATACGGTACTCTGGACTGGGCAAAAGGGGAAGGAAGGAAGGACTGTGTGTTTGTGGGTGTTTTTTAGGGACTTTAGGATGTTTTTTGATAAAGACATTAGGTCACTACTTTAAGTTAGTATAGCATTAAATAAACATTTCCTTTCCTCTTCATGAATCTCTGGCATTGAGAGACTTCTTTCCTAGGGCGGCAGACATAACGGACCCGGGGACTTCTTTCAATAATAGCATATCATCCCAGGCCCCCCCTTGTTGGTGTTTCTGTAACACAACTATGACTGAAAATTTTACTTAACCTCTCTGAGGTATGGTTTCCTCAACTGCAAAGGCAGTATAAAAACACTCACCTCACTGCATTGTGATGTGGATCAAGTATACCAACACCTGACAGGTAGTAACTTCAAGTGGGTGTTATTGTGATTATTGTGAGTATTATTACAATTGGTCAGAAGAATGCAGGGCCTAGGTGTCCTATATCCCTGCTCATTGGACTTGGCTCCCCTGCTTGTTTCTCATGGACACTCCATTACCTCTCTATATATATATATCCTGTCTTCACACAAGTTACCCTGGAGACAAACCTGAGACAAGAACTCAAGTGCTAATAGTTATTCAGGAAACAAAGGAAATATCAATAATAGAAACATAAGATGGAGAACATAGACAGGGAGAAGATGAGTGAAAATAAAGTGTGTGTGATTAAGCCAGTTACTATTGTGAGTGACAGGACTCAGTCCTGCTGGGCTGTCTGATAATCAATATAGAACAAGCACCTTAGTTATTCCACCAAGGACTGGGTGCTGAGTTATCTATCACCAACTACCAATGCATTACTGGGCTTGGTCCAAAATGGGATTACACACACTCTTGAGAATGCTGTCAGGGCAAGAGGATAAGCACCAGAATTCAGAGGCTGGTCAGTATTCTAGGAAATGGTGCAACCTTGAGGATGTGTTTAGCCTCAACAGTGCGGGCTGCACTGCTAATGTGCCTCCCTCCAGAGCTTTTACAGCACCCTTGTCAGTGTATCTGTGCCAGAAGACCAAAAAGGGCATCTAGTGATTATGTGTGTGGGAGTGGAAGGGAGGTAGGACCTGGAGGATAACTCAGCAACATCTTAGAGCCTGTGGGTGGTCAGCCATCTTGGAGCTCAGACCATCAAGTGGGCTTAGCATGTAAGGGTCACAGCAGTGCAGGCTTTAGGTCAGTGATGACTTGACAGAGCATCCTCCCTATGCTGACAAAAAGAATCTTCCTGACATATCCCTGCTTCTTTCCTTTAAGTTAACCAAAGAGATGCTGGAAGGTCTTAAATGAGCTCACTCCTTGTGTCAGTCAGTGTTCCACAGAAACAAAACTGTGTCAGAAATGACCTGGCTGAGGTGCTACACCTTACCACTTTCAGGTGGTGCCTGCATGTCAAGCAGAACTATCTGTAAAGCACTACTGATTCTTTGCTTCCTCTGTTGACCAATTGTAGGCACCCCACTCCCAACCATGAGACTATAGGTACAGGCTGGGAGAAAGAAAGCAATATATCAGGAGTAGGGACCATGATATTTGAGCCACTTATTCATGTAATTTATTTGTAACTCCTGGGTCTGCTTGAGACAAATCATGTATGCACCACTTCCATTTGAGGATGGAAAGCTTCTCTGCACACCCAACTTTATGACTTTGTGAGTCAGATGACACCCAGTTAATGATGAGCTTCTCAAGTCACAGAGTAAATTGGGGGCCCATGGTTAAGCATTTAGTCTCTTCTAAAGTAGAGTAGCAGGCCATGAGCTGTTTCTCAAAAAGAGAGTAGCTATTCATAGAGGGTAACATGGATTTGCTCCAAATTCCTAAGAGTCTGCTTTGTGATTCACTCATAGGAGTCCTGCCAAAAGCTTCAAATAGCATGTCTATCTGCTGCTGATAGTTTAAAAAATACTGGATCTGTGGATCATATGGCCCAAGGGCAGAGCAACTTATGTGGCAGCCTAGATATGTTGCTGAGCCTCGTCTTGTTCTGGTCCCCAACCGTAACTGCAGCTTTTTAGGTCTCTTAATAAATGGGACAGAGTAACACACCAAAATGAGGCATATATATGGCCTACAAAATCTGATGATGCTCAATAGATGTTGTGCCTCATTTTGGTTGTGCACGGGACTAGATTCGGTAAGTTATTCTTCACTTAGAAAGGATGCCCTGACATGCCACACACCACTGACGTGAGAAATTTCACGGAAATATAGGGCTCCAAATTTTAGTCAAATTTATTCCCCACCCCCAAGATGGCACTTAAATCTACCAGTAAATGATGCTTCTTGCTCACTAGGCCTGATGTCATCAATGTTATTAGCCAGGATAACAGATTATGAAAGGGAAAGACAAGCAAAGTGTGACAAAGGCTGGAAAATTGATAAGTCCTTATAGTAGGAAAGCCTTACCAGATGAAAGTGAACTAGTTTGGGTGGGTCCTTTTGACAGAGATGAAGAAAATAGCATTCACCAAATCAATAGCTGCATACCAGATACCAGGGAATGTGTTAAATTATTCAAACAATGAAACCATAGCTTATCAAGCAGCTGCAACTGGAGTGACCACCTAGTAAGGCTTAAATAATCCACTTTCATTCTCCAAGACCTATCTTCCCTTTGCACAGGTCACATAGATAAGTTGAATGGGGATGTGATTAAATCCACTACCCCTGCATCTTTCATGTCCATGATGGTGGCACTAATCTCTTCAATCCCTCCAGAAATACTGTCTTGTATTTTGTTTGTTATATTTCTAGTGGCAGTGGCAGTTCTGGTGGCTTCCAGGTGCCCTTTTCCATGGTAGTATTCCTCACTCCATAAGTCAGGGTACAATTTTGGGGATTCTGCTGGCTGCTGAGTGTATCTATTCCAATTATCCATTCCAGAACTGGGGTAATTACCACAGGATGGACTCAGAGACCCACGGGGCCCACTGTGAAGCTGTCTGAGCCTAAATCCATTAATTACTTGACTTCCATAAATATCTACTCTGACTGGGGTGCCACAATAACATTTTGAGTTTCCTGAAATTATTGGCAGTTCAGAACCAGGATCCACTAGTCCCCCAAAGCTTTGATAATTTCATATTTCCCAATAGAGTTACCCTGATGAAAGGCCATAGTTCCATTTGAGGAAGACTAGGAGAATAATTAACATTATACATTTTTTACAATGTAGTGGGATCTTTCTTCAAGGGGAACTGGCTTGCCCTTCATTCAAGGAGTTCTAGGTCTGTAGTCAGCTCAAGTCCAGTAATTTGTTAAGAGGCCATGACTTCCTGATTTTTTAAGTCAGGTTTAGCTTTTGTTCCTTTGATCTAGAAGTTTTCTCTTTATAAAGATCAAATAAGAATTTAGTAGGCTTTATACTGAGGAACATGTTCAATTATAGGAATACTATCACTAACTAGATAACACCATAGTCTGGACAAGTCAGACTATTCTGATTGCTGTTTTGGCTCTGCTTTCTGGTTTGGTAACCACATCCACCATGCCTTTGGTGAATGAGTACTGCTCCTTGGTTCCTGCCATCCTAGGGTCTAATTACTCCCATTGCATTTATGGTTCCCAACTCAGTGACTATAATTCCCACTGTGAGGTCTGGCTGACACAGAAGTATGATCACAGAGCTCTTCTAGGATGCTGAGACTTTCCCACACAAATTTATTTCCTGTAATAGTGGTGACAGATATGTTCTTGACTTTCACATTGTAAGTGAATAGGTTATATGACAAATCTACTCTAACAGTCCTTTTGCAAGTCTGCAGATTAGTGCACTGCTGATTCAAACAATCTCTCATTAGTCAAAAAACTGGTCTTTTGTGTGATATAATTACTCAGTTTAAACCCCTATGAACTACTTCCAATGTATTATATTGAGTTGAAATACATTGATCCAATTTTATAAAACTCAAAGTCAGAATAGAATACAATTGAGACTTGCTATTAGGATAAAATTTCAAGAATGAAAATAATAAGCTTCGGTCAAGATTTAAGTTAGCACATTAAGTCACTTTTTTCTTTACTCACCAGCACAGGGAAGGTGAGAGGATCATGGTGTGGTAATCAAGTAGTGGTTGTTAATATTTCCAAGGAAAATTGCTGCCAATGAGGACTAGGAGCCAGTGGATTAGTGCTCAGTCTGCTATTCTTACAGGTATGATTCCCAGGTGAATTCTGTGAACCTTTCTCAGTGGATCTCTAGTGATACATATGCCCCATTGCCCACAGTAGTAACCAGCTCAGTAACACATCCTTTACTGACTTTCTGTCAGTTGTTAACTCATCTTCTTCACTTATGCATCCTGGTATCACTTCCCAAATAAAGCACCTACACCAATAATGGTGTAGCAGTAATTTGGGAAAGCCCAGCAGGAGACACTGTTTACCTAACCCCTCTGAAAATGTGAGAATCTATGTCCTTGGTTTTCTGTGTTGTGGAGTGGTGAGTGGAGGTAAGATACTCCCATGTGGGGTGAAACCAGAAGGTGAGTGTTCTTAGGATAAGAGCACTCTTTACCTGGCTGCTGAATTGATTTCAATAGGTAATTTTTAATTCTCAATCTTCTTGAATTGATCACTAACTATATATAAGATGACATGGAAAGTACTATGAGAATGAGGGGGAAGGAGAATAAATGAATCTTCCCTCTGACAGTATATTTTAGAGGAGATATGATAAGCACCTGTAAATGTGACCAGCATGGTAACATGGTATTAAAAATGTCCAATGTCCATCCATCCAGCCTATGATGTAAGAATTCAGAGGTGAAAAATATTAATGAAAACTAGGAGCATGAGGAAACATACATTTAAATCTCATAAAACTTGAACTTTGCTCTAAAAAAATGAATAGCTTTATAGTCAACAATAAGAGATACCAATACCATAATTCTGCTTATTGGAAGAGAATAGCATTTCCCCACCTGACCCAAAATAAATGACTGTAAATGGATCATTGTATCTGGGAGTCACATCTCCCAGGGTGTACATTGGGATTGACCAAACATGGAATCTGTAGGAACCAGTTGGCATATGAGACTGAGAGGGAAGACTTGGTGGACTTACAGCTGGAGCAACAGGCTCTCTTTCTTTGATTTTTTCTATTTCAGCTTACTTTTATTTGAGCACTAGGCTTTTCTCAAACCTGTAAATTTGCCTACACTAAGAAGAAAGATCATGCTCCCCCAGCTGTGCTTGGGATAACAGGTTAATAGATATGTGAACAATTTTGTTGAAATCCGCAAGACAGACATGCTTCTAGCATCAAGGAAACATATGGGATGTATTTATGAACAGCAGTGGGCATGCAGATATCTTTTTTTTTAAGATTGTATTTATTTATTTTTAGAAAGGGAAGGGAGGGAGATAGAGAGAGAAAGAAACATTAATGTGCGGTTGCTGGATGTCATGGCCTGCAACCCAGGCATGTACCCTGACTGGGAATCAAACCTGTGACACTTTGGTTCACAGCCTGAGCTCAATCCACTAAGCTATGCCAGCCAGGGATATCTTTCTATCATAAACCTAAAAATGGAGCAATCTCATGTTTGGAACACTATGACACTGTCTGTCCTTGACAGGAAAAGAAGACTAAGACTTTCAGGGAAAGAACTACTTTCACAATAGGCCTTAAAAGTTGGGTGTGCAGTGGGAAGTCAAGATGATGTTGGGCATTCTTAGTAGGGCTATTTTCTGCACAGTTGGAATATTTTTACTAATAATCTGACTCAACCTCATAGAATCTTATACTCTGGATCCTTATGCTGTCATCCTATTTAAGTCTTTTATATTTAAGAGAGCTGGGAATGTCAGAATGTAATTCAGTCTATAATCAAACAAACATGAAAAATAACTGTATTATAGATGTATGAAATAATTCCATTGAAAGAGGTGGAGATAAAAGGTATTGACCAAATAAATTTTAAGAATGAGTCCAATCTGTGAGACTAAAGGCAAAAGAAAATGTACCTAAGTAAAAGGTGAAAGATGTATATGAACTGAAAAAAATGCAAATAAGTATTATGCTCTAGTTGACAAATTTGTTTCCCATGGGGATACAGGTAAACCATTCTAAAACCACTATCCATGTATATTGCAAATAAACAATTAAATAAAACAATAGCAGACAGTGGGAACCAGGGGTTTTTGCTGTTGGAGTGGAAGGTTAGAGACACTCAAGGGCTAGAATGATTCATGTGCTGCTAGATTAGAAAATTAGAGTTGGAAACATCAGTATGAATTTATGTTTAGCTTAGTAAAGATACAGATGGGCATATATACACATGCATATATGTAAATTTTTATATGTGTATTAATATATAGACAGTTAAATATGCACATATATTTTCTTGCTCTGTCTGCTTAAAGGGCCTAGAAACAATGATACTCCATTAGTAATGAGCAAACATAGAACTCAGATTTGGGGTTTTTATGATAAGCAGATTATAGTGGCCCCCCAAAGATATCCACATCCTAATTCCAAGAATATGTGTATATGTTAGACTTCTAGGCTAGAGGTAATTAAGGTTTTAGACAAAAATAAATTTGCTAATCAGATGATCTTCTGATGAGGAAGTTATACAGGATGTTCCAGGTGGGCTCAAAGTAATGACAAAATCCTTATAGGTGAGGGAGCCAGAAGGAAGAGTCAGTGTCAGAGTGATGCAATGTGAAAAAGCCTCAACCATCCATTGCAGTTTTTAAGATGGAAAAGGACCTCAAGCCAAGGAGTATAGGCAGCCTCTAAAAGCTCAAAGGGGCAAGAAAAATGAATTTTCCACAACGACATGTATCCTTGATACTATGCAATGGAAATGGCAATTTGCCTTTGCAGTTCTCCTCCCCAAAAACCATAACCCTGGTTTACTCTTTAAAAAATAGACAAATCCCAATAGAAAGAAATTTTACACAGTAGTTTAAAATGTCTTAAAAATTACTTAAAACTGTCATAGTCATCAAAAATCAGTAAATTCTGAGAAATCATCACAGCTAAAAGGGGTGCCTAAGGTGACATAATTACTAAATGCAGTGTGGTGTATTTGATGCAATGTATTTGGTGTATTTGCTTTCTTTGTGGTATCACAAAGAAACATAATCAAGTAAAAACTAAAGAAATCTAAATAAATTATAAACTTTAGTTAATAATAATGCATTATTATTGGCTCATCATTAATTGCATCAAATGTAATATACTTCTGTAAGTTGTTCATATTAAGGGAAACTGGGTTTAGAGGTGTATGTGTAGGGGAACTCTGTTCTGTTTTTGTAACATTTTGTGCAGCTAAAATTAGCTTAAATTTTTAAAAGTTTGTTAATTTAAAGGGTGGCTACTATCAACAGGCTACATAAAGTGAAAGCTAATGAAAATTTCAAGAGATGAGGTATTAATCCTTCTTGAAAGCAAAAAAATGAAAGAAAGTTTGTTAAATCTTGGAAGATTTCTGTAAGGTTAACTAAAAATGTCTCTAAACTATTAAGTTCTAAATAATTGTGTAACTGATTTATTTTTCCCATTAAAGCAGTTTAGAAAATGTGCTTTCCAAGTGAACTCATGGGAGGGCTCTGCGTTAGTTTTGTATCACAGTGTAAAGAACTTTGCTGTTGATGGTTAGGTTCCATTTATAGGTGAGATCATATGGTATTTCTCTTTCACTGCCTGGCCTATTTCACTTAGCACAATGTTTTCCAGTTTCATCCATGCTGTCAAGAAGGGTAGGAGTTCCTTCTTTCTTTCTGCTGCATAGTGTTCCATTGTGTAAATGTACCACAATTTTTTGATCCACTCATTTACTGACGCTTCCAACACTTGGCTGTTGTAAATTGTGCTGCTATGAACAATGGGATGAATAGGTTCTTTTGAATTGGTGTTTCAGGATCCTTAGGGTATAATCCTAACAGTGATATTGCTGGGGCAAAAGGCATTTCCATACTGTTTTTCACAGTGGTTGCACTAGTTTGGAACCTAATCAATAACACAAACAAGCAAACAAAATACAGCCTGAGACACTGAAATGAAGAACAAACTTTCAGTAACCAGAGAGGAGCAAGAAGAGGGATGATAGAGGGAGGGTCATCAAGGAAGATGTATAAAAGACACATGGACAAAGCCTAAGGGCATAGGTTCAAAGATGGGAGGCAGTTATGAGTGAGGCAGCAGATGTGGTGGAGTAAAAATGGAGACAACTGCACTTGGACAACAATTAAAAAAGAAATGTTTTAAATGTTAACAAAAAAATTAGAGAACAATCAAATCATGGTCCACAAAAAGGACAAAGAACTTTGTTGCTGAGTCTTTAGTTCTAAAAAGCCACTGAGATTGTTTCTGACCAGATGTTTTTTATTGTTTTTACTTCATTATTTCTTCAGATAGGTTTTTGATCCCTTTCTCTCTTTCTACCCCTTATGGTAACCTTATGATATGGATATTGTTTTGCTTCATGTTGTCTCAAAGGTCCCTTAAACAATCCTCATTTTTTTTATTCTTTTTTCCTACTCTGAGTTGCTGTTCTTTTCTACCTTTTCTTCCAAATCACTGATTCAGTCCTCTACTTCATTCAACCTACTGTTTATTCCTTCCGGTGTATTCTCCATTTCAGATATTTATTATCCATTTCTTTCTTGTCCCTTTATGATTTCTAAGTCATTTTTTCATGCTGTAGAATGTCCTTATGACCATTACTTTGAACTCTATATCTGATAGATTGCTTGTCTCCATTTCACTTAGCTCTTTTTTTTCCAGATAATTCTATTGTTCTTCCATTTAGTGCCTGTTTCTTTGTATTTCCATTATCTCTGTCTCTTTGTGATTATTTTATGTATTAGGTAGCTCTGCCATGACTCCCAGTCTTGGTATGGTGGCCTTATATAGCAGGCAACCTATGGAGTCCAGTGGTGCAACTTCCTTCATCATAAGCTGGGTGCTCCAGAAAGGTCCCTTATGTGAATTATGTTTACCTTCCTGTTGTAATTTTTTGACTGCTATCATTCCATTTATACATGGGATCAACACTCAGATGGCTGACTGTGAGGTTCAACCCTCACCACGACATGCCAGCTGCTGTGTAGGTGCTGACTACAGGAAACAGAAGGTGCCTCAGAAGGGTTTTGTTTCTGCCAAGATCTCTCCTTTGATATGCTGTTCTTAAAGTTTATTAAATTCTGTCCTTTTGTTGTCTGAAGCTGGACACTAGGTATGTTGGTTCTGGGCCTCTTGAGAGGGACTCTGGTGGAATCCAATGTTGGACACTGCCTGTGACTGGCCCTGGGAAACCTGTCTGTAACTATCAGTTATCCACAGTTTCTGGTTGCTTCTGCTGGGCCTGGGTGTGCACAGGAAGGACCAAGTTGTACACCAAGGCCAGCTTTTAACCAGCAATGGACCCAGGGCAGGTGACAAAAGTCCCAAAGCCCTTGGAAATCCACTTCTGCCTGCCTTCACATACTAGCTGCCTCTTAGGCTCAATCACTGAAAGGGTCTCTGGTGTATTTCTCAACAGGGTGTAAGCTCCACATGGTGGGGAGAGAAAGATGCCAGAGGGTGGGGTTATTGCTTTCCCTCTGCTGATACCACATGAAGAGGAATACTGTATGCAAGAAAGAGGATGCCTACAACATGGGAGAATGACTCAGCACAAGGATCCTTGTGGCTGACCCTTCAGCTCTCTCTCCAGAATCACAAATCACAGACTCTCTTCATGAAACTCTAGTTCACTTCATTTTATCTCTACAAGAGCCCAGGGTAAGTAGCTGTGAAAAAAATTGTGTATTGGTCCTGTAAGAGGTGCCTGTGTTTCTAGCCATCTCTCCCTGGTGAATGGAAACCCCATTGCTTTTACAGACAGATGTTATGTAGGCATTTCTTCCTGGCTCTGGAGCTTTGGGCTGGGGAGTCAAGCTTGGGGTTTTAACCTTATGCTTCTCAGGGGAAACCCCTCTCAACCGAGATATCCCTCTGAAAACTCAACCAATGCCTTTCGGACAAGGTCAACCCTTTTTGCATCTCTGCCCTACCTACTAGTCTCAATGTGTCTTCATTTGTAAATCCTCGGCTATAAGGCTTCTCTTCAGCTGGTTTTCAATTGGTTTATTTAGGATGATTTTTCTATAATTTAGTTGTAATTCCAGTTTGGTCCTGGGAGTATGTCAGTTTAGCTTCCACTTATTCTGCTGCCATCTTGGATCTTCAGAATTTATACTATCAGTTTAAAGAAAACAGTCCCTTCAGTTCAGAGTTGTGTCTTGCAGGGAGCCACATGAGAAGAAATGCTCCAAAGGAAAATGAAACATTCTTAAAATTCTTCCCCAGCAGTGCCCTGACTAGTTTGGTTCCAGGCACCTTACTCATCCAGTGCTAGAGAAAGTAGTTCAATGTGATACCTGTAGGCCAGGGCTGTAGGATGTTCCCTTTCCATGAGCTGGAGAGCCTTAAAACACAGGTGAGAGTTAATGGACAAAAATAGCCTCTGAAGAGAATGTTTTGATGCACAGGGAGATGCATTTATAAAATGAAACATTTTTTTCTGGTAAAAACTGAAAGAAAGTGCAAAAGTATAAAAAGCCATTTTATTTCTACATTAGAGAACTAAAATTCCAGTGTTATCCCAGATATGAAGACTTTTGCCCCATAATGACCTCAAGTCCTTCTTTTCTTCCATTCCAAGACAGTACCCTACTTTCAAAAGCACATACCTCTTTCAATAGACAGAACTGAGATGTGTGAAGAGCAGATCCTGCCCACTGATATCAGCATGACTACTGCTTCCTTATACTCACACTCCCACCACCTAGCCTCTTGACAAGGTGAACTGAATGCAGGACTGTGTGGGTCCACCAGGAAATTCAAGTTCCAGCTGCTCTTCACTCAGCAGCTCTCCACATGTGATTGAAGGTCTCAGTCTCAGAACCCTAGTCGGTAAAATGGACACATTGATGCCTTCCCTGAAGATTTTGATGAGAGTAAATTATGAGAGGTGTGCATAGATCCTGGTTCAGAGCTCAAAAATGTAACTTCACACACCTAACTCTGATTGTTATAAACCCACCTGTATCCAATGTATATTTTGTCTGTTGTTTTATCAGAATATCAAGTCCCAAATGATACAATTTCTCTCTTCTACCAGTTGTAAAACTGGCTGTCACCATTTGTAGACAGCTGTAGAGAGTTCAGGTCACAAAAATATTTTTGCTAATTTATAGCTGTCAAATGAAACTCATCAAGTGGCTCCACAAAAAACCAAAAATCCCAAATATTGTAAAGCTACCCACCTGGAAACACCACAAAAAAAGTCACATAATAAGACAATTCCCCAGTTTATGAAATTAGGAAAAACATGTCTTCAGAAAAGAGGGCAGCCTATGAAAATATTCAACCACCATCATCATTGTCATCATCATCGTCACCCCAGTTCACATTTACTAAACACTTGTTATGTGGCAGACTACTCTGAATATTTTGTGCATTTCATTGGTTCTTAAAACAGTGCTGTTAGCTTAGTATGAATTACAATTATTATTCTTAGGAAAT